>NC_140952.1:55557468-56157468 GCF_014529385.1 Adiantum capillus-veneris | reverse complement strand
ACGCATCTCAAACACCGACACCAGCTTGTTGGAACAGATCAAAGAGAATAAGGGGAAAGAGGGGAAGAAACTCCACAAAAAATTGATATGGTTTGCTTCAATTGCTGCAAAGAACATCGTCTACACACAACCTTGAAAAAACACCTCTTGACTGCTACAACCGACTCTCTAGAAATGAGTCCAACGAGCACAAAAAAGACCTTGACTATCGATGGCTTCGCCTCCGTGCGGCTCCCGTCACTGAGTGGCACAAAATACATTATTGTCGATGCCCTTGTTGGCCCCGACCTCTCTCTCCAAAGCTCCTCCAAGCTTCCCCTTCCAAGAGAGCTCCCCATCAAGCTCCGCCTTCCTCCCCAAGAGAGCCTTATCGAAGCTTCCCCAAAGCTGTCCAAAAAAACTTCTCCCCAAAGACGTCCAAAAAGCTCCCCTATAGGGCGTGTGAGGCCAACTGTATTTTGGGCTCAACCATTCTTTTTTTAGATCCACCTGCATGTGCACTATCCGTTTTTGGCTTAACTTGCTTCTTAAGTCCCGTGAGCACACCTTCTATGCCAAAGGGGGGGTCGTCACGGCGGCGTGACAACCGCATCATGGGCAACCTCTCTTTTCTCTCCTCAACTCAAAAGGGCCACGACCATTGAGAAGGCCCACATGAGAACTCAGGCCGGACATGCCACATCATCACTTGCATGTGCTGCAGACATCAATAGACATGCCTCAACAATTGTGCAGCCTTGTTGATCAAGGATAGCGCTATCAACAACCCCGACAACAAGGGAAAACGTGCAAAGCAGGGCCTCGCCTACCATAGCCAACAAACCAAGGAGTTCAAGCTCCCCTTGCCATGCTAATGAGCTCCACCTGGTGCAGCATATAAAGCCCAGCCCCCAGGTGATGGAGTTTGCATATGGGTTTGGTACATGCCACGTGGTGAGCTAAGGGAGATCCAACCCTCAACTTCAAAAACTTTGTAAAGCCAACCTATAAAAATCTTTTTTTTTCCTCCCATTTTCCCATGTTCCCATTGCACGTCCACTCACTCAAAAGACGGGGTGTTAATCTCCACCAAAACTTTGCCTTGCCGCCTCCAAAGCACATCAATCGCACTACACCTTGAATTCAAAATGACCTCAAACCGAGCACCTCAAAATGGAAAAAAATCATCTGGCATTGCCTCACCGCCACTCGGCATAAATTTTGATCGACACCACTTGCCGACTCGAACCCTGTTTGACATGTCGTCAATTTCTATTAGCTCCACACTGTGTACACTACCCCTATGGACCTTGTCGGGCTTCAAAAAACACCGTATGTATGGCTCATCAATCAAGGCGACTAAAACGGCTCATAATTGACCCCCGACAAAACTTCATATGGCAATAACTTGGCGTTTGTAACTCCAAATGACGATCTAAAAAGATCGACATGCTCCACAAGACGATTACTTCAGGCCCATGTATTCACATCAGTTTTGATCCCTTATCTCCAACTACCCAATTCGGTGCGGCTCTAGCTTCAAACACAAATACCTTGCAATATGTAGCTGTGTTTGATGAGCTGTTAGAACTGCTTCTTCAGCACTTCAAGCTTGATATTCCCAAGCCAAAAATCAACACTTTGGAAACCCACTTGGCCTAGAAAACCACATAAAGCATACATCTTCGCTGCCAATTGCCTGCCCATACTCTTCCCACCTGCTCTAGCCCTCTTCCAAGCAATATCATTGCTTATGCCCTTTGCTAGGGTCGACACACTTTGGTTGCACCATCATTGCCCAACCACCTTGTTGAACATTCATGTTCAACTAAAAAGCATATTTTTTCTTCTACCAACTGCAAAAATTGGCAAACACTATCCAAAACAATGATCAAACCACAAAGAACCTACCATATGTACACTACTATCACACCTCAAGTGGGTTGCCCTGCATCACATAGCTTTTGCCTGGATCAAAAACCTAGCACTGACTCCTTCCATCCATCTATAGCACATACCAATAATATTTCATCCATGTCCGCAGCCATCCATGCACACGATATGCCCAAAGCACCTTAACACTTCTCTGAGCATTTACTTGCTTCATCAACACACC
Source organism: Adiantum capillus-veneris (assembly GCF_014529385.1). NCBI lineage: Eukaryota > Viridiplantae > Streptophyta > Polypodiopsida > Polypodiales > Pteridaceae > Adiantum > Adiantum capillus-veneris. The sequence goes on along the minus strand of NC_140952.1, from coordinate 56,155,373 downwards.
TGGTCCTGTAAGAACAGTACCTAAAGAAACCAATGTATTTGGATCTAAAAACCCATCATTTGCAACAACCAACAATTCTAATCCTCCCTCCCAACCATGTAAAGCAGGGTTCCTCTCAATGGAACTTCATATCTGGCTAATAGCATACCTCACTACTGCACTTACAAGCATATATCTCAACCATGTATTGCATACCTCTCTCGGCACCTTGGTCACAACTAGGAAATCTCCTTGATCTGCCGTATGAAACGCCTACTTCACTGGACTCTCCACCTCCTCTGAACCCGTCCACTCCTCTCTGCTACCATCATCAATATCTTCTTCTTCAACCATTGGCTCCTACTCCACTTGCCTATCATATTCAACTACATGTTCTTTGATTCCCTCTTCTAGTGTTGCATCATGCTTTGCCAAAGTAGAGAGAGACACTCCCTGCATTACATCATCTTGGTCCTCATTCGTAGGCAAGGACACATTACCCCATTTCAAAAAATTCTACACTATTTCTATCTGCATGTCCTCATAGGTGGACATGGACTCCTCCGCCTGATCCTCACTAGGCATATTGGCATGCACTGCTCCATGCTCTCTAGACATATCCATCATATCTCCATGCACATGCAAAAGATCATACTCTTCATACCTGGACTGGGTTGATTCTGTTTCCCAGCTTGTATCTGCATCCGTGGAGCTGCACTCGCTTGGCTCAACCTCATCTTCTGTCTCCAACTTGAGAATCTCCTCCAGCTTTATTTCCTCGACTTCATCTGCAAATCATACCCTATGCTCTTACCATCCCTCTGAAGAAGACTGAATGTCCATACCTTGATTGTGCATTACATCTCTTGCCCAATCTAGAATTGTCTCCACCTCTTGCACAATTGGGGTCACCCTAATTGGAAACCTCGTCATGGGAACCACTCCACTTCTTTGCAGCCACAAGACCCTTGATTTTTCCTACACCGACACCTCCCTTTTCTCCACTTTTGGCTCAACTCTCACCACTTCCATTTGATTTGGCATCACCACATCTGAAAAACCCTGCTTAGCCTACCGATTCTTCAATATCTTTTTAGTTTGGCCTCTTGCCAATTCCACCGCCTTAGAATATGTCACATGCACATCCATCTCCACTTTATCCCCGACCTCCTCATGCAGACAATAAAAAAACTTGCTAAAGTTTAGAAACTCAACACTTTGAGTACCAGTTACCTCCATCAGCTCTCGCCAAAGGACTTCAAATTCCCATATGAATGCTTGGAAATCTTCCTCCAACTTTTGCTTTAGATCATCCAGCTTTCTCTTTACCTCATGCACACCATTGGCACGTATTGACATCAAAAAGAAGCTTCCAAAGCTTCACAACTCAACTTTTCTTTTGTAGGTAGACCATCAAACCACCACTTTGCACTTCCACGAACCAACAACGGGAAAATTTGCACCGCACCTTCTTCTCTCGTCAACTTGTTTTCCAACACAAATAAGCCATAATCCTCCAGCCAGGCTTCTACAAATTCCACCCCAGTGGAAGTAGGAAAAATCGTCAAAGTCATCTTGCATCGTATCTGCTCTTCAAAAGTTTCACTTCATCAGCTCCAAAACCACAACTTTACCTTCAAATAGGAGAAATCAAATGCTCCTCAGTGGGGGAACCAGAAGATGGATGGGAGAAAAGTGGAACACACCCAAAACCTAAACAATTTACCTCTCTATAGCCTAGGATAATCACTGCACCTCAATCCACTAGAGTTCACCTTCAAAACTTGCACAACTGACAACATACCACACCAAATTTTGTTTGTTTATGACCGTGCAGTAGCACACCCCACTCTTTCTTTCTCTCTCACACACGCAGAGGTCCGGGGAGGCACACACATCTCAAACACCGATACCAACTTGTTGGAATAGAGCAAAGAGAAGAAGGGGGAAAGGGAAAGAAACTGCACAAAAAATTGATATGGTTTGCTTCAATTGTGGAAAAGAACACCGTCTACAAACAACCTTGAAAAAACTCATATTTCCACAACCAATTTTGTTGCCACAAGCTCGACGAGTGCAAAAAAAGACCTTGTCAATTGATGGCTTCGCCTCTCTGCGGCTCCCCTCACTGAGCAGAACAAAATACACTTATTTTGATGCCCTTGTTGGCTCCGACCTGTTTCTCCAAAGCTCCTCCAAGCTTCCCCTTCCAAGCAAGCTCCCCGTCAAGCTCCACCTTTCTCCCCAAGAGAGCCTCCTTGAAGCTTCCCCAAAGCTATTTAAAGAAACTTATCCCCAAAGCCGTCCAAAAATATCCCCTATAGGGCGTGCGAGACCAACCCTATTTTGGGCTCGACCATTTTTTTAAGATCCACCCGCATGTGCACTGTCCTTTTTTGGCTTAACTGGCTTCTTAAGTCTCGTGAACACGCCTTCTATGCCAAAGGGGGGGTCATCACGGCGGTGTGACAACCGCACGTGGGCACCCATACCCTCTTTTCTCTCCTCAAATCAAAAGGGTCGCGGCCATTGAAAGCCGCCGTGAGAACTCACGCCAGCCATGCCACATCATCACTTGCACACGCTGTTGACATCAACAGAAAGGCCTCACCGGTTGTGTTTCCCGGTTGTTAACTGAGTAAACATCATTTAACAGATGCTGCTAAAGACCGAAGACGTACTAATGCACATCGAAGATCAAAGTGAAGAAGCAGTAAAGATTGGAGTTACACATTTATCACGTTTTTCCAAAATGGCCATGTATTGTAATTTCTAAAATTATTTAGCCATTGTGATAATTGTAACATGTTACGATCTCAATAAGAGTTCCAAGATGTAAAGCATAGGTCACTTAGTGTACCTCGGTTGCAGATACAATAAATGTGGAGCCTCAAAGGTCTTGGGCGTCAGACATTACACATTTTAGACCTTGGTTAAGGTATAAAAGCTAACTTTGTAGAGATTTTTTAAAGTTTTGGATAGTGAAATACATAGCGTGAGCTAACGGCGCTCACTTCTCTTCTTCTCGCGCTTTCTACTCCCTCCCCGGTTGTCACATTGCAATCGCGTTTGTTGCATTGCAACCACATGTAAGAGCTCTACGCATTGACGTAAACACATCACATTTTTTCGTAGCTTTTGGCTTTGCCGACCTGTGGCCTAATTTCATCATAACTAGGAATTTACACTTCAAAATAAAAAACTAAGCATAGGCGAGATAGGTCGAAAATGACTAGGTAAAAAATCCACTACTGTTAATAATCACGATTTTAGCACTTGACCTAAAGTGGAGTTTGAGACCATAAGCATGTGTGCTTAGGTCTTATAAACTTGTCCTAGAAGTTTCATTATGTTTGGATGTCATTTGATGCTGTAACGAATGTGATTTGTTTGCCGATGAGGGATTGGCTTTTGGTGATTTCAGTCACTTGAGTGTAGCTTGAGTTAGATGTGAGTTGTTTGTTTTTTTTTGAGAGATTGACAACCTCTTGTATCCTCTATGCACTAGTCGAGTCAGCTTCGTCCCATGGATTGACAATTTAATTGCGGTTCTCGCTAAAACTGCAATAATATAGGATGGTGAGGTTATACATGCGTCCCACATTTAGTTCCTCTTCTGGGGATGAATAGACCTAAACTAGGAAAACATGAGCGTCTTGTGTAGTTGTCCATTAACTTCCCCTAGGTTCACCTAGAGTTAAACTTTCTCTTAAAAACCGCATAGCTTAAGAGTGTTGTCTTCCATTGTGTAGAGGTAGCTTGGAGGTAAGTTGTACTTGCTGAGTGCCTTTAGGATTGTAGGATTAGGTTAGGATTTTGAGAATGATTGATAGACAATACAAGTCTTAAGTGTTACCATATACATGTGGTAGTGATGTGTGTGAACACACTAGGACCGCTGGGGCATTTTTTCCCTCTTTAGGAGGTTTTTTTCCCCGTGCATTGTATATACGCCCATCACTCTAGGGCTATCTATCTTTCCATTGCACACTAAGAAACACACTCTCTATTGTGTGCCTTGATCTTCCTTCATCTTCTTCAAGTTGTGTGCATTTCTCTACAACCTTAATTCCAACAATTGGTATCAGAGCAGGTTGTGTCCTCCCGGGCTTAGTCGCCAGCTACTCCAGCACACGCTTGCTCAATTTCTCCAATTTCAGTGAGGTTTGGTGACAAATATTTTGGGAGAGCTTGTGGATCTTCTACGGTTTGTGCTATATAGCACATGTTTTTCCTGCTCCGTTTCTCCTCTTTTTGGGCAGTTTTCACATCAGGTGCAGCATTTACCATGGCTGACAACAACACAGATGTGTTCAATATGTTTGCTGCTGAGGACATGTTAAATGGGGACAATTACCCTATGTGGGCTTATATGATGCAATAGGTTCTTGTGTCAAAGGGCGTATGGAATATTGTGCAAGGCATTGATGTACGTCCTGGTTCTGAGGATGTAGGCGATGTTGAGGATGTTGCACGTCTTGCTGCAAGGATTGCTGCTATTAGAGTTGTTTTGCCTACGGTAGAACAAGCTCGCTGGGATGTAAAGGATGCATAGGCTCATGCATTGATTGCGTTCTCTCTGTAGTGCACCATTGTTCCTCACATTTGTTCAGCAAAATCTGTAAAACAGGCTTGGGATATTTTGGTTGGTCTTTATGCAAGTCGCAATGAGGCTAAAATTGTTTTTCCGCGCAAAGAGCTGGAGTCAAAGATTATGCAGGAGGAGGATGATATGGACACATTTCTTGCCGGTGTCAAGGATATCAATGAGCAACTTATTTTTGCAGGTGAAGTCATTTCAGACAGTTCCCTTGTGCAGACTATTCTTGATGCCTTACCAGACTCTTACCAGACTTTTGTTAGTACTTGGAGACTTATGACCCAAGGAAATCCAGAAGTTTTAAGTTTGATACATTATGCACATTGCTGTTGCAAGAGTCACCTTCCAAAAAAAACAGAACTAGACAGCGTGCAGTTGAACAGGCTTTTATTGCTTCTCAAAGAAAGGGTGGTAGCAACAATGCAACCACTTCTTATGGTTCTGCTGCAAGTGGCAAAACTTCTATTCCCAATGCTTCTGCTGGCAGCACTTCGTCTGGCAATTTTGGTCATAAGGGAAAAAAGAAGATGCGTTGCCATTATTGCAAAGCTAATGATCGCTTATCAAGCATTTTCCTACGTTGAAGGAAAAAGAGGCTAAGAAGAAAGAGGGTGGTTCCTTTGCAAATGCTGGTTCCACTACAAATGCAGCCATTGTTGAGTCTTCTGTAAAAGGAGACTGTAATGCTGATGTTGATGCAGAATGCACTTTTAGTGCAGAGTGCACTTAGAATCATGTTGTCCATGATGCATGCATGTCAGTTCATGCAGATTCACATGTGTGGTATTTCGACAGTGGTGCTACAAAGGACATTACCTCACATCATGAATTGTTCACCTCTCTCGAGTCTGTCCCTCATGGGAATTCAGTCACTTGTGCCAACAATGCCTCTTATCCAGTTCAAGGAGTTGGAAAGATTGTGCTTACTACTGCAAATGATAGTTCCTTCACAGTTGTTGATGCACTTTATGTACCTGGGATCAAGAAGAATCTCTTGTCTGTATCCGCACTTGCTAGACTTGGACTTGTAGTCAAATTTGTGATGACAGATATATAGTTCATGATCTCAGTTTTGGTGATGAAATTGTTGCATCTGGCCTTTTGTGTCGTGGGCTGTATAAGCTCACTTTGTATGACAAATGTGGATAAATTTTTCAAATGCAGTTGCAGATTCAAGGGCTATTTCAGATGCAAACTTTGACATGCACGTTTTGGTCATTTCAATTTTGTCCGTTTGCTACGTTTGCAAAAATCTAATATGGTTGCTTCTTTGCCGCCTCTTGAAGCACCTGTTAAACCTCTGTGAAGGTTGTATTTTGGGTAAAATGCAGCGTTCTAAGTTTCCAAAGGATGGTTCAGTTAGGGCCACATGCAGGTTGCAACTTGTGCATAGTGATGTTTGTGGGCCCACTCCTCGGGCAATTACCTTTACTTTGTGACCTTCATTGATGATTACTCCAGGCATGCATGGGTATTTCTGCTTAAAGAGAAGTCCGAAGTTTTATGTGCTCCAAACAATTTCTGGCTATGGCTGAAAATGTCTCAAAATGTACTATGGGCACCCTCCATTCCGATCGAGGGGAAGAGTATATGTCTCATGAATTTAATGCATTTGTGGCTAGTCGTGGGATAAAACACCAATGTACAGTGCCTTATACACCTCAGCAAAATGGTGTTGCTTGAGGAAAAACAGGTCATTTTCGGAAATGGCACGATGTATAATCAAAAATCAAGCTTTGCCGCATTATTTTTGGCTTGAGGCCATAATGTGTGCCACTTATATACTAAACAATTGTCCTACAAAAGATTTGTAGTCTATCACTCCATATGAAGCATGGCATGATAGAAAGCCTTCTATTGAGCACATGCGTGTTTTTGGCTGTTTGGCATATGCTTTGGTACCACAAACACAACGCATAAAATTGGATGATAAGGCTATCAAATATATTTTGTTTTGTTATAGTGTTGAAAGCAAAGGTTACAGGTTATATCATCCGCAAACAGAGCGTATTCTTGTTTCATGGGATGTAGTGTTTGTGGAAGATTTTGTTCAGCCCTTGCTGTCATGTACTAGAGACAGTAATGTAAGCTCACAGGACATTTATGACACTTTGTTGCCTCTTTTTAGTGGTGGAAATACGAATGTAAATTCCAATGAGGCAAATGTGAAGCCTATGGGGGTTTTCAAAAATGTTACAGATCATCCTTTTATTGATGCAGATGTACATGATGTTCTTGATGAGGAAAGGGCTAAAAATGAGCAGGCTAGAGGTATGCCAAAATGGATGGTGCATGCATTGCGTGACAGTAAATTGGATTCACCTTTGTCTAGTCGTACTCGTTCAGGATCTCGCCATGCATCTTATGCATCGGATTGTTTTGCTTTGGCTATGTCTAGCTTACATGATGTTGAGGAGCCTTTATCTTATGGTGAAGCACATAATTCAAAAAATTGGATGGCTGCCATGCAATCAGAATATGATGCACTTATATAAAATGACACAGACTTTATGTGATTTGCCTCCTGGCAAAAAGGCCATTGGTACAAAGTGGGTTTACAAGTTGACACGTAAACCGGATGGTGAGATCTATCGCCATAAAGCTCAACTTGTTGCAAAGGGTTATGCACAACAAAAAGGCATAGATTATGAAGAGACTTTTGCTCCCACTTGTCGTATGACTACTGTGCGTTTTCTATGTGCATTGGCAGCTCATTTTGGTTGGGATGTACATCAATAAGATATTGTTACTGCTTTCTTGAATGGTGACATATTTGAGGAAGTTTATGTAACGCAGCCTCGCGGTTTTGTCAAGAAATGACAAGAGGACAAAGTGTGAAAATGTAACAAGGCTTTGTATGGGTTGAAGCAGTCTCCTCATGTTTGGTATGAGAAAGCTGACATTCATTTGGTCAAACAAGGCTTTTGTAATAGTCCAACAGAAAGCACATTGTATGTAAAGCGTGAGGGTGATGTACTTCTCATGGTTGTTCTTTATGTAGATGATTTGCTGATCACTGGACGTAAAACACACCTTGAGGAACCCGTGATAAAAACCTTAACCTTGGACAATTAGTTTAGATACTTATCTTCATTAAAAGTAACCTTTTTTGTGTATAAAATAGAGAAAGGAAATTAATAAATAAATTTATATAATTACGCAATAAATACCTAAGGTCAAAAATCGATGTTGAGGATTGGGAAAACTACCTTAGCATAAATGATTGGTATAACAAATTACTATCGAAAACATTTGCCTAAATTAGACCATAAGTTAGAAGGGAAAAGTTATAAATCAATTTTATGAAAATTCCTAAAGATAGAACATATCAAATTACATCTAGGGTGAGTAATCCACTAGCAGATAGGAATTATAATTTACTAAGGCCAATTACAAGATATTCCTAGAATATAGACTAAGGAGAAACCCAGTAAAATAGCTCTCCTAACTAGATGATAATTATGGAAAAATATTAATAGTACAAGGAAGTTACAGGAGAAATATCTCATCCAATAAACTATCAAGGATGCCTACTTACTCCAAAAATCCTTATTTTTGGGTAAAAAGGAAGAAAAGAGATTATTCAATTAAACCTCTAATCGATTAAGTCCTTTTGTAAAGACTGCCAATATGGCTCCAAAGAGAACAAGAGGAAATCCTCTTATTGAGGAAGAGGATATTAGAAACAAAAGAAATAAAGCCACTTATGACCATGAGGCTGAGCCTAGCCATAGGCCAATGGAGGAAAGTCTGCAGGCTCCAGCGCAGCAACACATGGACGACCAGTCCCAGGTGGATTTCTTTTTTGTTCACTTAAGTCTTTTAAAGCTCATTTCTAAGTTAGCATTGAATACGTGAGGGTTAGGAAGGATAAACTGGTTGTAAATGGAAGGTAACTTCCAAGAAACCAATGAGAAATGATTGTAAATAGGAAGAATGATTGGATGACTGATTGACCTAGGAAACAAATGATTGACCATCCTTAAGACAGCTTGTCTCAAGACACCTCTGATTCCTTGGAATATTTTACTCCAGGTAATAAGTAATGATGGCGATTCCTCCATGGATGAGTCGGTTTCCTCAGTGCGCATGGAGTCTTTACCCCGTGCTTGTTTGCGCTTGTGGATATTACTTAAGATATCAAGTTTATCCTAGAGGAACTGCCCGATTGTATGGGCGACCGGTTGGCGTATGGGTGCCCGGACTTTGGGTGATGGTTTTTTCCACCTCGGTTTTTATAAATAAGGAATGGATGTCGTTTTTTCACCGCTGTATAGGTGGTCTTGAGGCAAGCCAGTATTGGTCAGAGATACTTCAGAATGACAGTACCTTGTCTTAAGTCTAAAGATGTTTGTTTGTTAAAAGAATGTTTTCAATACTGCTTTCAAGGGTTGTCTTAATGAAATTTAGTTCTGAAAGTTAAAAGGAATCACCGTTTTAATTGTGAAAAGAATGTGGTAGTAATTAAACAACACATAAATCATGTGTGAGTTTGGGGTGGTAAGTGGAGATTGACTAAGGTTGTCAATCATGGATGGGTGGACCTGATTAGTCAGCTATCCATTCCCGTGCACTAACGGCGGCTGTGTCCTCACATATGTTAGGGAGAAAAAAGCGTTGGCTAAGGAAACCTTAATGTAATGATGGAAGTTATAGGGCCGGAATAGTTTTTTTTTTTATAGTGGTTCCGTTTCCACTACGAGACAAGACTAGGTCTCCTTCTAGGGCTATAAACCTAAACCATTGTCAATGGTAAGGGTGAATTCCCTAGGGTTCTTCTTGTTTAAGGACTCTGACTTTAGTAGGCCTAGAGACCTGTCAATGGTCCCATCCCATATTTGGTGTTGGCGGTTGGGGGACCTCACAAGTGGTATCAGAGCACGTTTTAACAAGGTCTTCACCTTAGGAAGGAAAAAGTTGAAAAAATAGGCACAAGTTATATTGCATTTTTAATTATGGTATATTGTGAAATGAGAATTTCCCTATCAATACAGGAAAATATCCGCCAAGCTTACCGAAAGTTTGTGATTTTCAACATCATGTTCGAGGCTGCTTGCAACTCCAGTAAATTTTTATTTCGCAAGAGCATCATGCAATTATTAGATGAAATTTTTTCCCCTCCTCCTACATGGGTAATCAACTGGTCACAGTTTGGCAGAATTTTCCTGATTGATGCGGGATTGATAGAAGGTTTGGGACTCAATTTGAAAAGATTCAAGTGGGCAGAAACACTTCGGACCATCGAAGTTTTCTTTTTCAATGGGACAAAAGATTCAGATCAGACCATTACTATAGATGGGGTAGAAGTGTCACAAAATCAGTGGGGATATGATCAGGTAGCCAAAGTAATACACCCAAGTAGAATCAGACCCATGAGGGTAGGCCCAAAATTTAGGGGACCAAAAGATGTTATATTTTTTGATCCCTTGTCAGATCCACTAGTGGGGGTGAAGAGGATTTTGGTATAGAGAGTTACATCTTGTATATAGTATGAGTCCATCTTGTATATAGCATGAGTCCATCTTGTACATAGTATGAGTCAGTGTTGTATAAACTCTTGTATATACCATGGTTTATGACATGCTTTGTGTAGTTTAATTGAGATGGTTATAGTGATTGACGGATTTCTGTTTTCATTCAAAATTTCAAAAGTATATAGATTAGAAAAATTGCATGACAAAACAAAATTATTGTTATCACTAAAAGATCTTCATTAATTAAAAAAGCAAGGGTAATGCAAAAAGCCTCTACCCTCTCACCTAGGAAAGGAAACTACTTCTAAAACAAGTTCAACTCCCAACTTTCAAGGGAGAGGGAGCCAACTTAGAACGTGATGCCGAAGCCTAGCTCGACGCCATGGATGATTATTTCTTGGCAGCAGAAACTGCTTCAAAAAATCAGGCAATGTTAGGAATGTTTCGACTCACTGGAGATGCAAAACTCTGGTGGAAACAATACTGTAGAGATAACCCTTCCATTAGTCCCTCCTGGGAAAGAATGAAGCAGGCAGTGAAAGAAATATATCTTCCTCCAGCTCACCAAGCTATTAAAATGAATGAATTCTTCGCCCTCAAGCAATTAGGGCCTACTTTGGAAGAGTAGTACACCAAATATGTGTCTTTACGACATTATGCACCACCAATGACAATGGAACAACAGATTGCTCGTTTCTATCAAGGTCTAAACAAACCTTTAAGTACCCGCTTAGAAGATATGAGACCCATATCTATTCAAGATGCTCTTCTGAGAGCTAAACCACTTGCAGCAGCTGAAGGAAACCCCCCTGCAAGGAGCTACTACAACTACAATAACTTCAGAGGAAGAGCAAGGGGAAATTACAACCAAGAAAATCCACGAAGGGTAGTGTCAGATGCAACCGCTATAGAGCAGAGGGTTTCCAAACATCAGATGCTATGGATGCAATAGAATGGGTCACTACAGGAGTCAATGCCCCGAGGGGAAAAATACCCGAGTTGCTGTCGGAACCACTTCTCAGACTCAAATAGGACAAGGAAATAATCAAAGAGGTAGAGGAAATAGAGGAAGAGGTAGAGGAGACAGAGCTTATGCTGCAGTAGGAGAGCCAACCTTGCTTGATGAGGAAGACGAAAGAGCTACTCTTTTTTCCGCCATTGATAACCTTAGAGCTCAGCAACAATATGTTGTCATCCAAACCACTACAAACAAAGAAGGTGAAAAATTTGAATCACTTATAGATTGTGGCAACATGCACTCTTTTCTCTCCCCTAAATGTTTAAGGAAACTTAAATTGAACCAATATCCCACCAAGAAATTAGTGGTAGAACTAGCAAATGGGAAAGAGGTTCTGTCTCAATTTACAGTTGGGGAAGTTGAGTTTGAACTAGGAGGAGCCCTCACTCCATCTTACTTTCGGACTCTACCAGTAGGAATCTATGATGGTATTCTAAGAATGGATTGGTTAATAGAAAATCAAGCCCATATTCACTTTGCTCAAAGGGAACCTATACTTCAAAAATCACTTAGGCGAAGAAACGTTAGTACAAGGATCAAATGGGAAGCTTAAGGCTCATTTAGTTAAGGCTAGTCGACTTCTAAAGGGGTTACGTAAGGGGCAACAGATCTTTGTAGTAAAACTTAATAAAGCTGATGATTCAAGGGACAACACAACTCCAGAATGTCTTAAGGAATTTTTGGATATATTTTCGGAAGATCTCTCAAATTTACCTCCTCCAAGGACATAGACCACGAAATAGATATCTTTCCAGGTAGTGAACCAATTTCAAAAAGACCCTACAAAATGTCTCTCCCTGAAGCTATTGAACTAAAAGAACAGCTTCGTCAGCTTATTGAACAAGGATTCATAAGACCAAGCATTTCACCCTGGGGAGCGCCTATTCTATTCCAAGAAGAAGGATGGATCTTTACGTCTCTGCATCGATTATAGGGGACTTAATCAAGTATCAGTAAAGAATAAGTATCCTATTCCTCGCATCGACAAATTGCTTGATAGATTACATGGAGCCAAGGTATTCACAAAAATTGACCTCAGATCAGGTTACCATCAAATCCGGATTAAGGAGGCAAATATTTACAAAACTGCATTCAACACCCGGTATGGGCATTATGAGTTCATCGTGATGCCTTTTGGTGTTACCAATGCTCCGGCTACTTTTAACCGTCTCATGCAGGATATATTCAGAGAATATGTGGATGATTTTGTGTTGGTATTTTTCGACGATATCTTGGTATATTCCAAAGATGGGAAAGAGCATGAAGGCCATGTACGTAAATTACTTCATCTTCTACGCCGACATCAGTTATATGCCAAGATGAGTAAATGTGTGTTTTTCACGCCCGAAGTTAGTTATCTTGGTTTTATAATAAAACCTGAAGGAATTCTAGTAGACCCCGCAAAGATTAAGGATATAATAGACTGGTCACAACCCAGAATGGTCAGTGAGACTCGAGGATTCTTGGGCATTACAGGATGGTATAGAATCTTCGTCAAAGATTATGCAGTCATCACCGCACCCTTGACGCAACTACTTAAAAATACAACCAAACTTACATGGGGAAAAGAACAGGAGGATTGTTTCCTCAAACTAAAACAAAATCTCACATCAGCCCCTATACTCAAACTTCCTGACTTCACTCAAGAGGTTGAATTAGTGACAGATGCTAGGGTCTTGCTATAGGAGGAGTCTTAAACCAAGAAGGCGCACCAGTCGCCTTTACTTCTCAAAAATTAAGACTTTACGAGCTGAATTATCAAACTCATGATCTGGAACTCCTAGCTGTCATTCATGCTCTAAAACTCTGGAGGCACTATCTTCTAGGAGGAAAGTTCCAGTTAATCACTGATCATCAGAGTTTAAAATGGGTGTTTTCACAAGAAACACTCAACATGAGGCACAGAAGATGGATAGAACTCTTACAGGAATATGATTTTGAAATAAAATATAAACCAGGAAAAGAGAATGTGGTTGCTGATGCTCTTAGCCATAAGGTTTTTCTTGGGGCTATTTCCACAGTCGACAATCCAATCCTAAACAAGGAAAAGGAAGCTTCCTTGGAAGATGAGGATTATCAAAAACTTCTATAGGTTATTAATCAATAGGACCTAAAAGAGAAAGAGAAAGACAGAATCAAGGATTATTCACTTGAGGATGGGCTTCTCTATTATAAGTATCGCCTTTACATTCCTAAGAATCCAACATTAAAGGAGTTAATCCTTTATGAAGGACACAACACTCCAGCTGCCGGCCATCCTGGCTATACAAAGACCCTTAATGCCATAAGGAAAAGCTATTTCTTGCCAGGAATGAAAGGAGATATACTTCGCTACATCAAACAATGTCTTTCTTGTCAAAGGATTAAGGCTGAGCGAGTAATGATGCCAGGAAAACTTCAATCTCTGGACATTCCTCAAACGAAGTGGGAACTCATTAGCATGAACTTTGTAACATGCCTTCCCACTGTTCAAGGGGGTTATGACTCCATTATGGTGGTAGTGGATATGGTGACTAAAGTATCCCATTTGATTCATGTAAAAACAACTTACACTGCATCAGACATAAGCCGTTTATTTATCAAAGAGATCTTCAGATTACACGGACTTCCTAAGAGAATAGTCAGTGAGACAGAGATGCAAAATTTACTTCAAAATTTTGGAAAGTTTTATTTGAATCCTTAGGTACCTAGCTATGTTTCAGTACAGCCTATCACCCTCAGACGGACGGCCAGAAGGAAAGAGTGAATCAAGTTATTGAAGACATCCTTAGAGGCTACTGTAGTAGAGAACCCCGAAAATGGATACAATTTCTTCCTCTGGTGGAATTCGCCTATAATTCATCATTTCATAAAAGCATTGGGATGTCACCATTTAATGCTCTTTATGGGCATGCATGTATATCACCCCTAAACTTTTCTGACCCTACTACAAGAGTAGAAGCTTCAAAGAAAATGTTGGAGGAGATGGATGCCCAAACCAAAGCCATACAATAGGACATTCAGGTAGCTAAGGACCGCCAAAAACATTATGTTGATAAAAAACGGTCTGATCGGTTTTTCAAACAAGGGGATAAGGTATTCCTTAGGTACGGCCAAAGAGAAGCACTTTATCCTTGGGAAAATACAAAAAACTAAGCCCTAGATATTGTGGACCTTATGAAGTGATTAAAGTAATCAGTGAACAAGATTACAAATTAAAACTACCTGAATACCTCAAGGTCCATAATGTATTCCATATCAGTCTTCTAAAACCCTACCTCCCAAATCCCAATCACACTCTAGATAATGAACAGATAGTGATGCAGAAGTAGTGAATTCTTAAACTCCAACCAGATTGTATTCTCGATACTAGGGAAAGAAGTCTATGAAACAGAGTTATCAGAGAGCATTTAGTAAAATGGAAGGACTACCCCACTAAACATGCCACATGGGAAGACGAAGTATCACTTCGCAAAGATTTTTCCAAATTTCGGTTGAGATGAGGACATCTCAATTCCTTAAGTTGGGGTGATTGTAAGGTTTCCAATTTCTAAAACCTTAAAAATTTGTACAAAGCCTATAAATTTAACTTGAAAACACTGTAGAATGATTCAATCATGGCTGATATTGGTATTTTTGGAATCATAACGAGAGCTTTACTATGGTTGGTATTTTTCAGAATCAGATTCCGATAAAAACTGAAAAAGTTGCGGGCCCTGAAAGGTTACACTAGGAATTCAATTAGTTAAGAAAAATTGGATGGTTTTAGTAATTATTATTAACAAAGACTTTCTTATCCTAAAGTTCTAGAAATTACTGATATTCCAATTTTCATCATTAAAAATCAGTAAAATTAGTCAAAATCGATTCTGGAAGTTGAGGGGACAGTGTGGAGCTATGGGGAACCTGCCCGGGATAGTTTTAGCAGCAGGTGGCGCTACCTAGAAGCTGGGGCCTTGCTTGAGGTGCCAGAACCTGCCAGGAACAGCTCGGGGCCCAGAAAAACTATAAAAAGACCCCCTTCCTTCATAAAAAATTAGACTCGGAGCCTTGGCACATTCTCTCTCATCTAGAGAGACCTCTACGCAGAAATCACTAGAGATCAAAGCTCTAGTTGGTTAATTAACGGTAATTAGCATTAACCTTTCTTAATTAGCAAATCTAGGTTAAGCTATTTGCAATTTTTTAATTAATTGAAGATTAATCTTATGTATACTAAAAAATCTTCTCTTAATTAAAGATTCTCTGCTGATTATTGTGATTAAGCTTAGGGATACTAAGCTAATTAATTATTATATCATATTAAGACTGAAATTATTCATTTTAATCATAAATTAATGGTAATTATACTAACTAAGTTTAGATTAAGATGAGATAATTATGAGACCTGTGTTAGAATGTCATTATGCTACGAAAATTATCTTGTAATTTTTTGAGTAATTTTTATAATTAATTCAGTAGAATTACACTGTTTTTGAGAGAAAAGTAAAGGGGGAAATGATCAAAATAATTCAAAATGCTTTGAGATACTTATCAGAGATAAATCATATCTTAGGGAACTCGTGATAACTATCTTAACCTCAGATAATTGGTTTACCTAATTATCTTAGAAGTTACACCGTTTTTAGGGTAAATTAAAAGGGGGAAAATAGCAAATTGATCCAAAAGGTTTGGAATATTTATTAAAGGTAAATCACATCTTATAGAACCCGTGATAATTATTTTACCCTCATATAATTAGTTTAACTAATTATCTCAGCATAATTACACTATTTTTAGGAAAAAATAGCAAATTGATCCAAAATGCTCTAAGATAATTATCAGAGGTAAATCACATCTTATGAAACTCGTGATAATTTTACTAATTTCAGATAATTAGTCTAACTAATTATCTCAACAAGAGTTACACTATTTTTAGGAGAAAATAAAAGGGAAAAAATAGTAAACTAATCCAAAATGCTTTGGGATAATTATCAGAGGTAAAACACATCTTACGAAAATCATGATAATTATCTTAATCTTAGATAATTAGTGTAAATAATTATCTTAAAAGAATTACATTGTTTTTTGAGAAAAATAAAAGGGAAAAAATAGTAAACTAATTCAAAATACTTTGAGATAATTATCAGAGGTAAATCATACCTTATGGGGACCGTGATAATTATCTTACTCTCAGATAATTAGTCTAACTAATTATCTCAATAGAATTACACTGTTTTTTGGAAAAAAATAAAAGGGGGAAAATAGTAAACTGATATTCCAATTTTCATCTTAAAAATCAATAAAATTAGTCAAAATCGATTTTGGAAGCTGAGGGGACAGTGTGGAGCTGTGCGGAACTCACCCGGGACAGTTTTAGCAGCAAGTGGTGCTACCTAGACGCTAGGGCCTTGCTTGAGGTGCCAGAACCTGCCAGGAACAGCCTCTTTGAGATATTTATTAGAGGTAAGTCACATCTTAGGAAACCCGTGATAATTATCTTAGCAGAATTACACTATTTTTAGGACAAATTAAAAGCGAGAAATAGCAAATTGATCCAAAATCCTTTGAGATAATTATCAAAGATAAATCACATCTTATACAAATCCGTGATAGTTATTTTAACCTCAGATAATTAGTTTATTTAATTATCTCCGCATAATTACATTGTTTTTAAGGAAAATTAAAAGGGATAAAATAGCAAATTGATCCAAAATGGTTTAAGATAATTATCAGAGGTAAATCATATCTTATAAAGCCTGTGATAATTATCCTTATCTCAGATAATTAGTCTAATTAACTATCTCAATAGAATTACACTGTTTTAGGAGAAAATAAAAAAGGGAAAATAGCAAACTCATCCAAAATACTTTGGAATAATTATCAGAGATAAATCACATCTTATGAAACCCATGATAATTATCTAACTTCAGATAATTAGTCTAACTAATTATCTCAACAGAATTACATTGTTTTTAGGAGAAAATAGTAAACTAATCCAAAATGCTTTGGTATAATTATCAGAGGTAAAACATATCTTACAAAAATCGTGACAATTATCTTAATCTTAGATAATTAGTGTAACTAATTATCTCAACATAATTACATTATTTTTGGAAAAAGTAAAAGGGGGAAATAGTAAACTAATTCAAAATACTTTGAGATAATTATGAGAGGTAGATCATCTCAAAATATAGTCTAACTAATTATCTTAACAGAATTACACTGGTTTTTGGGAAAAATAAAAGGGAGAAAATAGTAAACTAATCCAAAATACTTTGAGTTAATTATCAGAGGTAGATCATATCTTACAAGAGTAGTGATAATTATCTTAACCTTAGATAATTAGTTTAACTAATTATCTCAATAGGATTTCATTATGTTTTGAAAAAAATAATAGGGAAAAAATAGTAAATTAATCCAAAAACGATTGAGATAATTATCAGAGGTAAAACACACCTTGAGGAACCCGTGATAAACACCTTAACCTCAGATAATTAGTTTAGATACTTATCTTCATTAAAAGTAATCAATTGTGTACAAAATAGAGAAAGAAAATTAGTAAATAAATTTATATAATTACCCAACGAATACCCGAGGTCATAAATCTCTATTGAGGATTGGAAAAACTACCTTAGCATAAATGATTGATATAACAAATTACTATCGAAAAAATTTGCCTCAATTAGACCATAAGTATAGAAGGGAAAAGTTATAAATCAATTTTATGAAAATTCCTAAAGATAGAACATATCATATTACATCTAGGGTGAGTAATCCACTAGCAAATAGGAATTATAATTTACTAAGGCCAATTATAAGATATTCCTAGAATATAGACTAAGTAGAAACCCAATAAAATAGCTCTCCTAACTAGATGATAATTATGGGAAAATATTAATAGTACAAGGAAGTTACAGGAGAAATATCTCATCCAATAAACTATCAAGGATGACTACTTACTCCAAAAATCCTTATTTTTGGGTAAAAATGAAGAAAAGAGATTATTCAAATAAACCTCTAATCGATTAAGTCCTTTTATAAAGGCAGTCGATATGGCTCCAAAGAGAACCAGAGGAAATCCTCTTACCGAGGAAGAGGATATTAGCAACAAAAGAAATAAAGCCACTTATGACCATGAGGCTGGGCCTAGCCATAGGCCGACGGAGGAAAGTCTGCAGGATCCAGCGCAGCAGCACACAGACGACCAGTCCCAGGTGGATTTCTATTTTGTTCACTTAAGTCTTTTAAAGTTAATTTCTAAGTTAGCATTGCATATGTAAGGTTTAGGAAGGATAAACTGGCTGTAAATGGAAGGTAACTTCTAAGAAACCAACGAGCAATGATTGCAAATAGAAAAGAATGATTGGGTTATGACTGATTGACCTAGGAAAAAAAATGTTTGACTCTCCTTAAGACAACTTGTCTCAAGACACCTCTGATTCCTTGGAATATTTTACTCCAGGTAATGAGTAATGATTGCAATTCCGCCATGGATGAGTCGGTTTCCTCAGCACGTGTGGAGTCTTTACGACATGCTTGTTTGTGCTTGTGGATATTACTTAAGATATCAAGTTTATCCTAGAGGAACCGCCCGGTTGTATGGGCGATCAGTTGGCGTATGGGCGCCCGCACTTTGGGTGATGGTTTTTTCCACCCCGGTTTTTATAAATAAGGAATGGGTGCCATTTTTTCACCCCTGTATAGGTGGTCTTGAGACAAGCCATTACTGGTCAGAGATACTTCAGAATGGTAGCACCTTGTTTTCAGTCTAAAGATGTTTGTTTGCTAAAAGAATGTTTTCAATACTGCTTTTAAGGGTTGTCTTAATGAAATTCAGTTATGAAAGTTAAAAGGAATCATTATTTTAATTGTGAAAAGAATGTGGTAGTAAGTAAACAACACAGAAATCATGTGTGAAGTGCGGGTTGACTAAGGTTGTCAATCATGGACGGGTGGACCTGATTAGTCAAGTAACTATCCATTCTCGTGTACTAAAACGTTTAGAAACTTCTTCACTTGGAAGAGGAATCCACCAACGGCTGTGCCCTCACATTTGTTAGGGAGAAAAAAGCGTTGGCTAAGGAAACCTTAATCTAATGATGGAAGTTATAGGGCCGGAATAGTTTTTTTTTATAGTGGTCCCGTTTCCACTACGAGAGAGGACTAGGTCTCCTTCTAGGGCTATAAACATAAACCATTTTCAATGGTAAGGGTGAATTCCTTGGAATTCTTCTTGTTTAAGGACTCTAACTTTAGTAGGCCTAGAGACTTGTCAATGGTCCCATCCCATATTTGGTGTCGACAGTTTGGGGACCTTACAGTAAATAATAGCGATTATTTATTTTCAGCTCAAATTTGACCAAGGTTGATACCAGAGACTCTAAACATGATTGCAAACATCTTTTGTAAAGGCCCATAGAGTTGGGATCACAAAACAGACCAAAACCTTGATAAAAACAGAAATCTGTACTGAATGTCGAGAACTTGAGTGTAAGTTGGTAAATCTTGTTCAAATTCAGTGAAACTTGACTCATAGGCTTATATTGATGTGTTAAACAAGTGTACATGCTCAGTTGACCAAAAATATGCAAAAAATTACCAAAAGTAAATAATTGTGATTATTTACTTTTGCCATATTTTTTAATTTTTTTGACCAACTAAGCATACCACCAGTTTTGTCTTGTTATATTGAGCACTCATATCAAATTTGATAAGATTTGGATCTGTTAAGTGAAAATTGTGGACAAAAGCTATTGAAAAATTGAGCAGTAATTATCCAAACTTGGTGAAACTTGGCTAGGGAGCTTAAGTTCAGTTGCTTAACCAATTGCTATCAACATTTTGGCCAAAAAATAAATAAAATCCCAGTAGTAAATAATCACGATTATTTACATCTTCTTCAAAACTTGGAAATTTTGCACATTTGGGCATACCACAAGGTCAAGCATATCAAGTAGACTCCACAAATCAAATTTGGTGAAATTTGGATCACAAAATTGAGACTTTAGCCAGATTCTTGGAATCAGAGTCTAGGAAACTAAACAGCTGATAACTTGGACAAATCTTGATCAAACTCAGCCAAACTTGTCCAGAGACCACAACAAGGTAATTACTTGGCAAAACAAGCCTAAAAAGTGTAAAACCTAAGAAAAGTAAATAATTGGGATTATTTACTTTTGAGCCCCAAAAACAAGCTTTTGAGTTTCAAGTTTGTATAGTGTTAGAACAACATAATACAAGGCCACTGGCCAAGTTTGGGTTCCATCGGATCAAAATTAATAATGATAACTCAGTTTTCAAGTTGCAGATTAGTCCTTTAGCTCCTTGCAAGGATAAAATTCAGAAATCTCAATTGCTAACTCACTTAGCTCAGATTGAAGAACCAGGTTGCAAGCAAAGAATTGGGAGCTTGACAAGAGCTAAATTCAAGTCAAGTGAGAAAAATGGATAACAATCTAATCTATAGGTTAGGTTATTCAAGGCCTAGATTTTCATCATTTCAAAGGCTGCAATCAAATTCTGACAATTTCGAGCTAGAGTTAATCAACTCTTGTGAGTCTAAGAGAAATCAACTGCCAAAAGTACTTTGGCAAAAGCAGTCTTGTCAAACCCGAGCAGGAATTTTTTTTGCTAATCAATACCAAAATCTGCTAGGAGACAGTTTTTATAGAACCAATCGACATGGACTCATCTCGAGCTGAGAGTTCAAGTACAGCAGAGCAAGCCAATAGCAGTGGTAACACAGGTACAAGTGCAACAGAGTGCTACAATGGAGATAAAGTCTTGTATACAGATTCAAAAGGCCATAGATACTTCATGAAAAACAAAAGCAAGCAAATAGCTGTGGTAACACAGGTACAAGTGCAACAGAGCACATTTTACAGCTTTATGGCTACAATGGAGATAAAGTCTTGTATACAGATTCAAAAGGCCATAGATACTTGATGAACATCAAAAGCATCACATGAGCCAAGATTCTATTGATCAGAGTAAAACCAGATTTAGAGTTCTCCCAGATGTTCACAGACTTCAATGGAGCTAGGTATTGTAAGCTTAAAGATGAAGTGCAGATAGAGGTGCAAAAATCAACCCAAGTGTTTATCCAGAAATCTGCATAAGTCCGCATAACATACATTTAGTGCATATGCAATCAGGGTCATTGTACATGGACTACATTGGTCAGATCTAGTTGATAACCAGAATTTCAAGATCCAACAAATCAACCAATAGAAGCCAGTCTAATTGGAGAACCAAGCCAAAGACGATACAAAGGTCAAGATGGAGCATTCTATAGCTTGACGCTCACTGTTTTAAAAGAAAATACCAACAATTTGGCCAGCATAGAAGAAGAAGCTTCTCAGCTAGAGCTTGACATGACAGAACCAAATGAAATACCATCAGTCATGGCGTATTGCTCAAATTGTGGACGAAAAGGTGGACATTTTTCTAAAGATTATCCAAGAAATCCAGACAACAGGGACATATCAACTGCCAAGCAAGGTACATAGAAAATTGAAAATGCAAATCTCGATGTAAATGCATTTAAGTCGTCTCTTTAATGAAATCAGATGATTCTGCATTACCAGTAGAAGCACCAACAAAAACACTGCAAGTTCAAAATCAACATAAAGATGCACAAGCACCTGAAAATCTTAAAGTTGATTCTTTAAACAACAAATTCTTGCATGAATTTGGTCAAGGTGTCCAGATATCACCTGGGGTTGAGAATATTGTTAGGTTTGCAAAATAATTTTGCATCCACTGCCACAAGTGTGCAATCATTCACGAGTCTAAGGGACACATCAGACAGAATGATGCTAGCTTTGTATGGTACACATAATTCATATGCACACTATGTAGACCAAAAAGGGCAACTATACAAAAAGGGTCAACCAGTGTTTGATGGCCCACATACCAACTCATAGAAGTGCATCCAGTGATAGATCAGAAAGGATGGTTCATTTCAGAGGAAAGAATCTATTATAGCCCATCCTCTCTAGAGCTGAAGGATATTACCTGAGTGAACCCAAAAATTTGTTCAGAGCCAAACTCTCCTCCATCGGAGATCAAGCTTCGATGTTGTGACCAAACGAGCATATACTTTGACCAAAACAGTCGTAGATATAGACGAGAGTCTAGCATCTATGATGCCTTGGGTCTTGAAACCACAGAAGCTCATATCATAAGAGACCCATTGGATAGACAATATCAAGGCAAAGATAATGCTATCTATAGCTTGACTTGCGGAATAATTTGTCATGTTTCAGGGAGATACATAGGAAACTATGCAAAAGGATTACATATGCCAAACGCCAACAATGCGACCCAAAGTGTACCTTCACAGTCCCAAAAGGTGAGACTGAACCAAAGCCAAACAATTTTAAACCCATACAATGAAGCAGGTTATAGTGATCACCCTAGGAAGGGGGGAGTTGTAAATCCATCAAGCTCAGCTCTAATACTAGGAATGCTACAGCAGTTAGAAGCCCTAGAGCTTCTAGCCAACAAACCCATTCAAAGTAGAAACCATTGAAAGATCATATGGTTGTTGGAAGTTTCCAATTGACCCAGATTCCATCATAATCTGCAGACAAAATGCTTATATGAAGATCATCAGGGACAAAATTTTTAGCTGTTCTCCACGAGTCAGAGTCAAAAGCCAAAAAATCCCATAGTGTTCAAACAGTTGCATGAGACCAAGCTCGCATATGCATATCGAGATGAAAATGGCAATGATTCTCAGCAGGTTCATGACCTTGTACAAGCCCCTACACATGCTAAACCTAGAGTCTAGGACTATCTGAAGATGATACAAAACCTCAAGCTCCTAGAATAGGTGACAAAAAAGTCAAAATCAATGAAATCTAAAGTCCAAAAGGCTACATAAAGGTCACCACCAAAATCTCATTCGAAGAGACAGATTCTACCAAAAAGTACAGTGGATCTTCTAAGATCAATATTAACTCAAATGTAGGCACACAATGATCAAAAATTGCAAGAAAAAGGTGCAGTATTACAATAAAACAAGCCAACATCAATTGAAGCAGGTGGTCAAGGCAAAGAAGATGCAGATAAAGCTCAACCAAAAGACACAACCACAACAAAAGCAGTTGATTCAGACACGAATCATGAGACGATCAAGTGCAATATTGTTGGTGAAAGCCAAGAAAATCTATCAAGCGAAGTAAAGCTAGATTTTCAGTTAGAGAAGAACCTCATGTCTTTTCGCACTTGGAAAAGATGTGGCCAACCACAGCTGGAAGATGCTCTTGAATTTGTGAGCATATATGAAAACAAACGAACAGAATGTTGGGGAATCATCTCCACCACCATTGAAGTAAGTTCACAGATCATCATAGCTCAATTCCACGTGATCACAACAAAAGATATGCCAGAAGACGACATCATAATGGGAATGCCAATGGCCTAGTAGATGTTAGAGAAACAGAATGCAAACATGACTGAGTCATCACAGACAAAAAAGAATGAAAACCAACACTGGTCACCCGCGGACGACAGCACAAATTCCTCAAGCACAGTTAAAATGGAGACCGATGCCAAAGCAAAGCTTATTAAAGATGATTCATCTCCATCAAACAAAACTGCATAAGAGCTTAAAGCAAATCAGGCAATAGCAAGTGCAGATCAAATAGAGCAAAAAGCAACCATGATAGTTATTGAGCACAGAATGTCATCAAAGCCAGAAGTTAAGAAGAACGGGGTTGCAAACAACCAAGAAGCAATAGGAAGTCCAAAGATCAATCAAACAGTGCCAGTTGAATCATCTTTGTAAGTCAAATTGCAACAAAAAGTCTCAAGTCACCCTCCATAAAGACACAGTTAGATCAAGATGAGACCATGGCAAAAACAGGACAGAAATCTTCAGTAGAACCAGCAATGAGAATAGTTGTAGTTCTCAGTAGTACAAAAGGAGCAAGTTTCACATGCAATGCTCTACTAGATAAATAAGAAAATTGCAATATGGTTTCAGGACAAGCTATGTAACATAAAAATCATGGGTAAGGCTACAAGTCAAAAAGAGATGGTTGCTACCTTTAGCATCCAAAATCATGAAGAGCAGGTAAAGTTTCAGGTGAAGCCTTCAAAGGACATTCTTGCATATGTCATACTTGGACATCAGTGGCTAGACCAACACAAGGCCTACAAAGAAGATACAATGTTAATACTCTCTTTTCCAAGAGGTAGCTCCAACAACATTTACAGGTACCGTTAATGCTAGATTCAAATTTTTTGGAGTCAAAGAATCAAAGACAAATCGTACAGACAAAGGTAAAGCTAAAGAAGGTGTGATAGCATATGCATCTACATCAAAGAACCCTCATGGATCAACTTCTTCAAGCAAGTCAGGCTTTCAAAACTTCAAGTCAATTGAGGACCCAACTAAAACCTTTAAGGAGACAACCAAAAAAGCAATGATATTTCAGCCAAAGTACTCAAGAAAGAAAACGATAGTCAATCAAGTGTTTGTTCATAGAAATTTATTCAAAGTCAATGATCCGGTTTGGATTAAAGAAAAAAAATCAACACATGAATACAAACACATGGGATGGATAGCATCACAATGGAGCTTAAAGGAACAGGAGTACTATGGAGATAATAGACAGATATGGGAACCAAAACCGCATGTTAGAGCATATGAAGTAGCTTTAAGTCCCTCCCAAGAAATAAGGCCCACGAGGTATCAACCTTGATAATATCCTAGGATACCTAAGAAGCAGGTGCACAACAGAACAACATCGAAAGATGCTAAAGTCAACCACAACTTTCAAGAGGATATAGAACAAAGATGGATCTCAAAGAATGTTCCTCTTGGACAAGGATTCTACACAGGTTATACAAATATTTGGCTACCAGACAACCACAATCCAACTACAACTACACCAGACCTGCATGCAAATCTCAAAAGCTCAACAAGACCTAGAGCACGGCAAAGTCAACAATGGAGATATAAAGGTCATCAAGAGATTTGGACTCCTAAGTCTTCCAATACTCCGAGACAAAAGCCGAATGCTGACAGCCAATAGAGGCCTACAACAACATCAAAGACTCCTATCAACAGGCCTAATTGGATAATCAAACAATAATGGAGTCTTCACAATCAAAGAAGGAAAACCTAACCAATGTAAATGCAGATTCAAAGATGATAAAATAGGTATGGGAAAAGAAACCTTCAATGCCAACTTAGTCCTACACTAATTCTCTTTTTGAGGATTCAAGCTTACTTTTACCTGAAGGATTGTTTGTAGTAAGCGCAAGAATGTAAAAAGTCAAGTCGCCAGGGTGCAAAAAAAACTCTTTGCATAGTCAGAGTCGGGTTGTTGAGCCATAAAATGAGCAAAGCATTAGTCCCAAAGCTTCAAGTCATATTAAACTTTGTGCTAAGAGTCATAGCTATTAGGCTTATGCTCAAGCTGGAAGAGTTGAGCATATCTAAAGTCATGTTGCTCATGCTGGATGAGATGAGCATAAGAGTCGAAGTATATTAACTTACAATTGGTGGAGTGTCGTAGAGTTCAACACTCATGCACAGTGCACAGTAAGATGAGAGCACATATCCTCGTCAACAAAAACCATTCTTAAAGGGGTGCCAGCTTGTAAAGACATGTCATATGCTTGTATAGCTACACCATCTTTCTGAATAACCCCTCAAAATATTTCTAGCACAGCATATTGTTTTCCATGCATTTCTGTGTATGCATACAGGATGTCCCACCATTGGACATATGCATTAGATACTCTTTTTCGCTTCCACCTATGCACTTTGAGTGGACTACATCATGCAAACCAATGTTCCATCATGCTCCCTCTCATATTTTTTGTCTCTTTAATTCCATATCTATCATCAAATAATCCCTTGAGTACTTTATTAATATTTCCCATGCTAATAAGTACTCCAATAATGCGCATATCCCAAAGGCACTTTTTTTTCCCACAGGGTTTTTTCCCTTTGGTCATCCAGGTTATAGACCCTAATTTAGAACATCATCATTCTACGTCCCTTGTACATACTTTTCACAAATAAACAGCAGCCTCATCATTATGCTATTACAACGGACAAATGCAACATCATCTCTCACATCATACATGTTCGGACCAATGAAGATGCTGCAGCAAATTGAACCTCATCAACAAATTCAACGACAATTGAAGACGACCAGCCCATCAACAACCAATCATAAAACTTCCCTAGCCTCCACAGACACTTTTCAACAATGCCCGAAGACTGCCACTAAAATCAGAAGGAGGGAATGTTAACTGAGTCAACGTCAGTTAACAGAAGTTGCTAAAGACCAAAGACGTACAAATGCACATTGAAGATCAAAGTGAAGAAGCAGTAAAGATTGGAGTTATACATTTATCACGTTTTCCCAAAGTGCCATGTATTGTAATTTCTCGATTTATTTAGCCATTGTGACAATTGTAACATGTTACGGGCTCAATAAGAGTTCCAAGATGTAAAGCATAGGTCACTTAGTGTACCTGGGTTGTAGTTACAATAAGTGTGGAGCCTCAAAGGTCTCGGGTGCCGGACATTACACATTTTAGACCTTGGCTAAGGTATAAAAGCCAACTCTGTAAAGATTTTATTAAGTTTTGGATAATGAAATACACAGTGTGAGCTAATGGTGCTCACTTCTCTCCTTCTCGCACTTCCTACTCCCTCCCCGTTTGTCACATTGCAGTTGCATTTGTTGCATTGCAACCGCATGTAAGAGCTCTACGCATTGACGTAAACACATCAATATTTTGTAGATTTTGGCGTCGCTGAGACCCGCGGCCTAATTTCATCATACTAAGGAACTTACACTTCAAAATCAACTAAGCATAGACGGGGTATTGGGGCATCATTGCTAAGCATTTAGGTGCATTCTGGGTCGAAAACAACTAGGTCAAAAATCCACTACTATTAATAATCACGATTTTGGCACTTGACCTAAAGTGGGGTTTGAGACCATAAGCATATGTGATTAGGTCTTATAAACTTGTCCTAGAAGTTTTGTTATGTTTGGATGTCATTTGATGCTGTAACGGATGTGATTTGTTAACCAATGACTGATTGGCTTTTGGTGATTTTAGTCACTTGAGTGTAGCTTGAGTTAGATGCAAGTTGTTGAGCCTAGTCCCCAGGTGATGGATTTTGCATATGGGTTTGGTACATGCCACGTGGTGAGCTCAGGGAGAGTCAGACCTCAACTTCAAAAACTTTGTAAAGCCAACCTATAGAGATCTTTTTTTTTCCTCCCATTTTCCCCTGCTCCCATTGCCTGTCCACTCACTGGAAAGACAAGGTGTTTATCCCCACCAAAACTTTGCCTTGCCGCCTCCAAACCACATCAGTCCCAGTGCACCTTCAATTCAAAACGACCTCGAACCAAGCACCTCAAAATGGAAAAAAATCATTTGACATTGCCTCACCGCCACCCTGCATAAACTTTGATCTGCACGAACTTGCCGACTCAGACCCTGTTTGACATGTCATCAATTTCTATCAGCTCCACAACATGTACACTACCCCTCTGGACCTCGTCGGGCTTCAAAAAACACCATATGGCACATTGATCAAGGCGATTAAACCGGCTCAGAATCAACCCCCGGTAAAACTTCATATGAAAATAGCTTGGCATCCGTAACTCCAAATGATGATCTAAAAAGACCAACATGCTCCACAAGATGAGCACTTCAGGCCCATGCATTCACATACGCTTTGATCCCCTATCTGCAGCAACTGCCCATTCGGATATGGATCTGCAAACACTCCTAGTTTCAAACCCAAATATCTTGCACTATGTAGTTGTGTTTGATGAGTTGTCTAGACCTACTTCTTCAACACTTCAAGCTCCATATTTCCAAGCCAAAAATCAATACTTTGGACACCCTTCACCTACCATCCTATATGGACCAATCTGGAGCCCACCTGACCTAGAAAACCACATAAAGTATACATCTCCGTTTCCAATTTCTTGCCCAGGCTCTTCCCACCTCTAGCCCTTTGCCAAGCAACTATCAGCATACATATCATTGTTTATTCCCTCTGCTAGGGTTGACACACTTTGGCTGCACGAACGGGGCCAAGGTAAAAGGGTCCAAATTAGAGATGGTATGTCAAAGAGAAATGCTTCCTAATGGAGCTTAAGGACCTTAGGGTTAGCTTCATTAAAGACCTCCAAAGGTTAGTGTTAAAAATTCATCTAACCTTAGGCAAGTTAGGATTGTGCTTGAGGTGGGAACCCGGCCCAAGCTTGAGGTGCTTGTCGTGCTTGTTGACTAAGGTGCTTGAGGTGCTTCTCGTGCTTGCTGACTAAGGTGATTAAGGTGCTTGTCGTGCTTGATGACTAAGGTGATTGAGGTGCTTGTCGTGCTTGATGACTAAGGTTCTTGAGGTGCTAGGGCTGAGCTTGATGTGGGAATCTACATCAACACACTTCTTCAATATTCTCTTAAACCAAGGAGAAGACTCTACCATATACACACTAAGGTAATGGTTTCTTGTTCTCTTTATGCTATTGCACTTGCTTAAAAGTGATTTACTTTTATGCTTACTTAAATCCATGCTTAAGCTCTCACATTTCCATAAGCAAGCCTTTTTTCTTGGAAAGAAGAAATAACTTCTTAAGTTGTTCCTCATTTCTAATTATGGTTCCTTTCTAATATTAACTAACCACTAATAGTCATTTTTCGGCTTTCCATAATTGCCATAGTGAGTTAACCCACCCTACCAAAATCATCCAAACAGTGTGGCTATCCCTACCATTTTATTGTATATAGGTGTGTATGAGTTAGGGGACTTTTCCCATATTTTCTTAAAAACCCTCAATTAGCTAGTCACTAGGCTAGTTGAGCCAAAAAAAAATAAAAAATAAAAAAATATAAGTATATTATGGCCCATTTGTGTGTAAATATTTCATTGTATATAGGGCCTAAATAAAAGGATTTTTCATAATTATTTTGGTATTTATTTAAATATTTCTACCTATGGTGTGTTATTTATGCTATGTACATTGACTCAACATTACCATATTTTTTCTTACCATTTTGCGTACTCTTTATTCCATATAAAAATAATTTCATGCAAGCTTCTCTTATTTTTGGGTAACTCCATTCCAACAAAAATCCAAAAAAACTAGTTTATTTATGTGTATATTTTTTCACTATTGTCATTTTTTCCTTCCTACATCTATTCTCTATTACTCTCATAAATTAGACCACCAAAAATATTCATCTTTTTATGGTAGACTTATAATGAGAGAGATTTATTTTGACCCCTTTATATTTTTTCCACCTATATTATTTATATTTGACATATACATATTTTTTTAGACCCCTCAATATTTGATTTTCTTAGTTGTACTATTCACTTATATCATGATCTCAATAATATCTTCAATTATAGACCTACCAAATAAGGTCAAGGGCATGTGGCATGCATGCATGCACTATCCGGAGCTCACTCTTGGAGGTATTCAAAAGAATCATCCAAAGAACGACCTCACAAGGACTTTGTGCAGTGGAAAAAACAGTCGGTTTTGCTAAATTTTTAAAGATCACATGCTCCCCGAATTTGAAAAGGTGATACAAACAAAAGTTGTATCTCGTGAGCTGAACTTTTACCTCAAGTTTTTTCATATTTTTTTGAGCTAGGAGCTGTGAGCTATGATTTTATTGGTGGACCCCAGTTTGCCCATGCTATGCAGCCACACTCCCTCTTCCACTTTATCATTTTCCTCTTTCACACACACTTCTCCACTCATCATCCCTACCTCTCTCACCACTCCTCTCTGCACCCTACTCACCTTCTTCTCAACCATGAAGAATAAGAGAAACCATGGTGAACTCATGTCTCCTACACACACTTCCATTCTAAAATTGACCACCTAGTCTCATTTTTCCTCATCCATATTACCCATATCTATCAAAAACCCACAAAATTCAGCCTCTTCTCTTGAAAGACAGCATCATGGTGATTGATTACTCATGTTCACTTACCTTGGCTTCCAAGGAAGGTCAAGAGTGGAGAAAAAACGTCCCGTCAAAGCTAGTGGACCGTCAACAAGCGTCAAAATTGATCCTACTCAAGACACTTGGAGCATCAACATTGTAAGAAATCCATGTTTTCTTAACTATTAAGAGTTTTTTCTTCCTTATTTGTATCCTACATGGATACTCCCATTGTAAATATCCAATTCCATTTGTAAATCAATAAAAATACTAACTCTACTAATTTTACTAACACTAACCTACTATGAAAAGTCCTATCACCTCCACTTCTCTCCTCTCTCTCTTCTTCATCTATCCACACCAACTTCTTGATAATTCCAAGCAAAAGAAATTAGATAAGTGGTGAAAATCTAACCCAACCATGGTTAGAGGAGTAACCCTAACCTTCAAAATTGCTATAAAAGGAGGGTGTAGCTAGCACAAATGGGGGAGCCATAAGCAAGAGCACTATGCTATAGCTTGAGAAGCCAGGCTCAACCTCTCTAGAAGGATCTCTTGAGTGAAATCTCATTGTCTTATGCATATGCATGTGTTGTATTAGGGGTGATTAGCAAGGAAACTCTATTCCATTGTAAGAGAGAGTGATCATTCAATTGAGAATAGGAAATCTATCATTTCTCCTATTATTGTAAGCCCAACATTTGTTGAATCAAGGAGGGTGTATTTGGAGTAAGCTTGGATACTTTGTCTCTCTTCCAACGTAAAGTAATGGACAACAATGATGTGTAAGTGTCTTGGTGTTTTTTTTTAAAGTTCTTGATAGCTTGTCTCTGGGTGTTGTCATCAATTTAGCCATAAATCCCACATACTGTAAGAGGGCGACACGGTGGAGAGGACTCCCCTAGCTTTAAGACAGTGATTGGGGTGGCTTTTCTTGTGATGTGTTGTGGTGTAATTTACTCAAGCTATGTTGAATAAATACTAATCTTACTTTCATTGGTCATGACAGATTTGTAAGAAGGTATTAGTGCAACAATCACCCCCTCCCCCTTCCCTCTTTTTCTTACATATATAATTGTGTTTTCTTGATCACTGTTGAACATTTCAAAGAGCCCGAGCACTCTCTCTCTCTCTCTCTCTCTCTCTCTCTCTCTCTCTCTCTCTCTCTCGCGTTCTAGTTCGCATCCAAAACTAGGTGGTGCCCCAAATTTGTGTAGGGTTAGGTTGCGGGTTTGTGTGTGTGTGTTTGTTGTTTTTTCCAACCCCGACCCAATTGAGCAGCACGGGAGCCTAGAAGGGTACTTAGAGGCCACTCTTCTTGTTGCCCGCCCCGGACCGCTTCAAATTGGTGCCCCCACGGAGGAAGGCTTGTGTATGTTTTGTGCAGGCTCAACCTTGAGCATAATCAAGTAGCTTGCATGAATCACGAGAATTTTTATGATCCTTTCATTCCCATTGCAAGGAAAAAGGTACACATAATTGTTAGTACTAAGTTTTAATTTCAACGTGTAATTCGTAGAATTTTAGGTCCTCTTAGGTTGGCAGAGATAAATGCATCAGTAAATCCTTTTATTTTGCCTCTCATTAGGTACGACCTTAGTTTGGATGTCTATATTTTTGTTTTGTTTTAAGAATTAGGTCATGCATAGACCATGGATAATGGCCCAAGAATAGAGGTTTTCCCCTTTCATTTCACTCCACACATTAGAATAAACATTGCAATTAGTAGAAAAATCCATTTTCAACAACGTATGGTGCCCAAAGAGTAGGAGAAATTTTGGCGTCACTAAACCCTGTCATTCTTCCTCTTATTGATTATCATAGGTCATTTGATGTGAATATTTTTATTTTTTTGTAGAATAGATTGCAATTTAGAAAATATTATTGTGTAAATCTTTTAAAGAAAGAAAAAACAAAAACGCGTCACTTTGAAATCAATTCAATGGAGAGCCAACGCCAAATATCTGGATATCCTCTTTTCTTTGGAGAGCCTCGAGAGGATGCAGAATTATTTTTAGCGAATTTCAAGATGTCTTGTCGTATCAAGAGGATAGTAACTGATCAAGAACATGTAGAAATGTTTGAGGTGGTCCTTAGAAAATATGCTAGCACTTGGTTTGACTCTTTTCCTGAGGAAGTTAAAGGAAATTACACAGAAGTTGTGAATCATTTCAAGAGATACTTCTTTGATCCCCAAAACACTCAAAAACTATGGAAAGACATTGTTTCTCATAAGCAAAAAGACTTAGATGACTACTACTTGTATAAGCAAGAGTTTCTACGTATTTGGGCTCTATGGATATGAAATGTTGCTAACCCTCGTGATGGTGCAGAATTTCTAAAGAAGGAGAGGTTCATAGCTGGACTCTATCCTGACCTTAAGGTAAAAGTTGAGGTGGGTGCACCTGCTACCTTTGATGCAGCTGAAACTAGGGCTGCTGAAAAATATAGGAAACTCAAGTGCCTAAGGGGAGAGGTTCCAATAGAAGGTCTTAGACCAAAAGGTAAGTCACAAGCATCGACATCTAGGGAGCTTCCTGAGGTAACAGCTGAAGTAATCGAGAAGTTAAATGAATCTTGAAGCAGCTTGTCAATTCACCTTGCACAAGCTGTAGGTCCAAAAGGACAATCAAAGAAGTCTGAAGAGCGAGATCCACGACCTAGGAGAGTCTTGCAATGTTGGAATTGCAGAGAGTCTGGACATGGGATGTATAATTTTTCTTGGCCCTGTGGGGAGCCAGGGAGACCTAACTTGAATTACCCAGTGATGAATGCAGGTGAAGGAACTAGTCAGCAACCACGGCTTCTACAAAGGCCAAATGGAGCAAGACCACCTCCACAAGGAGTGGAAGGAGTTCCACCTTTGCCAGACCCAAATGTGCATGTGGTAGAGGTGACAAACTCAAAAGAGGTTGACATGGAAGCAAATGGCATTAAGCGTGGCCGTGGAAAAGGGAAGGAGAAAGAAGGAGTCACGTCACAAAGTGATCATGGACGAGGCAATAAGGCAAAAAAGACCAAGGAAGCTAAGAGGACTCGACGTCATATTAATCTCCAAGACTTCCCTCTTGGACATGGTATGGCTCCATACAACCTATTGGAAGACATGAGAGGTAAGGGTCCTGATATCTCATGGCCTCAGTTTCTTGCATTATAAGTTAGGAGGGATTTAAAAAAGGCAGTTAGCACTAGGAGAAAGGTAAAAGAGAGTGTTCCTGTTGTAAAAATTGCACATGCTGAAATGAATGAGGATATTACACCTGTGCTACATTGTTACATCAAAGGAAGATTTGTTAGGAAAGGTCTAGTGGATGGGGGTGCAAAAATTTGCATCATGACAGAGGGACTCATGCAAAAACTAGGCATGCACATCCATGAGACACCTGAAATTAAAGTCAAGATGGCAAACAATAGCAAAGCTAGGTGTGTAGGCATTTGTAAAAATGTTTTTGTAGAGGCCTTTGGCATTAAGAAGGCGGAGGATTTTTATGTTATGTCTACCAAAGGAAATGGTTACCCATTTATCCTAGGGAGACCATGGCTAATGAAAATGCGAGCTTTGCAGGATTGGGAGAGTGGAAAGCTAATTTGAAGGAATGACAATCATAAGAAGGTTGTCTTTGACATGAAGGAGCAACGCCAAGAGGAGCTCCATGAAGAATAATCTCAAAGTGAGACGGAGGAAGGCTGGACCGATAGCACTTCAGAAGGAGAAAGTAGCAGCAGCATTACTAAAGAGGAGTCTTCCATCGAAGTCATGGGGGTAAGGTTTAATCCAAACAACCAAGAGACCTTTTGCCTAGGTTTGGAAGAGGTAGGTTCCCAAGAAAACCAAAAAGTGGAACATGAAAGAATGCTAGAAAGTATGTTATCTACAACACTTACAAAAGATGAAAGAGAGGAGCTCGAAGGTGTGTTAAGGAAATTTCCTAGGCTTTTTGCTAAAGACTACACTGACGTGCGTGGAGTAGATGCTGTTCAAAAAAAAATTGAGTTGAAGCCAGAGGCCACACCTAAGGCTCAGAAGCTACGAAGGCTAGGAGTCATCAAGGAGCAGGCTTTACTCAAGGAGGTAAGAAAGCTTCTAGCAGCAGGTTTTATTTATCCAGTGGAGAATTCAAAGTGGGTCTCTCCTGTTGTTGTCACTCCCAAGAAGAACGGCAAGTGGAGGGTGTGTGTGGATTACCATCCACTCAATGAGGCAACAAAAAGAGATCACTTTCCCCTCCCATTTCAAGATGAGATACTAAATGAGGTAGCTGGTCATGAGAAGTACACTGTGTGTGATGGCTACTCGGGTTACTTTCAAATAGGTATCACATTGGAAGATCAATTGAAAACAACCTTCATCACTCCTTGGGGTTATTATGCTTTTAGAGTCATGCCATTTGGACTGAAAAATGCTCCTGCAACTTTCCAACGCTTCATGAACATGGTGTTTCAAGCATTCTTTGGAAAGTCCATTAGGGTTTTTATTGATGATTTTTGCATTTATAGCTCAAAATCATTGCATCTACAAAGGATAGAAGAAGGTTTAAAGAAGCTCTACGACATGGGAGGTCAACTCAACCCCGACAAGTGTCACATAGGTGAGGATGAAGTGATCTTGGATGAAGTGATCTTGCTTGGTCACAAGGTTTCCTATAAAGGCATTGAGGTGGATCCTTCAAAGGCAAAGGCTCTTATTGAGCTCCCATCACCCAAGAATCTCAAAGAGGTCATCTCATTCATTCAAAAGGTGAAGTATATATCACGCTTTATTCACTTAGCTTCGGAGTTGCTTCATCCTTTGCAAAAGTTGACACAACAAGTAGAATTTGCATGGTCTTATGAGCTTGAAGAGTACTTTTGTAACATTAAAGTCATCCTGTCAGAGCTACCAACACTCATGCCTCCTTGTTGGGAGTACACATTCTTTGTTAGCTCTAGTGTTGGGAGGGAAACAATTGGTGCAGTTTTATTACAAAAAGATCCCCACAGTACCAGGATGCGACCCATCTACTTTGCTAGTAGGGTCATGAATGCTTTGGAGAGAGGCTACACGGAGGCAGAACTCATGATGCTTTCTCTCATGTTTGCGGTGAGAAAGTTTAGATCCTACTTGCTACCAAAACCTTTTGTAATTTTCACTGCAGAAAATTTGTTTCCTTGGGTGTCATCTCAAATGAATCTTAGCACTAGGATCTCAAAGTGGATTATGGAATTGCAAGAGTTCCAATACTCTTTCAAGGTAGAAGATAGTGTGCATGCACAATTGGCAGGGATCCTTACTTATAGGGTACATGAGAAGGAGATTAAGGTGCCTGAAGTAAAGACCCTACCATTGCCACCACCTAAAATTATTCCTAATGCTTTTACCTTGTTCTTTGATGGAGCTTTTCGACGAGCCACAAGAAAAGCAGTGGGAGGGCTAGTGTTGCTCAACCCAAGTGGAGAGGTGGTCATGAAAGAGAAGGTCAATCTACCAGGTTCAACTAGCAACAATGAAGCAGAATACGACACACTACTTCATAGTTTAAAGATATGCATTGGCCAAGGTATACAACGTCTCATGGTAAAAGGGGATGCACTTCTCATTGTGAAGCAAATTTTAGGCATTTGGGCATGCAAGAATGAAAGCTTAAGGACAAAAGTTCATGCCATTTGTAGGATGTTTAATCAGTTTGAAGAAGTGCAACTATATCATATTCCTAGGAAACAAACTGAAGATGCCGATTTACTTGCACAACAAGCGGTTACATGTGTTGAGAAAGAAGTGCAGGTCATCATGGTGGCAGCAATTGTCAAGCAACCGAGATACCAGGGATTGGAGTCACTGACTCCCATTATTAGCTACATTTTGGAGGGTGAGTTTCCACAAGACTTCACGAAGGCTCAGAAGAGGAGACTCATGAAAAAGGCAAGCGTGTATCTCTTTTTAGAAGGATCACTCTATCAAAGAGGGAAGGATCAAGTGTGCAGAAGAGTACCATCAAGGAAATTCCAGCCATTCTAAAAGGTTTGCATGAAGAGGCATGTGGTGGTCATTTTGCCCAAGAGTTAACTGTGAAGAAGATTTTGCTTGCGGGGTATGTTTGGCCAAGTTTGCATGTGGATGTCCAACATTGGTGTAAAAGTTGTCACAATTGTCAGGTAAATGGGAATAGAAGATTGGTTTATGGTCCAAGGCAAATCGTGCTTGCAAATGGACCCTTTGAAAAGTTGGGCATTGATGCTATGGGTGCTCTCCCTAGGACAAAAAATGGTAAACTCTACATTCTAGTGGCTGTAGACTATATGACTAGGTGGGTGGAAGCACAAAGTGTGGCAAAGGTAAATGAGAGGACAGTGAGAAAATTTGTCTACACTCACATTTGTTGTAGATTTGGCACACCTTTGGAGATTGTTTCTGATAATGGTCCAGGGTTTAGAAAGGGCTTGCTCATAGAGGTCTGTGAAGAACTTCACATTCTACATCGTCATAGTACACCCTACTATCCCCAATTCAATGGTCTGGTAGAAAAAGCTAATGGTGTCATTGCAGGCATCATTAGAAAGATGGTGAGAAACAAGACAAAGTTGTGGGATGACTTCTTGGATGGTGCCTTGTGGGAGTATCGAACCACATATAGGGAAGCCACGGAGTTTACACCATTTCACTTGGTCTATGGTCAAGAGGCTTTACAACCATTCACAGCTTGATTAGTCATCAGTTGAGCTGGAGATTGATGCATTGTTCTATGATGCATCTGATACGTTTGAGGACAACAATGTCCTTCAGATAGCCGTGTGTGATTGTAGTGGTGTTGATTTTTTGGTTTTGCAGTTATTCTTAGCTGATATGCCTTTGCTAGACGATGTTGACATGGTGATACATAGTCAGGTGGTTCCTGATGAGGATGCATATGGCACTGAGTTTGTTGATAGGGATAGGTTGACACACATAGTGCATGTTTCATCGGCTTTTGGGTCTCTCATGTCTGACCTTTTGGTCTCGAGACCTGATCTTGCTTATGCGGTTGGTGCATTTTCAATGGGAGTTGTCAGTTGTGTGATGACTGACACTGGCATTGGGCATTATGGCGCCATGCAGTTCGTCACTCGATACCTCCATTAGGAGTGTCATTCTGTATCTAGTCCTAGTGGTATGCGGTAGTGATGTGTGTGAACACACTAGGACCGCTGGGGCATTTTT
The DNA here is from genome assembly GCF_014529385.1 of Adiantum capillus-veneris. Lineage (NCBI taxonomy): Eukaryota > Viridiplantae > Streptophyta > Polypodiopsida > Polypodiales > Pteridaceae > Adiantum > Adiantum capillus-veneris. Next base: position 56,118,210 of record NC_140952.1, on the reverse strand, counting down.
TCCCTCTTTAGGAGGTTTTTTTCCCCGTGCATTGTATATACGCCCATCACTCTAGGGCTATCTATCTTTCCATTGCACACTAAGAAACACACTCTCTATTGTGTGCCTTGATCTTCCTTCATCTTCTTCAAGTTGTGTGCATTTCTCTACAACCTTAATTCCAACAATTGGTATCAGAGCAGGTTGTGTCCTCCCGGGCTTAGTCGCCAGCTACTCCAGCACACGCTTGCTCAATTTCTCCAATTTCAGTGAGGTTTGGTGACAAATATTTTGGGAGAGCTTGTGGAGCTCAGTCTGCTTAGATTTCTCATTCAGGCTCATTTCGGCCTCCGTTTCCACTACAGCTAGGTCTGCACAGAATATTTCGTCATTTTGTGCATAATTTTTGTCAGTGCCATTTTCTGCATAACAGGTGCCTTACAGTCTTCTACGGTTTGTGCTATATAGCACATGTTTTTCCTGCTCCGTTTCTCCTCTTTTTGGGCAGTTTTCACATCAGGTGCAGCATTTACCATGGCTGACAACAACACAGATGTGTTCAATATGTTTGCTGCTGAGGACATGTTAAATGGGGACAATTACCCTATGTGGGCTTATATGATGCAATAGGTTCTTGTGTCAAAGGGCGTATGGAATATTGTGCAAGGCATTGATGTACGTCCTGGTTCTGAGGATGTAGGCGATGTTGAGGATGTTGCACGTCTTGCTGCAAGGATTGCTGCTATTAGAGTTGTTTTGCCTACGGTAGAACAAGCTCGCTGGGATGTAAAGGATGCATAGGCTCATGCATTGATTGCGTTCTCTCTGTAGTGCACCATTGTTCCTCACATTTGTTCAGCAAAATCTATAAAACAGGCTTGGGATATTTTGGTTGGTCTTTATGCAAGTCGCAATGAGGCTAAAATTGTTTTTCCGCGCAAAGAGCTGGAGTCAAAGATTATGCAGGAGGAGGATGATATGGACACATTTCTTGCCGGTGTCAAGGATATCAATGAGCAACTTATTTTTGCAGGTGAAGTCATTTCAGACAGTTCCCTTGTGCAGACTGTTCTTGATGCCTTACCAAACTCTTACCAGACTTTTGTTAGTACTTGGAGACTTATGACCCAAGGAAATCCAGAAGTTTTAAGTTTGATACATTATGCACATTGCTGTTGCAAGAGTCACCTTCCAAAAAAAACAGTACTAGACAGCGTGCAGTTGAACAGGCTTTTATTGCTTCTCAAAGAAAGGGTGGTAGCAACAATGCAACCACTTCTTATGGTTCTGCTGCAAGTGGCAAAACTTCTATTCCCAATGCTTCTGCTGGCAGCACTTCGTCTGGCAATTCTGGTCATAAGGGAAAAAAGAAGATGCGTTGCCATTATTGCAAAGCTAATGATCGCTTATCAAGCATTGTCCTACATTGAAGGAAAAAGAGGCTAAGAAGAAAGAGGGTGGTTCCTTTGCAAATGCTGGTTCCACTACAAATGCAGCCATTGTTGAGTCTTCTGTAAAAGGAGACTGTAATGCTGATGTTGATGCAGAATGCACTTTTAGTGCAGAGTGCACTTAGAATCATGTTGTCCATGATGCATGCATGTCAGTTCATGCAGATTCACATGTGTGGTATTTTGACAGTGGTGCTACAAAGGACATTACCTCACATCATGAATTGTTCACCTCTCTCGAGTTTGTCCCTCATGGGAATTCAGTCACTTGTGCCAACAATGCCTCTTATCCAGTTCAGGGAGTTGGAAAGATTGTGCTTACTACTGCAAATGATAGTTCCTTCACAGTTGTTGATGCACTTTATGTACCTGGGATCAAGAAGAATCTCTTGTCTGTATCCGCACTTGCTAGACTTGAACTTGTAGTCAAATTTGTGATGACAGATATATAGTTCATGATCTCAGTTTTGGTGATGAAATTGTTGCATCTGGCCTTTTGTGTCGTGGGCTGTATAAGCTCACTTTGTATGACAAATGTGGATAAATTTTTCAAATGCAATTGCAGATTCAAGGGCTATTTCAGATGCAAACTTTGACATGCACGTTTTGGTCATTTCAATTTTGTCCGTTTGCTACGTTTGCAAAAATCTAATATGGTTGCTTCTTTGCCGCCTCTTGAAGCACCTGTTAAACCTCTGTGAAGGTTGTATTTTGGGTAAAATGCAGCGTTCTAAATTTCCAAAGGATGGTTCAGTTAGGGCCACATGCAGGTTGCAACTTGTGCATAGTGATGTTTGTGGGCCCACTCCTCGGGCAATTACCTTTACTTTGTGACCTTCATTGATGATTACTCCAGGCATGCATGGGTATTTCTGCTTAAAGAGAAGTCCGAAGTTTTATGTGCTCCAAACAATTTCTGGCTATGGCTGAAAATGTCTCAAAATGTACTATGGGCACCCTCCATTCCGATCGAGGGGAAGAGTATATGTCTCATGAATTTAATGCATTTGTGGCTAGTCGTGGGATAAAACACCAATGTACAGTGCCTTATACACCTCAGCAAAATGGTGTTGCTTGAGGAAAAACAGGTCATTTTCGGAAATGGCACGATGTATAATCAAAAATCAAGCTTTGCCGCATTCTTTTTGGCTTGAGGCCATAATGTGTGCCACTTATATACTAAACAATTGTCCTACAAAAGATTTGCAGTCTATCACTCCATATGAAGCATGGCATGATAGAAAGCCTTCTATTGAGCACATGCGTGTTTTTGGCTGTTTGGCATATGCTTTGGTGCCACAAACACAACGCATAAAATTGGATGATAAGGCTATCAAATATATTTTGTTTTGTTATAGTGTTGAAAGCAAAGGTTACAGGTTATATCATCCGCAAACAGAGCGTATTCTTGTTTCATGGGATGTAGTGTTTGTGGAAGATTTTGTTCAGCCCTTGCTGTCATGTACTAGAGACAGTAATGTAAGCTCACAGGACATTTATGACACTTTGTTGCCTCTTTTTAGTGGTGGAAATACGAATGTAAATTCCAATGAGGCAAATGTAAATCCTATGGGGGTTTTCAAAAATGTTACAGATCATCCTTTTATTGATGCAGATGTACATGATGTTCTTGATGAGGAAAGGGCTAAAAATGAGCAGGCTAGAGGTATGCCAAAATGGCTGGTGCATGCATTGCGTGACAGTAAATTGGATTCACCTTTGTCTAGTCGTACTCGTTCAGGATCTCGCCATGCATCTTATGCATCGGATTGTTTTGCTTTGGCTATGTCTAGCTTACATGATGTTGAGGAGCCTTTATCTTATGGTGAAGCACATAATTCAAAAAATTGGATGGCTGCCATGCAATCAGAATATGATGCACTTATATAAAATGACACAGACTTTATGTGATTTGCCTCCTGGCAAAAAGGCCATTGGTACAAAGTGGGTTTACAAGTTGACACGTAAACCGGATGGTGAGATCTATCGCCATAAAGCTCAACTTGTTGCAAAGGGTTATGCACAACAAAAAGGCATAGATTATGAAGAGACTTTTGCTCCCACTTGTCGTATGACTACTGTGCGTTTTCTATGTGCATTGGCAGCTCATTTTGGTTGGGATGTACATCAATAAGATATTGTTACTACTTTCTTGAATGGTGACATATTTGAGGAAGTTTATGTAACGCAGCCTCGCGGTTTTGTCAAGAAATGACAAGAGGACAAAGTGTGAAAATGTAACAAGGATTTGTATGGGTTGAAGCAGTCTCCTCATGTTTGGTATGAGAAAGCTGACATTCATTTGGTCAAACAAGGCTTTTGTAATAGTCCAACAGAAAGCACATTGTATGTAAAGCGTGAGGGTGATGTACTTCTCATGGTTGTTCTTTATGTAGATGATTTGCTGATCACTGGACGTAAAACACACCTTGAGGAACCCGTGATAAAAACCTTAACCTTGGACAATTAGTTTAGATAATTATCTTCATTAAAAGTAACCTTTTTTGTGTATAAAATAGAGAAAGGAAATTAATAAATAAATTTATATAATTACGCAATAAATACCTAAGGTCAAAAATCGATGTTGAGGATTGGGAAAACTACCTTAGCATAAATGATTGGTATAACAAATTACTATCGAAAACATTTGCCTAAATTAGACCATAAGTTAGAAGGGAAAAGTTATAAATCAATTTTATGAAAATTCCTAAAGATAGAACATATCAAATTACATCTAGGGTGAGTAATCCACTAGCAGATAGGAATTATAATTTACTAAGGCCAATTACAAGATATTCCTAGAATATAGACTAAGGAGAAACCCAGTAAAATAGCTCTCCTAACTAGATGATAATTATGGAAAAATATTAATAGTACAAGGAAGTTACAGGAGAAATATCTCATCCAATAAACTATCAAGGATGCCTACTTACTCCAAAAATCCTTATTTTTGGGTAAAAAGGAAGAAAAGAGATTATTCAATTAAACCTCTAATCGATTAAGTCCTTTTGTAAAGACTGCCAATATGGCTCCAAAGAGAACAAGAGGAAATCCTCTTATTGAGGAAGAGGATATTAGAAACAAAAGAAATAAAGCCACTTATGACCATGAGGCTGAGCGTAGCCATAGGCCAACGGAGGAAAGTCTGCAGGCTCCAGCGCAGCAACACATGGACGACCAGTCCCAGGTGGATTTCTTTTTTGTTCACTTAAGTCTTTTAAAGCTCATTTCTAAGTTAGCATTGAATACGTGAGGGTTAGGAAGGATAAACTGGTTGTAAATGGAAGGTAACTTCCAAGAAACCAATGAGAAATGATTGTAAATAGGAAAGAATGATTGGATGACTGATTGACCTAGGAAACAAATGATTGACCATCCTTAAGACAGCTTGTCTCAAGACACCTCTAATTCCTTGGAATATTTTACTCCAGGTAATAAGTAATGATGGCGATTCCTCCATGGATGAGTCGGTTTCCTCAGTGCGCATGGAGTCTTTACCCCGTGCTTGTTTGCGCTTGTGGATATTACTTAAGATATCAAGTTTATCCTAGAGGAACTGCCCGATTGTATGGGCGACCGGTTGGCGTATGGGTGCCCGGACTTTGGGTGATGGTTTTTTCCACCTCGGTTTTTATAAATAAGGAATGGATGTCGTTTTTTCACCGCTGTATAGGTGGTCTTGAGGCAAGCCAGTATTGGTCAGAGATACTTCAGAATGACAGTACCTTGTCTTAAGTCTAAATATGTTTGTTTGTTAAAAGAATGTTTTCAATACTGCTTTCAAGGGTTGTCTTAATGAAATTTAGTTCTGAAAGTTAAAAGGAATCACCGTTTTAATTGTGAAAATAATGTGGTAGTAATTAAACAACACATAAATCATGTGTGAGTTTGGGGTGGTAAGTGGAGATTGACTAAGGTTGTCAATCATGGATGGGTGGACCTGATTAGTCAGCTATCCATTCCCGTGCACTAACGGCGGCTGTGTCCTCACATATGTTAGGGAGAAAAAAGCGTTGGCTAGGAAACCTTAATATAATGATGGAAGTTATAGGGCCGGAATAGTTTTTTTTTTATAGTGGTTCCGTTTCCACTACGAGACAAGACTAGGTCTCCTTCTAGGGCTATAAACCTAAACCATTGTCAATGGTAAGGGTGAATTCCCTAGGGTTCTTCTTGTTTAAGGACTCTGACTTTAGTAGGCCTAGAGACCTGTCAATGGTCCCATCCCATATTTGGTGTTGGCGGTTGGGGGACCTCACAAGTGGTATCAGAGCACGTTTTAACAAGGTCTTCACCTTAGGAAGGAAAAAGTTGAAAAAATAGGCACAAGTTATATTGCATTTTTAATTATGGTATATTGTGAAATGAGAATTTCCCTATCAATACAGGAAAATATCCGCCAAGCTTACCGAAAGTTTGTGATTTTCAACATCATGTTCGAGGATGCTTGCAACTCCAGTAAATTTTTATTTCGCAAGAGCATCATGCAATTATTAGATGAAATTTTTTCCCCTCCTCCTACATGGGGAATCAACTGGTCACAGTTTGGCAGAATTTTCCTGATTGATGCGGGACTGATAGAAGGTTTGGGACTCAATTTGAAAAGATTCAAGTGGGCAGAAACACTTCGGACCATCGAAGTTTTCTTTTTCAATGGGACAAAAGATTCAGATCAGACCATTACTATAGATGGGGTAGAAGTGTCACAAAATCAGTGGGTATATGATCAGGTAGCCAAAGTAATACACCCAAGTAGAATCAGACCCATGAGGGTAGGCCCAAAATTTAGGGGACCAAAAGATGTTATATTTTTTGATCCCTTGTCAGATCCACTAGTGGGGGTGAAGAGGATTTTGGTATAGAGAGTTACATCTTGTATATAGTATGAGTCCATCTTGTATATAGCATGAGTCCATTTTGTACATAGTATGAGTCAGTGTTGTATAAACTCTTGTATATACCATGGTTTATGACATGCTTTGTGTAGTTTAATTGAGATGGTTATAGTGATTGACGGATTTCTGTTTTCATTCAAAATTTCAAAAGTATATAGATTAGAAAAATTGCATGACAAAACAAAATTATTGTTATCACTAAAAGATCTTCATTAATTAAAAAAGCAAGGGTAATGCAAAAAGCCTCTACCCTCTCACCCAGGAAAGGAAACTACTTCTAAAACAAGTTCAACTCCCAACTTTCAAGGGAGAGGGAGCCAACTTAGAACGTGATGCCGAAGCCTAGCTCGACGCCATGGATGATTATTTCTTGGCAGCAGAAACTGCTTCAAAAAATCAGGCAATGTTAGGAATGTTTCGACTCACTGGAGATGCAAAACTCTGGTGGAAACAATACTGTAGAGATAACCCTTCCATTAGTCCCTCCTGGGAAAGAATGAAGCAGGCAGTGAAAGAAATATATCTTCCTCCAGCTCACCAAGCTATTAAAATGAATGAATTCTTCGCCCTCAAGCAATTAGGGCCTACTTTGGAAGAGTAGTACACCAAATATGTGTCTTTACGACATTATGCACCACCAATGACAATGGAACAACAGATTGCTCGTTTCTATCAAGGTCTAAACAAACCTTTAAGTACCCGCTTAGAAGATATGAGACCCATATCTATTCAAGATGCTCTTCTGAGAGCTAAACCACTTGCAGCAGCTGAAGGAAACCCCCCTGCAAGGAGCTACTACAACTACAATAACTTCAGAGGAAGAGCAAGGGGAAATTACAACCAAGCAAATCCACAAAGGGTAGTGTCAGATGCAACCGCTATAGAGCAGAGGGTTTCCAAACATCAGATGCTATGGATGCAATAGAATGGGTCACTACAGGAGTCAATGCCCCGAGGGGAAAAATACCCGAGTTGCTGTCGGAACCACTTCTCAGACTCAAATAGGACAAGGAAATAATCAAAGAGGTAGAGGAAATAGAGGAAGAGGTAGAGGAGACAGAGCTTATGCTGCAGTAGGAGAGCCAACCTTGCTTGATGAGGAAGACGAAAGAGCTACTCTTTTTTCCGCCATTGATAACCTTAGAGCTCAGCAACAATATGCTGTCATCCAAACCACTACAAACAAAGAAGGTGAAAAATTTGAATCACTTATAGATTGTGGCAACATGCACTCTTTTCTCTCCCCTAAATGTTTAAGGAAACTTAAATTGAACCAATATCCCACCAAGAAATTAGTGGTAGAACTAGCAAATGGGAAAGAGGTTCTGTCTCAATTTACAGTTGGGGAAGTTGAGTTTGAACTAGGAGGAGCCCTCACTCCATCTTACTTTCGGACTCTACCAGTAGGAATCTATGATGGTATTCTAAGAATGGATTGGTTAATAGAAAATCAAGCCCATATTCACTTTGCTCAAAGGGAACCTATCCTTCAAAAATCACTTAGGCGAAGAAACGTTAGTACAAGGATCAAATGGGAAGCTTAAGGCTCATTTAGTTAAGGCTAGTCGACTTCTAAAGGGGTTACGTAAGGGGCAACAGATCTTTGTAGTAAAACTTAATAAAGCTGATGATTCAAGGGACAACACAACTCCAGAATGTCTTAAGGAATTTTTGGATATATTTTCGGAAGATCTCTCAAATTTACCTCCTCCAAGGACATAGACCACGAAATAGATATCTTTCCAGGTAGTGAACCAATTTCAAAAAGACCCTACAAAATGTCTCTCCCTGAAGCTATTGAACTAAAAGAACAGCTTCGTCAGCTTATTGAACAAGGATTCATAAGACCAAGCATTTCACCCTGGGGAGCGCCTGTTCTATTCCAAGAAGAAGGATGGATCTTTACGTCTCTGCATCGATTATAGGGGACTTAATCAAGTATCAGTAAAGAATAAGTATCCTATTCCTCGCATCGACAAATTGCTTGATAGATTACATGGAGCCAAGGTATTCACAAAAATTGACCTCAGATCAGGTTACCATCAAATCCGGATTAAGGAGGCAAATATTTACAAAACTGCATTCAACACCCGGTATGGGCATTATGAGTTCATCGTGATGCCTTTTGGTCTTACCAATGCTCCGGCTACTTTTAACCGTCTCATGCAGGATATATTCAGAGAATATGTGGATGATTTTGTGTTGGTATTTTTCGACGATATCTTGGTATATTCCAAAGATGGAAAAGAGCATGAAGGCCATGTACGTAAATTACTTCATCTTCTACGCCGACATCAGTTATATGCCAAGATGAGTAAATGTGTGTTTTTCACGCCCGAAGTTAGTTATCTTGGTTTTATAATAAAACCTGAAGGAATTCTAGTAGACCCCGCAAAGATTAAGGATATAATAGACTGGTCACAACCCAGAATGGTCAGTGAGACTCGAGGATTCTTGGGCATTACAGGATGGTATAGAATCTTCGTCAAAGATTATGCAGTCATCACCGCACCCTTGACGCAGCTACTTAAAAAGACAACCAAACTTACATGGGGAAAAGAACAGGAGGATTGTTTCCTCAAACTAAAACAAAATCTCACATCAGCCCCTATACTCAAACTTCCTGACTTCACTCAAGAGGTTGAATTAGTGACAGATGCTAGGGTCTTGCTATAGGAGGAGTCTTAAACCAAGAAGGCGCACCAGTCGCCTTTACTTCTCAAAAATTAAGACTTTACGAGCTGAATTATCAAACTCATGATCTGGAACTCCTAGCTGTCATTCATGCTCTAAAACTCTGGAGGCACTATCTTCTAGGAGGAAAGTTCCAGTTAATCACTGATCATCAGAGTTTAAAATGGGTGTTTTCACAAGAAACACTCAACATGAGGCACAGAAGATGGATAGAACTCTTACAGGAATATGATTTTGAAATAAAATATAAACCAGGAAAAGAGAATGTGGTTGCTGACGCTCTTAGCCATAAGGTTTTTCTTGGGGCTATTTCCACAGTCGACAATCCAATCCTAAACAAGGTTAAGGAAGCTTCCTTGGAAGATGAGGATTATCAAAAACTTCTATAGGTTATTAATCAATAGGACCTAAAAGAGAAAGAGAAAGACAGAATCAAGGATTATTCACTTGAGGATGGGCTTCTCTATTATAAGTATCGCCTTTACATTCCTAAGAATCCAACATTAAAGGAGTTAATCCTTTATGAAGGACACAACACTCCAGCTGTCGGCCATCCTGGCTATACAAAGACCCTTAATGCCATAAGGAAAAGCTATTTCTCGCCAGGAATGAAAGGAGATATACTTCGCTACATCAAACAATGTCTTTCTTGTCAAAGGATTAAGGCTGAGCGAGTAATGATGCCAGGAAAACTTCAATCTCTGGACATTCCTCAAACGAAGTGGGAACTCATTAGCATGAACTTTGTAACATGCCTTCCCACTGTTCAAGGGGGTTATGACTCCATTATGGTGGTAGTGGATATGGTGACTAAAGTATCCCATTTGATTCCTGTAAAAACAACTTACACTGCATCAGACATAAGCCGTTTATTTATCAAAGAGATCTTCAGATTACACGGACTTCCTAAGAGAATAGTCAGTGAGACAGAGATGCAAAATTTACTTCAAAATTTTGGAAAGTTTTATTTGAATCCTTAGGTACCTAGCTATGTTTCAGTACAGCCTATCACCCTCAGACGGACGGCCAGACGGAAAGAGTGAATCAAGTTATTGAAGACATCCTTAGAGCCTACTGTAGTAGAGAACCCCGAAAATGGATACAATTTCTTCCTCTGGTGGAATTCGCCTATAATTCATCATTTCATAAAAGCATTGGGATGTCACCATTTAATGCTCTTTATGGGCATGCATGTATATCACCCCTAAACTTTTCTGACCCTACTACAAGAGTAGAAGCTTCAAAGAAAATGTTGGAGGAGATGGATGCCCAAACCAAAGCCATACAATAGGACATTCAGGTAGCTAAGGACCGCCAAAAACATTATGTTGATAAAAAACGGTCTGATCGGTTTTTCAAACAAGGGGATAAGGTATTCCTTAGGTACGGCCAAAGAGAAGCACTTTATCCTTGGGAAAATACAAAAAACTAAGCCCTAGATATTGTGGACCTTATGAAGTGATTAAAGTAATCAGTGAACAAGATTACAAATTAAAACTACCTGAATACCTCAAGGTCCATAATGTATTCCATATCAGTCTTCTAAAACCCTACCTCCCAAATCCCAATCACACTCTAGATAATGAACAGATAGTGATGCAGAAGTAGTGAATTCTTAAACTCCAACCAGATTGTATTCTCGATACTAGGGAAAGAAGTCTATGAAACAGAGTTATCAGAGAGCATTTAGTAAAATGGAAGGACTACCCCACTAAACATGCCACATGGGAAGACGAAGTATCACTTCGCAAAGATTTTTCCAAATTTCGGTTGAGATGAGGACATCTCAATTCCTTAAGTTGGGGTGATTGTAAGGTTTCCAATTTCTAAAACCTTAAAAATTTGTACAAAGCCTATAAATTTAACTTGAAAACACTGTAGAATGATTCAATCATGGCTGATATTGGTATTTTTGGAATCATAACGAGAGCTTTACTATGGTTGGTATTTTTCAGAATCAGATTCCGATAAAAACTGGAAAAGTTGCGGGCCCTGAAAGGTTACACTAGGAATTCAATTAGTTAAGAAAAATTGGATGGTTTTAGTAATTATTATTAACAAAGACTTTCTTATCCTAAAGTTCTAGAAATTACTGATATTCCAATTTTCATCATTAAAAATCAGTAAAATTAGTCAAAATCGATTCTGGAAGTTGAGGGGACAGTGTGGAGCTGTGGGGAACCTGCCCGGGATAGTTTTAGCAGCAGGTGGCGCTACCTAGAAGCTGGGCCTTGCTTGAGGTGCCAGAACCTGCCAGGAACAGCTCGGGGCCCAGAAAAACTATAAAAAGACCCCCTTCCTTCATAAAAAAATTAGACTCGGAGCCTTGGCACATTCTCTCTCATCTAGAGAGACCTCTACGCAGAAATCACTAGAGATCAAAGCTCTAGTTGGTTAATTAACGGTAATTAGCATTAACCTTTCTTAATTAGCAAATCTAGGTTAAGCTATTTGCAATTTTTTAATTAATTGAAGATTAATCTTATGTATACTAAAAAATCTTCTCTTAATTAAAGATTCTTTGCTGATTATTGTGATTAAGCTTAGGGATACTAAGCTAATTAATTATTATATCATATTAAGGCTGAAATTATTCATTTTAATCATAAATTAATGGTAATTATACTAACTAAGTTTAGATTAAGATGAGATAATTATGAGAGCTGTGTTAGAATGTCATTATGCTACGAAAATTATCTTGTAATTTTTTGAGTAATTTTTATAATTAATTCAGTAGAATTACACTGTTTTTGAGAGAAAAGTAAAGGGGGAAATGATGAAAATAATTCAAAATGCTTTGAGATACTTATCAGAGATAAATCATATCTTAGGGAACTCGTGATAACTATCTTAACCTCAGATAATTGGTTTACCTAATTATCCTAGAAGTTACACCGTTTTTAGGGTAAATTAAAAGGGGGAAAATAGCAAATTGATCCAAAAGGTTTGGAATATTTATTAAAGGTAAATCACATCTTATAGAACCCGTGATAATTATTTTACCCTCATATAATTAGTTTAACTAATTATCTCAGCATAATTACACTATTTTTAGGAAAAAATAGCAAATTGATCCAAAATGCTCTAAGATAATTATCAGAGGTAAATCACATCTTATGAAACTCGTGATAATTTTACTAATTTCAGATAATTAGTCTAACTAATTATCTCAACAAGAGTTACACTATTTTTAGGAGAAAATAAAAGGGAAAAAATAGTAAACTAATCCAAAATGCTTTGGGATAATTATCAGAGGTAAAACACATCTTACGAAAATCATGATAATTATCTTAATCTTAGATAATTAGTGTAAATAATTATCTTAAAAGAATTACATTGTTTTTTGAGAAAAATAAAAGGGAAAAAATAGTAAACTAATTCAAAATACTTTGAGATAATTATCAGAGGTAAATCATACCTTATGGGGACCGTGATAATTATCTTACTCTCAGATAATTAGTCTAACTAATTATCTCAATAGAATTACACTGTTTTTTGGAAAAAATAAAAGGGGGAAAATAGTAAACTGATATTCCAATTTTCATCTTAAAAATCAATAAAATTAGTCAAAATCGATTTTGGAAGCTGAGGGGACAGTGTGGAGCTGTGCGGAACTCACCCGGGACAGTTTTAGCAGCAAGTGGTGCTACCTAGACGCTAGGGCCTTGCTTGAGGTGCCAGAACCTGCCAGGAACAGCCTCTTTGAGATATTTATTAGAGGTAAGTCACATCTTAGGAAACCCGTGATAATTATCTTAGCAGAATTACACTATTTTTAGGACAAATTAAAAGCGAGAAATAGCAAATTGATCCAAAATCCTTTGAGATAATTATCAAAGATAAATCACATCTTATACAAATCCGTGATAATTATTTTAACCTCAGATAATTATTTTATTTAATTATCTCTGCATAATTACATTGTTTTTAAGGAAAATTAAAAGGGATAAAATAGCAAATTGATCCAAAATGCTTTAAGATAATTATCAGAGGTAAATCATATCTTATAAAGCCCGTGATAATTATCCTTATCTCAGATAATTAGTCTAATTAACTATCTCAATAGAATTACACTGTTTTAGGAGAAAATAAAAAAGGGAAAATAGCAAACTCATCCAAAATACTTTGGAATAATTATCAGAGATAAATCACATCTTATGAAACCCATGATAATTATCTAACTTCAGATAATTAGTCTAACTAATTATCTCAACAGAATTACATTGTTTTTAGGAGAAAATAAAAGGGAGAAAATAGTAAACTAATCCAAAATGCTTTGGTATAATTATCAGAGGTAAAACATATCTTACAAAAATCGTGATAATTATCTTAATCTTAGATAATTAGTGTAACTAATTATCTCAACATAATTACATTATTTTTGGAAAAAATAAAAGGGGGAAATAGTAAACTAATTCAAAATACTTTGAGATAATTATGAGAGGTAGATCATCTCAAAATATAGTCTAACTAATTATCTTAACAGAATTACACTGGTTTTTGGGAAAAATAAAAGGGAGAAAATAGTAAACTAATCCAAAATACTTTGAGTTAATTATCAGAGGTAGATCATATCTTACAAGAGTAGTGATAATTATCTTAACCTTAGATAATTAGTTTAACTAATTATCTCAATAGGATTTCATTATGTTTTGAAAAAATAATAGGGAAAAAATAGTAAATTAATCCAAAAACGATTGAGATAATTATCAAAGGTAAAACACACCTTGAGGAACCCGTGATAAACACCTTAACCTCAGATAATTAGTTTAGATACTTATCTTCATTAAAAGTAATCAATTGTGTATAAAATAGAGAAAGAAAATTAGTAAATAAATTTATATAATTACCCAATGAATACCCGAGGTCATAAATCTCTATTGACGATTGGAAAAACTACCTTAGCATAAATGATTGATATAACAAATTACTATCGAAAAAAGTTTCCTAAATTAGACCATAAGTATAGAAGGGAAAAGTTATAAATCAATTTTATGAAAATTCCTAAAGATAGAACATATCAAATTACATCTAGGGTGAGTAATCCACTAGCAAATAGGAATTATAATTTACTAAGGCCAATTATAAGATATTCCTAGAATATATACTAAGTAGAAACCCAGTAAAATAGCTCTCCTAACTAGATGATAATTATGGGAAAATATTAATAGTACAAGGAAGTTACAGGAGAAATATCTCATCCAATAAACTATCAAGGATAATATCCTAGGATACCTAAGAAGCAGGTGCACAACAGAACAACATCGAAAGATGCTAAAGTCAACCACAACTTTCAAGAGGATATAGAACAAAGATGGATCTCAAAGAATGTTCCTCTTGGACAAGGATTCTACACAGGTTATACAAATATTTGGCTACCAGACAACCACAATCCAACTACAACTACACCAGACCTGCATGCAAATCTCAAAAGCTCAACAAGACCTAGAGCACGGCAAATTCAACAATGGAGATATAAAGGTCATCAAGAGATTTGGACTCCTAAGTCTTCCAATACTCCGAGACAAAAGCCGAATGCTGACAGCCAATAAAGGCCTACAACAACATCAAAGACTCCTATCAACAGGCCTAATTGGATAATCAAACAATAATGGAGTCTTCACAATCAAAGAAGGAAAACCTAACCAATGTAAATGCAGATTCAAAGATGATAAAATAGGTATGGGAAAAGAAACCTTCAATGCCAACTTAGTCCTACACTAATTCTCTTTTTGAGGATTCAAGCTTACTTTTACTTGAAGGATTGTTTGTAGTAAGCGCAAGAATGTAAAAAGTCAAGTCGCCAGGGTGCAAAAAAAACTCTTTGCATAGTCAGAGTCGGGTTGTTGAGCCATAAAATGAGCAAAGCATTAGTCCCAAAGCTTCAAGTCATATTAAACTTTGTGCTAAGAGTCATAGCTATTAGGCTTATGCTCAAGCTGGAAGAGTTGAGCATATCTAAAGTCATGTTGCTCATGCTGGATGAGATGAGCATAAGAGTCGAAGTATATTAACTTACAATTGGTGGAGTGTCGTAGAGTTCAACACTCATGCACAGTGCACAGTAAGATGAGAGCACATATCCTCGTCAACAAAAACCATTCTTAAAGGGGTGCCAGCTTGCAAAGACATGTCATATGCTTGTATAGCTACACCATCTTTCTGAATAACCCCTCAAAATATTTCTAGCACAGCATATTGTTTTCCATGCATTTCTGTGTATGCATACAGGATGTCCCACCATTGGACATATGCATTAGATACTCTTTTTCGCTTCCACCTATGCACTTTGAGTGGACTACAACATGCAAACCAATGTTCCATCATGCTCCCTCTCATATTTGTTGTCTCTTTAATTCCATATCTATCATCAAATAATCCCTTGAGTACTTTATTAATATTTCCCATGCTAATAAGTACTCCAATAATGCGCATATCCCAAAGGCACTTTTTTTTCCCACAGGGTTTTTTCCCTTTGGTCATCCAGGTTATAGACCCTAATTTAGAACATCATCATTCTACGTCCCTTGTACATACTTTTCACAAATAAACAGCAGCCTCATCATTATGCTATTACAACGGACAAATGCAACATCATCTCTCACATCATACATGTTCGGACCAATGAAGATGCTGCAGCAAATTGAACCTCATCAACAAATTCAACGACAATTGAAGACGACCAGCCCATCAACAACCAATCATAAAACTTCCCTAGCCTCCACAGACACTTTTCAACAATGCCCGAAGACGGCCACTAAAATCAGAAGGAGGGAATGTTAACTGAGTCAACGTCAGTTAACAGAAGTTGCTAAAGACCAAAGACGTACAAATGCACATTGAAGATCAAAGTGAAGAAGCAGTAAAGATTGGAGTTATACATTTATCACGTTTTCCCAAAGTGCCATGTATTGTAATTTCTCGATTTATTTAGCCATTGTGACAATTGTAACATGTTACGGGCTCAATAAGAGTTCCAAGATGTAAAGCATAGGTCACTTAGTGTACCTGGGTTGTAGTTACAATAAGTGTGGAGCCTCAAAGGTCTCGGGTGCCGGACATTACACATTTTAGACCTTGGCTAAGGTATAAAAGCCAACTCTGTAAAGATTTTATTAAGTTTTGGATAATGAAATACACAGTGTGAGCTAATGGTGCTCACTTCTCTCCTTCTCGCACTTCCTACTCCCTCCCCGTTTGTCACATTGCAGTTGCATTTGTTGCATTGCAACCGCATGTAAGAGCTCTACGCATTGACGTAAACACATCAATATTTTGTAGATTTTGGCGTCGCTGAGACCCGCGGCCTAATTTCATCATACTAAGGAACTTACACTTCAAAATCAACTAAGCATAGACGGGGTATTGGGGCATCATTGCTAAGCATTTAGGTGCATTCTGGGTCGAAAACAACTAGGTCAAAAATCCACTACTATTAATAATCACGATTTTGGCACTTGACCTAAAGTGGGGTTTGAGACCATAAGCATATGTGATTAGGTCTTATAAACTTGTCCTAGAAGTTTTGTTATGTTTGGATGTCATTTGATGCTGTAACGGATGTGATTTGTTAACCAATGACTGATTGGCTTTTGGTGATTTTAGTCACTTGAGTGTAGCTTGAGTTAGATGCAAGTTGTTGAGCCTAGTCCCCAGGTGATGGATTTTGCATATGGGTTTGGTACATGCCACGTGGTGAGCTCAGGGAGAGTCAGACCTCAACTTCAAAAACTTTGTAAAGCCAACCTATAGAGATCTTTTTTTTTCCTCCCATTTTCCCCTGCTCCCATTGCCTGTCCACTCACTGGAAAGACAAGGTGTTTATCCCCACCAAAACTTTGCCTTGCCGCCTCCAAACCACATCAGTCCCAGTGCACCTTCAATTCAAAACGACCTCGAACCAAGCACCTCAAAATGGAAAAAAATCATTTGACATGGCCTCACCGCCACCCTGCATAAACTTTGATCTGCACGAACTTGCCGACTCAGACCCTGTTTGACATGTCATCAATTTCTATCAGCTCCACAACATGTACACTACCCCTCTGGACCTCGTCGGGCTTCAAAAAACACCATATGGCACATTGATCAAGGCGATTAAACCGGCTCAGAATCAACCCCCGGTAAAACTTCATATGAAAATAGCTTGGCATCCGTAACTCCAAATGATGATCTAAAAAGACCAACATGCTCCACAAGATGAGCACTTCAGGCCCATGCATTCACATACGCTTTGATCCCCTATCTGCAGCAACTGCCCATTCGGATATGGATCTGCAAACACTCCTAGTTTCAAACCCAAATATCTTGCACTATGTAGTTGTGTTTGATGAGTTGTCTAGACCTACTTCTTCAACACTTCAAGCTCCATATTTCCAAGCCAAAAATCAATACTTTGGACACCCTTCACCTACCATCCTATATGGACCAATCTGGAGCCCACCTGACCTAGAAAACCACATAAAGTATACATCTCCGTTTCCAATTTCTTGCCCAGGCTCTTCCCACCTCTAGCCCTTTGCCAAGCAACTATCAGCATACATATCATTGTTTATTCCCTCTGCTAGGGTTGACACACTTTGGCTGCACGAACGGGGCCAAGGTAAAAGGGTCCAAATTAGAGATGGTATGTCAAAGAGAAATGCTTCCTAATGGAGCTTAAGGACCTTAGGGTTAGCTTCATTAAAGACCTCCAAAGGTTAGTGTTAAAAATTCATCTAACCTTAGGCAAGTTAGGATTGTGCTTGAGGTGGGAACCCGGCCCAAGCTTGAGGTGCTTGTCGTGCTTGTTGACTAAGGTGCTTGAGGTGCTTCTCGTGCTTGCTGACTAAGGTGATTAAGGTGCTTGTCGTGCTTGATGACTAAGGTGATTGAGGTGCTTGTCGTGCTTGATGACTAAGGTTCTTGAGGTGCTTGCTGTGATTGAGGTGCTAGGGCTGAGCTTGATGTGGGAATCTACATCAACACACTTCTTCAATATTCTCTTAAACCAAGGAGAAGACTCTACCATATACACACTAAGGTAATGGTTTCTTGTTCTCTTTATGCTATTGCACTTGCTTAAAAGTGATTTACTTTTATGCTTACTTAAATCCATGCTTAAGCTCTCACATTTCCATAAGCAAGCCTTTTTTCTTGGAAAGAAGAAATAACTTCTTAAGTTGTTCCTCATTTCTAATTATGGTTCCTTTCTAATATTAACTAACCACTAATAGTCATTTTTCGGCTTTCCGTAATTGCCATAGTGAGTTAACCCACCCTACCAAAATCATCCAAACAGTGTGGCTATCCCTACCATTTTATTGTATATAGGTGTGTATGAGTTAGGGGACTTTTCCCATATTTTCTTAAAAACCCTCAATTAGCTAGTCACTGGGCTAGTTGAGCCAAAAAAAAATAAAAAATAAAAAAATATAAGTATATTATGGCCCATTTGTGTGTAAATATTTCATTGTATATAGGGCCTAAATAAAAGGATTTTTCATAATTATTTTGGTATTTATTTAAATATTTCTACCTATGGTGTGTTATTTATGCTATGTACATTGACTCAACATTACCATATTTTTTCTTACCATTTTGCGTACTCTTTATTCCATATAAAAATAATTTCATGCAAGCTTCTCTTATTTTTGGGTAACTCCATTCCAACAAAAATCCAAAAAAACTAGTTTATTTATGTGTATATTTTTTCACTATTGTCATTTTTTCCTTCCTACATCTATTCTCTATTACTCTCATAAATTAGACCACCAAAAATATTCATCTTTTTATGGTAGACTTATAATGAGAGAGATTTATTTTGACCCCTTTATATTTTTTCCACCTATATTATTTATATTTGACATATACATATTTTTTTAGACCCCTCAATATTTGATTTTCTTAGTTGTACTATTCACTTATATCATGATCTCAATAATATCTTCAATTATAGACCTACCAAATAAGGTCAAGGGCATGTGGCATGCATGCATGCACTATCCGGGGCTCACTCTTGGAGGTATTCAAAAGAATCATCCAAAGAACGACCTCACAAGGACTTTGTGCAGTGGAAAAAACAGTCGGTTTTGCTAAATTTTTAAAGATCACATGCTCCCCGAATTTGAAAAGGTGATACAAACAAAAGTTGTATCTCGTGAGCTGAACTTTTACCTCAAGTTTTTTCATATTTTTTTGAGCTAGGAGCTGTGAGCTATGATTTTATTGGTGGACCCCAGTTTGCCCATGCTATGCAGCCACACTCCCTCTTCCACTTTATCATTTTCCTCTTTCACACACACTTCTCCACTCATCATCCCTACCTCTCTCACCACTCCTCTCTGCACCCTACTCACCTTCTTCTCAACCATGAAGAATAAGAGAAACCATGGTGAACTCATGTCTCCTACACACACTTCCATTCTAAAATTGACCACCTAGTCTCATTTTTCCTCATCCATATTACCCATATCTATCAAAAACCCACAAAATTCAGCCTCTTCTCTTGAAAGACAGCATCATGGTGATTGATTACTCATGTTCACTTACCTTGGCTTCCAAGGAAGGTCAAGAGTGGAGAAAAAACGTCCCGTCAAAGCTAGTGGACCGTCAACAAGCGTCAAAATTGACCCTACTCAAGACACTTGGAGCATCAACATTGTAAGAAATCCATGTTTTCTTAACTATTAAGAGTTTTTTCTTCCTTATTTGTATCCTACATGGATACTCCCATTGTAAATATCCAATTCCATTTGTAAATCAATAAAAATACTAACTCTACTAATTTTACTAACACTAACCTACTATGAAAAGTCCTATCACCTCCACTTCTCTCCTCTCTCTCTTCTTCATCTATCCACACCAACTTCTTGATAATTCCAAGCAAAAGAAATTAGATAAGTGGTGAAAATCTAACCCAACCATGGTTAGAGGAGTAACCCTAACCTTCAAAATTGCTATAAAAGGAGGGTGTAGCTAGCACAAATGGGGGAGCCATAAGCAAGAGCACTATGCTATAGCTTGAGAAGCCAGGCTCAACCTCTCTAGAAGGATCTCTTGAGTGAAATCTCATTGTCTTATGCATATGCATGTGTTGTATTAGGGGTGATTAGCAAGGAAACTCTATTCCATTGTAAGAGAGAGTGATCATTCAATTGAGAATAGGAAATCTATCATTTCTCCTACTATTGTAAGCCCAACATTTGTTGAATCAAGGAGGGTGTATTTGGAGTAAGCTTGGATACTTTGTCTCTCTTCCAACGTAAAGTAATGGACAACAATGATGTGTAAGTGTCTTGGTGTTTTTTTTTAAAGTTCTTGATAGCTTGTCTCTGGGTGTTGTCATCAATTTAGCCATAAATCCCACATACTGTAAGAGGGCGACACGGTGGAGAGGACTCCCCTAGCTTTAAGACAGTGATTGGGGTGGCTTTTCTTGTGATGTGTTGTGGTGTAATTTACTCAAGCTATGTTGAATAAATACTAATCTTACTTTCATTGGTCATGACAGATTTGTAAGAAGGTATTAGTGCAACAATCACCCCCTCCCCCTTCCCTCTTTTTCTTACATATATAATTGTGTTTTCTTGATCACTGTTGAACATTTCAAAGAGCCCGAGCACTCTCTCTCTCTCTCTCTCTCTCTCTCTCTCTCTCTCTCTCTCTCTCTCTCTCTCTCTCTCTCTCTCTCTCTCTCTCTCTCGCGTTCTAGTTCGCATCCAAAACTAGGTGGTGCCCCAAATTTGTGTAGGGTTAGGTTGCGGGTTTGTGTGTGTGTGTTTGTTGTTTTTTCCAACCCCGACCCAATTGAGCAGCACGGGAGCCTAGAAGGGTACTTAGAGGCCACTCTTCTTGTTGCCCGCCCCGGACCGCTTCAAATTGGTGCCCCCACGGAGGAAGGCTTGTGTATGTTTTGTGCAGGCTCAACCTTGAGCATAATCAAGTAGCTTGCATGAATCACGAGAATTTTTATGATCCCTTCATTCCCATTGCAAGGAAAAAGGTACACATAATTGTTAGTACTAAGTTTTAATTTCAACGTGTAATTCGTAGAATTTTAGGTCCTCTTAGGTTGGCAGAGATAAATGCATCAGTAAATCCTTTTATTTTGCCTCTCATTAGGTACGACCTTAGTTTGGATGTCTATATTTTTGTTTTGTTTTAAGAATTAGGTCATGCATAGACCATGGATAATGGCCCAAGAATAGAGGTTTTCCCCTTTCATTTCACTCCACACATTAGAATAAACATTGCAATTAGTAGAAAAATCCATTTTCAACAACGTATGGTGTTCATGTTTGGTGCCCAAAGAGTAGGAGAAATTCTGGTGTCACTAAACCCTGTCATTCTTCCTCTTATTGATTATCATAGGTCATTTGATGTGAATATTTTTATTTTTTTGTAGAATAGATTGCAATTTAGAAAATATTATTGTGTAAATCTTTTAAAGAAAGAAAAAACAAAAACGCGTCACTTTGAAATCAATTCAATGGAGAGCCAACGCCAAATATCTGGATATCCTCTTTTCTTTGGAGAGCCTGGAGAGGATGCAGAATTATTTTTAGCGAATTTCAAGATGTCTTGTCGTATCAAGAGGATAGTAACTGATCAAGAACATGTAGAAATGTTTGAGGTGGTCCTTAGAAAATATGCTAGCACTTGGTTTGACTCTTTTCCTGAGGAAGTTAAAGGAAATTACACAGAAGTTGTGAATCATTTCAAGAGATACTTCTTTGATCCCCAAAACACTCAAAAACTATGGAAAGACATTGTTTCTCATAAGCAAAAAGACTTAGATGACTACTACTTGTATAAGCAAGAGTTTCTACGTCTTTGGGCTCTATGGATACGAAATGTTGCTAACCCTCGTGATGGTGCATAATTTCTAAAGAAGGAGAGGTTCATAGCTGGACTCTATCCTGACCTTAAGGTAAAAGTTGAGGTGGGTGCACCTGCTACCTTTGATGCAGCTGAAACTAGGGCTGCTGAAAAATATAGGAAACTCAAGTGCCTAAGGGGAGAGGTTCCAATAGAAGGTCTTAGACCAAAAGGT
Source organism: Adiantum capillus-veneris (assembly GCF_014529385.1). Taxonomy (NCBI): domain Eukaryota; kingdom Viridiplantae; phylum Streptophyta; class Polypodiopsida; order Polypodiales; family Pteridaceae; genus Adiantum; species Adiantum capillus-veneris. Next base: position 56,096,158 of record NC_140952.1, on the reverse strand, counting down.
AAGTCACAAGCATCGACATCTAGGGAGCTTCCTGAGGTAACAGCTGAAGTAATCGAGAAGTTAAATGAATCTTGAAGCAGCTTGTCAATTCACCTTGCACAAGCTGTAGGTCCAAAAGGACAATCAAAGAAGTCTGAAGAGCGAGATCCATGACCTAGGAGAGTCTTGCAATGTTGGAATTGCAGAGAGTCTGGACATGGGATGTATAATTTTCCTTGGCCTTGTGGGGAGCCAGGGAGACCTAACTTGAATTACCCAGTGATGAATGCAGGTGAAGGAACTAGTCAGCAACCACGGCTTCTACAAAGGCCAAATGGAGCAAGACCACCTCCACAAGGAGTGGAAGGAGTTCCACCTTTGCCAGACCCAAATGTGCATGTGGTAGAGGTGACAAACTCAAAAGAGGTTGACATGGAAGCAAATGGCATTAAGCGTGGCCGTGGAAAAGGGAAGGAGAAAGAAGGAGTCACGTCACAAAGTGATCATGGACGAGGCAATAAGGCAAAAAAGACCAAGGAAGCTAAGAGGACTCGACGTCATATTAATCTCCAAGACTTCCCTCTTGGACATGGTATGGCTCCATACAACCTATTGGAAGACATGAGAGGTAAGGGTCCTGATATCTCATGGCCTCAGTTTCTTGCATTATAAGTTAGGAGGGATTTAAAAAAGGCAGTTAGCACTAGGAGAAAGGTAAAAGAGAGTGTTCCTGTTGTAAAAATTGCACATGCTGAAATGAATGAGGATATTACACCTGTGCTAGATTGTTACATCAAAGGAAGATTGGTTAGAAAGGTCTAGTGGATGGGGGTGCACAAATTTGCATCATGACAGAGGGACTCATGCAAAAACTAGGCATGCACATCCATGAGACACCTGAAATTAAAGTCAAGATGGCAAACAATAGCAAAGCTAGGTGTGTAGGCATTTGTAAAAATGTTTTTGTAGAGGCCTTTGGCATTAAGAAGGCGGAGGATTTTTATGTTATGTCTACCAAAGGAAATGGTTACCCATTTATCCTAGGGAGACCATGGCTAATGAAAATGCGAGCTTTGTAGGATTGGGAGAGTGGAAAGCTAATTTGAAGGAATGACAATCATAAGAAGGTTGTCTTTGACATGAAGGAGCAACGCCAAGAGGAGCTCCATGAAGAATAATCTCAAAGTGAGACGGAGGAAGGCTGGACCGATAGCACTTCAGAAGGAGAAAGTAGCAGCAGCATTACTAAAGAGGAGTCTTCCATCGAAGTCATGGGGGTAAGGTTTAATCCAAACAACCAAGAGACCTTTTGCCTAGGTTTGGAAGAGGTAGGTTCCCAAGAAAACCAAAAAGTGGAACATGAAAGAATGCTAGAAAGTATGTTATCTACAACACTTACAAAAGATGAAAGAGAGGAGCTCGAAGGTGTGTTAAGGAAATTTCCTAGGCTTTTTGCTAAAGACTACACTGACGTGCGTGGAGTAGATGCTGTTCAACAAAAAATTGAGTTGAAGCCAGAGGCCACACCTAAGGCTCAGAAGCTACGAAGGCTATGAGTCATCAAGGAGCAGGCTTTACTCAAGGAGGTAAGAAAGCTTCTAGCAGCAGGTTTTATTTATCCAGTGGAGAATTCAAAGTGGGTCTCTCCTGTTGTTGTCACTCCCAAGAAGAACGGCAAGTGGAGGGTGTGTGTGGATTACCATCCACTCAATGAGGCAACAAAAAGAGATCACTTTCCCCTCCCATTTCAAGATGAGATACTAAATGAGGTAGCTGGTCATGAGAAGTACACTGTGTGTGATGGCTACTCGGGTTACTTTCAAATAGGTATCACATTGGAAGATCAATTGAAAACAACCTTCATCACTCCTTGGGGTTATTATGCTTTTAGAGTCATGCCATTTGGACTGAAAAATGCTCCTGCAACTTTCCAACGCTTCATGAACATGGTGTTTCAAGCATTCTTTGGAAAGTCCATTAGGGTTTTTATTGATGAATTTTGCATTTGTAGCTCAAAATCATTGCATCTACAAAGGATAGAAGAAGGTTTAAAGAAGCTCTACGACATGGGAGGTCAACTCAACCCCGACAAGTGTCACATAGGTGAGGATGAAGTGATCTTGGATGAAGTGATCTTGCTTGGTCACAAGGTTTCCTATAAAGGCATTGAGGTGGATCCTTCAAAGGCAAAGGCTCTTATTGAGCTCCCATCACCCAAGAATCTCAAAGAGGTCATCTCATTCATTCAAAAGGTGAAGTATATATCACGCTTTATTCACTTAGCTTCGGAGTTGCTTCATCCTTTGCAAAAGTTGACACAACAAGTAGAATTTGCATGATCTTATGAGCTTGAAGAGTACTTTTGTAACATTAAAGTCATCCTGTCAGAGCTACCAACACTCATGCCTCCTTGTTGGGAGTACACATTCTTTGTTAGCTCTAGTGTTGGGAGGGAAACAATTGGTGCAGTTTTATTACAAAAAGATCCCCACAGTACCAGGATGCGACCCATCTACTTTGCTAGTAGGGTCATGAATGCTTTGGAGAGAGGCTACACGGAGGCAGAACTCATGATGCTTTCTCTCATGTTTGCGGTGAGAAAGTTTAGATCCTACTTGCTACCAAAACCTTTTGTAATTTTCACTGCAGAAAATTTGTTTCCTTGGGTGTCATCTCAAATGAATCTTAGCACTAGGATCTCAAAGTGGATTATGGAATTGCAAGAGTTCCAATACTCTCTCAAGGTAGAAGATAGTGTGCGTGCACAATTGGCAGGGATCCTTACTTATAGGGTACATGAGAAGGAGATTAAGGTGCCTGAAGTAAAGACCCTACCATTGCCACCACCTAAAATTATTCCTAATGCTTTTACCTTGTTCTTTGATGGAGCTTTTCGACGAGCCACAAGAAAAGCAGTGGGAGGGCTAGTGTTGCTCAACCCAAGTGGAGAGGTGGTCATGAAAGAGAAGGTCAATCTACCAGGTTCAACTAGCAACAATGAAGCAGAATACGACACACTACTTCATAGTTTAAAGATATGCATTGGCCAAGGTATACAACGTCTCATGGTAAAAGGGGATGCACTTCTCATTGTGAAGCAAATTTTAGGCATTTGGGCATGCAAGAATGAAAGCTTAAGGACAAAAGTTCATGCCATTTGTAGGATGTTTAATCAGTTTGAAGAAGTGCAACTATATCATATTCCTAGGAAACAAACTGAAGATGCCGATTTACTTGCACAACAAGCGGTTACATGTGTTGAGAAAGAAGTGCAGGTCATCATGGTGGCAGCAATTGTCAAGCAACCGAGATACCAGGGATTGGAGTCACTGACTCCCATTATTAGCTACATTTTGGAGGGTGAGTTTCCACAAGACTTCACGAAGGCTCAGAAGAGGAGACTCATGAAAAAGGCAAGCGTGTATCTCTTTTTAGAAGGATCACTCTATCAAAGAGGGAAGGATCAAGTGTGCAGAAGAGTACCATCAAGGAAATTCCAACCATTTTAAAAGGTTTGCATGAAGAGGCATGTGGTGGTCATTTTGCCCAAGAGTTAACTGTGAAGAAGATTTTGCTTGCGGGGTATGTTTGGCCAAGTTTGCATGTGGATGTCCAACATTGGTGTAAAAGTTGTCACAATTGTAAGGTAAATGGGAATAGAAGATTGGTTTATGGTCCAAGGCAAATCGTGCTTGCAAATGGACCCTTTGAAAAGTTGGGCATTGATGCTATGGGTGCTCTCCCTAGGACAAAAAATGGTAAACTCTACATTCTAGTGGTTGTAGACTATATGACTAGGTGGGTGGAAGCACAAAGTGTGGCAAAGGTAAATGAGAGAACAGTGAGAAAATTTGTCTACACTCACATTTGTTGTAGATTTGGCACACCTTTGGAGATTGTTTCTGATAATGGTCCAGGGTTTAGAAAGGGCTTGCTCATAGAGGTCTGTGAAGAACTTCACATTCTACATCGTCATAGTACACCCTACTATCCCCAATCCAATGGTCTGGTAGAAAAAGCTAATGGTGTCATTGCAGGCATCATTAGAAAGATGGTGAGAAACAAGACAAAGTTATGGGATGACTTCTTGGATGGTGCCTTGTGGGAGTATCGAACCACATATAGGGAAGCCACAGAGTTTACACCATTTCACTTGGTCTATGGTCAAGAGGCTTTACAACCATTCACAGCTTGATTAGTCATCAATTGAGCTGGAGATTGATGCATTGTTCTATGATGCATCTGATACGTTTGAGGACAACAATGTCCTTCAGATAGCCGTGTGTGATTGTAGTGGTGCTGATTTTTTGGTTTTGCAGTTATTCTTAGCTGATATGCCTTTGCTAGACGATGTTGACATGGTGATACATAGTCAGGTGGTTCCTGATGAGGATGCATATGGCACTGAGTTTGTTGATAGGGATAGGTTGACACACATAGTGCATGTTTCATCGGCTTTTGGGTCTCTCATGTCTGACCTTTTGGTCTCGAGACCTGATCTTGCTTATGCGGTTGGTGCATTTTCAATGGGAGTTGTCAGTTGTGTGATGACTGACACCGGCATTGGGCATTATGGCGCCATGCAGTTCGTCACTCGATACCTCCATTAGGAGTGTCATTGTGTATCTAGTCCTAGTGGTATGCATGTTGCATTTGCACTAGAGAAATTACAGATGCACTCACGTGTTTGGAGTGAGCCAGTGGGCATAGGTTGAGAGCCATCTTCTCTCACATCTTGTATATACTAGTTGTATGCTAGTCTTCTAACCACTTATCGACACACAACCTCTAGTGGGAGAATGTTAGGTAAAGGCGGTGTGCCTCATCGTGCTTTGCCCGTGACCGTTGGCCAGTGTCCGATTGCCCACATTTATCTCCTTATTCTTTATACATACAAAGAATAAGAAGCTCTCACTCATTCTCACAGTGTGCTCATACAGTGAGATTTGGGAGCTCCACCCCACATCCTCGTGTCGTGCTGTCTCTCTTCCTCTCTTCACTGCACACACGCACGCTTACGTCCATTCCTTCACACTTCTACATCAAGATCCACCCCATCAAAAATATAACGGAAATCGAAGAAAAAAGTCTATCAATCAAAGTTTCCATCAAAATCAAAGCATCCATAAGAAGCCAAAGAGTCTCAACCAAGTGTTGGTATCCAAAGAGCACATCAAATTCCAAGACCTAGTTTGGATACATTAAGCACATGTAGAACTTCAGCAAAACCAAAGGTCGTTGGGTGGATTGCGTCAAATGACTCAATCATTGCTCAAGGCTACGTCCAAGGAAATGCCAGTGTTTGGGCCAAAAAGCCTAAAGTAACAGCATGGACCTATTCACCTTAGCCAAAGAGTTCTACAAAGAATAATCTAAGCTATCAATGCAAGACAAACAACTCAACCAGGAGAAAGGAAAAATCACAAGAGGCAAAAGAAAAGATCAAAGAAGCAAGCAATGCGACAAGTGTGGCTACCAAATTCAAAATTCAACCAAGCCACCCAACACAAACAGGTGGAACATCGGATGATTCCAATGAGACTACTCAAAGCACAAGGATTTTACGAAAGTAGCACTTAAGTATGGTTACCAAAAGTTGTAGCTCAATCTGGAATAACCAAGAGAAATCATGCAGCACAAGATTTTGCCCAAAAGTAAGCAAAGACAACGAACCTCCAACAGAAGTCAATTGTAACCAAGGCTAATACAACCTCCAGATGGATACCTCGTCTACAACTACAAAATCAAGGCTTTTACAATAGAAATAATCTGGTATGAATACCGAATCCTAGTGTCCATCAAGTCATTGAGCAAAATAAGCAAATGAAAAAGACGATCACACAAGGACCAAAGACAAGGTGGGTTCCAAAATGCTAGTGGATACTCAATCACAAATAACCCACACCTATCGACAATTGCTTCTCATGGAAAATAATGCAAAACTTACATCAATCCCTACAAGAGCTGAAGGACTTGCTTCATAAATAAGTGTCAGCATACGACAAGCAAGTCAAGAGGAGCTAGACTATGCCAGCCTATGGACAAAATGGTGGCATCCATAGACCAACACAATGAAAGAGGCCTAAATTTTTAGTACTTATGGAATAAGGTTTTTGGCCTTGAACATGTAAGTCCAAATTGCCATTAAACATACATGGCATAGAAGTCAAAGTCGGGCAGCTGACCACCAAATGAATGAGGCGTTAGTCCCAAATTTTCAAGTAATATTCTTTGTGGTCTAAGCGTCTTTGCTAGTCTAGGTACTTCTCAAGCTAGAAGAGTTGAGCATAATTACTTTGTGTCCTCATGCTGGTACATGTGAGAATAAGAGTTGAATTCTATGTGTTTTATGTATGGTGAAGTGAAGGAGGAAGTCCAAAAGACACTCACGCACTAAGCACAATGAGTTATGAGTAGAGAAGCTCGTGGAAGCTATTGTGATGTCCTTTGATGTCACATGTGCTACATTTGTTCGTGAAGCACACATCAAATCCCTCTTTCACACTCCATGCTTTTGTTTGACAAATTTCTCGCATATAGAGTGTCTTATAATTGACACTTCCATTAGACACTCTTCCTTTGTTTCTCCCTAGCATTCACCTTGCATGACAGGTACTTCAAGTCGAAATGCTCAACTTCAATAAGAGCATATACCAAAGGCACCTTTTTCCCATCGGGTTTTTTCCCTTTGTTCATCTAGGTTTAGACTCTAATCTAGAAACACATAATCTTCTTGTATATATTCCTTTACACTAGCAATAATGAAATGACTACCCAAATCAATCATCAACAACTTGAAGCAAGAGTTGCAGATCTGAACATGCTTATCGAGAGCATATCTTACATTCAAATAATGGATCATGATTTTGGTACCTTGTTGGATTGCAACTAGACTTGGTAGGATAGTACACCTAGATGTCCTAGACCTCCTCCTAAAGTTCCAATGTATTTCAAGTCTGTTCGAGTGCTGAAATGGCATGATGACCTAAAGTGGTGAGAAAGGACACATGCAGATTTCCCTTATCATTGAGTGGTGATTTCATTGTTGAGTTGGTGTGTTTTCTTGTTAGGTTCACTTCTTGAGATTGAAAACCTCAAAGAGTATCAGTGCCCCATCAAAGTCACTTCCTTGAGTATTGACATTATGTTAGTGCCATCATATGGCTATGCTATAGATGTCGATCACGGCGACTTGCTAACAAAGTCCTTTTACAAAGACAATTGACAAGCTATCTTTATTTGTAAGTTGTGGACCACGTGAACTACTTTTACTACTGCTTTATCATCACTAGAGTTTAAGTAGAACCATTTAGGAATTTAAAAGTCTCCTATTTTAATCAGTTAATGACTTTCTTCACTTTGCATTTGAAAGGTTAACTCACAAGTCATTTTTTCCACCATTGTTTATCAACACTGTTAAATACTGCTTTAATGTCTATAGCAGGCGGACTTAAGTACATCAAGGATGCTAATATTAGAACCATCATGTTGCATATACACCAAGTAGGACTATTAAAAACATACACAACTCACTTTATCCACTTGCTCAGTTTGCAAGGTACATTATGCACAATGACAAGAGTATCATATTCCTAGAATGCAAGAAAATCACTGCATGCTTATAAGCCATCAACTTTCATTGCAAGGGTATCATATACAATGATTCAAAAATTCACTGTAATTCACTCCAGTCTCTCGATTATGATGTTTATAAAGATAAATTTAGGTTGTCCAAAATAGACTCTCTCTCTCTCTCTCTCTCTCTCTCTCTCTCTCTCTCTCTCTCTCTCTCTCTCTCTCTCTCTCTCTCTCTCTCTCTCTCTCTCTCTCTCTCGCAATGGCTACCTAAGTGTTGATAATATTTCTTCATTTTGAGCATAGAATAAACAAGCTCGTCAACGGGAGTCTTGCATATATGGAACTCCTTTTTATTCGCCATGTTCTGCATGAGACATGGAAAATGATACATATGGACATAGGCTATTTTGAGTGACCATTCCAATTGTGAAAGAAGTGCTCGCAAATCGGGCAAGGACCCACATCATCTTCTATGTAAATTGCAGGTGGCCACAATGTGTTGGGATGCTCAATCATTCTCACAATCGACTGTTGTTGTCATCGCTCCTCCATTTCACGGAGCTCTCTAAGGAGCTTGATGTCTCTCTGTAACTTTTTGGAGTTACTTGTGTCACCGGCCTCCGGTGTTTGTGTGGAGGTCCAAATCTATATTTTCAACTCCTGCAAGATGTCGTGTGTTTTCATATATGTTAGGTTTAATGGCCATGTGGCTGACCGCCCATCGCTAACTACAACTAACCCTAAGTGTACAACTATACACTTGTGTGAGCCACTAACACTAAGTACAATGTGTATTGTGCCTTAGTGCATAAGAAAAAGAAAGAAAGGGGTCACACAATGTGTGTTGGCTCTCCTCCTCCAACCTGTGTGTGAGGCTATGGTGGTGTGTGTGTGAGTTTGTGTGTGTATTCCTCTTCCTCTTCCACTGTGCTCCTAGCTCATCTCCTTTATCTTGTATCAAAGCGGTTTCATTCTCAAAATCACTTTTGTGTACGCGTGCACTTTTAAGAGTGCAAATAGAGTTCCCAATTCGGCATCGGCAAATTCAAAATTTTGGGAGCCTTTCCATTAGGTGTCTTTGGGGTTTTACCCCTTTCGGATTCATTCATGCTATCAGAAACCTCATTCAAGCTACAATTCAGGAGCTGCATTTTTCAGCCCTCTTTTGGTAGTTTGTGTTGTAGAGCTTCCATAGCCATTACAGGTACCATTGTTGCAGTCTCTTCCATATACAAGAGCCCACGGTTCATTCGGGAGTGTGTAACCTCTTTTGGAGTGGCCTCATACACACACATAGAGTGGGAGTTTGATGGCATTTCCTTTTTCGACTACAGGTACATATACGGTTACAGGTATAGGTATAGGTACATAGAGCGACTTGGTTAGCTTCCTCTGTGCTTCTCGGCCTCAATTTCGGCTTCGGCTACGGCATCAACATCAACTCATAGGCTACAAGTTTCAATGATTTTAACATTATGGTTCTAGTGAGAGAAGTTGTTTTTATGCATACATACATATGTCAGCACCTTTGACAATGTTTGAGCTCTTTTGAGAGAGGTTTGACTCCCCGCGGGGATATTTCTTTGCATGCACATGCTTTTGGTGCCTATTTGAGCATTGCGATAGATTTGTACGTCTTTGCGGATACTGCCATTACACGCTTTTGTGGAGCCATCTTTTGGCTAGTATGACAGTCTCATCCATTTCTGAGACTTGGTCCGGATGATAGCCATTTTTGAAACTTGGCTATACATTTTACTGCACATAACCTACATTATTGAGGGTCGATAGCATGAGGTTTTCATTGAGCTGGGGTATTCTCAAATGTGGAGATACCTTCGGTGATATAGGTAGCTGGAGCATCCCTTACGAGGCCTTGCCATAGGACATATATAGAGTGGTATAGGTGCTTTTGACATCGAGTTGGCGGTCTATGGTCAGTTTGATAGTTTATGCACCTCAATGGGTCTCTATACAATGTGATTTTGAGAGGCATTTCCCTCTTTATGCTTTATGAGTGACATACTTGGTCATTTTGTCTCATATTTTTGTTGACATAATCCTAAATACAAAGGAGACTCTGTCGAAATTTTCCCAGAATCTTTTGGTAGTTTTGTTACCATGTCTACTAGCAAAGACCATGACATTCATGACATAAAGAAGTTTGATGGCACTAATTTTCAGATTTGGAAGAACCAAAATCATGATGTGCTTGTCCAAAAGAAGAAAAAGTTTCCTATTGCCTATGCGGCTAGAGCGAAGATATGCACATGAATCAGTTTCAGTGGGAGGAGCTTGATGAGCTATGCAAGTCTACGATTAGACTGCACCTTGGTGATTTGGTGTACTTTTCAGTGTTAGAATGCGAGATTGCTCATGCTTTATGGCAAAAATTAAGCGACACTCACAAAAAGGATACAACTAGCAATAAGGTTTTCTTGATGCAAAAAATTTTCCACCTTCGTATGAAGCAGTTAGCTACTAGCATTGCCAGCCATATCAATGATTTTGATTCTCTTTTTTTCTTTGTTTGTTGCCACCCTCTTGGGATATCTTTTGCACAACTGTTAGTAACTTTGCTCCTAATGGTAGGCTAAAATACGATGATGTTACTAGTGCAATTTTGTTAGAGGAGATGCATCGAAAGACCATGACTAGCTCGCATTATGGTGCAGCTCATTATGTACAAAGGGATGATAAGCAACGTAAGGTACGTTCTTTGCAATGTGAGTCCAAGAAAGAGGGCAATAGAGATGCATCAAGGGGTAGATCAAAGTTTAGTGGTCTCGCTGTAATGCTCAATTCCACTATTGTGATAAGTTTGATCACATAAAGAGAAGGGCAAAGATAAAGGGAAAGATTATGATAATAAAGAGGAAAAACCAAAATCCCATGTTCCCAAGTTTTATTCCCGCTTTGTAAGTCGGAATCTTTTTCCCCATTCTTGACTTAACTTAATGGACAACATAAAATTTGGGTTCAACTTTTTGACCAATAATTAACTCTTTGTAATCCACCCTTTCACCAAACCGTTTGGTAAATTTACCTATCCAAGGTAGTACTACGATACTAGAAAATAATATTTCAAACATGTCGAACAAAGAATATATTTCAAGAAACATGCAAACGACTGCATACCCTGACAAGTGTGCATTTATTAGATCAATTCAATATTTTTTAATTTTTAGAATATTTTACTTACTTTTTTCTTTAGTATGCAACCTGTGGAGGCGACGCTTTTACAAAATTTCTAATTCTTATTTTTCTTTATCTTGTGTGGGAAAGGCTTATAAAAATAATATACTCTAAGTTCCTTTTAAATCAATAATCTGAGAAGAAGAGCAAAGGTTCGACTGATGAGGACTATTTAGGTTCCTAGTTTTTCCAAGGTTCCTTTTTTACCAAAAAGATGAAGAGTTCCTTATTTAGATCACATCTTCCTCCCTTTTCCAATCCCTTCTTGGAATCCTCTTTTTGTTTGTCATTTTCTCGTAGGCATCAGGCCTACCCGGACTAGGCCAAGTTCCAGACGCATCTACGGGTCTCACCACATGGTCGAGACACACTCCCATCCAATCCCAGTTCCAGGGCATTGAATGAACCCAAGCTCAAAACATAGACCAACGGTTATTATTCCTATACAAAAATGACCATCCCACATTGCATCCCATAGGTAAACACCTGCGTTGGTCTTTTTAAAATGTGTAAGACAAATTCACACTTAAATCTTCTATGTTATGCTAGGGCTATCCACGTCAAATCTTCTTGGTAAAGTTTTAATTGTAGTTGAAATTTGCACTAGGTTCCTTGAGTTATAATCCCTTAGTTCCTATTTTATTTTAATATCTATAGAAACTAGACCTTAAGAAAACGACGAGTCGCTTGGAACTTAAGGTTTTGTCTCTACGCAAGTTTCAAGTCAACCCCGACATAAATGAGTCCCATATGTTTCCTTTGCATCACTTGCCATCTATGGGACATGTCCATGGAAGCGATGGGAGTTTTATGTTCAAACAACATGGTCTTCACTTTCATGAAGCTATCCCCTTACTCCCCCCTTCTTTGTAGTTACAAAACAAACTTGAAAGTGGAGAAACTTGAAATGAACAATGCATATGTTCTATACAATGACCTTTACTTAAGTGTGAACAATGAGTAGTAAACACTAACATTTAGAACGCATCAACCCGTGATCTCAAGATAAATAATCTAGAGCTTCCTTTACTTGATTATGCAAGTTTAAATGATGGCTTAGGCAAGAGTAGAATCCTTCGGTAAGTGATAGCCTAAGAGTGATTTGTGAAGTTACTAATAGTGGACATACTAGAGTCATGCAAAATGCTCATGCAATGGAGTAGGAATGATCAACAAATTCTTCTCAAGGTAGGGTTTATGCTTACCTCTTGCTTCCATGGAGAGGATTAATCACACAGGTAGGAGAGGCTTAAAGATTTGGGATTTTCAATTGGCAAGACTAAAGGGAGGGAATGACCTTATTTGGAACTTGGGAATCTTCTTATTCAAAGAAAACTCCTTTGGTTATGATAAACTTACCCTTCAAAACTAAACTCCTTCTTCAAAATTCTATATTAACTTATTATGTCACTAAAACTTTACACATAATTTACTTAAAATCAAGAGCATTTCTTTTGGAGAAAAAATAATTCCTCTTTTGGAAAATAAGATTAGTTCCAAGAAAACAATCCCATTCATTAGTTTCCTTTGATTTTTGGCATTTATCTTTAATTAAAAGAGTAATTTAGGTAAGAGAATAAAAGTAACCTAAAAATCAATAATTTATGAGAGATTAAGGAATAATTAAGGATATTAGTCACATTCAATCATGCATACTATTTAGGTAAATATGATATCCAATCACCTATGGTTAAAGAGAGTGCTTTCTTCTCTCTCGATGTCATACTAGTCTGGTAATCTAGGGAACTTGAACTAACGAAACTTGAATTACCATCGTGTTAGTGGTGAGGCGGTCCGGGGCGGGCAACAAGAAGAGTGGCCTCTAAGCACCCTTGTAGGCTCCCGTGTTGCTCAATTGGGTTGGGGTTGGAAAAAACAACAAACACACAAACAAACCCGCAACCTAACCCTACACAAATTTGGGACACCACCTAGTTTTGGATGTAAACTAGGACACGTAGAGAGAGAGGGAGAGAGAGAGAGAGAGAGAGAGAGAGAGAGAGAGAGAGAGAGAGAGAGAGAGAGAGAGAGATAGTTCTTGGGATGCTTTGAAATGTTCAATAGTGATCAAGAAAACACAATTATATATGTAAGAAAAAGAGGGAAGGGGGAGGGGGTGATTGTTGCACTAATACCTTCTTACAAATATGTCATGACCAATGAAAGTGAGATTAGTATTTGTTCAACATAGATTGAGTAAATTACACCACAATACATCACAAGAAAAGCCACCCCAATCACTGTCTTAAAGCAAGGGGGGTCCTCTCCACCCTGTCGCCCTCTTACACTATGTGGGATTTATGGCTAAATTGATGACAACACCCAGAGACAAGCTATCAAGAACTTTTAAAAAAAACACCAAGACACTTACACATCATTGTTGTCCATTACTTTACGTTGGAAGAGAGACAAAGTATCCAAGCTTACTCCAAATACACCCTCCTTGATTCAGCAAATGTTGGGTTTACACTAGTAGGAGAAATGATAGATTTCCTACTCTCAATTGAATGATCACTCTCTCTTACAATGGCATAGAGTTTCCTTGCTAATCACCCCTAATACAACACATGCATATGCATAAGACAATGAGCTTTCACTCAAGAGCTCCTTCTAGAGAGGTTGAGCTTGGCTTCTCAAGCTATAACATAGTGCTCTTGCTTATGGCTCCCCCATTTGTGCTAGCTACACCCTCCTTTTATAGAAATTTTGAAGGCTAGGGTTACTCCTCTAACCATGGTTGGGTTAGATTTTCACCACTTATCTAATTTCTTTTGCTTGGAATTATCAAGAAGTTGCTACGGATAGATGAAGAAGAGAGAGAGGAGAGAAGTGGAGGTGATAGGACTTTTCATAGTAGGTTAGTGTTAGTAAATTAGTAGAGTTAGTATTTTTATTGATTTACAAATGGAATTGGATATTTACAATGGGAGTATCCATGTAGGATACAAATAAGGAAGAAAAAGCTCTTAATAGGTAAGAAAACATGGATTTCTTACAATGTTGATGCTCCAAGTGTCTTAAGTAAGGTCAATTTTGACGCTTGTTGACGGTCCACTAGCTTTGACGGTACATTTTTTCTCCACTCTTGACCTTCCTTGGAAGCCAAGGTAAGTGAACATGAGTAATCAATCACCATGATGCTGTCTTTCAAGAGAAGAGGCTGAATTTTGTGGTTTTTGGATATACATGGGTAATATGGATGAGGAAAAATGAGACTAGGTGTCAATTTTGGAATGGAAGTATGTGTAGGAGACATGAGTTCACCATGGTTTCTCTTATTCTTCAAGGTTGAGAAGAAGGTGAGTAGGGTGCAGAGAGGAGTAGTGAGAGAGGTAGGGATGATGAGTGGAGAAGTGTGTGTGAAAGAGGAAAATGATAAAGTGGAAGAGGGAGTGTGGCTGCATAGCATGGGCAAACTGGGTTCCACCAATAAAATCATAGCTCACAGCTCGTAGCTCAAAAAAATATGAAAACAGTTGAGGTAAAAGTTCAGCTCACAAGCTACAACTTTTGTTTGTATCACCTTTTTAAATTGAGGGAGCATGTGATCTTTAAAAATTCAGCAAAACCGACTGTTTTTTCCACTGCACAAAGTCCTTGTGAGGTCGTTCTTTGGATGATTCTTTTGAATACCTCCAAGAGTGAGCTCCCCATAGTGCATGCATGCATGCCACATGCCCTTGACCTTATTTGGTAGGTCTATAATTGAAGATATTATTGAGATCATGATATAAGTGAATAGTGTACAACTAAGAAAATCAAATATTGAGGGGTCTAAAAAAATACATACATGTCAAATATAAATAATATAGGTGGGAAAAATATAAAGGGGTCAAAATAAATCTCTCTCATTATAAGTCTACCATAAAAAGATGAATATTTTTGGTGGTCTAATTTATGAGAGTAATAGAGAATAGATGTAGGAAGGAAAAAATGACAATAGTGAAAAAATATAAACATAAATTAACTAGTTTTTTTGGATTTTTTTTGGAATGGAGTTACCCAAAAATAAGAGAAGCTTGCCTAAAATTATTTTTATATGGAATAAAGAGTACACAATGGTAAGAAAAAATATGGTAATGTTGAGTCAATGTATATAGCATAAATAACACACCATAGGTAGAAATATTTAAATAAATACCAAAATAATTATGAAAAATCCTTTTATTTAGGCCATATATACAATGAAATATTTACACACAAATGGGTCATAATATACTTATATTTTTTATATTTTTTATTTTTTTGGCTCAACTAGCCCAGTGACTAGCTAATTGAGGGTTTTTAAGAAAATATGGGAAAAGTCCCCTAACTCACACACACCTATATATAGTGAAATGGTAGGGATAACCACAATGTTTGGATGATTTTGGTAGGGTGGGTTAACTCACTATGACAATTACGGAGAGCTGAAAAATGGCTATCATTAGCCCTCCCCCAGGATGATGGTATATTCATGTACCATCATAGAGCATCTTTTTCAAAGAGAGTGCTTCAGAGTCCTTGACGAGATCTTCATTGTTTGGCCCCTCATAATTTTGGCTGGAGTTACACTCATGCTTCATGTAATAATACTTACATGAGACAGCTACCCTTTGACAGATCTTTGGTAGATTCTTTGGTAGAAGGCGACTCAAATAGGGCTTCAAGCGATAACCGTTTACCTTCCTAGAGTGCTCTTTCCCATTCAAGTCCATAAGTTGATAGTAACTTGAATTGAAAGCCTTCTTAAATATGTATGGCCCCTGCCATCTAGTTTCAAATTTGGCATCAAAACGATTATCGAGTCGATTGTCATACCTTAGCACAAGATCTCCTTCATTGATGCCTTTGTCCTTTAGTTTCTTGTCAAGCTTCTCCTTCGCCTGCGTAGATTTCCTCTTGTAGCACTCGTATGCTGCTTCTCTTTTCCACTCAAGCTCAGCTAAGGTAAGAAGTCGATCCATCCATGCTTCTTGATCATCTTGTGCTGCTTTGCCATGAAGTCGCATTGTTGGAATGTTGAGCTCTTCCCGCCTTATGAACATCTTTGCATTCAAGTGAACGTGATGAAGGGGGGGGGGGGGGGGGGGGGGGGGGGGGGGGGGGGTTCATTGCGGTGGGAACATTCATGCAGACATTTCATGGAGACAGGGGTGTGGCGGGCTTGGCTTATATGGCAGCTCATTTTTCACCAAACGGGAAGCTGAACAGCTCCATGTGTGCAACACAAGAGACTACACCGCTTCATGTGTCAAAAATATGCAAAGGGTATACCAGACCGCTCCTAGAACCTCTGGCTATCACCAATGATCCTCAATGCATCTTAAATGACCACTCTCCAAGCAGTACACAATTTTGACTACTTTGCAATTGACGCACTGAAATGAGACTCTGGCTGAGTCTTGGTACATAACGTACATCTTATAGCGTAAGCAATGCACTGCTAGGTAAAGATATGCATACATCTCCAACACCCTCTATGTCATATGTTGAACCATCAACAAACTACACACAACCAAGTCTCCAACTATAGAAAGAGAAAAATAGATTACGATGTGGCATCACATGAAAAACTACATGCTCGTCTAGTAGAAAATGCCTAGACAATGTGCTATCCCAAGACACAAATTAGTCTGAAGGCAAGCAAGACTCAAAAGTGACATTCCCGTCACATGCATACTCTCTAGCATCTATCCTCATAGTAACACCATGCATCTACCTCTTCCGCTGTCTCATACACCTGAAGAAATGACACCTAATATGCCCATCGTGACTACAATGCCAACATGTCAGTCACAATCGTGAGCGAGAACTGACTCTAACCTGAAGCGTCTCCATATCCATGCCAAAACTATGGCAAACAATGCTTGAGATCACAAGACTCTCCTACGCAAGAGCAAACCACTATCTCAAGCAAAGAAAGTGAGGAAACGGTCAAGCTAGGCTAGCCTCTGCAATAGGCATACATATCTGGCAAAATTTTGGTAGAGTCTCCTTTGTAACTAGAGAAAAAAACTCAACAGTAAATTACAAAGGAGACAACAATAAATGCCCAAATGGCCAATCCGGGAATGTATTCGTCTGGAATCACCTCACAAAGTCATACACAAAGCTAAATCACTCTAGCCAAAGTATCATTCAACTGTGCCACAAATGACATACATATGTGAGTGAAAAAGTGTTGCCAAAATGTGTCAGTGAATGAACAATGTGCCCAAAAACCATAGCATACACAACTTCTTACTCCTGCGAGAGTGGGTACAAGAACACCAAATTGTGTCCAAACTGACAAAACTTGTGAAAGTGAGAGTAAACACTGGATCACTGTCAAAGTGGAAATACATTGACCACTATACCATCAAAGACCAAAGTACAAATATACATAAACCATGGCGAGAATCTGGGAAAAATCTGACAGAGTTTTCCCTGAAAACTGAGCAAAAACTCAAGTACAATATATACCATAAACCATAACACTACTCAATTCCAATGAGTAGAAATGCCAAAATGGCTCCACATTTTCACATACAATGGCAGTTCCCACTCAACGTACATCAACAAAGTGACCGTGCATAAGCAAGCGCCAAAAGAGTTGCAATATGGAAACTTGATCAATGCAAAAACAATGCTCTCAAGAGAGCTCATCGACACTTTTTTAAAGTGCTCGCCAAAATGCATGTACAGTGGGCATCAACCATGTGCCTTCACCACATGCAAGCCATCTGCAAAGATCATGAATCCAAGCAAAAAATCAATGCCAAAGTATCCCATGAAAACCTGTAAAACAAGCTCCACCTACGTATTCCAAAAAACCGCGCCTCGCAAGAGACCGTTTTGATAGTGTGTAAACGCCTCCTTGACTCTTTACCCAAATCTACCAAAAAACC
This sequence comes from Adiantum capillus-veneris, assembly GCF_014529385.1. Taxonomy (NCBI): domain Eukaryota; kingdom Viridiplantae; phylum Streptophyta; class Polypodiopsida; order Polypodiales; family Pteridaceae; genus Adiantum; species Adiantum capillus-veneris. The sequence continues at coordinate 56,078,537 of NC_140952.1, read as the reverse complement.
CTCAAACCATAAGCTCTACACAAGCTAAAATTTCATCTTCAGCTCAGCATTTATGCACCTAGCTTCGAGCACCTTCTGTGCTTCCAAAAGTGCATCAAAATGACACACTACGCGAATACAAAAAACCTGCAATTTTTGTATACAGTCGGTCTGATCTGAACATCAGCAAAACAAGGAATTTGCATAAAGTTTCTTCTGCATATTTGTAGACCATATTAAAACGGATGGGTTGAGTGGGTAGAATATTCAAACTTGTCTTCTACAAGGAGAAAAACGAATTTGAAAATAGTGCTGCTGCGCACACAGATTTTTGGGCAGCACCTTCACTTACACACAATCTTTCACACTCCCTTCTAAGATTCCACGAGAGCATACATCACTCTCAACTAAGCTCACAAGCTTCCATTGCATTCTCACAAAGCTTTCAAGCTTTCTTGATCTCTCCAATACCGAGAGAGAGAGAGAGCTATCGTCTCAAAGCTCTCGAAGTCGTTGTGCTCTCCGCGATCACCATGCGCTCTAATACCAATTGTGAGTGCGCAAATGCGGTGCATGTGCAGAGAGCGAGAAAGGGGGGGGGGAGAGAGAGAGAGAGAGAGAGAGAGAGAGAGAGAGAGAGAGAGAGAGAGAGAGAGAGAGAGCACGACATAGGTATGTGGGGTGGAGCTCCCAAATCTCACTAGGTGGGAGCTTCTTATTCTTTATATGTATAATGAATAAGGAGATAAATGTGGGCGGCCGGACACTTGGTTGACGATCATGGACAAAGTACGGCAAGGCACACTACCTTTACCTAACAAGAAGTTACATGGAAAGTTTGATGGATGCTTGCTGAAGGTAAAGTCATCTTGCGAGGTCTATTTTCTTCAGTATTTACTTTAGCTTTACCTTTTTCCGACGTGGTTGGTGATTTCTTCTGTGCATGGATTTGAGAAGTTTCATGGACTATTATTGTTTTCGTTGTCAAAGCTTTTGGTTGTTGTAGAAAGAAGATATTTTTCTAGCTACCTCTAGCTCGATGAATGACGGCTTTCCCGTCATTATCTACATTCCATAAGTCATTAGATTCTTTGTCGCTTATGGATCTATCGCAGTTGAACATGTGATTTTGAGTCCTGTTTCTCCACATATGCCGAATTTGATTGTCGTAGGAGACAATCAATCTTCTTCCTTATCCCTGTTCTTCTCTTGATCTTATGTTTGTTGGATATTTGACTTTGAACTTGGATAATTTTCTCCTTCATCTACTTTCATTTGCGCTATTTCTGGAGTCATCTTCTTTGAAGCAGCTTTTTTTAATTCTTCAGGTATGTCAATGATGACATATCCTTGTGGTTGCTCTACTTTCTTCGTTTTCACTTTGGCACCATGGTCCATGTTGTAGCTATTTGTCTCACCTTTTTTCTTTCATACTCACAAAATTTGTTAGCTTCCTTCACCACCTTTATTGTAAATAAGGAAGTTCTGTTATAGCCACTTGAAAGTTTTTCAGTATTGTTTCCCAGATTGTCACTCCTCAAACCATGGTATGTGTCCTCATCATCGTTTGAAAGATCTCGTGCAAAAGCTTCATCTATTATTCATTTGCAATCACTTGTTTTTTCATTCTCTTTTGTTTCACAAATGTTTTTGGTTTCATGGATAGTGGATACCATTAGAAAGGGTCTGATGTCATAGCCATTTTTGTCACAAAATGTGGTGTTGTTCACCTCATTTATGTAGACATGAAGAGTCGTTCATATTTGATCCCATCTAAAGGGTTCAAATAGCTCCTTTGGGAATGGTTCCTTCATGTACGCTTCATCTTCTACTGAGTGCTCTAGGATGCAGTCTTCCTTGCAAAGACTCTTGGATTTTGATGCTCTGCACATCTAAATGTGAGCATCCTTCACTAGCCAAGCAGAAAATTGTGTTTTGTCGTACGTAGTGACAACAAAGTCTTCTATCACAATTCGGTTTACATCCCTATAACTATGGTCCTTGGTGTTCACGTTGGTTATGACTTCTTTGTGTCATAAATAGAGATGGTCACAGCCCCAATCTTGGGCCATTTTGAGTCGACTCATAAAGGGTCGTCCCAAAATAACTTCAAAATTGTTACTTTTTTCAAAATCTACCACCACAAAGGTATGTTTGTGTTCTATCCCGCATGAGGATACTATCACTTGTTTCAACATTCCCAAGGGTCTCTCCACATACCCGTTAGCTAATTGCAATTTCATGCACAATTTCTTAAGAGCTGGTATTCCCCATTTCTCCCAGATTCCCTTTGTAGCTATGGCTATTCCAGCCCCGCTATCAAGTTTGGCTATTGTTTTTACTCCTTTGTACTTAGTGGTAAGGTGGTGTATCCTTCCTCGCCTTCGCAGTGATCACCCACCTTATTCACTGGTAACGGCTTTGCCTGTGGTTTCTTAGGCAAAGTTTCATCCATGTTTTCATCTGAAAGTTGGTCATGTGAAGGGATTTTCAACCCCATCTTTTCCAAGTGTTTTCCCATTTGGCCCCATAGATGCAGTCAAATTTTGAGCAACTCTAAGAGAGAAAGTGTGGATTGTATAGGAGAAGACATCAATTCGTGCAAGCTCTTGGTATCTATCACCTTTGGTGTGTCTTTCCACTAAAACGTTACCACTCTAACCTCAGATTTTGTTTTGAGATCTCCTATAAAAGATGGCAAATTCTGTAGAGAGCGTGGTTTGCTCTCTTTAGATGCTACAAACCCGACATCCCCATACAAAGATTGTATATCTTCTTGGAGAAATTCATGTTCAATGTTGATCTCAAGGATAGGTGCTGACTATAAGGTATCACTACCATCTTATTGGTTTTTTATTGATTCCCATAAGGATTGTGTCCATGGATTGTCTACCTCAAGAATTGGTTGCATCTCCAAAGATTTACCCTCATCTGTTGTGTTTGCCGCCACCTTCGTAGTCACTACTTGTTCGTTGTTTTGGGTTTGATTTTGTTGTCTAGATTTTGAGCAAAATTTATGAACATGTGATCTTTTCCACATTTGTCACAGAAGCTTGGAATCGTATACTTTTCAGCTGTGTTTGTTTTCTTGTTCTTTCTTTTTCCAAACTCATGTGTTACAAGCTTAGGAAACTTTGGACTTTTAGGCTCCATCACGGCTCGCAGTCTCAACAAGTCTTTTGTAGACTTCCATTCTTTGGATTCATCTTTTGGATGCGGATAGGTCAACAGTCTTTGATCCTTGGTTTGGTTGTTTTTGAGCCTTGTAGCATATTCTTGAAATATTCCGTCTAAGTGCTCATTCACTTTCTCCACCAAGACCGAGCCACCTAAGTCAGTCTTTGACTTTTCCTCTCCCTTTGTGTCTTTCTTACTTTCTTGCTCTGTTTAAGGCGTTCTTTGATTTGGTTCAGTTTAGTTTCCAAAGCTATTTTTTTCTTAATTCTTTTTGCTTTCATTTTGTTATGTTTGGATTCCCACGATTTTCTTCCAGCTCTCATCGATCGATATGTTCTCAAATTTTTGTTTGAATAGGCAATATGGGTTCCTCCTCAATGGTTGTGTTTTTGGAAGCTTCCTGACCTTGAGCTCAAGTCATTACATTTTAAGGAATCATCGGTTTTACCTCAGATCCGTCAGCTTACACAACCCACCTGGCCGAGACAAGAAACACACCGATGGAGTGAGAGGAGAGAGACTATCCATTTTGCCACTCAACACAGAGACACACACACTGTCATAATAATCAATATCTAATTCTCCTAAATGATTTTCTCATATTAAACTGATCATTTAATGTGGGGAAGTGCCAGGGGAGAAAAAGCTAGAATATTGGTTAAGCTAGAAGACCGGCCACAATAGGGATCCAAAGGAGGGGAAAATAGGGATCCAAAGGGGGGGCCATATGCAAAAGATCCATGTGCAACAATGGGCTAAAAAGACCCTAAGGTTCAGCCCATTAAGACTTCCAAAATGCTAAGGTTCCAAAATTCAAAGGTTGTGTCCAAAGGTCGACCCTAGGGGAATTGGATGTTTTGTGTGTGACCCAAAAAGTCTTTACAAATCCCTACATAGGAGGGGGCGAGCCTTGTGAGTAGGGGATGAGAGAGAAACTCACACACACACACACACACACACACACACAAGCTCCCTTTACACAAAGGGAATGAGGGACACATGTCAGCTCCCTAGCCCAGATGCCCACAAGGTGTACCCAATTCCTATTGGATGGCCTTGGAGGTGGACCAATGAGATTTAGACTAGATTAAATCTAGTTTAATTAATTTAAAAACACTTAATAAAAGAACCAATGAGAATTAAGTCCTCTAGAAGACTATTGGACAGTCTCCCAAGTGGTCCAATGAGCATTCAACATCCCAATGGCTTGCCTGATTCCTACTGGTCAGGAGGCAAAGGGGTCCAATGAGAGTTTAGATGAATTATTAAATTACCTTAAGCTCTCACAAAAGGGGAAAGGGGGATACATGTCAGAAGGCTATCACTTATGCTGCTTAATTGTCATTGGCTAGCTCTAGGGAGGTCCAATGGGAGGACAACAAGAGCAAATAGCAAGGGGGCTCGCCCAAGAGAGAGAGAGGGGGGGCTGATTTTCGCAAGGCATTATCACACACACACTCACACACAGTCTATGTGTGAAGTAATGAAGACTATCTCTTCCCAAGCTTTAATGGAGAGCTCATCACCTACTCCAAGCTTGTGAGATAGAAGCCTACATCGACACACTCTTGGCATGTGGATGCAAATCCAACCAAGAGACAAGCTTCAATGCATGCTCATCTCCTCTACCAAGCTAATTACTAAGCTAAGCTATGCTAATATGAGTGATTATGTGAGGAGATGTACATCTTTCTCGTAAGATACTCCTTCTTCCTCTCAATCTACTCTCATACCCTGCTAGCTCTCACCATCTTCTAAGGTGTGTGAGGTCTTGGGTTTGAGACCAGGGATAATTGATGTTGTGTTTGCTAAGTCTTTTTCTTAGTGTATGAAGCTTTCATCTTCATTGCACTAGCTAATCTTGAAGGAACACAAAGAATTGTATTGTACAATGTCTCTGTTGATGGGAGAAACCATAATACAAAGCCTTTTGGAGGGGGGACCGGCTCCATGCAAATCCGGTCCTCAACTGTTGTCAATAGCTTAATTTCTCTCTCTTTTGAAAGTATTGTTCATGCTATGTAACTAGGTGTTATGCTTTTTGTTGCTCTCTCCACCCAAGCACTCTTGTAATTCTCATTAGGAATCTATTCTAATGAAATGCCCACTATGTTCATGCTAATTTCCGCTACACACAAGTTTTTAGGCCATTAAATGTTACATTGGTATCAGAGCACAAGGTTTCTCTTTTCTTGCTCAAGAAGGGAGGTCCTCAAGCTAGCTATAAACGGTTGGTATTATTATTTGCCTGTGACTAAGTAGAATAGGGATTTTTCAGCCTTGGAGTGCGCCTGCCTTCGTGCAGTTAACGGGGCATCACCGTCGAGAGCTATGGTCTTAATAGTGGAGTCCTACGGGGCTTGCCTACGGCTTAACCACTATTGAGCTATTAGAAGCTTGACAGGAGCCAGTGTTGTTTTGGTGTTGAAAGACCCTCTCTTCTATTCCTTGCAATTAATGGTATTCGAGCCGCGGGTACAGTAGCTTGAGTGCTTTTTCTAAAGGTGTAAAGAGGAGTAGCAACTAGGGCTTGAAGTGCCAAAGTACACCTAAAAAGTTTACACCTAAAAGTTGTTAGAATGGCTGACAATAGTAAAGAGAGTGAAATTAATGTTGATAACTTTGATTTTGCTAATGAGCAAGCTACTAATGATTCTCCGATGCTTGTTAACTATCTTGTTTCTAGGCTTCAACAAGCTATGGGCAATCCATCTCTCCAAAGTGAAGTGCAACGGCAGCTCCGTGCTCACGGCATTCTCCAAGCTCATCACCATGACGAGAGAACACCTAGGAAGCCTCCTTGTGAGACTTCCAAAAGAGGTCTCTCTCCGATTCGGGAAGAAGAAGAGAATCCATACGAAGGGCTCAAGAATTTACTTCTTGATGATGCATCTCCTTCCCAAAGGAGAACTCAACAGCCTCCACCGAAGGAACGAGAAAGAAGTGAGTCTCCTGTCACCTCGGCGGAGATGGCTCCACGAAGACGGCGGGCTAAACGCTCTCCATCACCACCAAAGCGGAGAAGACCATCACACTCTTCTCCATGCCATAATTCAAAGAGGGATGATAAAAAGCAAGAGAAGAAAAAGCCGAGAAAGAGGACACCCTCTTCTCCATACTCTTCCTCTTATGAAAGTGATGGTGAAGACAACGAAGATCAAGACAAGAAAAAGGCGAGAAATAGGTCACCCTCTTCTCCACATTCTTCAAATTCTTCACCTTCTGAAGAAAGTGATGGTGCAACCTTTGAACCATCTAAAAGAAGAGGCCATAGGAAATCCTATGCCGCATGGAAGAGGTCATCCAAGCTAAAGAAGTTCAAAGAGGGAGGGAAGAGCATCTCTTTCCTTACCTATGATGGTACCTTTGGTGCTTTGGACAAAGTCTTGTCCTTTATCCAATAGTTCGATGCGGAGTTTGGAGATGAGGGCTTCACGGAGTCCTTTAAGCTACGCCATGTAGCTATGCACTTTCAAAAGTCCGCCAGGCAATGGTGGTCTAGCCTACGGTCCAACGGTAAAGCTCCACAAACATGGAAAGCTTTAAGAGCTTCCATTATGAAGCAGTTTTTGGCCAACGATGCCAAAGACAAAGTACTCACCGAATGGCGAAGCTTAAAGCTCTCTCCCTATGAATCCATCCACAAATATGTAGACAAGTTTTGGGACCTACAACTCAAAGCGACTGTCTTCAAAAAGTTGGATTTTGGAGAGCAAAAGAAACAGTTTTGTGCGGTCTTAACCGAAGAAATGGCAGAGTATGTCAACTCCCAAAGGCCACGTACCATATCCGCGGTAATACACCATACTATGGTGGCCTCTCGAATCAATTTCCAAACGGGGGCTAAAAGAAATAATAAGACCACGGAAAACAAGGGTTCCAACGAGCCTAAGGGGAAGGACAATGTCCAAAAGTCTCCTAAGGGCAACTCCAACAAAGCTAAAGAGAAGGGAGTTTACAAAGGTAAAAACAAACTCTCTCCTGAAGAGCTTGAGCATTATCACAAGGATAACCGGTGTTTCAAGTGCGGAGAACAAGGGCATGTGTACCGCGCTTGTCCCCAAAAGAACAACCGCCAAGATCCTCCTAGAGCTTCCTTGGTTGAAATCCAAGAGGAGGAGACTCACCAAACTCATCACAAAGGATCTCCTCTATGCCATGCTTGGGGAAAGGTAAGAGAACATGATGCTTTTATTCTCTTTGACCCTGGTTCTACTCACAATTTTATATTTATAGAGTTGGCCACCAAGCTAGGCATACAAGCCTACGAGATGGGAGATGTCCTACCCGCAGACAGTGCTTTCAAGGAGCAAGAAGATTCAGTCACTCCCTTAATCGGGAAATTGAGGCTTCATGTTCAAAGCTATGTGGACAAAGAGGACTTCTTTATCTCTCCTCTCAAGCATGAGGATGTAATCCTAGGGGCACCATGGTTTGACCGCCTGGCTGCCAATGTTAAATTTCCTGAAAGGAGAATCTCCATTAAGTTCAGGGAAAAAGACATGTATATAGATGCTAAGGAAATGGGTAACACTACATACATCAACTTTCAACAAGTCAATAAAGAGCTCTATTTCCGTGTACATGATTTTTGTTAAAGATTTTCAAAATGAACCTAATGCTTTAGCAAAAGAAAATAAAAGCAACCCAAAGGAATTAGAGTTATCCAATTTTCTCAAGGGGTTTCAAGATGTTTTTATTGATGACATCCCTTGTGAGCTACCTCCTAAACGAGGTAATGATGACCATGCAATTGAACTTCTTCCAGGAATTTCACCGCCTAACAAACCTCCTTATAGAGTTTCTCAAGCTCAACAAGAGGAGATTATGCGGCAAGTGCATGAGTTAGTTGAGAAGGGCATGGTTAGGCCTAGCTCATCTCCATTTTGCTCACCTGTGCTATTAGTGCAAAAGAAAGACGGCACATATCGTATGTGTGTAGACTATAGAGCACTAAATAGGATCACTATCAAGAATAGGTTTCCCGTTCCACGGGTAGAAGACCTATTTGATAAGCTACAAGGATCGACCTAATTCAATAGGATTGACCTAAAAAGTGGCTATCATCAAATAAGGATAGTTGATCAAGACATTGTAAAGACCGCATTTCGCACCACATTTGGTCTTTATGAATACATTGTCATGCCTTTTGGCTTGACCAATGCACCAGCCACATTCAACCGCTTGATGGAGAAGCTGTTCAGGCCTCATCGAACCTTCACTGGAGTGTTCTTTGATGATATTATCATCTACTCTAATTCATTAGAAGAACACAACCAACATCTCCAGGTAATATTTCAAGTTTTGAGAGAGAATAAACTTTATTTTAATCGAAAGAAAAGTGAATTTTTCTTGCAAGAGATTCAATATTTAGGTCACATTATCTCTCAAGATGGCATCCAAATGGATCCATCAAAGTTAGAGGTAATAAAAGGATGGCCTAAACCAAGGAATCTTCATGAACTAAGAAGCTTTATAGGTATGTGTGCATACTATAGACGCTTCATAGAAAAGTTCTTACAAATTGCGGGACCATTACATGACCTAACAAAGAAAAGCGTTAGGTATACATGGTCTGCTAAGGAGAACAATGCTTTCGAAAAGCTTATCTCTCAACCTGTGCTTACACTACCGGATCTCTCAAAACCATTTGAGGTCCAATCTGATGCTTGTGGTGATTGCCTTGGAGCTGTTTTGCTCCAAGAATGGCACTCCATAGGCTATGAGAGTCGAAGGCTCGACCCTATTGAGCAAGCTCTAGGCATATATGAAAAGGAACTCCTTGCAGTTCTACATGCCTGAGACTCATGGAAGCACTATTTATTGGGGACTCCTTTCATTCTGCGAACGAATCACCAAAGTCTTAAGTACTTCATGACGCAGACCAAGCTCTCCGGCAAACAAATGAGGTGGGAAAATTTCCTTTCGCAATTTCATTTTCATATTGCTCACATTGCTGGAAAGCATAATCAAGTAGCTAATGCACTCTCAAGACGGCCGAGAGTGAATGCGGTTTCCATAGAAACTCACAATGATCTATCTTCAATGATAGATGAGTATGCTATTGATACCGATTTTAGAGATGTGATTTCAGCCCTTGCATTAGGTAATAAAGAAGAACCATTTACTTTACAAGATGGTTATCTTCTCTATGGCAATAGACTATGTGTTACTAACTCATTACGTGAGAAAGTAATGTATGAATGTCATGCTCCACCTTTTGCGGGGCATAGAGGGATTCAGTCTACCTTAAAGGGAATTGAAACATATTTCTATTGGCCTACCATGAAAGTGAACATACAAGAGTATGTTTCTAAATGTGTGGTATGCCAAAAGACAAAATTTGATAGAGGGAAGCAACTTGGATTGCTTCAACCCTTGCCAATCCCTAATTCACCATGGGAGATCATATCCATGGATTTTATCTTTGGATTGCCTAAGTCTATCCATGGGAATACGGGAATATGGACGATAGTAGACAGGTTCAGTAAACAAGCTCATTTTATACCTGTCAAAAAGACTATCAAAGCCCATCAAATGGCAACCCTCTTCATTTCCCAAATTTTCAAGTACCATGGCTTGCCAATGTCCATAGTGTCGGATAGAGATCCTAGAATGACCAATGTCCATAGTGTCGGATAGAGATCCTAGAATGACCAGTAATTTCTGGAAGGGTCTCTTTGAGAATTTATGGACAAGGCTAAACTTCTCTTTGGCCTATCATCCACAAACGGATGGCCAAAGTGAAATAGCTAGCCTAACCATTCTCGATCTACTAAAAGCCTATGTAACGGAAGTAGATCAAAGATCCCAATGGGAGAAGTACTTACCCTTAGTGGAGTATGCTTACAATAACACTGTACATACTTCCACGGGAAAAGCAGCTTTCGAGGTAATTGAGGGGAGATCAAAAAGTCCCTTACTACTTAAGGTACATGGGAAGATCTTCGCTGTAGATGAGTATAGCCGAGACATACAAGAATCTTTTCAAAAGATTAAGGATGCTATCTCTATCTCACAGCAAAGGCAAAAGGCTGCTGCTGACAAGCACAGAAGAGCCCAAGCCTTTAAAGAAAATGATTGGGTCTTATTAAAGTTTCCCAAGGCTCAATTAAGGCACACGACGGGCAACAATCCTACGGCACACCAAAAGTACTATGCTAAACTAGCAAAAAGGTACTATGGTCCCTTCCAGATTCTTAGGCCAATCAATGAGATGGCCTATCAACTCAAGTTACCCAATCATTGGCTCATACACAATGCTTTCCATGTGAGCCTATTAAAGCCTTACAAAGGAGAGCCACCTCAAGAACCAACTATTGAAGACCCACCGAAGATCGAGGACCAAGAGGAGGTGCTGCAGCCCGAGTCCATTCTCCGACATGAAGACAAGGTATTAAGAGGCGGTAAGACTATCCGACAATATCTTATTAAGTTTAAGAATTATCCTTTTGAAGATGCTAGATGGATGCAAGGCATACAATTAAAGGATAACCTAAACCTTGTCAATGCTTACAATGCTTCCCAAGAGTAAGCAAATGTACAAAATGTTAAAAATGAACAATGTTTTTTTTGTCTTATAAGACTCTCTTTTTCTTTATTGTGCACAAAAATGAAGTAGTATGCATGCTTAGATCAAGTTTGCGGAGACGACGTCTCCCAAACACCAAGTAGAGCTTGTCACTCTACTATGGAAGATTGATAGGAATAATGTGCAGACATGCTTGCGGCAGCCTCAGGCTTTCAAGCGCCAAATGGACTAGTCATCCATTGTGGAATGATGTCGTAGGGCAACATAGGGATCCTCTACCCGCTAAGTAAAGGACTCATGAATATGCTTTATCTTCTCTACACCATAGTCGAGGACGACTAAGATTTCAAGAGAGAGGTAATGTCATAATAATCAATATCTAATTCTCCTAAATGATTTTCTCATATTAAACGATCATTTCATGTGGGGAAGTCCCAGGGGAGAAAAAGCTAGAATATTGGTTAAGCTAGAAGACCGGCCATAAGTGGATCCAAAGGAGGGGAAAATAGGGATCCAAAGGGGGGTCCATCTGCAAAAGAGCCATGTGCAACAATGGGCTAAAAAGACCCTAAGGTTCATCCCATTAAGACTTCCAAAATGCTAAGGTTCCAAAATTCAAAGGTTATGTCCAAAGGTCAACCCTAGGGGAATTGGATGCTTTGTGTGTGACCCAAAAAGTCTTTACAAATCCCTACATAGGAGGGGGCGAGCCTTGGGAGTAGGGGATGACAGAGAAATTCACACACACACACACACAAGCTCCCTTTATACAAAGAGAATGAGGGACACATGTCAGCTCCCTAACCCAGATTCCCACAAGGTGTACCCAATTCCTATTGGATAGCCTTGGAGGTGGACCAATGAGAATTAGACTAGAGTAAATCTAGTTTAATTAATTTAAAAACACTTAATAAAAGAACCAATGAGAATTAAGTCCTCTAGAAGACTATTGGACAGTCTCCCAAGTGGTCCAATGAGCATTTAGCAGCCCAATGGCTTGCTTGATTCCTATTGGTCAGGAGGCAAAGGGGTCCAATGAGAGTTTAGATGAATTATTAAATTACCTTAAGCTCTCACAAAAGGGGAAAGGGGGACACATGTCAGAAGGCTATCACTTATGCTGCTTAATTGTCATTGGCTAGCTCCAGGGAGGTCCAATGGGAGGACAACAAGAGAAAATAGCAAGGGGGCTCGCCCAACAGAGAGAGGGGGCTTATTTTTGCAAGGCATTATCACACACACACTCTATGTGTGAAGTAATGAAGACTATCTCTTCCCAAGCTTTAATGGAGAGCTCATCACCTACTCCAAGCTTGTGAGATAGAAGCCTACATCGACACACCCTTGGCATGTGGATGCAAATCCAACCAAGATCCAAGCTTCAATGCATGCTCATCTCCTCTACCAAGCTAATTACTAAGCTAAGCCATGCTAATATGAGTGATTATGTGAGGAGATGTACATCTTTCTCGTAAGATACTCCTTCTTCCTCTCAATCTACTCTCATACCCTGCTAGCTCTCACCATCTTCTAAGGTGTGTGAGGTCTTGGGTTTGAGACCGGGGATAATTGATGTTGTGTTTGTTAAGTCTTTTTCTTAGTGTATGAAGCTTTCATCTTCATTGCACTAGCTAATCTTGAAGGAACACAAAGAATTGTATTGTACAATGTCTCTGTTGATGGGAGAAACCATAATACAAAGCCTTTTGGAGGGGGGACCGGCTCCATGCAAATCCGGTCCTCAACTGTTGTCAATAGCTTAATTTCTCTCTCTTTTGAAAGTATTTTTCATTCTATCTAACTAGGTGTTATGCTTTTTGTTGCTCTCTCCACCCAAGCACTCTTGTAATTCTCATTAGGAATCTATCTAATGAAATGCCCACTATGTTCATGCTAATTTCCGCTACACACAAGTTTTTAGGCCATTAAATGTTACACACACACAAAAAGCTCAGCTCAAAAGAGGATTATTTTTTATTTTTAGATACAATTGAGATTGGGCCAACACCAATGGGGCAAATAGCTCACACAAGATGGATGAAATATGCCAGATACGATCACAAATTTGAACATAGGCTTCGCTCACTGGAGAAACTTACACAGCGAAAATAGTAGGAAAAAAATGAGGAATCTAGCAAATAGACAGCACCATTGTGTCCGGAGTGGCCAAAAACCCCAGTCTACAATATCAAAGCGCTCAAATCCGACCTTGGATGAGCAGTTTATGGCCAAAACAGGCTCCAAAAACAGTAAAAATTGAGTTGTGGTAGCTCCTCCTCTTCTGTCCACACTTTGCTGGTTTCTTCTCAATTTTTTTATTGTCCACACTTCACTTTATCCCTTGGGCACCTTTGGCCTTTTGATTGACCTTAGAAGGACCCCGAACAAGCCAAAAAATGGCCACATAGTGCATTTTTGTCACCCTTCTACATCCATCCGCACGCTTGGCACTCAACTTTTTTCAATAATTCATCCTCCAATCATGTGAAGTGGCCCCAAATATAGTTCTCATGATGACCTTTTCCATGATTCATCACAAGAAAACACCCACTTTGTACGTTGTGTCTGTACTTATCTACGTGCAAGTCTTGACCCCATTCGACCTCCTGACGCCACTGGATGTCATCTAACGCACGTGCTTACCTCATGGCGTGCTTCCGCTGATAGATTCCTCAAGAATTTTTACGCGCTACCAACTCCTCATTATTATAAAAAAACACACTGGTACTGGTGATAATAAAAATCGATGTACTATGTACACGTTGTCCTAGATGTACACATGTGGGCCCCACGTAACCACCAGGCTCTGGGAAATGGGAAATTCTTTATTCGATGCACCATGTACATATGCACAATCACTTCTTCCGAAAAACTCCTAACATAATTTGCCCATCCCCTAGCCTGCTAGATCATTCATGATCAGAGGAGATATGAGACTCACTGCGTCATAGGTCTCCTCGTCCCTCACATACAATACTTGTTCTATAGACCACTCATCTTGCTCCACCATCATTAATCTAGCATGATATAATTTAAGATTCAATCCATTTAACCTTGACTTATGTAGAATCCCATGCAGGTTAGCGAGCTGATATGTACCATTCGAAAAACACTCCACTACCTTGAAAGGGCCTTCGCACTTTATTTGATACTTCTTTTGGAATGTCTTGTCCAACTTACTATTGTAGCACCAAACCAAATCATGTTTCTTGATTCCCTTACTTTTGACCTTTTCATTTATCTTTTCTAAATCTTTATCTTGCATCTACCCATAATGATTCAATGCGCTCATCCTATCCAGTTGAACCTCTTGTAATTGTAAGAGCCTCTCTTTGAATGCATCACTAGATTGCCCAAACAACTTCTCTAACATCTTTTGACCGGAGGTAACTCTACTTCCACACGCAATAGTGCTTCCTTTCCTTAAACCAAATGAAATGGAGTAAACCCTGTACTTGTCTTTATCGAAGTACGATAAGCCCATAATGCACTAGGCAATTCCAAATCCCAATTCTTTCCTTGGTGCTCTGTCACTTTCGAAAGAATTTGTACCAACTCACAATTGAATCTTTCATTTAAGCCATTACATTTTTAGCTCTAAATCCTGGCCCCTTATCCAAAAGTAGCTCCAGTGGCACCCCAAACTTGCAACATATTTCATCGTACACAAATTTTTCCACATCCTTTGCAATGATGTTTTTTACTGCTATAGCCTCTACCCATCTAGAGAGATAGTCCACTGAAGTCAAAATATAGATTTTGCCCCTGCTTGTGATAGGTAACACGCATATTGCATCAATCCCCCACTTTTCAAACACATCAAATGCCATAATGGTTTTTTGTAGCTCTGGCTTCAACACTCTCTTCCCAAATGCTTAACACCTATTGCAAGACCTACACCAATGGTGAACATCCTTGTGAAAACTAGGCCATACATACTCCTCTTGCAAGATCTTATGCAAGGTGATCTTTAGAGAAAAATGTCTGCCACACAGCACCTTCATGATTCTCTTCCAACACTCTATAAAGATCCTCCCGCCAAGGTAAACATCTTAACACGAGATCAACCCCTTTCATGTACAGGACATCACAAATCAATTTGTACCTGGATGCTCTACGCACAAAACCATACTTCTTAGACTTCTGAATGTCCTTCAGAATGATTCCTATTAGCAAAAACTCCTCTTCTTGAGCTTAACTTTCTTGGCCATGATAAAGAGGTAAATTGGTCCCCAATCATGCTTTGAGCTGCTTCATGTGCCTCTCCATTTAGAGCATGTTCAATGTGTCTGATGCTCCATGCTTTGAACTTTTTTAACAGGCCTTTAATTCTAAAACACATTTCCTTCAATGAGGTGTTCTTGCTTTTCCACACACCCAACACTTGCTTCACAACTAACAAGGAATCACCTTTTATGCTCAACCTTATAATGCCATGCTTCAAACAAATGTATAATCCGGCTTCCAAAGTAGCATATCAGCCTCATTGTTACTATGAGCATCCAATTTGAACCCTCTCTTGCATACTAGCTTCCCCTCTGGATCATAAAGTGCTATACCCCCTGAAGCTGCATCATGGCTCTTTCTGTATGAGCCATCAAATAACAACACATGTGCATTTCTGACTTGTGGCACTTCTTCAACTACCCTTCTCACCACCTCTTCCTTAACAAAAATGGGATTCTCCTTGTATTCAAAAAATCATTACCCATTTCTTGACCACATTTGACATGTTAGTGCCATTAATTAACTGTGGCAAAAAGGCGTAACTCGTCAAGAAAACAAAAGGTCGTGGTAGCAAGTAATGACGAAATTATCAACAAGCAAATATTACACTAGCCATCACTAGCTCTACTTCCAAGAATTTTCTCTCTGCCACCAACTTCACTTGGCTTGCACAATACACTAGCCTCATATAATGGCTGCCCTTACCCTTTTTCAATACCATGGCTCCAATGGAATCATCCCCTACTGATGGATTTACATAAAACACTTGCTCCCAATCCGGAGCCTGCATGGCTGACAACCCCCCTAACACCTCTTTCACCTCTTGAAACCCGTCTTCACACTTGTCATCCCATTGCAATGGATCATGCTTTGCCACTTGCTGTAATGGATAAAGGAGATGTGAAGACAATGGAATAAACCACGTCATGTACTTCACTTTGTGTAAAAAGGTTGCCAATTGCTTCGTACTCATAGGTGATGGAAGAAGAATAATTGACTTAACCTTGTCTGGATCAGCCTCAATGCCATTTTCTGACACCATATGGCCCAATAACTTCAACCTCGGCTGTGCTAGATGAAATTTCTTTGGATTTAGTTGTCCTCCACATTCATCATATCAAGCAACCATTTGCAGCTTCTCATGGTGTTCAGTCCTACTGCTGTAGACACAGAAGTCATCCATAAAAGCTTTAACACAACTACCAATGAATGGTGCCAATACCCAATTTTCTCTCTCTTGATAGAAAGATAGTCCATTTGACAACCCAAATGGCAATACTCTGTAGAAATAACAACCCCATGGTGTGATGAAAGTTGTCTTTGTTCGGTCTTTAAGAGCAATTTTCAATTGAAAATAGCCTAAAAAACCATCACACATACTATACCTCTCATAACCTGCCACTGAATCCAAGATCTGATTGATGAATGCAAGAGGATATGGGTTCTTCTTAGTGGCTGCATTTAAGGGTTTAAAATCTACACAAATACTCCACTTTCCATCCTTCTTTGGGTTGACTACTATTGGACTCACCCATTCTGTGGTCTCCACTGAGACTATGAACCTTGCCTTCAATAACTTGTCCACCTCTTCCCGCAAGGCTTCCATCTGATCTTGACCTATCCTTCTTAGCCTTTGCCGCACTGGCTTAGCACCTTCCTTCAGCTCTATATGCATCTCTTCTCCCTTGAACCCTCTAATCTCTTCATATGAAGTAATGAAAAAATCAGGAAAACTAGCCAGCATGTGCAAATATATCTCCTTCTCCATAGCTGAGAGGTCTCCACTGATCATTTGTGTCATCAATTTTTTCTTCTTTGACCATTCAACCTTGGTTTGCATCAGCCCTTCAAACACTTCATAAGGCCCTTCACTTTCATCTTCAATCTCATTTTCAAATGCAACTAAACCAGACTCCTGGACTTCTTTGTCCATAAGAAGAAATGCAACATCAACACCTCATCATTGCTGGTAGTACTATCACTATCCTCATCAGTCATCACTGTGGAATAGTCTTCATCACTAGACTCATCCTCATCTTCATAAAGTTCCTCCAATACTTTCCTTGTGTCCATATTATATAGCTTCTTGGAAACTGTCTTTCCATAGAGGCTAATCGTACCACGTCGCCAATCTTGAATAGCTCCCACTACACATAACCATGGTCTGCCCAGTATAATAGGATATGCTCCCAACCCCGCTGACATCACATGAAAATCAACCACCACCTTTGCATCATATGCCTCCACTTTTAAGCTCTTTACAACACCCAAACATTTTACTTTCTGATGCTTTGCCAATCTGACCCGAAATCCTGACACCCCAGTCACTGTAAGACCCATCTTCTCAATGGGCCTCACACCCCAGTCATTGTAAGACCCATCTTCTCAATGCATGAGTGTGTTATGACACATATGTGGGCTCCGCCATCAACATAACCTTGTGCCATATTTTTTCTTTTGTGCCACACATCTACTATTGGGCAAATATCTGGTAGCTCGTTCATTGCCACCACCTTCACTAAACCTCTCTCTGGTTCTTTCTCCATTGGGTTAACCATCCTCTTCCACTATCGGTTTAGCTTAGGCACCTTCTCTATAAGCCGCCCAAAAGTAACATCTGATTTCCTGCTTGTTAGATCCTCCTTCAAGTCATAGCTTAATTGCCCATCCCCTAGTGGAAAATCTGAAATGTGAAACTTGCGATGAGCCCTTCTTTTCCTCTTGGCCTTGACATCCTCGTCTTCATGGATCTTTCCCTTCTTCTTGCTAGGACCTAAGGCACTTATTTCTTCCTTATCTTGTGTGGTCCTCTTCCCAATAGGCATCACTAATGTATCCTCCAGCTTTGCTGCCTACTCCAAGGTGACCACACTTATCACTTTTGTATTTCCCTTTTCCTCGGGTTAATCCACTGGTTCCTTCTTCTCCCTAATTTCGATGCCATAATCATTTGACCTAGTTAGCACCTATCTTGGCAATGGATACATGTCTCCCCCAATCCTTGGTGGCTTATCACATTGCGGGCTAATGTGGCCCAACTCTCCACAATTATAACATGTGGGCATCTGCCTCCAGACTCTACCATTTCTTTGTCCAACACCATTGCTGGGTCTTTCTTCACCTCCTAGCTGATTTGCAAACCTCCCCTGACCTCAATTATTTCTCACATTACCTAGCATGTCTAGGCTGAGATTATTCATTAAATCTACCACTTGCCTCATGTTTTGCCTTAGCCCATCATCTTACACTGCTGTAGTGACCACTGTTGGCATAATTTGAGGAGTAACAGAAACCACTAGTTCATGATGAACCCTTGGCATGCGACCTTGCAAAGAATCCATAGGCTGAAACTCAGACCTCCTGGGCAAAGACTCTACTCCTAGCAGACTCATTCTTCTCAGCTTCCACTCTCTGTTCCTCACTACATCTAGTGCATCGTCATATGTCTCAGGCTTCTTTAGCTCCACTGTCCAACGTATATTCTCCCAAAGACCAGCCAAAAACCTGTCCTTCTTCATCATGTTAGGTGGGGGTACGTGTGGTGCTAAGGCCTTGCACATCCTCTCCCATGCCATTGAAAACTTACGTATGTATGCATCTACTAGCTCACCTTTGCTTTGCACCAAACCCTGTACTTCTTGCCACACTTTGTCAGGATCTTTTGTCTTCACAAACTCCACTTCCAATCCATGCCATAGATTGTCCCAACTTAATCTCATAGGTGGATCAGCCGCACGCAACTCCTCTTCAAATGCTTTGGACCAAACTTGTGCATCACTCTTCAAACAAATTTGGAGAAGATGTAACATTTGTGCTGGATCATGAATCTGATTGCTAATGTAGGTAACCTCCATCTTTTCCAAGAAGTCTTCCACATCTTTATCACTTCTTCCATGAAATTCTGGATAAGAGAAATCCATGGCTACCCAAGTTTTGATGCTTTGAGAACCCCTTCTAACGCAGGTGTAAGAACCCAAAACTTGTACTTACTCAATCCCCAAAAACTTCAATTGGATCTTATCTTTAGATAAGGACAAACACATGCACATCAAATGAGTTTTCATCGTTAATCATCAGAATTACAATAGTGTGCGCTCCTTGCCGCACTGTCGAAGCAAGGGACTTGCCAATACACCGTATGCGAGCCACAAACGGCTCCAAGCACACAACAAGCCTAAACTAGCAAGCTCAAGAAAACAAAGGGTGTGTCACTCACCGCTCTACGCTCGCCTTCGTGGTGGATTCCTCGCCGCGATGAAGAAGAAGCTGCAGTCGTGCCGCGCTCAACCGCTTCGCCGCCGTCGTGCCTTCGTAATGCTCGATCGCACACACACTCTCCCTCTCTCTCTCTCTCACACACACACACACAAGGAGGTGAAGAAGAAGAAGATGGAGATGGAGCAAGAGCACTCTTCAATTGCACAAATGAGAGAATGAGTAAAAATTAGGTTTAGTTGGCTTTTATAGGAGCTCACCCCATTCACACTTGGGCGCCCATGCTTAGCCAACTAACCCCTTGAATGTCCAAGTTAAAGTGCGCCTCTCATCGACGATCACTCTACCTTTCCCTATTGGTCCGACAAGCCCGGTACCTGACTCTAAATCATACATAATACGCGTCCATCGTAGGTGATGGGTGTCCGTGTGCCGTGAGGGTTAACATGCCCCCCTTCCTGATGTAGATTCCGTCCTCGGAAGCTATTGAGTTGAAGCTGGTTCGTCGAGGTGGAAGAGCATTTGAGATGAATGTCCTTAGCCTTCTTCAGTCACTGCAAAATCAAACAATATTGGCACAGTAATGGCATTCTCTTAAAAAGCATATGCAGTTTTAGGTAGAAAAATTGATTGGTCAAAGAATTTCAAACAATTTGTTAGCAATGAACATTAAATTGCAATGTAATCAAATGCATAAACAGATGTAAAGGTAAAAAATTAAACAAGTCTGGGGTCACTAATTTGACGGTCGAAAAGCACTAGAGATCGAATATTAATACCATGGGTAAGCTTCTTAATTTTCTCTGGTCAATTAAGTTGTTTAATCGCGAGAGCCAAGTATTCATGTTCGAGGGCTGACTAGAGGCTATACCTAGAAAACCTTGTAGTTAAGCTACCATAAAAGGAATTTCTCATGAAATCATCGCCTGGCTGATTACTTTTTCTTTGACCCCCCAAGGTCTTTTCACAGTGATTCAATTATGATGTGTGTGCTTATTTTGTATGCCTTGGGTTTTTTGCTTCTCAAGGAAAAGCGCCCACACTGGGAACCTCTAGGGCTCTAGTACCATAGGCAATACATGTGAGTGAAGTACCAAATCAAGCTGAGATTTCTCTTCCAGCTTAAAATTTTACATTGTGGCACTTTGATTTTTTGCTTGTTCATTTTCAGCATTTAAATTTTGTAACTTTGGGGGGCCATATAACACTGTTACACTCCCCAGGCTCATCACATTAGTAAACTCCCTTTATAATACTTAAGCTAAAGGTCAATAGGGTTAAGCCCACTAGAAAGCCCTAGTACATTTCATACAATGCTGCCTAAATCGGATTAAGAACCTAAGTAACCATTGTTTATTAGGAAGGCATTCCCCATGGTATTAAGAGAAGATTTCTAATACCTAGCTTGGTCAAACTAGCTTAGTCGGACTGCTTGATTTTTACACCTAAACAAGTGATTATGACAAAAGATTGCATTGAATTAAATGTTTGATACTAAGCCAATGCGCTGAATAGTATGCTACCAATCACAATCAAAGCAGACAAACATGGATGCAAAAAAGATAAGGGCAATGCTAATGGACAAGAAACACCTGTTTGTGTTGATGGTCGCGCTTGATTTGAAGGTTCCATGAAGGTCCAAATCCTATCAATAGCAACACGCTCCTGTACACACTAGGAAACACAAACAATACCTCTAGGAGGCACATCAGTGGGAAAAGAGAACTTCGCTAATCTCTCAACTCTAAAACAGAAACACTCCTATCGTACTAATCTTACTTACCCTCCATCACTCAAGTGATGAGGATCAAAGGTGTTTCATGGCATAGGTTTCTGGTTCACTGTACCAAATGTGACAGGTGTAGGTCTGAGTCAATGTTTTGACTTTTATTGTGCATACTCGTTTGCTAATTGCTCTTGCTCTTTTTTTTTTTTTTGTGAGTATAAAGCTTTATATGTACATTCCCTTAGATTGGAATTGAGAGGTCAGGGAAAAAGGTTGAGAGGGAAACAAATGAATGATGACTGTCAGCAAACACTCCCCCCTTCCTTGGGTAGATCATACCGTTTGAAATGAGCTTGTCACCCTTTGAAACCAATTGTTCCAGTTGGTAATAGGTGAGGATTTTTGCCAGTAGTTTGCTATTACCCTAGGTGCCTCGTCAAGTTGCAAGGGTCGTAAGGTACTCTCCCAGGATCGAACTTGAAGTGGTTCATTAGGTGATTCTTGAACACTAGGAGGTGTGGATTCTTTTGTAGCTTCATTGAGGTCCATTACTATAGATGGAGACTGTGTAGAAGCTTTTACCTCTATGGATGTATTACATGAGGAGCTAGAATCTTCATGGGACTCCCCCCTTCCTGAGCTAGGTGGAACAAATCGTTCTTTCTTTGGTACCCAAACTAGCTCGGGAGCGGGTGTGTAGCATTCTGTGATTTTTTTCTTTTCACGCTCATTGATTCGTTTTGGAGCTACGGGATTGGGCTCACTTGGGTCAGGTGATAGGTAAGAGCACACTTTACGTTTGGGCACCCAGATTTGATCATTTCCTTGATAGTAGCCTTGGGCTTCCAATAGTCGTTTAGGGATCCATCGCAACATTTTCTTACTTTTCTTGGAGCGAGTGGTACGTTTCTTACAAGGCTTCTGTTTTTTAGCACTAGCTATGGTCACTAAAGAAGCTTTAGGGACCCACTTGTATGTTTTCTTCGTTACCTTAGGATGAGTCTTGTCGGAAGCGATATGCATTGCTTGTAGCATATTTAAGGGTATACGCATTTCATCCCCCTCAGGTGTTACCCAGGTCGTCCCCCTATTTCCCCAAGTGTCTATGGTTGATGCTAGGTGGACCCAATCCACATTGTCTGATTCTGTCATACCCGGTAACACATCCATGTAAGGAGAATCTTTGCCAATGTCTGTATCCTTCTTACAAGTGTAACAATATTGTAGTGGGGCCGAGTGAACTGTGGTGTCAGAGCGATGATCAATAATGGTTTTACTCCCTAAGGGGTGTACCTTACCAGTCACCAAATCCACTCTAAGGACAGAGTCTTGGAATTGCAAATAGACATGATTTTTAGACCAATCGTGAACCATTTGTGCTTCCCTCATGAATGGTCGTCCTAAAATCATTTCATATGACATAAGGTGTTTAGAGAAATCCATTACAATGAACGTATGTCGCACCTTGTATCCTAGAACTTTGATCTTAAGATCCTTGAGCATCCCCATAGGTTTGGCTATGGTACCATTTGCCATCTTTACCACAATGTTAGTAACACTGAGGCGGGGTTTTCCCATGGATTCCCAACAATCTTTTGTAACGATGCTAACTCCCGCACCACCATCAAGAATTCCCTTTATAGTTAATCCCTTGGTAGTGATGGGTAGGGTCGCATTAGACTCGTCGCCTTCAAAATACTTCCCTAATTCGTTAATGGGTACCTCAATCACAGACTCGTGTCCATCTAAGTCAAGTGATTGCACATGATTTTCCTCATCAATCATAATCGAGTCAGGCCTATTTGGTTGCGCAAACTGCGGTAATCCCGTTTGTAGCTCTCCGTTAAGGAATGCTCGAAGTGCAAGGAATAACTCAGGATCTCCATACAGCTTTGCTATGATCGTGGTTCGGACCTCAGAAGACATGAAGTCCACTAGTTTGGCAACATTCATTGGCGTTTTGCAGGGTGTAGGTCCTTGACTAGGAACTGGTGAGGATGGAATCTCATATTCCTCAATGGGATCAGGTATTCCTTCGTTAAACATCCTTTCCAACAAGAAGGGTGTATGCTCACTTTCTGATGTCCCGTCCTCACTCCCTTCTTGGATGATACTAGATATGGCTAACGGTCTATGGTTCATGTGGGGTGGATGAACTTGCGTGGGAAACACTGTGTCATGAATTTTTACATGCATGGGTTCTGGTTCTAGTTTCCTTTGAGTCTCCTCCACTAAACCTCTTAGATGTTTCACCTGCTCAATCTCGTCTACTGGGTTTGGGTACGTCCCAATCTTCTTTTTACGATTCTTCCCTTTTTGCCCCTGCGATTTATCTTGGGGGTCTTGGATTGGATTTGGAAACACTTGTGGTGTTTTCAGAGGCTCTTTATGGTTTTCTCTCATTCGGTTTTCATTTGGTTCCATGTTACGGTTTTCTTTGTCGGTCTTTCCTTTTGTGGTATTGGTTCTAGTCTCCATTGTCTCGACTGAATCTGAATCATCCTCGAGGTCATTCATATACACGGGGTCATCTCCTGTTCCTATGTTTGTTTTGGAACTTGGCTTTGAATTTTCCGTATTCTGCAACTTCTTCCTTCGTGTCTTCCTTTTCTTTGCTTGGATAATTGACGCGGTATCTCTCTCTTCGAGGATATGTCCTGGCCCTTGAAGCATGGACCGTGTAATCGCATAAGCAGGTGCGACGGGTGGTATTGGTGATGTCACACTAGCAATTTCAACCAAATTTAGGGGTGTGATTTTAGGCGCATTTGGGTTATAGGGGCATTGGGCAATCAAGTGATCTATGCCACAACGATTACATGTGAGTATTGGCATTGCAGACGTGCTCCCTTGATTCATTTGCATCTGTGCAACATTCTTTTGCAGCCTAATAGGGCACTCCGCTACTCGATGTGGTCCACCACACTCGTAGCATTGAAGAGGTGGCCTCCTAGCCTGGGTGTTGATATTTTGACCTCTGGGTGCGAGAGCAGCAGCTTGATAAACCGGCTTGACTTGTCCCCAACAATCTTCCATGTAGTATATAGGACATTCTTCCAATGTATCAAGTCCGTAGGCAATACTAGTGTCTATTTCCTCCTCACAACCATCTGCATAAGCGTTTGATGGCTCGCAACCCACTTGGTTCATAGGGGCGACTCTTGGATGCGGGGGGCTGCGGTCCTAGCACAGGAGGTGGTAACGGTGTAGCTTGTACAACATTTTGAGATCTAGGGACCATGTGTTGCGGTAGTTGCTCAACAGGTGGAGTAGGCATCAATACAGGAGCTCGAGGCGCATCCGTCCAGGCTACAGGTGGTCTATTTGCCATCATACGTTTGATCATTAAACAATCCTTAGCTTGGTGACCATACCTACCACATGCGTTGCAAGTTCCATTAAATTTTACTCTAAACGTAGGGCACTCACTAGTGCTATGTGGACCTAAGCAAATGGAACACCATTGTTGCTCCCTTCTTGGATACATGTGACTATTTTGAGGGGGTCGATTATCCTTAAGAGACTCTTGGATTGCCTTGGTGAGGTCTGTCAAGAATGTCTCAAATACCTTTGGCTCATTGGCAATGGGCTTTGCAGTCATGGGTTCATACTCAATGGCTTGTGAGCTAGTGGATCTCGTGTCAGTAGACACCCTCATGCCTGCTATCATCAAGTTGTCCTCTAATTGGATTGCATTGGCAGTGACATCTTCCCAGGTTGTGATACCTCTAATCACTAGTCCATTATAGATTCCTTCATTCCTCAACCCTCGAATGAATCGATCAAGCAGTTGGTTATTGTTGAAGCGCTCATTTACAGGGCAGCGAGAGTTTAAGTGCTTTAGACGACTAATGAAGTCCCTTACTGACTCTCCTTCCTTACGTTCGGCCTTCTGTAGCTGAGATGCTACACCCCAAAGCACACCTTCTCGTATGTACTCCTTCAGAAACAACCTTCGAAGGGTAGGGTAGATTGTTTTCTCGTCCACCCTTAGGGTCCTATACCAATCTCCAGCCTTCCCACTTAATGTCAAGCTTAAGGCATTGCACTTATGTAGTTCGTTGTGTTCCCCTAAGGAATCACATACTTGTTCAAACACTTCAATGTGTTTTCTAGCATCTTCGTCCCCATTGAATTTTTGCGTGAGTTTGGCAATTTGTACTGCCTTACTTCTAGGCTCTCTATCAGATGCATGACGCATATTTTCCGCGATAGATCGACCTATGGTTTGAGCAAACGCTGCCAAGTCACCTATGTGAGGAGGTAGGGCCGGTGGAGGTACTCTTGGAATCATATGTGGGAGAGGAACGGGTACCGGTCTTGGCATATGTGTGGATGATGCAGGATATGGAACATAACCGGGCATAGGTCCACTCGGATAAGAGCTAGGGAGCGGCACTCGAGGAGCATAAGCAAGTGGTACAATTGGAGGTGTGGGGGCCATGTGTGCATAAGGGGCTAGAGGCACATATGGTCGAGGCCCCATATTAGGTACTACGACACTAGGTAGTGGCACTGCGCTAATCGTAGATGTCATCGGTACATTCTCTGTCAGGCTTATCCCTGGAGTGAGCACTGGGTTTTCCTTAATAGAGGGTTGAGCCAAGTTAGGGAAGCTAAAGTTTTCGCTCGGAGGCTCAGATTGCATAGAGACCCCAGGTGAAATGACGTAAGATGGGTCCATGGGGCTCATTAGAGGAGTCTCCATTTGAGATAGAGTAGGCTGTTGAGCCTTGCTCGTATCCAGAAATCTCATGGGGCCAGTTGAGAGTATATTTACCCCTCGGTTTTGCCTTTCTGATTGAATAATGCCATGGATAACATTACAGATCATTTTCTGTTGATCTTCGATGCTCGTGGCACTAGAGGTGGATTGTACAATCTCTATCCATCCTACATGGTAGGCGTGGCCAGAGTGTAGATCCGTCAACACCTCAGTGTGGAGGTCGTATGTCCAATGATCATTAATGAACAATCCTTCTAGA
Source organism: Adiantum capillus-veneris (assembly GCF_014529385.1). Classification (NCBI taxonomy): domain Eukaryota; kingdom Viridiplantae; phylum Streptophyta; class Polypodiopsida; order Polypodiales; family Pteridaceae; genus Adiantum; species Adiantum capillus-veneris. The sequence goes on along the minus strand of NC_140952.1, from coordinate 56,052,697 downwards.
GTCGACGTGTTAACGGTTTCTTGTGAGGTAGAAGCAATGTTGCTCCCCGTGGTTTTACTTGTCACCAACGGTACTCTAGAGGGAACTTCTGAAGGAGGCAGCTCAACAGGGCCTTCTTGGTAAGAAGTTGGCAGGATATCCACATGGACACTCTTTGGGGGTGTGGGGTCCACGTGCGATGTGAAAGGAGATTCCACTTCCCCACCCCCTTCGTGTGCTTCATTTGCATCAGGTTCCGAGCGAGTAGCTCTACCTAATGTTTCCATGAAACGGCTAAACATACTAGTACTAGGCTGTGGAGCTTCGGGAGGTGCATGGCCTTCTCTCTCAGTGTTTTGGGTAGGGTATGCTTCCATGATTTCTGAGTCGGAGGAGGAATCACTAGCGGCTATTTTAGGGTCTTGGGTGGTGCTACCTTGTGTCCCCGCTGAGGGTCTAGAGCCTATCGTGGATGGGTAATGGGTGTCCGTATGAATAGAGGCACCCTCAATATGCTCGTGTTCTAGCACACGCCCAGAGCGTAAGTGCATGTGCTTTTGATACCCTAAGGTGTCAAAAAGCTGCTTTAGGAGGCCTTGTGACTAGTTTTTAGCGTGTTTTTTGTTTGTTTTTTTGCTAGATTTTTTAGAGCGTGTCGTGGAATGGGCCGTGTGATAGCTCGAAACGAGCGTATCGGTCAGAGGGTCGTGCCGTGCTTTACAGCCCTCCGTTTGGTCACTCTATGCCCTCGGAATCCCTAAAACTGTCAATTTCCAGTAGGGAACTAGGCCCAAACTAGAAAGTCTAAGGGTGCAAGTGGGAAGAGAAAGGAGGAGAGTGGAGGACTTGTCCCACATGCTCTCATTCTCTCTTGAGGGAGTAGGGTATATATATAAGAGTGAGTCTAGTATATATCATAAGACTGAGGCCTGAGGCCTGGGCCTGGGCTTGGGCTTGGGCTACCCGTACGTTTTAAGAGTCACGTTTTTTATTTTCGAAAAATATCGCCGCCCGCTCGCTCGCGTTTTTTATTTCCGAATTTTTTTCCTTTTTAAAAAAAAAATTTTCGAAAATTTTTTTTTTTCTCAAAAAACTTTTTTATGCAGAAAAACGCAGAAATTGAAAAAAACGCAGAAATTGTAGCAATTGCAGAAAATGCAGAAAAAACGCAGAAATTGCAGCGAGTTGACAGAAATGCAGAAATTTGCAGAATTGACAGAAAATGCAGAAAAAACGCAGAAATTACAGCAAATTGACAGAAATGCAGAAAATTGCAGAATTTGAAAACGCCGAACTTGAAAATGCAGAAATTGCAGAAATTGAAAAAACGCAGACAATAGCAGAAATTGAAACTTGACAGCAATTGCAGAAAACGCAAAAACAGAAATCTTCCACACACTCCTTCCCTGCCTTTCCTATGATAGAAATTGCACCACAAGGAAGCGTAAAGTGCTAACCGAGCTTAGTGTAGGGCATATCCCCGGCAACGGCGCCAAAAATGTGCGCTCCTTGCCGCACTGTCGAAGCAAGGGACTTGCCAATACACCGTATGCGAGCCACAAACGGCTCCAAGCACACAACAAGCCTAAACTAGCAAGCTCAAGAAAACAAAGGGTGTGTCACTCACCGCTCTACGCTCGCCTTCGTGGTGGATTCCTCGCCGCGATGAAGAAGAAGCTGCAGTCGTGCCGCGCTCAACCGCTTCGCCGCCGTCGTGCCTTCGTAATGCTCGATCGCACACACACTCTCCCTCTCTCTCTCTCACACACACACACACACACAAGGAGGTGAAGAAGAAGAAGATGGAGATGGAGCAAGAGCACTCTTCAATTGCACAAATGAGAGAATGAGTAAAAATTAGGTTTAGTTGGCTTTTATAGGAGCTCACCCCATTCACACTTGGGCGCCCATGCTTAGCCAACTAACCCCTTGAATGTCCAAGTTAAAGTGCGCCTCTCATCGACGATCACTCTACCTTTCCCTATTGGTCCGACAAGCCCGGTACCTGACTCTAAATCATACATAATACGCGTCCATCGTAGGTGATGGGTGTCCGTGTGCCGTGAGGGTTAACAAATAGGCAAAGGGGATTCCAGTATCTCTCTTAATCTTCTTGGCCTGAACATAAAGACTATGCATTGTTGGAAAAAAATCTTCCTGGACACATGAACATTTATATGGATTCTTTGTGTTAAATAAAAAGGAGTTAATTGAGGTGCATTTTGATCATCCATTAAAGCCAACCATGGAGCTCCCAAGAAGGCATACCTGATTTATCTTCTGATTTTGCCAGAATTTCAGCAGCATAACAGCATAAATGGCTCAAAAGACCAAAAAACCAGCCATCACAACTTGGAAAATTTTTGGTAGAGTTTCCTTATAAGTAGAGCAGTAAGAACCCAAAATATAGACTGTATATGTATGCATAACCTGCCAACAATAGAACCCGAGCATCAAGTAGGAATCACTAGTACATAGCCTATGGTGAGGTCACAAAAAGGGTACTCCAGCCACCTATATCACCGAAAGGATCTCACATTTGAGAATCCCCCAGCTCAATAAAACCTCACACTATCGACTCTCTCACGAAAGCTTATGCAAATCTCGTATAGTCAAGTCTCAGAAATGGCTGGGACTGCCAAATAAAACCAAGTATGGCTCCACAAAGGCGTACAATGTTAGTATCCACAAGTAGCATACAATACAAGACAATGTGATCAAACAAGCACCAAATGATGCATACCCACGGCAACTACAAGTGACTCCACTTGCCAGTATATCACTCTACTCCAGCTACATGTTCTTGTGTGAACCACCTGTACCTGTACCTGTAATCTGTAATCTCTAATCTGTGATCTCCAACCATAGGGATGCTGAAAGAATGTGAGCGGGATGGAAACACACACAACACCTCTATAATCATCCGACAAACACTCTTGGGATAACACACACACACACTATGGGTCAACACTCGACTTACACAACCCACCTGGCCGAGACAGGGAACACACTGATGGAGTGAGAGGAGAGAGACTATCCATTTGCCCACTCAACACAAAGACACACACAACAAAAGAACTTAGATCAAAAGAGAAATATTTATGATGTTTAGATACAATTGAGCTTGGGCCAACACCAATGGGGCAAATAGCTCACACAATATGGATGAAATATGTCAGATACGATCACAAATTTGAACATAGGCTTCGCTTACAGGAGAAATTTACACAGCTAAAATAGCAAGAAAAAGTGAGTAATTTAGAAAAATGGGCAGTGCCATTGCGTCCGGAGTGGCCAAAAAGCCCAATCTACAATATCAAAGTGCTCAAATCCGACCTCTGATGAGCGTTCATGGCCAAAAGAGGCTCCAAAAACAGCAAAACCTATGTTGCGGCAGTTCCTCCTCTTCTCTCCACACTTTGCCGGTTTTTCCTCAGGTTTTTTAGTGTCCACACTTCACTTTATTCCTTGGGCACCTTTTTGATTGACCTCAAACGGACCCGGAACGGGCCAAAAAATGGCCACGTAGTGCATTTTTTTCACCCTTCTACATCCATCTGCATCACGTGAAGTGGCCCCGAATGACCTTTTCCATGATTCATCACAAGAAAACACCCACGTTGTGTCCGTACTTATCCACGTGCAAGTCTTGACCCCATTCGACCTCTTGACGCCACTGGATGTCATCTGACGCAACTGTTTACCTCATGGCGTGCTCCTGTTGATAGCTTCCTCGAGAAGTTTTACGTGCTACCAACTCCTCATTATTATTAAAAAAAAACACTGGTACTGGTGATAATTAAAAATCGATGTACTATGTACACGATGTCCTATCTGTATATATGTGGGCCCCACGTAACCACCACGCTCTGGAAAATGGGCTATTCTTTATTCGATGCACCATGCATGTGTATGTACATATGTGCAATCACTTCTTCCAAAAAACTCCTAACAACGCTTACAACATTCATTGTAGCTTTCCCCTTGTAATCTGGATTCTTAGCACATTGTTGGAGTAGATGGTCTGTTCCGCAATCATCACAAAATCCAAATATATCTATTTGTGGACCACCCTTACTTGGACAACCTTGTGCCCAATTGTCACCTCCACATTCATAGCATAGACCTTCTTGTTTCTTAGCTGGTGATCCAGTTGTTGGTTTTCCTTGTCTGGTGAGGATGGCCTTTGAATCATACTCTTGATTTTCTATGAACATGATCGTATTCTCATCCATGGAGTACTAATTTCTCATAGCATAGACCTTCTTGTTTCTTAGCTGGTGATCCAGTTGTTGGTTGTCCTTGTATTGTGAGGATGGCCTTTGAATCATACTCTTGATTTGCTATGAACATGATCGTATTCTCATCCATGGAGTACTAATTTCTCATGGATTGTGGCACACGTGCTGGTTGAGTGTAGTTGAATACTACTCTACCATCATTTGAAAGAGGCAATTGTTGCTCTAGCATAGGTTGGGGTCTCAACTGCTGAGTGTTACACCATGGGGTGGGATCATTCCCCTCCACAAGTATCACACCTCCTAAATTGTGGTTGTCGTACATTCACGTTCTGTTTGTAGTCTTGGTTTATTCTTCTAATCACCCGCTCAATCACTTGATCAATGCTCGGTTCCCAAGGAGTCTAAACATCTCTCTTTGTTGCAGATTCTCTCTTTGGAGATAAGATGTTACTAATCATATTACCACCATCTTCACTGACCTCTCCGTAGGCTTTACAATTGTCAACTACATATAGAGCTTCTCTAGTGACTTGCTCGAACGTCTTGCATCCTTTCAAATGTAGGTCCTTTTTTAGAGTTTCATCCCTCAAGCCCTCTACAAAGAGAATTGATAATCTCTCATCTTGTGGTAACTCTCGTGGAGAACATCTCTCTATGTATTGTTTGAAGCATTCAAATCTTGCACTCCATGAGCATCCATATATGTGAACGCATATAAGTTCTTATGGGCGGTCAACTCTCTCACATTGGGTTCTACACACTTGTAGAAGATATATGGAAACCTTGCTTGTGAACCTATACAAGCCCTCACGAGTATAATCCATTAGAATTCTCATGGATTTGTTGGTTTTGATGAATCTCACGTTCAGTTTGTTGATTAGAAGATGCCTCTCCTCTAAGTATTCATCGATTCTCATTATCGAGCATTGCAGTGTTTCTTGCGTTTTTCATGTCTTTGAGCGGAGTAGAAAACCCTAGTGGTGGATGATTTTTCATGAAGGCTCACTCAAAATGCTCAAGGTAGTCCTTGACAAGCCCACTTTGACTTAGTGCAACATATCCCTTTCGTCCCTAGCCAGGTCTTTCAAAATTCAGGTCTATGTGACTCTTTTGGTCTCTGAAATCTAGTTATGGGTACCCTAAAAGTTTGGAATTAGGAAACTTTAAAAAATTCAACTTCAAAACCAAATTTTTTTATTGTCCGCAAACTTTCTCTTGGCTATATCTGACTCAATTTATAGTTGTCTATCAAAAGTTAGAGCTTTGGTGAACTGCACTTGAAACAACACTCAAAACAGTCTCAAGACCAGGACACAAGAACTTTGGCTTGTGTTTTGGCCTCTTGAAGGTATTTGTAGCTCAAACTTGAGATTTGGGATATATTCAAGTATTTCTACAAGTCATCAAGTCAAATACCCTCGCTATGCAGAGGTACATGGATCGCGATTCATGACCCCCTGTCAAATTTTCAGCCCAAATTTTGACAGTATGTAGACAAGGTCATTTGTTGGCTCTGTACCAATTTTTAGCAAATTCTGAGGTTGGGAGACATGGATCCTGATCCATGTTCCGCCACATCTGGACTTTATCTTTTGGCATCTTGTTACTCACTATGTCCACAAGCTAAATCTCAAATCTTTTTGAATTTAGACTTGGTTTGATAGGTCAAATATCCAACACTAGGTCTGCACTACAATTAACAGTATGTCATTTGTTTTGCTCCTTTTTGACCTAAACTTATATATTTTTTTTAAAATTGGACTAGGCTATATGTTTCCTTATGTATGCACTATTGATCTAGAGAATTTTAGGTCAAGATGTCACTATGAAATCATGGATCGTGATCCATGTTTGAGACCAATTGACTTTTCTTGGTACAATCAGCATGACTAGTAGGTCCTGTGCCATTATAATTTTTTGAAAATGGACCCTTGGATTGAAAATTAGGTCGGTTCTAGCACTTTGTTAGTATGCTTGACAGTTCTGGGATTTTGACTTGGGGATTGATATCCAAATTTAGTTCTGAAAAGACCACTAGAGTCCCTGTGATGTGCTCTAGCTATGCTACAAGTTTGGTCTCAATATGTGACAAAGGGACATGTATCATGATCCATGTACCCTTGTGTCAGATTGCACTGAAACTTGGCATTCAGATTCCCCTTGGTCCATTGCTCCCTGCTATATGGTTTATGTGTGATTCGGACTTGATTAGGTCAAGCGAAAGTCAATCCCCAGTGTTTTTAAGGGTTTTCACCTTGAACTGTTTTTGGCACTTTTGAGGAGTTTTTTGGACTTAAAAATTGGAGACTTTTGTTCACAAGGATCTCTACTATAGGCTGATATAGTTTTTGTCCAAAAATTCTCACAGGGGTCATGGATCCCGATCCATGTTCCACCACTTTTGCACCTGATCTTTGGTGAGATGATAGCTTATGATGTTTGCCTGCTCATTTATAAATTTTTGAATTTAGATCAGTTTTGCCCAACAGTGAATTGTATAGTCTGATGTGACAATTTTGAAAATGTTCTGCTTTTGGCTCTTTTACCACTTTTTTCAACATTTTTGCAAATGGTTCTTTTGGGAAAAGTGTTTGTCTATGTCTCAACTACCTACTGCTCAAATCTCAACCAAAAATCTTGATGGGGACATGGATCGCGATCCATGTTTCATCAGGTCTGAACACCAAATTTGGCCTCCTCATTTTACTTGCAGTATCAATAGTCTAGTCCACCACTTCTTTTGGGATTTGGGAAAAAATTTCCCAGTCAAAAGAAATTTTTTCTATCTGCCCGATGATTTTTGACTAGTTTCTGTATTTGGCTATTTTGACCAACTTTTTTCAGTTTTTTGACATTATGCCTTTTTAGATAGTTGTTCCAAATGGTATCCGTAGTCTACTGGTCAAATCTCAGTCCTAGATGGTCATGGGAGACATGGATTATGATCCATGTTCCACCACTTTTTTGACATTGTGCCTTTTTAGATAGTTGTTCCAAATGGTATTAGTAGTCTACTGGTCAAATCTCAGTCCTAGATGGTCATGGGAGACATGGATTTTGATCCATGTTCCACCACTTCTGAACATAAAATTTGGTTAGCAGTATACCTACACTTTGTGGATGTCAAACTTCACTTCTTTTTTTATTTGGATCTCAAAAAGTTGAAAAACCCTAAATTTTGTGTCTGAAATGCTTGTTTTTCTATTTTTGCCCTATCAACCAATTTTGATGTGATTTTTGAGTGATTCTTTCAAGAAAACTTGATGAGAGCAATGTCCCACTGGTGCACCATGTCACTCATCATTTTTTTGCAAAAAAGGTCTTTGGGGGTCATGGATTGCGATCCATGCTCCTCCACAAAACCTGCTCAAACTTTCCAGATTGATTCTAGAGAGTATGTCGATGCCCTTGATCCACAAATTTTTGAATTTGGATCACTTTTCAGGTCTCTACCATCAGTTTCAGCATTTCACAGTTTATGGTTGTTTTTTACCAAAATATGGTTTTCACCCTTTTCTTCTCTGATCTTTCAGCCCAATTTTGATGGTGGTAGTTTCTACCCACTCTGCTCCTAAGTATTGAAATGAAACATGGATGAAAAACAAACAAAATAGTTGAAAATAAAGTTGAAATAGAAAACAGTACAGCACTCTAAAAGCATAGAGAAAATTGAAGAATAGAATGCTTTTGGCTATCTTACTCACAATCCTCTTTACCTCTTAAGAATAGTCCTAGCAAGTCCTCGACTTCTAGACTCTATCACAAGCATTAAACCCCATGTCTAGCTGCTTCATTGCTAAAGTGGAAATGGAATGAAAAGACAAATCCTTAAAAAAGACCACTCTAAATATGCACTAGCTCATTCACCATCTAAGGATCATTATCCTCGATAGTGGCACAAATGTTGGCGGGTCGCAGCGACGAACGTCTGTAGCATAGCTATCTTGCACTAACATAACGCCAATACTCAGGGAGGTGACTTGGATGGGGAACAGAGACTCCTTGAGGTTGTCAATCTCAAGAAGTGAACCTAACAAAAAAACACACCAACTCAACAACAAAATCACTACTCAATGATTAGGGAAATTTTCATATGTCCTTTCTCATCATTCTAGGTCATCATGCCATTTCGGCACTCAAACGGACTCGAAATGCAACAAAAATTTAGGAGGAGGCCTAGGACACCTAGGGCCACTATCCTATCAAGTCTGGTGGCAATCCGATAAGGTATCAAAATCACAATCCATCATGAAAAAGGTGATGAAAACTACAACAAAACATACCAAAAATGATATCCTATGGTCTAAGAACATTATCCTATGGTCAAAATGTCAAAAAACAATGGTTTAAGCACTCAAATCTAATGATTAGGCTCACTAACGCGTAGCCGCAAACCTCAACAAAACTGACAATGCTTAGACTTGAATGAAAGAGCAAAGAGAGAGGAACACAATGCAAGTTATGGAATAAAAAATGGATTACCCAATCATTAGAAAAGTTTATTACAAGTTGGAGCTTCATAGTTTCTTAAGTGTACATACAATAGAGATCTTTCTTCTTCCAAGATAAGTGTATGTACAACAGAGCTCTTTCTTAAGTGTACGCACAACATAGCTCTTTCTTCTTCCAAGATAGGATTTCTTTCACATTAAAGTTATTAATATTTATACCTAGGGCTTTCTAAATGGCCAATGACTAGCTCACATGGACCTTTACAATTATCATGACAGAATTACATCTAAGGGAATTGGCCTACTACTCTAGAATTAGGATTTACACAGAGTATCACTACACTAGCTTGAAAAAATAATAGAGTACAAATATGGTGCTCGGCTATGTGTCCGGCCAAGTGGGCGCTCGTTTGGTCAATCTACTAACAGACTTAAACTTGTTTTACGCCCCACCAAATTGTCAACCAAAAATGTTATCTATTTGATGAATTGTCTCTATTATGATATCAGCTAGACAGCTCCCTGACTCAATCTCACCCAAGATGTCCACTACTTTAATGAAGCACTCCCCTAAAAGACTAAATAGCATCACATTAATTAGTGGCCTACATGGACATTTGGCCATCCATCACTGACTATAGTGTATCATGTTTAATCAATTGATTTCAAGATCAATCTATCAACTTCCTTTTGGGTGTCTACAAAGCATTTATCCAAGAACATTATGTGCATTTGATGATATGATGGAGGGTCAAAACAAACACCATACTCATTGATCTTCTTCCATGCATGCTTCCATGGCTCTCGCTTGACCATCAACATAGAACGGCCTGTAAATAGATAGATTGTGCAAGAGCATATTGTGTCTCTTCAAGGATAGTTTCTTGAAATCTTTGCTCAAGGCTTACTTGCCTCATTCTATGCATTCCAAACTGGTACTCGAACGACCCATCTTTAGTAATGACTCTATATGTGTGTGTGTGTGTGTGTGTGTGGCTGGCATGGAGGATGCACCACTATTTTGTATGCCTTGTGTTGAGGCAACACTTCATTGAACCTCTGAGGTCAACCAGCTTGGAGTCAGTATTTGGGGTTGCTTTGCATTGGCTACACCTCCTAATAACTTTCTCATGCGTTTTGTGGCATTCTCATGACCTATCCCATTACATCTATCTCCATTTTCCCTATTAGATGTTCCATTCCTTGATCTAAGGAAGTGCTCCCTAATACAAGATGCACCTCTTGATTTTTCTTTGCCACATAATTTGTAATGTCAATCTATAAATGATCTAATATTCTTTGCAAATTGTCACTCAAACCCTAACACCTTGCCACCAGCCTTGCGCTTTCCTTTATTGGAAGCTCCATTGTTTGATCTTGTACCACCAATTGATGGGCGACTAGAAGCAACTACACTAATGTTATGGGAGCATGTATTAGTATCCATGATAATTTCACAAGCCGCCTACTCATTCATACAGGCAAAGAATGCTAGGTTTTGAAAGAAAATAAATTTAGTTGAATATTTGGATAATAAATTACAATAATATACATATAAATTAAAACAAAAGATAGCTTGAAATCGGTGTAGTGATGAGAAGTGCTACATTTCCGCAGTAGAAATGAGTCACAGGCACTTGCACCACCTAGATACTCCAAAAGGATGCTTCCTATCCAAACCTATTTCTAAGCAGATAGACACCCAAGGGAGGTAACTGAATGTAATAGGCAAGTACACCGGTGAAGTGATGAGGAGCACTCCATTCCAGGAATACAAATGTGCCCCAGGATTTGCACTACCTAAACCCTCCACGAGAATTCTCCATATCCAACTTGTTTCCAAGTGGATAGACACCCAAGGGAGGTAACTAAATGTAGCAGACAAGTACACCAGTGAAGTGACGAGGAGCGCTCCATTCCAACAATTGAAATGAGCCCCAAACACTTTCACCACCTAAACCCTCCACGAAAATGCTCCCTATCCAACCTATTTGTAGGCAAATAGACACCCAAGGGAGGTAGTAAAACGTAGCATACAAGTACATCGGTGTAGTGATGAGAAGCACTCCATGCCAATAATGTAAATGATCCCCAGGAACTTGTGCCAACTAGACCCTTCACGAGGATGCTCCTTATACAAATCTGTTTCCAAACACATAGACATCCAGGGGAGGTAACTAAATGTAGTAGATAAGTGTGCCATGGTAGTGATGTGGAGTTCTTCATTCCAGCTATAAAAATGAGCCCTACGCACTTGCACCATCTAAATCATCCATGAAGATTCTCCCTACCCAAACATGTTTCCAATTGGATAGACACTCAGGGGAGGTAACTAAACATGACAAACAAGTACATCAATGCAGTCATGAGGAGCACTCGGTTCTAGCTATAGAAATGAGCCCCATGCACTTGCACCACCTAAAATCTCCACAAGGATGCTCTCTACCCTAATGTGTTTCCAGGCGGATAGACACCCAAGGGAGATAATTGTTCGTGGACTTTAGAAAATAAAGGGATCAAAGCTACCTAAACGAAAACCAAATGAATAAACCTCAAAAAATTGTTAGTGAAAGCTTTAGTGAGTTTGCCAAAATGGAGGGCATGAATGAGTGGACAATGTCTATATAGACATCTCCAACTGTGGGGCTATTCTTAGAAAATAGTCAAGCCCACCAGACCAGACAAGATGCTCGACGATGCTCGACGGGCAGAAGAAATGCCGGACGGCGGGCTTACAAGAACACTCAGTTCCACCCAGTCATTGTGAGTTTGATGTTATTAATATTCCCATGGAGTGTTAAGAACATGAGTTATTACCACTTCACACTTCATGTAAAGACGTGAATGAAATCCTTGTTTACATAGGGACTACTTCGGTGTCGATAGAAAATAAGTGCGGTTAGTGAGCCAGGATCAACACTGGGTTGCTCGTTGTGGGAATGTAGTGAGAGAAAAGATACAACACAAGATAATTTGAAACAAACGACACCTTAAAATCTTAAGTTGTTAAACTAAATGAGCTTAAAATCTCGATACAAAAGAAACTTCACTGTAATAGGCATGAAGTGCTCTAAACTTTGCCAAGATTCTGAGCGGATGTGCAAAGCCAAAGATTTATGGCCTCAATACACTTCCCTTGCTCTTCTCGACCTCTTCTATGACGAACTTGCCTTTCTTATCAATAGTGCACTTTCTCTATAAACCTGCTCACTCTAACTTCATGAAGCTTCTCCTCAAATTTTGATCACAGTTACCGCTTTGGTATGCTCTACCCCTTGGTTCACTTTTTAAAAAAATCCTTGAGTTTTAATACAACAAAAAAATAGTGTTTCTGCCTGGGTCTCCCGTCGGCTTCTCTACTCGGGTCTTCCTCGTTGCTTTATCCTCCCTGCTTCTTGTCCCAATCAACTTGGAAGAGCTTTATTCTCATTTTGGTTTGTTGTCTGCAGCCTCTGGCTCGTCAACTTCAACCAATACCGCCCTCACACTTGATGTCCTTAGATGCTCGTCTCCACCTCCACTTTGCAACTCACAAATCGAACTTGACAGTGCTCCCGACCGCTCTGTGTCTCCTCAACCTCCTCCTCTTAAGCGACACGCTGCTTTTCCTTGTTTGCTCGGCATAGCGCTGGCCCAAAAGCTCCTCCCTGGCTATTAGACAAAAACGGCTTCCTTCTAAAAACTCATCGGCTTCCTTGTCTTTTGCTCGTCCTTCTCTCGGCCCTATTTTTGCTCGACCCTGCCAATGACAGTTGATGCTTGCTCGGAGTCGACTCTCGCTTTATGCTTATCAACTTCAACTCCACGGCTCTGCAGTTGACGCTCCTCCCCTCCTCTCAACCTGATGTGCTGCAGTTGCCATCTCCCAGGCCTCGGTCTCCTGTGCTTGCTATAGTAGATGATGCACCTCTCTCTCTCCTTTCTGCTACAGTTGACAACTTCCTCGGACTTCTTTTCTTCTCCTCGGGCCCACCTCCGCTCTTCCTTGCCCGTAGCACGCTCCTTTCCCTGCTGCTCGAGGTCACCCCTGCTTCTTTAACGATGCCCTTTTTATTTAGGTGCTCCCCGATATTTATAAAGCCTTGCTTTATTAAAAGCTTTAATATAAGCATCCATTCACATTGCTTTAGTGGTGGTCATTGCCACCAATTTGACTTGCATCCTATCAAAGACGGCGTTGATCACTTCCATAAACCAAAGCATTGCCGAGTACCTCACTTTCCTCCCACAACTGCTAAGTGTATACCACAATTGTCGTGCTCCAAGAACCAACATTGTGAATATGAAGCTCCTCAATCACCTTTGTTTTCTTTAATATTCACCAAATGCCATGCCAACCATATCACGGGTTGACATATCCCATAATCATTAAACTTCAAGAGACATCATTATCTCACCCAAAGAATCCCAAGCATTATTTATCTGTAATCATCGATTCTGCAAAAAGTTACGACTCTTTCATAAGAAAACCTTAAAACCTTATTTTTTTTCTTTTTATGTGTGTTTTTCTCTCAATAAACATGGGGCGTCACGACATCCACTCCCTCTGAACCTGCACATCCTCTGGTATGTGCCAACCGTCTTCAGGTTTCTAATCTTCATAAGCAAAAGTATCGCTAGAAGCATCTTGTAGCGAATACATCTCATCATCTTTTTGGCATTCTCCAGAATACGCTTCTTGAATAATTTGATCCTCTTTCCTACAATGGGTACCTTAATCTTGGTGCCATCAAGTTCTCTGAGCTTGTAAGTTCCATTATCATAAACATGCAGCAGAATCTATGTCACCCAGAACCACTTGTACCTTCACGCTTCTTGAATAATTTGATCCTCTTTCCTGCATTCTCCAGAATCTATGTCACCCAAAACCACTTGTACCTTCACTCTTCTTGAATAATTTGATCCTCTTTCCTGCAATGGGTACCTTAAGCTTGGTGCCATCAAGTTCTCTGAGCTTGTAAGTTCCATTATCATAAACATGCAGCACAACATAAGGTCCAAACTATCTCTTAACCATTTTACACATGGCCGAATATTGATTTTCCAAACTGCTATCATAAACAAGTACCCAATCTCCATCTTTGATAGCATATGGTCTCAACCTATGCTTCTTGTCAAATGCGGCTTTATTCTTCAATCGTGCCTCCTTGAGCTTATCTATGGCTTGGTCAATGTCTTCTTGGCATCTTTCAAGCTTCCGAATACGCATAGAAAGCAAGTCTTCAGTTGACATTTCTGATTCCCAGTGGCAGTATGGTCCAAGAAACAATCGTCTCTTTTGTAGGCATGATTGGCTTTTTCCCATACATAAGTTCAAATGGCTTAAATCCTGTAACTGAGCTATGAGTAGTTTTGTCAGCCCATAAAGAAAAAGGTAAAAGTTTAGGCCAATCACCAATTTGTCCTCTACAAGCCTTGGCCAAAGCTTTAACAATAGGCGGATTCCCTCTTTCACTTTTTCCATTACCTTCCGGATTATATGTTGTAGTAAGAGCCAACTTGATTCCCAATCGATTGAAGAACTCATAAGCTTCATCTGCATCTAATTCTCCTCTATCTGCAGTAATCTTTCCAATGCAACCATATCAGCAAATCACATCCTCAAGCAAAAACTTGCATACTGAACTTGTAGCTTTGGTACGCAAAGCTCTTCCTTCCACCTGGTTAGTGAGATCCTCTCTGGCAAGAACAATATACCTCATTTGCCAAATACCGACTAGCATAGTAATCAAATCTACAACCCACTTATAGTGCATAGCCAATGGATAAGTAGGATGTAACTCATCTTGATGTCACACATTTGAATATTGTTGACAAACCATGCAAGTCTCCACAAATCGAGCAATATCTTTGTACATGCCTTTCCATCAATAGCGGTCTTTAATCTTGGCAAATGTTGCCCAAAATCCTCTATGTCCTGCCCATAAATTCTCATGAAACTCTTTAATTACATGTTGTTGTTTTACTTTGTCACATACTACTCGTTGTGGTGATCCTCCTGGACGTTTTGGCTGCTTCACAAGTGCCCATCTTTAAGGCGATAACCATAAGCTTTCTTCCTGATCCTCCTGTATTCTTGGTCACTCCATTCCTCTTGCCTGGTGAGAGTGCTAAGATAACGGCCTATCAAAAGCCACTCTCCATCGTACATATCATCTAAAAAAGCTTCAAAAACATGAGCAAGAACACTACAACTTGCATGCAAATGAGAAGAATTATAAAACTTTAAGCCCATCATCACTCTCTGTAAGCATCTCTCCTCATCTTCATACCTGGATCTTGATAACATATCTACTACTGGATTTTCCCTTCCTGCAATATGACAGAATTCAGGATTAAGAGACTTAATGAAAGCTATCCACTGTAACATAGCAATATCCGGAGTGGAGAAATTCGTGATCATTCCTATCAATGGCAAGCAATCAGTCTCCACTACAACTGAAGCTCCAATAAAATACTCCTTGTCAGACTTTAGAGCAGTAGCAACACCCCAAAGCTCTCTCTTAACCCCTGGGTAACTTTTTTGACAATTGTTAAGCACCTTTACACCAAACCAAATATCATATCTATGACCATCCTCATCATCTTGACAAATAGCCCATCCAATGCCTGTAGGACTAGTGTCAACCGTCAAAATCACCGCCCTTCCACATCTATAATCAACCTTTCTTAAGGTAGGAGCATCCAAAAGCATCTTCTTCAATTTTTTGATGGCCTTTGTATGAGCATCTTCCCACACAAATATTTTCCCTTTTCTTAATAGCTGGTAAAGTAATTCTGCAACATGAGCAAAGTGAGGTAACCAAATACGATAAAACACGCAAGCACCCAAAAAACGATGGACTTCAGTAACTAATGTGCATGAATTCTTCATCCTTTGTATTGCTTCCACCTTAGCTAGGCTTGGGCGTCGTCCATGTGGTCCACACATATGTCCAACAATCAATATTTCTTTGGCACCAGAAAATGATTGTTGACCTGAAAGTGTTAGATTTACCTCTTCAAGTTTAGATAGAATAGCTTCACAATCTGTAATATGTTGAGCAACAAAGCTTCAGCACCCCCTCTAATCTTTTATCTCGTCTTTAAGACATTCTTCACAACCCTTGATTGGCAAATCATCCATAAAAGGCATAGTAATGTGAGGAATGAATTCTCTTAACACCTTGTTCATGCCATTCATCATGTGAGCAACAGAATTTGTGGCACCTTGCGGTAAAGTACACATCCTTACCAACCCAAGTGGAGTACGCATAGTAGTGAGATCCCTACTCTCCAAAGCAAGCTGAAACTCATCATAGCCTGAGTAAAGATCACCCATGGAGTATATAGCCCTACCTGCAAAAGCTTCTGCAAACTCGTCCACAATTGGTCATGTGCCAACATTACAAATTGTTACCTTATTTACTGGCTGCATGTCCTGAATAAATCGTAGGATCCATTCTTCTTTGGGATGGTGAACCATCGATTAGAATAAGGTGCACAAGATGGCTCCAAAATACCCATACATATCTTTTCATTTAACAAGTCAATAAGCTTTGGTAGATGGGTTTTAGGAACAGGAATAGGACGCAAATTCCATGGCATATGTGGAATGGTAAAGATACTCATAGGTGCTACAACCTTGGATCTACACATCCAATCTCACTGGGCTCAAAAGCAAAAGCTTTACCATGTTTTGCAAGCATCTCTTGAAAGCACTTTACCTCCTCATTAGTACTACTAGCCGCATTTCACAAATGCAAGTTTCAATGTGTGAAGGTAAATGTGAGCATCATCCCACATTCCCTCTAATAGGCATTTCTAAAAAATGTGCCAACATACTCCAACAATAGGTAAAGTAGAGAGAGATTGAGAGCAAAGCTTGAAAAAGCTTTTTTCCAAGAACTTGGGAAAAAACATACAAGAATTTTCAGAGGTATAATAACTATATTTATGATCTCTACACTAAATTTTGCTACATAGGTTTTCTTATCTATAAAGTAGAAATTTAGAGGTAAATTTCAAAATTTGTAGGTGCTATTACACTAAACCTAAGTTTTCTTTGAGTACTCTGATTTGTGTGTGTGTGTGTGTGTGTGTGTGTGTGTGTGTGAGTGTGTGTGTGTGTGTGTGTGTGTGTGTGTGAGAGAGAGAGAGAGAGAGAGAGAGAGAGAGAGAAGTGGCCTCCAAAACATGAAGCAATCAATTGTACTATTAAAGCTATCAAAGACTCTCTCTTCCTCTCTTCTTGGCCTACAATCAACAGACATTCTATCAATGAATATGAGCCATTTTCATCAAACCAAGCCCTCTTCCCTCTCTAGTCTCAATGTCCATTTCTTCTACTTATTCTTCTTCTTCTTCTTCTTGAGGACATGCCGTGAGAGAGAGAGAGAGAGAGAGAGAGAGAGAGAGAGAGAGAGAGAGAGAGAATGATTCACACACACACACAGAGAAATGAAATGAAATTCTAACCTGTGAGACCAAACGGTTACAACCATGTGTGACTCTAGTACAATGTCAACGGAACATAAAGATAAAAATAAATGAGGGTACCTAGAGTGGGTAGGTATGTAAGCCTAACCTATATCCTCATCATCATCAATATCCTCACCACATAATACATCAACTCAAAACAAATGGAGAGTGGGTAAATTCACATGAGGGCTAATGAGGAGCACAACGAGGGAAGTAGATAATGGTGATCATCCCATGAACTCTCTCGTGGGTCTCTGCACTATGGCCTCAATGTCCTCCATGGTTAGCTCTTGAGAGGGGGGGGGGGATGTCTGTCAATGATGCTCTGTAGCCTTCGATGTAGACCCCTTCTATGGTGTGAATATCCTCGCATCCTCATGCATCATGAGTGATCAAGCTGGATGGCTTGATCAAGAAGAACACCTTGATGAGGGTGTGACTAGGTAACTTGTGGTGGGTCATCCGATGTCGTGATGGCCCACATTTATTGAGAGAAAAACACAAATAAAAAGAAAAAAAAGGTTTTAAGGTTTTCTTACGAAAGAGCCGTAAATTTTTGCAAAATCGATGATTACAGATAAATAATGCTTGGGATTCTTTGGGTGAGATAATGACGTCTCTTGAAGTTTAATGACTATGGGATATGTCAACGTGATATGGTTGGCATGACATTTGGTGAATATTAAAGAAAACAAAGGTGATTGAGGAGCTTCATATTCACAATGTTGGTTCTTGGAGCACAACGATTGTGGTATATACTTAGCAGTTGTGGGAGGAAAGTGAGGTATTCGGCAATGCTTTGGTTTATGGAAGTGATCAACACCATCTTGGATAGGATGCAAGTCAAAATTGGTGGCAATGACCGCCACTAAAGCAACGTGAATGGCCACTTATACAAGTACCAGTCGAGCAAGAACCTGATGCGGTCAAGAGCCAAGTGATTCAACATGTAGAATCGATTTTGGATGCTTACAAGTCAGAGATTGAAGAAGAAAGTTTACAGTCTATAGTGATCTCCAATCAAGTTACACTCGAGGTAAGACATGTTCACTTCAATAATGATGATGGTGAGGAAGCAATACCTAGGAGTCATTTTTCCAGAACACATTGGGCGAGAGCCACTACAGAGACAATTGTTAAGATTGGTGATATTGATGAGCCTATTCTAGCACTTGTGGATCATGGTTCAAAAATTAATTTGATGTCAAAAGGCTTGTACCAGAGAGGGAAGTGGCCTATTGATATGGATCATGGTTGGCAGATTCGAGCTGCCAACACCCAGCCTGGCGATTTATATGGTGCATGTGCAAATGTCAAGGTTACAATTGGAGATGTTTGTGATGAATATAATTTTTTATACAGGAACATTCCTCTTATCCACTTATCCTAGGTCAACCTTACATCACAGCTGTGCATATGGAGACAAAGGTTTTGGATGATGGTTCAACATATGCAAGGATCTGAAGCAGAGATGGTAAGAGAGCGGTTCAATTTTTGACTGTTTGTGTTGATCATGTCGGAATAAAGATAGCTTAAGAGAACAGCCTTTGCCAAGGGTTCGAAAAGATTTTAAAGAGTACAGGTTTGCTCAGGATTTTCTTGGGGTGCCACTAAGAGCGAGACTATAGTGGTACAGGGAAGAAGAAGTTCTCGCAAGAAGAGACTTTTTCTTTGGGTTTTCTGGGACTAACATCTGAAGGTTCAGTTTCATATAGGAAGTTCAAGGAGCTACCTAAGTGGGAGAAGCAATATGTGGTAAGTATTCAAAGTGATTTGCAGGGATGTGATGTACTTGAACATGATGATGTTATCTCAAGATTCTTTGAAGAAGTTTCTTATGTTGATACGATGTCAGAACTTGAAGTTATCGAGAAGTGTAGGTTGCAAAGTGGGACTGAATTTGTGCGAGTGCATTCGATGGATAGGTATGACATTCTAATGGAGGAAAGTAAAGAATTGGGTGGTGCTTTTGAAGTGCAGGTGGATACAAAGTACAAGACTGTTGCAAAGAAGGTCAGGCCTGTAGCTACCCCTCTCCCAGGGGGGAGTGATGAGGTTATCAAAAAAGCTTCACACCAACCAAAGCTAAGGGATCCCAAGAACATTGGCCACAAATTTACTGAAGAGACCTTGAAGCAGGTAGTCATCGGTGAAGAAGGGTTTCTATGCTTGGGAATATGTTGACCATTTTTTGGACACAAAGCAAGGCCGCTCATTGTCAGTACAAGCAACAAGGTTGCATGAGACATAGAGCAATATCCACCTCGGGGCGAGAGGAAGATAGGTCAACTCTCTCTCTCTCTCTCTCTCTCTCTCTCTCTCTCTCTCTCTCTCTCTCTCTCTCTCTCTATGAACGAGGTGAGAGGCACATATGAGAAGTTGTTTTATCTCTCTCACACATTCTCTCTCAGGGAAGAATAGTACAGGGGTATAGACCCTCATTGGGAACAAGATGCATGCATAGATACACACGCACAAGATGTTCTTACTATTTAGAAACTTAAAGATATAGGGTATTTGATTAATACTCAGTATTGAGAGGAAAGCGAGGGTTGAGAGGGGTGCATATGTAGACCACAGAGGCAAAATACATGTATATGACACCTTGGATTGCAAAAACCTGAAGGCTAGTAGAAATGGTTCAATCTCTAAGGCCTGACTAGATTAATACCCACTATTGAGAGGAAACCAAGGGTTGAGCGGGGTGCATATGTAGACCACATAGACAAAATGAAGTAAGTTTGGTCATAGTCGTGGATCTGTTTGGTCAATTTGAAAGGTCGATTCTATTTCTTTTATCTCTGTTACGTAAGAATGGCGTAAGTTATGAGTCAAAATAGCAATCAAAGATAGATCAAACTATTTTATTTAGACATGATTTTTTTGACGATTCTCATATAAATTGTTGCATCTTGCAAGTCCAAAAACTTTCTAAATTTGGAGCTTTTTATGATCAAGTATTTTGCAAACATGGGAGAATGTTACAAATTTTTAACATTGGGATTCGAAAAGACTTGTTTTTGAATTTGTGTGATCTAGGTTGATTTTGTAAAATAATACTATGAATTTCTCGTTTTGAAATCTCATTTAGTATGTAACTTTCACATGTATGGTTCACCTATAGTTATTTTCAAGCTCTAGTTGAGACTTGAAGTGGTTATATGGTGTGGTTGTTTATTTCTTCGTTTTAAATCAAAGCACTTTCAATTTTGCAAAGTATTTGAGTCCAAAGCTCTTGGGTATACTCTTTGACTACAAAGCCTTAAATAGGGTATGGGAATTGTACAAAGTAGGTGGCACATGTGAATTTGAAAATTTGGTTTCTATACAAAGGAAGCTTTGACAAAAAAAATTCATGGAGTTCTTGAATTTTTTTTCAAGCTATTGAATTATTTGTACATATAAAGTAGGGGGTTGTGTTAATACTACAGAGATTCTATAGGGGGGGTTATATTAGTGCTTCAATCTTCGTGGATAGGGGATGGGGCTACCACGTAAGGGACCATATATGGGGGGGGGGGGGGGGGGGGGGGGCGGGGGTCCTAGCGGTATGTACCCAAGTGGCATCTCTTCCCCAATATCAATGAATCCCCCATTCATATATATATATATGTGTGTGTGTGTGTGTGTGTGTGTGTGTGTGTGTGTGTACTTGGTCACTCAAGAGAGACGGGGAGAGAGAGAGAGAGAGAGAGAGAGAGAGAGAGAGAGAGAAAGAGCTCGCAGGGGGGTCTAAAGCCCGATGTCAGTGGCAGAGTTGAGCGTCGTGCCAACAATCCATACACTGGAGTTGAGCACCGAGCAAACAATCCATGCAATGGGTGTGGAAAGTGTGCAAGCAGTCGGGCAAGACCAGGGCATGAGATTGCAATGGGGGAGAACATATATGCGGGAGCAATAGCACCATCTTTCTTTCACTGCTTAGAGTGCCGCGGGAGCAAAAATGGCTCTTGCGATAAATTTGGGCTTTTTTTGAAGTTCTTGATATTGCTTAAGCGACGCAAAACAATTTGCAAACGTTGCTATGGATATGGCAGCCTGCTCTCTTAGTGACGCTTTTAGCAATACTCTAAGCGACACTATTTTTACGTTGTTCTATTTTTTGAGAAAAGTCATTGGCGTCGCTTAAGCTAGTGACGAACATGCATCACCTAATTAATTGGATGCTAGCTAATTTTCCAAGCTTCGATACTTACAAAGTGGCCTAGTAGTGTCCAAAAGCTATCTTCTTGAGAGTCTTCATGCCAAACTTTATTTGATTTTCCCACAAGAAGCATTCTTCTTCGCTTCTACACACTGTGTGGAGCGTTTTCAAAGCTTTGATATCACTATTGTCTTCTTGAAAAAAATTCAACACAACTTTGATTCATTAAAAAAAAAAAATCCGACAAAACGATTAATTGAATAATCACAACACAAAAAGAGAGCAACATAAACAAGAATCACCTTAGTGGGTACCAACCATCTCCCTCAATCAATACGATTGAGTATTTGCCTTCCGCCTCTATATTCATCTCATGGAGCTTAAATTACAATAATATGAATATATGAAAGATAAGAGAGCATGAGCTATAGAGAGAAAATTAGCATACAAGAGGGCAAGATCATTTGTAGCTTTGCTCTGATGAAAATTTTGATGGCTTCATTGGTTGAATAGAACGCAGGTAAAACACAAGGTCACTTGGCGTGCTCTTGGAGCGCTCGTCTTTCTCGAGAAGAGTCAAGAAGCCGATTCCTGCTTCAAAACTACAGTGCGCATGAAGACACGATTGTGGGATTCTCTTTCTCTCTTTATGCATGCACCGAAAAGTAGAAGTGGTTGATTTTCACTTAAACTCTACAAATAGTAGGTAAAGGAGAGTTCCATTTACATTTCTTCTTTTGAATGTTTTTTCCAAATAAAATATAAGCAAAATTGATAAAGTGTTCAAAAGTAGTAATAATGATCACACTTGTAAGTAGGGTATTGTAAATGATATCATAGATATTATGTTGGTATTGTGAACTCCCCTTGGGTTTGAATTTTTGTGTGCACCCTTACTCTTCAAGTTTCCTATAACGTATATCTTTTTGCTAATTTACTGTTCTTTTTATTGAAGTAACTCACATTTTTCACATGTCAAAAGAGCATTAAATTGGGCAAAATACTCAGAAACTAGTAGAATGCATGTCAAAAAGCCACCCTAACTTCCATCGTTAGGTTTGGATCCGTCTTACTCTCTCTCTCTCTCTCTCCATATATATATATATATATATATATATTATTTTTTTAAATTTTTTTTCAAATTATATGCAACATCAAGTAATAACTAGTAGGATGCTTTATGGAGGCAAGGGAGGATCTCCCCTAACGTCCATTTCTCAAATTGTCATTGAGCTTATCTAAAGTGGCACTATATCACACTCTCAATTGCATCCTATACATGGCGCTAATGTACCTTATGTGATCAAGCCCGTATATTGGATCAACTCCTTGCCCTATGCTCTACACACCACTTTCTAGCTCTACATAGTCCAACGCTCCATTGCACCATATGACATCTCGTATTCCACTTCAGTCACCTACACCACCTTGAAGCCCTGCCAATAGTGTTGCTTGCAACACGAGTACAAGTAACACTCATAGCAATAGTACCAGCACCACCACTTGCATGGGGATTCTCACAACAATAATGAGATGACAAAGAGTTATCGTTCGTCCTTTTGGCCAAAGAAGAACAGGACACACCGACCGGTAGGTCGGTTTGTAATGCTAACTTATTATAATATTGACAACAACCCATTCTAGAATCTATATTAGTCAGCTGCAAAGTGCTTCATAATTAGTTTTAGTAGTTTTCCACATGATGGTAGGCTTAGGCTAAGAAATAGGGCAATACTTCTATATTAGGGTTATGGCCTATTTATGAAAAAAAAATGCAAGTGATGATGTCTTGACAAAATTTGCACTCACTAATATTCTTCGTGATTTGTATTCATTTAGAGATGTATGTGTTTGAGGGTTTGAGATGTATGTGTTTGAGCTCGGAAGACACGAAGAAGCTTGAAGCAACGGATTGCCATCGTCTACGGCTGAACCCACCCTAAGAGTGGTGGACTCTATCAGAGATGATAAGGTCGAGTAGAAAGAGAAGAAAAGGTGGAAATCATATGCGCATTTTGGACGAGGTTATTCTCAGTCAAGCTTTCTCCGCTTTGTAAGGCTTTAACGATTTAATAACAATGCTTGGACGGCTTTTAACGAAATGGGGAGTCGGGAGTTGGGAGAGACAGTGATGTGGCAAAAGCAACTCTACGGATCACGTGACCACAATTCAAAAGTTCCAATGGGGACTTGCCACGTTGAATGAAGCGCCAGCAGGATAGGTTTGTGCTGAAAGGCTGAGATGTGCCACGTGGTACGCAACACTATATAATTGACCACTGCAGCCAGCTTGTTTGCTCGTGTGAGAGAGAGAGAGAGAGAGCACGGCGCCATAGCTCTTTAGAGCAGAGCAAGAAGCCCATAGTTCCCTCAGCAGCGTATAACGTAACTTCTCCCGGCAGCGAATATAACCTTGGCTGTACCGCAGCTTTCTCTCGCTGTGCCGCTAGCCGTCTGCATCTGCACCTGCACCTACTCGAGCAAGCAAAGCGTCTTGCCGTCTTCTTGTAGGTGCATGTGCAGATGCAGTCGCCTAGCTTGCATGGCCATCATTTTTCAGTGGAGAGAGAGAGAGAGAGAGAGAGAGAGAAGAGTCCTTCAACTCAAATTTTCCATCAACGAAGAAATCAGCTTAATTAGCCTCCTTTGATCTCTCAACCTCACTGTCTTCCACATAGTAAGATTCTAACTGCCGCGTTGCACGCATAATAATTAGCTCTAATGATATGTGGTTATCTGAGCTTTAGAATGATATAAATTAACTCATTGGTCTATTTGTTGCTGGTAACTTCCAAGTCAAAGAAACGAGTTTTCCATGCTTTTTTGTTTTCCAGGCCTCAAGTCAAAGAAATACTTAGACGTCGACCCAATTAACAAGCAACGACTTCTGGTTTGTTGGTCAAATAAATATGGATCGATGTGTCAAGCTTCCATATAGAGGTGTGGGTTCAACCCCGGTCAGCGTATGTTTGGTAGCTGCACGCCATCATGTTGCAGCGCCTATATGTCTACATGTTACACATCGTTTACACCTCCCACGGGATAGATCGAGTCACTGTAGTGCTAGAACGGGTCCCCGTGCTTTAGTTGTCCTCAAACTAGTACTTCTACCTTAGAGTACTTACTACTCTTTTATATTTACAGTCGTGTCTCATTAGGTATCGAGGGTATTAGAGGGCTCCCCCATACACCCTCTAAAGGTGCTATTAAGGGGCCCTTGAAAAAAAATAATCCGTGCCTCATAGGCCTTCACAAAATGTAAGGAGTCGTTCAACCACCCCCTACACTTGAGAAACGCCTTTATAATTTGGTATATAAGGTCAACAACTCAAACAGAGAGTCTCCTCCCAATTTATCCGTGCAAACCACTGGAAAGTTGTTGTTGAAGGGCTTGAAGGCACACACAAGAATTTTGAAAGGGCCCTTTGCATTTAAAAGACCCTTTTCTTAACTTTTGATTTAGAGGGTTTATGGGGGAGCCCTCTTAGTGACATTTAATAGATTGTACTAGCTAGAGCACATTGTTTCCTCGTTGAGTCTTTCATTTCCTGCCTCTCCAACAAGCCTAACTAGAGTGCTTTGTTAGCTACATTGACACGATTTGACGACCATTTGTTTAAGAACATGAAAGAAGAACACAAGTGAATTGAGAATGGAACAATACATATTACTGAAGTTGTTTGATGTTTATAACGCAGTTACTGATGTATAATGAGTTAAAGAATTAATAAAATTTAAAGGCCAAGGACAAATTTAAACATGTTGTTCTCTAATCTATTTAGCTTGTTGTCAACACAACACGAATGCGATTAACGAGGTATAAGTCTAGTTGTTGTTCGAGAGAAACATTAGATTATATAGAACAAATGGTTAGTAGTTTTGCTTGCTCGGGAAGAGAGAGAGAGAGAGAGAGAGAGAGAGAGAGAGAGAGAGAGAGAGAGTGTGTTTGTCACCGCTCATCAAAGCATGTTTCCATGATTTTTAATTGGTATTCCCTCTAGTATATTATGATTGCGACGCCCATTTTTTATCCGTGTACCTCAAAAAAGAACCATAAGAAGAGTTAGAATTTATAGAAATTGATGATACAAATCATTTAAAATATATTTACTTTTAGATGTTGTTTCCTTTTTATGTTTGGAAAAAAAGAAAACATGTAAAGTCTCCTTGCATGGGAGAGTTTGCATAGTCCTCCCCAATTCTTATAATACGAGGGAACATGCCACTTCCATGACAGTGTGAAATTTTCAGTGCATTCATTTCACAACATTCTCAACAATCAAGAGTAGAATGTGGTAGTTCTTACTTACCGTACACTCAAATATCTCGTGTTTATAAATGTACAAGAGTTTTGTCCAGGCTTCTTTATATGTTGGCTGCAATGAAACATAATAACATGAGGAAGGTTTCAAATTTAAGTAGGAAGCATGAAACCTTTTTCTAACTTTGAATATTTTACAATTAAAATAAAAGTAAAAAAAAAGTATTTGCCCAAGTGTAATGCTATTTCACAACAAAGCTTTGGCATTTTTCATAACGACTGAAATGTCAACGAAAAAACTCTAACTTTGTTTCAGAGCTTGCTTGCAATGACGAAGTTGGATATATCGTGCAGTCGACATATGCAATTAGCAATCTTATCATGAATTTCGTTGCCTGGCTTTGAGTCCATCACTACTCATTTGCAATAGCCATGGCCAAGCTGTGGGATATCTGGTAGCCATTTGGGATGCATGAGGTCCACCATATAGGTGATTGCATCTGAAGTGATACCCTTGCTTTGTATTTGTTGAAAACAACAGAGGGCTTGCTAGTTCTGCCACATTTTCATACATGTTGACTAAGGCAGTGTCAAGCATAAATATTTTTTTGACAGTTCTTGACTAACAATATGATCGCAAGCTCTTTTGCCTATCTTAGCATCTTCCAAATTGCCACATGGCTTTGAAATGCAAGTGTAGGTGATTGCATATATAGAGACTCGTTTCACATTAGCTGAAAAGAGTCTAGATCTTCCTTGCCTCACTCTTGTACATCACATCCTGCAATCAGTGCAATCTAAAAGAGCGATGCAAGTGAACGATTGCGAGATGTATGTTTTGAGTTAGAGAGATCTTGATTACGCATAGTACCACATGCCTCCAAGATACATGCATATGCGATTGCATATAGAGAGATGTGCTCACTTCGCATCAACTGAAAATAGTCTAGAGCTTCTTGGTCCCACCCCTGTGCTATCAATTTGAGAGAGGGACACATGTAAAGGATTGTGGGATGTACGTTTCCAACTAGAGAGCTCCCGATTATGCATCTTTTGTATTCTAAGCCATAGCCGGCTCTGCGAGTTGAGGCTTGGTGTTCTTCCCTTGCTCATGCTACTAGGTGGATCGCGCTTGTGGGTTATTTTGATAGATGCTCCCGATCTCCTCAAAACCAGAGCAGGTCTTCTCTTGTTATTTATGACTACTCGATAAGCAGCAGGTTGATTGCTAGAGGGTGTTGTCCTTTTATGTATAGGGTTGAAGGAAATATGTTTTGAGATTTTCGTGTTGAGCATATCCCACAATCAATGCGTTCCAAGAGACGACATTCCAGACAAAAAGCTGCTCAAGAATGTTTTGTGCTTTCTCAAGAGCACCACATCTCGCATATGTGATTGTTGCTCCTATCTAGTGCCACAAGCTTTCAGCTTTCATCGTTGTCGTGCATATCCCGCAATCAATGCACTTGAGGATTCAACATTCCGGACATGAACGCATTGCCATATGCATTCAAGAGAAAATCATAGGTGATTGCATATGGAGAGATGCCTTGGCTTTGCATATGTTGGGAAATCCCAAAATCCGAGCCAATAAAATCGAGCAAACCATAAACGGAGCAAAACTTATAATTTTTTTTGACACAAAATTGAGCAAACCATAAACTTTGTAAAACTTACAATGTTTTTTTATATCCTATGTAGTATATTAGTTGTATATATTTTGGACTTTTATTGGTTAGAGACACTCCCTACATAGTTTCTTACCTATAAAAATAAATTTTAAATTGTTCTATCACTACCACATGCCAAAAACCTTCCATCAACATTGAAATCAACCAAAAAGGTGTGTTGCATCTACAAATCAAAATAGAGAGTGCAACAAATAAAATACTGCCGCACGAGAATATTTGGGGCAAAAGTTAATACCCATAAGCACATATCACCCAAAAAACTACTTCTCAAAACCATTGCAAGGTCCCCAAGCCTTTAAGGATGCATCAGCACACCTGTGAACCTCCAAGTGCTTGGACTAACTCCAATTTTTTTAGAGCATCCTGATGTATAAACTCATGATCATGAGGGTGAAGGCCAAGCACTTTCAGAAATATGAAGTAAATGTGCTTACATGGCATATACACAAGGCGTTTGCTTTCTTGGTTCTGAAAATCCTGGAAAGTACAGCTAGGAAAATCTGACATTGTCACTGAGTATGTCACTCCCTTTGCACTTGACTCCACAGTCTTAACATAGAAAACATGTGTTTCATTGCAAACCACAATGACCTCTCGTACCAACTATGCTGCCATGGTTCTACCCACTTCAATCTTGCCATGAAACTCATTTGTTAATCGTGATCTCCACTTCACAATCTTTCCATATCTAAATTTGGGACGGACGTTGCTGGTTCAATGGAAACCGTGTCATGCATTCTTGTTGCTAATGTCACTCTTGCTTGCAAAACCAAACCATTGGCTTGCAATTGCATTACTCTTGAGGTTGTAAATTTGTGCCATCTGCGACTGCCCAAACATCGGGGGTTGGACCTGGCGGCCCTTCAACTATGTTGTGAACCTTCCATGTGTGCATGTTATTGGAGTTACAAAACCAAATGAACCCTTCCACAAGGCCTCCCAATTGTGAACCAGATGGAGGATATTTTCTACGACCCCAAAAACAAGGAACTGGCACCCATATTTTGGCATCTATTGAACAATCATTAATGAACCACCCACATCGATCTCCATCTTTTGACACCACACCAAAACAAGTCATCTTTCTCCCAGGTTCTGTTCTCCTTATTGCCCAAACTGACTTTGCTACATTTACTTCGGGATATCGGACATCCCTTGAAGTTTTTTTTGTGTGTGCTGAAGCCCACCAATTGAAGTTGTCATTGTAACATACTTTGGCCTGGGGCTATCCTCCTCCAAGAAAATATTTGCATCTGTAAAAATTGGCCTCTTTTTTCTAATACTATTTTCTTGGAGTATATTTCTATTCATTTCAGGACTATCGACACCCATTTCATGTATTGAAGAATGTGTGAGGTCAACTAGTTTCTTTCCTGCTGCCACCACTGAAGCAAATGAAGGTCTGTTCGTAAAGCGATCCGCCAAATCTTTAATACCAGGACCGGTGGACCTTTCAAATAGGCATTATATTTCACACTTTGAAGCACAGCTAAAGCCATATCTACACACGTTGCCTCATACATACTTATGTGATCCTTGTAACCAACAGAGGTACGCATACTAGCATGTTTTCACTCAAACAAGTTTGTGTTAGGGACAAAGATTCCTGCAACATCTTGTGATACAAATCTTTCCCCCCAATGAGGCACTCATACATTCCACCAAGCCAACCATGTCTCCAACGAAGCAATCTCCCCTTCAATGACCATTCATGTTTTCCAAAATCTTCTAATCTCTCCCTTACAATGCTCAGATGCATTCTTTGTAGGTGCAGTTCTCCACTTGCGGGACAAAATCTTGTGCTCCTCTTGAAATGCAGGATTGATGCACTTGAGAGTATGTCGAACCATACTTTGCTCCCAATGAAACAAACATGATCTCTCTTTGTTTGGAATAGACTTCTTTGCTCCTCCAAAATAAATAGCACGCACATCAATCCAATTGGCACTTGCTTCATCTGCCATAAATCCCCTGAACTCTGGCTTATCAAAACCCTGTTCCTTAACCACATTGTTCAGCATCTTCCAAAATTCAGTCTGAGCATATTTATTTTCCACGCTAAACTCAGCAGTTTCAATGGTGAGCAATTAATCTCGTACGTAAGGATCATAGGCATGCGCTGACATAGTCGACCATCCTTGTACACGGTGAACATGATCAAAGTGCACCCACATTTGCTCTAAATTACCTCCAGGTGCATCCGATTCACCAAATCAACTCCATTGCCCGGTCTCTTAATTGACATTTTAAATACATGAGGTTGTACCTTATCACCCAATTGGCATGGGAAAAGGATACTATGGATGGAAGGATATCTGCACTTGCTTTTCAAGTCAAGCATTTCCTCAAGACCCTTTGCATGTGCAATGATATTCTTTGATCTTTTTGCAGACTCCAAGCTTCGTTCCACTCTCCTTTTATTTGACAGGGGAGTCACACTGTCAAGGAATTCGACAAATTTAAAATCTCCAATCATAGCACTTGCAGTTGAGCATGCTCCAATAAGCTTTTCCATGATAAGATCATGAGTGGTGGCCCGCTCCAATTGTTTTGCAGTCACCAAAGGATCTCGACTTGCATGATCAAGCAACATTTCAACTATGTGACTTTCCACCATTCGACTCCTCCCTTCTGCACATGGATGATTATGTTCTCCAAGATGCAAAGCACACCTAGTACAATTATGCTTATCTCTATGCAAACAATAGTAAATAACTGCAGGACATGTAGACACACATTTGGGAATTTGTCCACAATGAGTGCATACCAGTGTGCCATACTCAGAAGAGATCAATCCTTTAGGACTAGATTTAACAAGCCGACCTTGCCATTGAGACTCATTGGGTATATTTGAGCGCAAATGAAATGGACAATCAATGTTGATGCAACGCAAATGCCCAGAGCATCTACTAAATCTGACAACACCATCAAAACTATCACTACAAAAAGTGACATACTCTGTCCACATGTGACTATCATGTCTTTGCTCCATACCACTCATACCTGAAGAATGACCAGCTGGCGGCGGTAATTCAAAAGCAATATACCCATCATAATGAACTGGGAGCTCATCAGTAGATACCACTTTCTTGGCTTGATGGAGAGCAATATATAAATTTCTTTGCAATGGCATGCACTTAATCATGTCAATCACACTCGCCTTGATCTCTGAAAGAGGTACTTTCCTTTTTTTCTTGTCTTGAGAAACTCTGCCAATGCTAACATCAATATGATCCTCACTTCTCATATCCACCTTGTAGAACTGGTGCTGCTCATGATCAAGCATAAAAGTTTGTTCATCAGCTAATGATATAGTAGCTTTTACCCTGACTTGTAGTCCAAATAATGTTAATGGACGAAGACAAAAATTATCATCACGAAGCTCAAAATGTTCTTGCAAAGAAGCAACTATTAAAGAATAAATTTTGGTATCAAACGTAAGCAACTATTAAAAAATAAATTTTGGTATCAAACATAAGCACTATCTTCTGTCCATGCCCTGGACCGAAAACTGTAATGCATCTCCCCATGGGTTAATAGTGTGCTGAGCAGAAGGTAAAAAAGATTAGAAAGCAGTGGCATGGTTCTGATTGATACAACGGGTGTAAATAGAATAGACTGATATGCTTAAAATCCTATTCATAACCACAAGCCGCTAGGAGGATTGCACGTTCGTGTTCCCAGGAACAACAATCATAGCTTTATAAAATATATTATAATAGAAACAAAATTCATCATATAAAATATTTACAACGTAATAACAAAGCCTGCTTTTAGTTTTAAAAACACTACAAAAACAAGGTTTCTTTTAGTTTTAAAAACACTGAGTTTTAAGATTTTCAGTTAATCGGCCACAGTAATGACAATCGAATTTCACATTTCCTCTTTAATATCCCATGCACAAATCCCAATTTTACGAATTATGCATAATAATGACAATGGAATTTCACGCAACCCTCTTCAATTTTAGAGTGTTGAGCACTTGCCCATCCCCTTTTGGGGTGGCGGGCATCCCTTTACACACCAAGTGGGCGATTGATGTTAACGGTTGGCTCCAATGCTCAACCCCTCCCTTTGTTGCCCATTATTACGATGTCCATGCCGAAAATATCGCCACCAATAATCATTTGCTACAAGGCGCCCAATCTTGGGCATCCGTTGTGTAAACACACTTTCATTCAAAAGGTGAGGCACCTTTGTCATGCGTTTTGTTTAATATTCATGCGTTGTACTATTCATGCACTACTATCTAATAATTTCTTGTGCTACCGTCAAGCCAATGCTATTGCTAGGTTGTGTTTTCCTCCTATGTTGCTGCACTTCTATCCTGCTTGTGTCACCACATGCTATGTGCTACTCTCATGCCTTCTCCAATATTGTGCTTCAGACTGAGATTCTTCCATTCTTGTGCCCTCAGAGGCCTTTTGCGTTAATGTCAGGTCATCCCTTTTGCGCTACTCACTCTTACGCCCTCTGAGGCCTTCAACCTTCATTAATCTCTATCAAGTCTTAACCATGCTTAGACCGCTAATGAACCCCTAAACCCAAGCTCGGAGTTCGAATACAATTTTTCATGGGGAGAAGGGAGTCTTCCTCGGCCCGAAAGCCTCCTGCCACCTTTGTAAACTACCTATAGCCATCCACACCGGCGTGATGGCTATAGGTAGTTTTCTTCTCCAATGTTTAAGATAATGTTTTGTAAGGTTATCGATTTTAATTTAAATCATTGACTCTTTTAAAGACTACAGTAACCTTTTAAATCTTTCTAATGATTGCAAAAGGATAAACTAAACTACAACAAAGATGCATTCTAAACCTTAACTCTTCTGCTTTTGTGATTTATGGTGTCTTAAATAGCTTATGTTAGAATTATCTGTAGCCATCCATGCTGGCATGGATGTCTAGAATGAAGTTTTGAATGTGACAATTTATCTATGTTACCATATACATGTGGTAGTGATGTGTGTGAACACACTAGGACCGCCGGGGCATTTTTTCCCTCTTTAGGAGGCTTTTCCCCCCGTGCATTGTATATGCCCATCACTCTAGGGCAATCTATCTTTCCATTGCATACTAAGAAACACACTCTCTATTGTGTGCCTTGAGCTTCCTTCGTCTTCTCCAAGCTGTGTGATTTTCTCTGCAACCCTAATTCCAACAATTGGTATCAGAGCAGGTCACGTCCTCCCGGGCTTAGTCGCCAGCTGCTCCAGCACATGCCTGCTCACTTTCTACGATTTTAGTGAGCTTTGGCGAGCGTTCGCAAGTCGACAAATATTTTGGGATAGCTCAAAGAGCTTGGTCTGCTCAGATTTTTGATTTGGGCTCATTTTGGCCTCCGTTTCCACTATAGGCAGTACTGCACAAGCTATTTCGTCATTTTGTGTAGAATTTTTGTCAGTGCCGTTTTCTGCATAACAAGTTCCTTATAGTCTTCTACGGTTTGTGCTATATAGCACAGGTTGTTCCCGCTCCGTTTCTCCTATTTTCGGGCAGTTTTCACATCAGGTGCAGCATTTACCATGGCTGACAACAACAACACAGATGTGTTCAAGATGTTTGCTGCTGAGGACAGGTTGGATGGAGAAAAGTACCCTATGTGGGCTTATATGATGCAACATGTTCTTGTGTCAAAGGGTGTCTGTAACATTGTGCAAGGCATTGATGTACGTCCTGGTTCTGAGGATGTTGAGGATGTTGCAGGTCTTGCTGCAAGGATTGCAGCTGGTAGAGTTGTTTTGCCTACGGCAGAACAAGCTCTTTGGGATGTTAAGGATGCATAGGCTCATGCATTGATTGCATTTTCTGTGAAGTGCACCATTGTTTCTCACATCCGTTCAGCAAAATCTGCAAAACAGGCTTGGGATATTCTAGCAGGTCTTTATGCAAGCTGCAATGAGGCTAAAATTGCTTTGTTGAGTAAAGAGCTGGAGTCGAAGATTA
The DNA here is from genome assembly GCF_014529385.1 of Adiantum capillus-veneris. NCBI lineage: Eukaryota > Viridiplantae > Streptophyta > Polypodiopsida > Polypodiales > Pteridaceae > Adiantum > Adiantum capillus-veneris. The sequence goes on along the minus strand of NC_140952.1, from coordinate 56,019,527 downwards.
TTCATGAGGAAGATGATACGGACACTTTCCTTGCTAGTGTCAAGGATATCAATGAGCAACTTATTTTTGCACGTGAAGTTATTTCAGACAGTTCCCTTGTGCAGACTGTTCTTGATGCCTTACCAGATTCTTACCAGACTTTTGCTAGTACTTGGAGACTTATGACCCAAGGAAATCCAAAAGTTTTCAAGTTTGATACATTATGCACATTGCTATTGCAAGAGTCACTTTCCAGAAAAAACAAGATAAGACAGCGTGTAGTTGAACAGGCTTTTATTGCTTCTCAAAGAAAGGGTGGTAACAGCAATGCAGCCACTTCTTATGGTTCTGCTGCGAGTGGAAAAAATTATGTTCCTAATGCTTTTGCTGGCAGCAATTCATATGGAAATTTTGGTGATAAGAGAAAAAAGAAGACGTGTTTCCATTATTGTAAAGCCAATGATCACTTGATCAAGTCGTGTCCTAAGTTGAAGGCCAAAGAGGCTAAGAAGAAAGAGAGTGGTTCCACTGCAAATGTTGGTTCCACTACAAATGCAGCCATTGTTGAGTCTTCTGTGAAAGGAGACTGTGTTGCTGATGTTGATGCAGAATGGGCTTTTAGTACAGAGTGCACTTACAATCCTGCTGTCCATGACGCATGCTTCTTAGTAGCTGTAGATTCACATGTGTGGTATTTCAGCAGTGATGCTACAAAGCACATTACCTCACATCGTGAATTGTTTACCTCTCTCGAGTCTGTCCCTCATGGGAATTCAATCACTTGTGCCAACAACGCCTCTTATCCAGTTCAGGGAGTTGGAAAGATTGTGCTTACTGCTGCTAATGGCAGTTCTTTCACAATTGTTGATGCACTTTATGTACCTGGGATCAAGAGGAATCTCTTGTGTGTATCCACACTTGCTAGACTTGGACTCGTAGTCAAATTTGTGGATGATAGATGTACAGTTCATGATCTCAGTTTTGGTGATGAAATTGTTGCATCTGGCCTTTTGTGCCGTGGGATATATAAGCTCACTTTGTATGACAAGTGTGGACAAAATTTTGCAAATGCTGTTGCAGATTCAAGGGCTATTTCAGATGAAAAACTTTGGCATGCACGTTTTGATCATCTGAATTTTTCCAGTTTGCTGCGTTTGCAAAAATCTGATATGGTTTCTTCTTTGCCGCCTCTTGAAGCACCTAACAAACATGTTTGTGAAGGCTATATTTTGGGTAAGATGCAGCGTTCTAAATTTCCAAAGGATGGTTCACTTCGAGCCACATGCAGGTTGCAGCTTGTGCATAGTGATGTTTTTTCTGGCTAGTCGTGGGATAAAACACCAATGTACAGTGCTTATACACCTCAGCAAAATGGCGTTGCTGAGAGGAAAAATAGGTCACTGACGGAAATGGCACGATGTGAAGGGGATCGGGTAGCACCACAGACGGAGAGTGAGAGAGAGAAGGAGACACACGACACAGATATGGGTGGGGAGACTCAAAAGAGTGAGCAGCCCCCTATACACTTATGCTATGTATAAGGTATACAAGTCAGTGGGCGCCCAGACTCTGGGCGGCCGGGCAAGGCACAGACGCCTATACCCCAACAACCTCCCACTTAAAGGCGACTGTGCCTTTAAGCAAGAGAACCTAGTCTAAAGACTACAAAAGGCGAGAGAAAACCACTCTCAACCGATGTCCACTGGCTGGCTGTGATCGTGTGCATCCGGCTGTCCTGCTCCCGTGTAAGTCCATACACCACCAGACGTACCGCACACGTACTGCAAGTATGTACGCAATACCTGCATATCTCCCTCGTGCACTATGCCATCATCAGTCAACAAACGACTGACAACCCCAACTGCAAATGCTCCCACTGCAGCTGCGATATCTGGTCTCAAGATCAACATCTCATACATGAGACCACCAAATGCCGATGCAATGCTAGCGGGCCCTGCTAGCTCTACGGAGCATGCATCAACATATATATCCCTGGCAATAGGCATCTCTGACTGACAAGGCGTGTCAGCCACATGCATCTCCTGACTGTTTGCAAAAGACGCATCAACCTGTCTTGCAACCTCAGAGCAAACCAACTGCTCTAGGTGTCTGCTGGAAGACATATCTTGCACAACTATATCCCCATGCTCACTGTCGATCATAGAAAGGAATGACTGCATAATCGCTGACATCTCAGCCTCCTCTGCAATCATCCACTGCAAACATGACCACTCAATCTGCTGCGACTCACTAGAGCTCTCATGCTCTAACTCCGTATGCATAGACTCTTGCACAACATCCTCTTGTCGTGACTCACTAGAGCAAGACCGCTCTACCTGTCTATCCTGCATAGAAGTATCTCGCACAACTGACTCTCTGCTTTGCTCAATCACTAGCAAAGCATGCATGTCTGACTCTGCCACCTCTCTGTGTGACTGCTCAAGTCGTGCCCCAACTGTGTGCACAACGAGCTCACTACTCTGCACTCCATGCAAAGCATCCTGCAACCCACAAGCAAAAGAGACTCGCCTGCTCTCTCGCTCTCTACCTGGCTGCATGATCACAGAGACAACACTGTCTCTTGCGTGATTCACATGTAACCTGTACCACTCCTGGCACCTCTCGCAATCACTAGCGAACCCAAATGAATCACAAAATCTCGCTCTCGTAGAGAAATCTAACATCCACAGTCTCTAAGCTGACCAATCGAGATCAAACTCGCTGTCAAATCTGGTACATAGCGCACATGTCGTAACAAGTAAGATGCACCACTCGGTAATGACAGTCTCACATCGCCTGCACCTGCTATCGCATGCACCGATCCATCGGTCAAACGTACACTGCCAAGCATCCCGCTAGAATAGCTACAAAACCATGCACGATGCGGCGTGACATGAAACATAGAATCTACGTCTAGCAACCACTGCGAAGGGAGTGCACTATCCACATGTATAGCATCTCGTGCATAGCTCAAGGTAAAAGGGACATCCCCGTCACTAGTATACTCCGACACTACATGTGCCTCAACTGTCAAAGCAACTGAGTCCATGGCATCACTACATACATCTCTGAGACTGCCATGTCTCCTACGATGTCGCATACGACGAAAACAACGCCGTCTAACGTGTCCATAATGACCACAATACCAACATGTCACCTGTCGGCGTGCTCGTGAATGTACATGTCTCACACGAGTCCTTGATGACTCAGATCTATCATACATTTCATGTAATCTGCGCCAAAGTGCTCTCGAAGTAGTCTCATACATAACAAGAGCATATACAGATTCCGCAAGGTGCAAAGAGAGCGTAGATAGTGCCATCTCCTCTAGCTCCTGCCACTGATCGTCAGACATGTTTGAAGGTCTACCTGTATCACCACTCAATGGTCGATGCAACCCTCGCTGTGTCAATGCATCAAGCATACACTCTCTCCATGCCGCAAAGTCTGACCCATCAAACACGCGCATCTGTGAGAGGTCACAATTTGATCGATCACCTGTCTCTGCCATGAGCACAAGTAGCAAGCTAGATAGCAAAACCACCTCACCAACAACACCTTGAAACTGTCTACAAATATGGCCAGAAACACAATGTAAAACCTGTGAGACACACTCCAAAATAGAGCTCCCGCAATGTCAATACAAGCCTCGCATGCTCTAGTATCACACTGCAATCTGTGAGCTAATCATGAAGCCCACACTATGTGGTATCGATGCATACACACGCACAAGTCTCCCACCTGTAGAGAACACCGCACGCAAATGCTGAGTGCAACCCGCAATCTCTACCTAGATCGCATAAATGATACGCATAAAACTCCTGGGAAAATTTCGCCAGAGTTTCGTCAGTAAAACGGCCACAAAACCAGTAACCAAACTGACTGCACGCTCAAAACCATGAGCAACCAAAGCGCATCAAACCGCACTCCAAATGCATGCACCAATCTCCACACTTTGCATACATCATTGCAAACACCTGCAAATCTAGTACACAAATATCTTCTCTACCTGTGACTGCCAAAAAACATGCTCGAGGCATACATTGCCGAGCTCAAAATGCAATCACATTAGTCTCCCTGAGCATCAAACCACATAAGGCATACATCATATCCTCCCACCTGTGAGGAAACTTGCAGCAAATCACTCTGACATCTGAGAGCAATCCATGTGTGGAATCCTCGACACACAATAAACAACTGCTGCTGCAGAAAATCCAGCGTTCAGAATTTTAAAATTTTGATATGACGAGCGCGTCCGGAGCGTGCCAAAACCCCAAGGTAGACTCCTGGATCACATGTATCCGAGTCCGGGTGTGAAAGCTATGCCAAAAACCTCCGTTTCGATCCAAAAACGTAGCATAAACTGCCAAAAGAGGGCTGAAAAATGCATCTCCTCAACCGTAGCTCGAATGAGGTTTCTGATGGCTCGAATGGATTTGAAAGGGGGGTAAAACTCCAGGACACCTATTGGAAACGCTCTCGGAAAGCTGAATTTGCCGATGCCGAAGTCGAAACCCTGTTTGCACTCTTGAAAGTGCACGCGCGCGGACGCGATTTTGGGAATGAAACTGGCTCTCCGCTGTCGTCGTGACTATGCACACACGTGCTCCCTCCTCACCTACGCTCTGATACCAATTGAAGGGGATCGGGGAGCACCACAGACGGAGAGTGAGAGAGAGAAGGAGACACACGACACAGATATGGGTGGGGAGACTCAAAAGAGTGAGCAACCCCCTATACACTTATGCTATGTATAAGGTATACAAGTCAGTGGGCGCCCAGACTCTGGGCGGCCGGGCAAGGCACAGACGCCTATACCCCAACACGATGTATGGTCAAAAGTCAAGCTTTGCCGCATTCTTTTTGGCTTGAGGCCATCATGTGTGCCACTTATGTACTTAACAGGTGTCCTACGAAAGCTTTGCAGTCTATTACTCCATATGAAGCATGGCATGATAGAAAGCCTTCTATTGAGCACATGCGTGTTTTTGGCTGCTTGGCATATGCATTGGTGCCACAAGTGCAACGCAGAAAATTGGATGATAAGGCTGTCAAATGTATTTTTGTTGGTTATAGTGCTGAAAGCAAAGGTTACTGGTTGTATCATCCGCAAACAAAATGTATTCTGGTTTCACGGGATGTAGTGTTTGTGGAAGATTCTGTTCACCCCTTGTTGTCATGTACTAGAGATAGTAATGTAAGCTCACATGACATTTATGACACTTTGTTGCCTCTTTTCAGTGGTGGAATACGAATGTAAGTTCCAATGAGGCAAATGTACAGCCTATGGGGGTTTCTGAAAATGTTTAAGATCAGCCCATTACTGATGCAGATGTACATGATGTACTTGATGAGGAAAGGGCTGAAAATGAGCAGTCTAGAGGTATGCCAAAATGGCTGGTGCACACTTTGCGTGACAGTAAATTGGATGCACCTTTGTCTAGTCGTACTCGTTCAGGCTCTTGCCATGCATCTTATGCATCGGATTGTTATGCTTTGGCTGTGTCTAGTTTACATGATGTTGAGGAGCCTCTGTCTTTTGATGAAGCACAAAATTCATAAAATTGGATGGCTGCCATGCAATCAGAATATGATGCACTTATAGAAAATGAAACATGAACTTTATGTGATTTGCCTCCTGGCAAAAAGGCCATTGGTATGAAGCGGTTTTACAAGTTAAAACGCAAGCCGGATGGTGAGATCGATCGCCATAAGGCTCGACTTGTTGCAAAGGGTTATGCACAGCAAAAAGGCATTGATTATGAAGAGACTTTTGCTCCCACTTGTCGTATGACTACTGTGCGTTTTCTATGTGCATTGGCAGCTCATTGGTTGGGATGTACATCAATCAGACATTGTTACTGCTTTCTTGAATGGTGACATATTTGAGGAAGTTTATGTAATGCAGCCTTGCGGTTTTGTCATAAAAGGACAAGAGGACAAAGTGTGTAAATGTAAGAAGGCTTTGTATGGGCTGAAGCAATCTCCTCATGCTTGGTATGAGAAAGTTGACACTCATTTGGTCAAACAAGGCTTTCGTAACAGTCCAACAGAAAGCATATTGTATGTAAAGCGTGAGGATGATGTATTTCTCATTGTGGTTCTTTATGTTGATGATTTGCTGATCACTGGACCAAATGAGTATTGCTGAATTTAAGGCTGATTTGAATGCTACTTTCAAGATGAGAGATTTGGGGCTGTTGCATCATTATTTGGGCATACAGTTTAAGCAGTGTGATGGTGGTATTGCCTTGTGTCAGAAAAGTTACATAGAAACATTGCTATGTAAGTTTGGACTTGAGGATTGCAAACCTATTTCCACTCCCATGGAAATAGTTTTGAAGTTGAGTCTACATGATGCTGGCGATCCTGCTGATGTCACTCTTTACCAAATTGCTGTTGGCTGCCTCATTTATGTATGCAACACGAGGCCGGATATTCAGTTTGCAGTCTCACAGGTCAGCAGGTTTATGCATAGCCCAGGGTCTAAGCATTGGCAGGCTGTCAAGAGGATTTTCCGCTACCTTAGTGGCACTTTACATCTTGGCTTGTTTTATCCCAAGGGGGGATCATTGCCGCCAGACTTACATGCTTTTTCGGACTCAGATTGGGCTGGTTGTTTTGACACGTGAGTGTCCACAAGTGGTTTTTGTTTCATGCTTCGCAGTTCATGTATATCATGGTTGAGCAAGAAGCAACCTACTGTGGCCACTTCGAGTTGTGAAGCTGAGTACAGGGTAGTCTTCATAGCTACGGTTGAGTGTGTATGGCTCAGACGCCTTATGGCTGATTTGGGTGTTGGACAGGACAATGCCAACATTATCTACACTGATAGTCAGAGTGCATTGGAAGTTGCGAGGAACCCAGTTTTTCATGCTCACACAAAGCACATTGAGGTGCATTACCACTATGTCAGGGAGAGGCTCTTAGTAGGAGAGATCAGCTTGGCTTATGTGCCAACACAGGACAACCTTGCAGAAGCTTGAAGCTTTCCGCAAAGCTTTGGGCTTACTCCCCTTTGTGGACTGATCATGTCCTCAGGGCATGGCACTTCCCTTTACTCATGTGCCAGCCTTCGTTCACCACATCACTCCAGGGGGGATTTGTTACCATATACATGTGGTAGTGATGTGTGTGAACACACTAGGACTGTCGGGGCATTTTTTTCCCTCTTTAGGAGGTTTTTTCACCCGTGCATTGTATATACGCCCATCACTCTAGGGCTATCTATCTTTCCATTGCATACTAAGAAACACACTCTCTGTTGTGTGCCTTGAGCTTCCTTCATCTTCTCCAAGCTATGTGCTTTTCTCTGCAACCCTAATTCCAACAATCTATAGATAATCTCTCTATGGAGATTTGAAAAATTGCATAGCTTCAGTTAGAACTATCTATAGCCATGCATCCACGCTGGCGTGGATGGCTAGAAGGAATTTTTGAATGTGTGAATTTATCTATATAGAAGCTCTCTCTAGAGAATTGCAGAAATGCATAGCTTCTCTTAGAACTATCTGTAGCCATCCACGCTGGCGTGGATGGCTTGAAGGAGTTTTTGGCGACATTGTTTTGTAGTGATTCATTCTTGCAATGATTTTAGTCACAATTCATGAGACTCAAGAAGCTCCCTCAAGCCATCCACGCCGACATGGATGGCTAGAAGGTATTTCTAAAGATAATTTTTTATAATTGATCAAGCTTTTTTTAATCTGTTAGCTCCCTCTAACGATCCACGCCGACGTGGATGCTTTGGTGGATGATCAATAAGATAAATTTTTTGATTGTTTGGATTGCCTCTAGGCATCCGCGTTGGCATGGATGCCTAGAAGAAATTTTTGTGAAGTAAATAAATTGGTTCTGGTTGTGTTTTGCAAGTCCTTCAATTCATGGATGAGGTCGTAGAGAGAGACAACTTTCTTCAACTCAAGCTTCCAGTATCTTAGAGAGCAGTGATCAAATAAGTGCAGTCTCTGTCACAGATATGACAGAAGGTTTGTAGACACAGGAAGAGGAGATGCAAAGTCAACACTTGGGGCTTGGCTCCATAAATGAAGTTCATGAATATCTTGCTCCACAAGAGGCATGTTTACAAATAGTGGCTTATGTCGTAAGAGATGAAGTAGCAGTTGGTACTAAGACAAGGGATGAGCACAAGCTTTACATGAATAGAGGACAAGATATTGTTCAATGTACTCGCATGTTAGTTGTTTTGATTGTCCACCAATTCTTTTATGTCTATTGATCCCCTATGCAAGGGTGAGAGGCTTAAGAGATGATATTAGTGGATTGAAATCTTCTTTTGCAAAGGAGGGCTACATGCAAGAAAAAGGAGCTTTTATTGTTTCAATTTGGAATTTCAAGAAGGAGGAAGCTTATGTTACAGGTATTTCCTTTCTCTACTTTGATCTTTCCTACTGTCTATTTCTATTGTGTTTTTTTTTTTGTTCTCATAAAGAGTAGTTGAGTATGCTTTTATGTCTATTCTTATCTATTTGCAGAGGACCTTCTTACTTCATGTGACCCAATATGGGTTGATATACATAAAGAGTTTGAAATTGAGCTTTCTAAAAGACCAAATCTTCAAGTTCTCTCTGATAAAATGTTCTATGTCTGGGAGGGTAATCATAGAATGGTCGGTTGGACGACTGCTATTAAAGAGAGATTCTCCACTGATCGAGAGAAACACTGTAGTGTGCTTTGTACAATTATTGATCCTACACGAGTGCCAAAGATAGCTCTTCTTAGTAGCTTGCAAAGAGTGAATTTGTAAGTTTTATGACTTTCTATATATTTTAGCAGAAAATGTCTATGTTATGTTTCTGACTTTGTATGCATTGTATATGAACTTGGAATAGCATGAACACACATGCTCTTGTGGTCACCCATCTTAGGTATGAGCTTGTCAACTGCTCCCACATTTGTGCAGCAGATCATGAAGCTTATGTAACGGGGCTTCCAAAAAAGATCAAAATTTGATTGCTACAGTTCATAAGAAATACTCAAAGGGTGTGGAGCCTTGGTATCCACTTACTCGTCGTTGATACTTGGGAAAGCTCTTATACAATGTAAGTGTCTTTGGATTGCTTTTTAAGAACGATCTCATGTTTGCTGTTTTTGAAAATTAATTGTATATTTTGAAGGATAAAATATCCAAGTAATTGAGCCAAAGAGTATGTGCTTGTTTTTTTTGCAAATTATTTATTTTTAAGTATGTGTTGAAGGTTCAAATGTCCAAGGAATTGAGCCAAAGAATAGAGCAAGCTAGGCACACAATGACAAATGAAGAACTTATAAAAGAGGAGGACAAGATATTGAATGATTTAGCACTCAAATATCGAGAGCACGTTGGGAAGGTGGTTGAATTATTTTTGTTTAGGTGTTTTGCACATAGTTTAATAGCTGTTCGAACTTGGTTTTTTATTCATTGCTTATATATTGCAGTTGCTAAATATTGTTGATCCGAATCTTGGACCGGATTGGATGGTTTGAATTCTTGCACTCAAGTGGGGTCCTGATAGTTAGCTACGCTTGAGAAACTGAACTTGATTGCTATGCATGATGCTCCTGTCTTGAGAAAACTGTTATGGGTTTCCTTGCTTGAGGCAGACAAGATTACTAGATCATCTTATGGTTTAAAGAAAGGAGATCATGTGTATCGCATGTAGGTAAAGTTTCTTTTGAATTTCAAGAATCTTCGATGTAGAATTGCTAGTTTTTTGTGATTGTTTTAGTTTTTTCTCATCTTCCTTGTTATGTAGTTGGATACATAGAGAGGGCCTTCTACAAAGGATTTTTGATAGGGCCACAAAGTTTGTGGAGGACTTAACCAACATTGCTGGTGGTATTTTGTTGCCTCATGATTGCTCTCTTGTCTCTTACTTTGAGGAGCTCAAGTTTGAAGCACGACCCTATCTTTTTCCTTTGAAAACCTCTCTTAAAGCTAAGACAAAAGATGTTGACAAGCAAGCTATGAAGAAAGTGGACATAGTACGCATGGCATCTCAACGGCTAGCCTATAGGTTAAGCTCATCATGCTTTTATTTCAAGCTTTTCATAATTATGAAGTTTGTAGTGATGTTATTTTGTTTGATTGTTTTAGATTTCTATTATCCTTGGTTGGAAACGACTTTCTTCCACGGATTCCATTCTTAGCTAAGCAGTGGGTGCAACTATCTACTGGGGAAGAAAGCATGTACTCCCCTTCCATACATAAGCTCACCACTTGGGAGATGGAGACATGTCCATGGTGGATAGACATGGCTTATGCGCATATATTGGCAAGAGAGCGAGAGAGAGAGCTTCAAGATACTATGAGAGTTGGTGGCACATCCATCGTTGTGCCTCTACCTCCTAGAGTGGATGAAGTGATATCCAGTAAATGGTTACTCAAAACAGTCTCAAACATGTATGGTTGAAGAGCTTTAAACTCATTTTTCCTTAAATTATTTGTTTTACATACTTATTGTGTTTTTCTACCTTTTCTAAGCTACAAATACTTCTCACAAGAGAAAGGAGGTGATTGTTGAGACTAGGGTGGACGAAAACATGGACCGAGAGCATGGTGAGGTTTCACTTATGATGCAGTTGTTTGTTTTGTTTATTTATTGGAATTAAGTCACTTTGTTTAGCCTCTTGTATTGCAGTACCTCCTGCGGAGATTGTTGCAAAGAAAATCATTTCTTTTGTCTACATCATTGATATTCCCTAGTCTTCTCTATCCTCATTGTCTGACTCATGATGCATGGCCATTTATGGGGCCTACATAGCCATTGCTGCTGATTTTAGGGCCGGCGTTCAACATCCGGCGGCATGGATTCGTGTTCATGAGCATATGGGATGTGCACGCTTCCATGGGACCTTGTGCGTGTGTGGTGGGAAAACAGTCGCATGGGCTACTGATTTTATTTTTTTGGATCTTCCCTTTGTTGGTTCCCACTTAGCCTCCCCTGTTATTCCCCTTTGGGATGTTTGTAGTGAGGATCATGTTCATGCAGGCATGCAACTTGCATATTCGACTTTGTCAGACTCTAGGTGGTTGTTGATCATGGTCTCTATGGCAGGTTTGTGCTTCAATCATAATTTTATACAATACTTGTCTATATTTTTGTTGTGTGTTTTCTATTGTGACTTTTGAAACCTCTCGTAGGAGATACCATTGACTGGGTTGAGATATTTTGTCATGCATCAGAGATGGCTTCATCGTCGCATTGTAGTCCTTCATCATGAAGCTTATGGTTATGGAATATTTTTGGTGGTCAGATTGAGGTAATGCTCTTCTACATAATTAACTTGTTTGTTTCTCATTTTGGTGTGTTATTATTATTGTTATTGTTCTAACTGTCTATGTGGTGGTGTACTGTCATTGTTAGCATGAACATAGTGGGCATTTCATTAGAGTAGATTCCTAATGAGAATTACAAGAGTGCTTGGGTGGAGAGAGCAACAAAAAGCATAACACCTAGTTAGATAGCATCAACAATACTTCAAAAGAGAGAGAAATTAAGCTATTGACAATAGTTGAGGACCGGATTTTCATGGAGATGGTCCCCCCTCCAAAAGGCTTTGTATTATGGTTTCTCCCATCAAGAGAGACATTGTACAATACAATTCTTTGTGCTCCTTCAAGACTAGCTAGTGCAATGAAGATGAAAGCTTCATGCACTAAGCAAAACACTTAGCAAACACAACTTTAATTATCCCCGTTCTCAGACCCAAGACCTCACACACCTTCGAAGATGGTGAGAGCTAGCAGGGTATGAGAGTAGATTGAGAGGAAGAAGGAGTATCTTACGAGAAAGATGTACATCTCCTCACATAATCACTCATATTAGCATAGCTTAGCTTAGTAATTAGCTTGGTAGAGGAGATGATCATGCATTGAAGCTTGGATCTTGGTTGGATTTGCATCCACATGCCAAGAGTGTGTTGATGTAGGCTTCTATCTCACAAGCTTGGAGTAGGTGATGAGCTCTCCATTAAAGCTTGGGAAGAGATAGTCTTATCTTTCTTCACACATGAGATTGTCTGAGTGTGTGTGTGATAATGCCTTGCAAAAATCAGCCCCCTCTCTCTCTTGGGCGAGCCCTCTTGCTATTTACTCTTGCAGGCTCCCCATTGGACCTCCCCAAGTCAAGCTAATGGCTATTAAGTAGCATAAGTGATAGCCTTCTGACATGTGTCTCCCTTTCCCCTTTTGTGAGAGCTTAATAAATTAAACTTAATTGATTTAAATGAATTAAATCCTCAATGGACCTTTCCCCATTCTGACCAATAGGAATTAAGTAGCCCATTGGGTTGCTCAATTCCTATTGTACCCCTTCATGGGCTGTCCAATAATCATCCAGGAGACTTAATTTTCATTGGTTCTTTTTATTAAGTGTTTTTAAATTAATTAAACTAGATTTACTCTAGCCTAATTCTCATTGGTCCACCTCTAAGGCCATCCAATAGGAATTGGGTACACCTTGTGGGAATCTGGTCTAGGGAGCTGACAAGTGTCCCTCATTCCCTTTGTGTAAAGGGAGCTTGTGTGTGTGTGTGTGTGTGTGTGTGGATTTCTCTCTCATCCCCTAGAAGAAAGGATCGCCCCCTCCCATGTAGGGATAGGCAAATACTTTTTTTACACACACAAAGCATCCAATTCCCCTAGGGTTGACCTTTGGACATAACCTTTGAATTTTGGAACCTTAGCATTTTGGAAGTCTTAATGGGATGAAATTTAGGGTCTTTTTAGCCCATTGTTGCACATGGCTCTTTTGCAGATGGCCCCCCTTTTGGATCCCTATTTTCCCTCCTTTGGATCCCTACTGTGGCCGGTCTGCTAGCTTAACCAATATTCTAGCTTTTTCTCCCCTGGCACTTCCCCACATTAAATGATCAATTTAATATGAGAAAATCATTTAGGAGAATTAGATATTGATTATTATGACATTACCTCTCTCTTGAAATCATAGTTGTCCTCGACTATGGTGTATAGAAAATAAAGCATATTCGTGAGTCCTTTTCTTAGCGGGTAGAGGATCCCTATGTTACCCTACGACATCATTTCACAATGGATGACTAGTCCATTTGGCGCTTGAGAGCCTTAGGCTGCCGCAAGCATGTCTGCACATTAGTCCTATCAATCTTCCATAGTAGAGTGACAAGCTCTACTTGGTGTTTGGGAGACGTCGTCTCCGCAAACTTGATCTAAGCATGCATACTACTTCATTTTTCTGCACAATAAAGAAAAAGAGAGTCTTATAAGACAAAAAAACTTTGTTCATTTTTAACATTTTGTACATTTGTTTACTCTTGGGAAGCATTGTAAGCATTGACAAGGTTTAGGTTATCCTTTAGTTGTATGCCTTGCATCCATCTAGCATCTTCAAAAGGATAATTCTTAAACTTAATAAGATATCGTCGGATAATCTTACCGCTTCTTAATACCTTGTCTTCATGTCGGAGAATGGACTCGGGCTGCAACACCTCCTCTTGGTCCTCGATCTCCGGTGGGTCTTCAATAGTTGGTTCTTGAGGTGGCTGCATTGTGTATGAGCCAATGATTGGGCAACTTGAGTTGATAGGCCATCTCATTGATTGGCCTAAAAATCTGGAAGGGACCATAGTACCTTTTTGCTAGTTTAGCATAGTACTTTTGGTGGCCTGTAGGATTCTTGCCCGTCGTGTGCCTTAATCAAGCCTTGGGAAACTTTAACAAGACCCAATCGTTTTCTTTAAAGGCTTGGGCTCCTCTGTGCTTGTCAGAAGCAGCCTTTTGCCTTTGTTGTGAGATATAGATAGCATCCTTAATATTTTGAAAAGATTCTTGTAGGTCTTGGCTATACTCATCTGCAACGAAGATCTTCCCATGTACTTTAAGTAGCAAGGGAATTTTTGATCTTCCCTCAATTACCTCGAAACGTGCTTTTCCCGTGGAAGTATGTACAATGTTATTGTAAGCATACTCCACTAAGGGTAAGTACTTCTCCCATTGGGATCTTTGATCTACTTCCGTTACATAGGCTTTTAGTAGATTGAGAATGGTTAGGTTAGCTATTTCACTTTGGCCATCCGTTTGTGGATGATAGGCCGAAGATAAGTTTAGCCTTGTCCCTAAATTCTCAAAGAGACCCTTCCAGAAATTACTGGTCATTCTAGGATCTCTATCCGACACTATGGACATTGGCAAGCCATGGTACTTGAAAATTTGTGAAATGAAGAGGGTTGCCATTTGATGGGATTTGATAGTCTTTTTGACAGGTATAAAATGAGCTTGTTTACTGAACCTGTCTACTATCGTCCATATTCCCGTATTCCCATGGATAGACTTAGGCAATCCAAAGATAAAATCCATGGATATGCTCTTCCATGGTGAATTAGGGATTGGCAAGGGTTGAAGCAATCCAATTTGCTTCCCTCTATCAAATTTTGTCTTTTGGCATACCACACATTTAGAAACATACTCTTGTATGTTTACTTTCATGGTAGGCCAATAGAAATATGTTTCAATTCCCTTTAAGGTAGACTGAATCCCCCTATGCCCCGCATAAGGTGAAGCATGAGATTCATACATTACTTTCTCACATAATGAGTTAGTAACACATAGTCTATTGCCATAGAGAAGATAACCATCTTGTAAAGTAAATGGTTCTTCTTTCTTCCCTAATGCAAGGGCTGAAATCACATCTCTAAAATCGGGATCAATAGCGTACTCATCTATCATTGAAGATAGATCATTGTGAGTGGCTATGGAAACCGCATTCACTCTCGGTCGTCTTGAGAGTGCATCAGCTACTTGATTATGCTTGCTAGCAATGTGAGCAATATGAAAATGAAATTGCGAAAGGAAATTTGCCCACCTCATTTGTTTGTCGGAGAGCTTGGTCTGCGTCATGAAGTACTTAAGACTTTGGTGATCCGTTCGCAGAATGAAAGGAGTCCCCAATAAATAGTGCTTCCATGAGTCTAAGGCATGTAGAGCTGCAAGGAGTTCCTTTTCATATATGCCTAGATCTTGCTCAACAGGGTCGAGCCTTCGACTCTCATAGCCTATGGCGTTCCCTTCTTGGAGTAAAACAACTCCAAGGCAATCCCCACTAGCATCACATTGGACCTCAAATGGTTTTGAGAGATCCGGTAGTGTAAGCACAGGTTGAGAGATAAGCTTTTCTTTAAGCTTTTCAAAAGCATTGTTCTCCTTAGCAGACCATGTGTACCTAACGCTTTTCTTTGTTAGGTCATATAATGGTCCCGCAATTTGTGAGAACTTTTCTATGAAGCATCTATAGTATGCACACATACCTATAAAGCTTCTTAGTTCATGAAGATTCCTTGGTTTAGGCCATCCTTTTATTACCTCAACTTTGATGGATCCATTTGGATGCAATCTTGAGAGATAATGTGACCTAAATACTGAATCTCTTGCAAGAAAAATTCACTTTTCTTTCGATTAACATAAAGTTTATTCTCTCTTAAAACTTGAAATATTACCTGGAGGTGGTGCGTGTGTTCATCTAATGAATTAGAGTAGATGATAATATCATCAAAGAACACTCCAGTGAAGGTTCGATGAGGCCTGAACAACTTCTCCATCAAGCGGTTGAATGTGGCTGGTGCATTGGTCAAGCCAAAATGCATGACAATGTATTCATAAAGACCAAATGTGGTGCGAAATGCGGTCTTTACAATGTCTTGATCAACTATCCTTATTTGATGATAGCCACTTTTTAGGTCAATCCTAATGAAGTAGGTCGATCCTTGTAGCTTATCAAATAGGTCTTCTACCCGTGGAACGGGAAACCTATTCTAGATAGTGATCCTATTTAGTGCTCTATAGTCAACACACATACGATATGTGCCGTCTTTCTTTTGCACTAATAGCATAGGTAAGAAAAATGGAGATGAGCTAGGCCTAACCATGCCCTTCTCAACTAACTCATGCACTTGCTGCATAATCTCCTCTTGTTGAGCTTGAGAAACTCTATAAGGAGGTTTGTTAGGCGGTGAACTTCCTGGAAGAAGTTCAATTGCATGGTCATCATTACCTCGTTTAGGAGGTAGCTCACAAGGGATGTCGTCAATAAAAACATCTTGAAACCCCTTGAGAAAATTGGATAACTCTAATTCCTTTTGGTTGCTTTTATTTTCTTTTGCTAAAGCATTAGGTTCATTTTGAGAATCTTTAACAAAAATCATGTACACGGAAATAGAGCTCTTTATTGACTTGTTGAAAGATGGTGTATGTACAATGGGAATAGTGTTACCCATTTCCTTAGCATCTATATACATGTCTTTTTCCCTGAACTTAAAGGAGATTCTCCTTTCAGGAAATTTAACATCGGTAGCCAGGTGGTCAAACCATGGTGCCCCTAGGATTACATCCTCATGCTTGAGAGGAGAAATAAATAAGTCCTCTTTGTCCACATAGCTTTGAACATGAAGCCTCAATTTCCCGATTAACACTAGGTTGGTAACCTAACAAGACATAAAAGTGTCCTTTCAGGGTTTTGAAAAAAACCTCCAAAACCATAGTAGATCCACTCATTTTGTAAAATCCTTTCATGAGGTTATAGTTCAAGGCCTACTACACATGGAAAAAATAAGAAACTTGTAAAATTTCTTATCTTTTGGTCACACCAAGCCTCCAAAGTTGATTGACCAGTGCATTTTCATCAAAACAGTCATTTCTTACGTTTTGTTGCATAAAAATAAGATTAGGTATTTTTGTAGGACCTGAGATAAATTCCCTAGTTAACTGCGATGGGTTGGTGACCAGAACATATGATTGCTTCTCACTCACTATTTTTTGTTTTGCCAAAATAAATAGGTACAAAAAAGTTGAATTTTTACCATTCTGCAAACATATCATCAAAGTTTCTATAGCCATACTCAATACAAATAATATATGCATGTTTTCTTAGTTCCCTATTGTCCTTTATGTTCATAAGGAGCAATGGAGCATGTCAAAAGAATAATACATCTCTTACCAAGGGGAATCTTGGGGACAAAGATGAAGTGTTAATGCAGCAAACATGAAAAAACTGGGTTCAACATTATGAGTTGTAGAATCCCATAGAAACTATTCAATATCTAGAAAAATTTTATCCGTATGACTAGATATGGTTACTACCTACAAAATTCATGTAGTTGTCACAAGAAACTAACAATATTGAAAAAGCTATACTTGATATACTAGAATTGTTTGTTTTCTTCTATAGTTGAAAAAATCAACCATCGTTGTGTACTATGCAAAATAGGGTATTAGGTGCCCAAAAACTCAAGGAATGTTAGCTTTATGTTACAATATGCGACATAGAAAATCAAAAATGCATTTGGATATCATGAAATCCACCAAAAAAAATCATAGAAGAGCTAAAATTGGCTTAAAAACAGGATTTGACAATTTTTGTAATCTGGCCATAACTTACAACTTTAATATTTATTTCTACCTAGAAGCATCGGTGATGTTGAGGACTACTAAAGATAGTTCTCTAGCATTATAGACCTCACAAACATGAATTCTAGAGTGGTATAGTTGCAAAAAGTTGAAAAAAGCCAAAAATAGGACCCGTTTTTTCACACAGGTTAGGTTGTGAAATGTTGTGCAAGGACAATGTTAAAGATGGAATTGATATTCCAAAAAAATGTCGAGTTTTTTTCAGCTCATGAGACAAATTTCTAGATAGATAGAACCTCAAAATCCATTTTGAAACTCTTGACATAATTCAAGGAAAATCGTCATTTAATAGGACATAAAAGTGTCCCAGGACATAAAAGCGTCCCATTACCAACCTAGTGTTAAGGGAGTGACTGAAGCTTCTTGCTCCTTGAAAGCAATGTCTGTGGGTAGTACATCTCCCATCTCGTAGGCTTGTATGCCTAGCTTGGTGGCCGACTCTATAGATATAAAATTGTGAGTAGAACCAGGGTCAAAGAGAATAAAAGCATCATGTTCTCTTACCTTTCCCCAAGCATGGCATAGAGGAGATCCTTTGTGGTGAGTTTGGTGAGTCTCCTCCTCTTGGATTTCAACCAAGGTAGCTCTAGGAGGATCTTGGTGCTTGTTCTTTTGGGGACAAGCGTGGTACGCATGCCCTTGTTCTCCTCACTTAAAACACCGGTTATCCTTGCGATAACGCTCAAGATCTTCAGGAGAGAGTTTGTTTTTACCTTTGTAAACTCCCTTCTATTTAGCTTTGTTGGAGTTGCCCTTAGGAGACTTTTGGACATTGTCCTTCCCCTTAGGCTAGTTGGAACCCTTGTTTTCCGTGGGCTTATTATTTCTTTTAGCCCCCGTTTGGAAATTGATTCGAGAGGCCACCATAGTATGGTGTATTATTGCCGATATGGTACGTGGCCTTTGGGAGTTGACATACTCCACCATTTCTTCGGTTAAGCCCGCACAAAATTTTTGCTTTTGCTCTCCAAAATCCAACTTTTTGAAGACAGTGGCTTTGAGTTGTAGGTCCCAAAACTTGTCTACATATTTGTGGATGGATTCATAGGGAGAGAGATTTAAGCTTTGCCATTCGGTGAGTACTTTTTCTTTGGCATCGGTGGCCAAAAACTGTTTCATAATGGAAGCTCTTAAAGATTTCCATGTTCGTGGAGCTTCACCGTTGGATCGTAGGCTAGACCACCATTGCCTGGCGGACTTTTGAAAGTGCATAGCTACATGGCGTAGCTTAGAGGACTCTGTGAAGCCCTCATCTCCAAAAGCCGCATCGAATTGCTGGATAAAGGCCAAGACTTTGTCCATAGCACCAAAGGTACCATCATAGGTAAGGAAAGAGATGCTCTTCCCTCCCTCTTTGAATTTCTTTAGCTTGGATGACCTCTTCCATGTGGCATAGGATTTCCTATGGCTCCTTCTTTTTGATGGTTCAAAGGTTGCACCATCACTTTCTTCAGAAGATGAAGAATTTGAAGAAGGTGGAAAAGAGGGTGACCTCTTTCTCGCCTTTTTCTTGTCTTGATCTTCGTTGTCTTCACCATCACTTTCATAAGAGAAAGAGGATGAAGAAGATGGAGAAGAGGGTGTCCTCTTTCTCGCCTTTTTCTTCTCTTGATTTTTATCATCCCTCTTTGAATTATGGCGTGGAGAAGAGTGTGATGGTCTTCTCCACTTTGGTGGTGATGGAGAGCGTTTAGCCCGCCGTCTTTGTGGAGCCATGTCCGCCGAGGTGGTGGGAGACTCACTTCTTTCTCATTCCTTTGGTGGAGGCTCTTGAGTTCTCCTTTGGGAAGGAGATGCATGATCAAGAAGTAAATTCTTGAGCCCTTCGTACGGATTCTCTTCTTCTTACCAAATCGGAGAGAGACCTCTTTTGGTAGTCTCACAAGGAGGCTTCCTAGGTGTTCTCTCATCATGGTGATGAGCTTGGAGAATCTCGTGAGCACGGAGCTGCGGTTGCACTTTGCTTTGGAGAGATGGATTGCCCATGGCTTGTTGAAGACTAGAAACAAGATAGTTAACAAGCATTGAAGCATCATTAGTAGCTTGCTCATGAGCAAAATCAAAGTTATCAACATTAATTTCACTCTCTTTACTATTGTCAGCCATTCTAACAACTTTTAGGTGTACTTTTGGCACTTCAAGCCCTAGTTGCTACTCCTCTTTACCCCTTTAGAAAAATCACTCAAGCTACTATGCCCGTGGCTCGAATACCATTAATTGCAAGGAATAGAAGAGAGGGTCTTTCGACACCAAAAGAGCACCGGCTCTTTTCATGCTTCTAATAGCTCAATAGTGGTTAAAGCCATAGGCAAGCCCCGTAGGACTCCACTATTAAGACCATAGCTCTTGACGGTGATGCCCCGTTAACTGCACGAAGGCAGGCGCACTGCAAGGCTGAAAGATCCCTATTCTACTTACTCACAGGCAATTAATAATACCAACCATTTATAGCTAGCTTGAGAACCTCCCTTCTTGAGCAAGAAAAGAGAAACCTTGTGATCTGATACCAATGTAACATTTAATGGCCTAATAACTTGTGTGTAGCGGAAATTAGCATGAACATAGTGGGCATTTCATTAGAATAGATTCCTAATGAGAATTACAAGAGTGCTTGGGTGGAGAGAGCAACAAAAAGCTTAACACCTAGTTAGATAGCATCAACAATACTTCAAAAGAGAGAGAAATTAAGCTATTGACAACAGTTGAGGACCGGATTTTCATGGAGACGATCCCCCCTCCAAAAGGCTTTGTATTATGGTTTCTCCCATCAAGAGAGACATTGTACAATACAATTCTTTGTGCTCCTTCAAGACTAGCTAGTGCAATGAAGATGAAAGCTTCATGCACTAAGCAAAACACTTAGCAAACACAACTTTAATTATCCCCGTTCTCAGACCCAAGACCTCACACACCTTCGAAGATGGTGAGAGCTAGCAAGGTATGAGAGTAGATTGAGAGGAAGAAGGAGTATCTTACGAGAAAGATGTACATCTCCTCACATAATCACTCATATTAGCATAGCTTAGCTTAGTAATTAGCTTGGTAGAGGAGATGAGCATGCATTGAAGCTTGGCTCTTGGTTGGATTTGCATCCACATGCCAAGAGTATGTTGATGTAGGCTTCTATCTCACAAGCTTGGAGTAGGTGATGAGCTCTCCATTAAAGCTTGGGAAGAGATAGTCTTCACTTTCTTCACACATGAGATTTTGTGTGTGTGTGTGTGATAATGCCTTGCAAAAATCAACCCCCCCTCTCTCTTGGACGAGCCCTCTTGCTATTTACTCTTGTAGGCTCCCCATTTGACCTCCCCAAGTCAAGCTAATGGCTATTAAGCAGCATAAGTGATAGCCTTCTGACATGTGTCTCCCTTTCCCCTTTTGTGAGAGCTTAATAAATTAAACTTAATTGATTTAAATGAATTAAATCCCCATTGGACCTTTCCCCATTCTGACCAATAGGAATTAAGTAGCCCATTGGGTTGCTCAATTCCTATTGGACCCCTTCACGGGCTGTCCAATAATCATCCAAGAGACTTAATTTTCATTGGTTCTTTTTATTAAGTGTTTTTAAATTAATTAAACTAGATTTACTCTAGCCTAATTCTCATTGGTCCACCTTTAAGGCCATCCAATAGGAATTGGGTACACCTTGTGGGCATCTGGCCTAGGGAGCTGACAAGTGTCCCTCATTCCCTTTGTGTAAAGGGAGCTTGTGTGTGTGGCTTTCTCTCTCATCCCCTAGAAGAAAGGATCACCCCCTCCCATGTAGGGATAGGCAAAGACTTTTTTTACACACACAAAGCATCCAATTCCCCTAGGATTGACCTTTGGACATAACCTTTGAATTTTGGAACCTTAGCATTTTGGAAGTCTTAATGGGCTGAACCTTAGGGTCTTTTTAGCCCATTGTTGCACATGTCTCTTTTGCAGATGGCCCCCCTTTCGGATCCCTATTTTCCCTCCTTTGGATCCCTACTGTGGCCGGTCTGCTAGCTTAACCAATATTCTAGCTTTTTCTCCCCTGGCACTTCCCCACATTAAATGATCAGTTTAATATGAGAAAATCATTTAGGAGAATTAGATATTGATTATTATGACAGAGCACCCCACTATTCAATCAACTTGGCGTGCAACCTTTGGATTCTTACATGATGCACCATCTTCCAGAGTCTTCTCTAGCGAGATCATCATCAGGGAGCCATGGCGTGGTGGCTTGCAATGAAGTCATTCTTTTATTGCATGTTTTGTGGAGCTTCTTTGTAGGCCTGGAGGTCTTTGTTTGGAGTTGGTATGTGGTATAGCGTCCGTATTCGTAGCATGCTTAGCCACAGGGCAGGTGTGTGCAGCAATCAACAGTGATGACACTTTGATTTCAGATTATGTGCAACCATTATTTCGCCCTAAAAAGCGAAGCAGAGAGGGGGCCTCCACCTCTCTTGATGTTGATGATGTGGGTGACATGCCTTCGCGTGTCAACCCCTTTGATGACTAGTGAGCGTCCACCTTACGCTTCATCCCCCCCCTTCCTATTTTATGTTTCCATCATACTTTTATGCTATTTTGTCACTTTTTGGTATCATTGTTCAGCATTTGAAAAGTATGGATAATGATTCAAACAACAATTTGAGATTTCTTGTGTTTCTATGATGTAAGTTCTGTATTTCTTACATGTGGATTGTGAGACTTACCTTTTCCTTTTTGTATGGAAGTGTGTTACCAGTTTATGCTGAGGGGATTGAAAAAACCATGGCTGTTGATATACGATACTATTTTGACACCCACAAGAAGTGTCAGAGGTGCAATGTCTTTATTGATGACAAGTGTGACTCTTCATAGTCACAAGATAGAACCATAGCATTTCTTGTTGTTGTTAGAGTGTAGAGGCACGGCATGTTGTTCTCTATATTCCACTTGTTATCTTACAATTCTAAAGAAATCTCTTTTTTTTGGGTATAGTATATGACAATTGTCTCTTAATATAGTTTAGAAACTTTGTAGATGTATGAGCATTGTTGACTAAATTTAAAGTTAAAATTAGAATTATGGTGTTGAATATAGTTGTGGATCATTGCATGGTTCGTTTCTCTTTTTTCTTATATATATATATATATATATATATATATATATATATATATATATATATATATATATATATATATATATATATATATATATATATATATATATATATATATATATATATATAGAGAGAGAGAGAGAGAGAGAGAGAGAGAGAGAGAGACCTAAGCATCTTTTTGCACTTGTTAGCACTCTTTGTAGTGGACATACATGGTAGCTCTTGATTTGGCAAGTCTTTATCAACTGCAAAAAATGCATGTCAATACGATCCAACCCTTTCCCTCATCCAACTAGCAAGATTTCCTTACCACCTTGTCTTGAGGAGACACAAGCTCAAAAGAGATTGAAATTTGCTGCAAACAAAATATGGCCTTCTAAACATCTGCTAGATTTTTCCAAACAATGATCCAAAATGGAAAGGAGTTGCATCTTCCATCTTTGTGAACTAAGCTGTTCAATTGATCTATAATTGAGTTTCCAAAAAAACATATTTTGCTAGCAATGGTGACATGTATAAGGACGACTAGGTTTGTAGTCATGATTGGGGAGCAAAGGTGCTGGCATTTATTTTTTGGGTTTAGAGAAATCTCTTTCTCTCTCTCTCTCTCTGATATCTCTTTTTAGAAAAGATGTATATATACATGTGAGAAACTCACTTAATAACTTTGCTCGGTTTTGAGCTTGCTTGGATAAGTTTGCTGGATGTTTGGTAGAACTCCATCTGTTGAAAACAGACCAGGGATTTTTCCTATCTCAGCATCTTCCAAATTTCCAGATGCCTTCAAGATGCAAGGTAGGTGATTGCATCTAAAGAGATGTGCTCGCTTCATCCCCTCAGGAACTCACTATGTGTTTTGAAAGTGCCCCTGTCCCGCATATCCAGCAAGCAATGCCTTCTTAGAGGTGACATTCTGTAAAAGAAGTTCCTCAAGAAACTCTTTTTGAAGTACACCATATTCCGCATACATGTCAGCCCAGGCAATGCCAAGAATACCTTTTCAGCAACCTCTGAGTAAAAATATGAATTTCCATACCCATGTGAAGGTCTTGCATAATGTGACCAACTTCCACGATGCAAGCATGGGTGAATCCATCTAGAAGAAGACGTTTCCTTTGAAAGCTTTTGATGCACATGAGAGTCGTTTGCTGGCAAGCCAAAAGGCATGGATCGCGGTTACACATCAGCTGCAAATAGTGTAGCTCCCTTGTCCTACTTATGTTAAGCACATCCGACAATCATTGCATTTGAAGAGGTGGCATTTCATACAAGAAGCTCCTTGAGCGCTTTTCGTGCGTTCTGAAGAGCACCATATTTGGTGTACACATCTTCCTAAGAAAAGCAAAGCACAACTTTTTTCATGTATCCCTCATTGGCCTTGCTCTTGTTGCACACATCCGACAACGAGTGCATTCTAAGAGTCAACATTCCGAGTAAAGATCTAAAAAAATCCTAGAGCTTTCTGGCCCTACTGCGATGCGTATCCCACAACCAATGAATTGAAAGAGCCGCTACAGCCTAGAGCTTTTTGGACTTGGTCCTACGATGCATATCCGACGACCAATGCATTGAAAGAGACGCCATTCCCATCGTTCAATGCATTCGACAAGTGATATTTCTGGCAAAATGGTCATGAAGAACATGCCCATGTCCTATTGCACCTTAGAAAAATAATTCAGAGCTTCCTCACCTGCCCTTGCTTGGCATATCTGGATACAAAAGCACTCCAAGGGACTTCATTCGAAGAGAGGCCCTCACTTCGCATCTGTTAAAAATAGACTAGAGCTTTCTTCTGTGGGGCGAATCCTAGAATCAATGCATTCCAAGAGTCCACACTCTTGATAGCCTCGCTTTGCATCTGTTCAAAACAGTCCTTGGATTTTTCCCATCTGCATGTTCCAAAATATGACATGCCTTGAAAATGCAAGCTTAGGTGATTGCAGCTAGAGAGATGTGCTTGATTCATATACAAAGAAGTGCTCGCTTTGCATCAACTCAAAATACTCTAGATCTTGCTTGATTTGCTGATGTTCAACGCATCTTGTAACCAGTGCATTCCAAGAGTCAACATTCGTGTTAGGAAGCTAAAAATAGCATTAAGCTTTTGCATCATCTGAAAATATTCTAGAGCTTGCTCGCTTCCTTGTTGTTCGACACATCTCGCAACGAGTGTATTCCAAGAGTCAACACTCCGGATAGAAAGTTGAAAATAGTCCAAGGCTTTCTGGCCGTGCTCTTGTGGTGTATATCCCATGATCAGTGCATTCCAAGTGACGCCATTCCCATCAGTCAATGCACCTAATAGGAAATATCTTAGTCATCAAGAACTCCGGGGGATTCACCATGGAAAAATTACCGCACAACGTAAGTGAAAGGGAGGGTTTTTTTTAAACAAGTTACATAAGCGTGTAAGTGAGGGGCTGGCCCCCGATAATTTATCTCCCAAATTAAAAATAAGGGAGGGGGTATCATTTTTATGGTTTGGGGGGGGGGGAGCTGGCTCGGGTTGACTGGCTCGGGTTGATTACTTGTAACGATTGGTCACCGGTGTGCATTAGAACTCAGATGAATTTTGGGAAAGTTTTTTATCAGGTCACAGATCTAATTTTTCATGAAGCCAGTCATAGATAAGGGATGATTTGGAACAGGTCAAGGGTTGAATTACAATAGCTTTGGATGGGTCAGAATTGGACGAGTAGCCAGAGTGCAAGCTGATTGAGCACATAGTTTGAAATTCAAACTAAGACACATTGAGGGTACATCTAGTTATCAACAAAAGTGGTTCCTTAGTAAATTGTTAGTCACTATGCTACACACTCTTTGACTAGTTTTACTTAGTTAGAGCATGTAAGACCTAAATTTTATATGTAAGATAGGGGTATGATATTTTTCTTCATTGATTGTCGTATAAGTGTAGAAAGGGGGGTCATATTCCCTAATATGAGTCATATAGGGGTTTTATCAAAGTTGTTCACTAGTAGGTGGAATCTCCTTTTGTACATAGAGTCAATCCCCCCGGTCAAGAACATGCAAAGGTCGTATTGGCATTTCCACATATAAAACCACTTCAAGAGAATTTGTCTGTTGGGAAACCCTCGCTTTTCATGAAAGCATAGGTCATTGCAGCCGAAGAGATGTCGTCACTTTGCATCTGTTGAAAATAACAAGGGATTTTGCCCATCTAGCATTCTCCAAATTGCCACATGCCTTCAAGATGCAAGAAGAGGTGATTGCATTTATAGAGATGCGCTTGAAGACCACCATGGAGAAATCGTCACTTTTCTAAATTGCAACACATTTGACAAGCATATCAACTAAGACTGTCATGTTTTTTCATCAAACTCTAGCCAACAATAATAGACTGATTCTATGTGCTCGTATCAGCCTTTTGTGTAGAGAAATATGTCTTCAAGATGCATGCGTAGGTGATTGCATCCGGAGAGGGGTCCTCGCTTCGCATCTATTGAAAATAGACTAGAGCTTTTCCCTATTGGGGGAATCTTGCAATTAGTGCATTCCAAGAATCCACACTCCGCATAGCCTTGTTTTGCATCTGTTCAAAACAATCCCAGGGATTTTGCCCATCTTTGCATCTTCAAAATTGCAACATGCCTTCAAGATGCAAGCATAGGTGATTGCATCTAGAGAGATGTGCTCATATCATATACAAAGATTTGCTCACTTCACATCAGTTGAAAATACTCAGAGCTTGCTCGCTTCCCTGATGCTCGGTGCATCCCACAACCACTACATTCTAGGAGTCAATATTCCTAATAGGAAGCTGAAAACAACCAAAATTTTTTCAATCATCCGAAAATATTCTAGAGCTCGCTCACTTCCCTGATGTTCGGCACATCCCACAACCAGTGCATTCCAAGAGTCAACATTCCTGATAGGAAGCTGAAAACAGCTTAAAGCTTTTTGGCCTTGCTCTTGCGGTGCGTATCCCACGACTAGTTCCCCAAGAGACAACATTCCCATCATTCAATGCATCCGACAGGCAACATTTTGGGGGAAATGGTCATCAAGAACATGCCCGATCATATTGCATCTAAAAAAAACATTTTAGAGCTTCTTCTCCTGCCCTTGCTTGGCATATTTGCGTATAAAAGCACTTCAAGAGACCTCGTCTGATGAGGAAACCATCAATTTTCATGTGGTTAAAATAGCCGAGAGCTGTCTTGTCCACAACCATGTCGCTCGTATTTAGCAATCAACGTGCTCGAGAAGCCGACCGTTAATAGAAATAGTGCATCCAAAACTTTTTGGAGTTTTGTAAGGGCACCACATTTGGCGCATAATTTGGAAAGACACTCAAAGGCTTGCTCCTTGCTCGGCAAAGAAGTAGGGAGCATACTTTCATTTATAGCAGGCTGGTGGTCTCTTGGGATAGTTTCCTATGAGGTTAAAACATTCTTCCTCTTCTTCTTCTTCTTCTTCTTCTTCTCTCTCTCTCTCTCTCTCTCTCTCTCTCTCTCTCTCTCTCTCTCTCTCTCTCTCTCACCAGAGGGTATGCAGCAATAGTTGAATGCATTACACAATTTTACAGAGGATAGTGGATTGTCTGTAAACCTTGGTAAAACCAAGGTTATGGTGTTTAACACTACACTACAGTGGATCAAGAGATCAACACTAACTTTCACATATGGTCAGGAGATTGTAGAGTATTAGTTACACATTACCGAGGTACTAGTTATAAATGTATCCAGATGTGCCTTACATTTTTACATGTCCATGAAACAAGCTGCTTTGCTCGGAGTTTGCGTAGTAGACAATCTTATCTTCAAGGTCAAAGAACAACAGACTCCAGTGATCACTACACCAAAACCATCAAGGATGAGGAGAAAGAAGATCCTAAATCCAACATGGTTTTTACAAGGCAAGAAGAAACTCACGATTGATTGTATGCAGTGACTATAAAATGCGCTAGATCAAAATCGACTCTACTAAACCAACCCAACTGAGCCAAAAAGGAAACTCTGTTGTTCTGAATTATAGGCGAGATCAGCGGATCTATTACGTATATTTTGTTTTGAAATCAGCGGGCAGAAGAGAGATGGTGTACCTAGCATGAATCAATGGTAGAGATTAGACTTTTCAGCAGGCTGTCACTGCCACAAACACATGGGTCAATATCGAGTGATTGGGACACCTAGCGAATTCCATAAGCCACTGACTCGCTTGGTATTGACCCATGTCTTAACGGTAGTGAGCCATCTAATGAACCAAGCTTGACTCATAAAGAGCTTGAGACGTACCACATAACAATGTTGATGACTGCTGCAAAGCCATGGGTCAATACCAAGCGAGTTGTGTACCTATCAAATTCCATAAACCACTAACTCGCTTGGTATTGGCCCATGTCTTAGCAATAGTGATCCATCTAATGAACCAAGCATGACTTGTTAAGAAAATCTTGAGACATAACACATAGCAATGCTGACCGGCTGTCGCAAAGACACGGGTCAATACAGAGAGAGTGGTCTAACTATCCAATTCCATAAGCCACTGACTCGCTTGGTATTGACCCATGTCTTAGCAGAAGTGAGCCATTTAATGAAGTAAGCGTGACTTATAAAGAGCTTGAGAAGTACCACATAGAAATGTTGAAGACCACATCCGTTGCGTTGGAGTTGGAGAAAATGCGCATGCACAGGAAGTCTTATTGATCGAGGTTGAAAATGTAGGACTCCTCTGACCTTCCAGGCAGCAGTATTTGTGCATGCAGAGGTGCTGAGCTAATTAGAAATTGAAATTCCTCTTTGTTTTCTTCGTTGATTTGCTCTAAAATACTCCAGTCCTCTGGTAAAGGCTCCTTGTTGGATGGCCCTCGTGAAGGAGAGGCTTCCCCTTGCCTTTCTTGATCATTCTCCTCCCTAGAGGTCTCATTTCTCTCCGTGGCTGGCTCATTCTCCTCCTTGGAAGGCACATTTTCCTCCCTTACTAGCACAGGCTCCACCCTAACTGGCTCATTCTCGCCCATAATTGGCTCCGAATCCTCCATGCCTTACTCATTTTACTTTCTAGCTGGTTCCTCCCTAACAGGTTTTCACTCCTCCATAACTATCTCTATTTCTCCCCACACCATGTTACTATCATGCCATGGAATTTTGACAATCTTCGAAGGCTACACCTCCACTATGATGGGGTGCTTCAGCCAATACCTATCCGAGATAGTAGAACCATGGATATTCTTAACATCCTCCCTCTCCATCCTTGTGCACGATCGATAGAGCCTTCTAGGGCTCAGGGTCCACCCTGGCCTGCTCATGCCACTCTGCGACTGGCTCAGCCTGCCCATCTGTGTCATTTATCTTGACCCGTGATCGTGTCCTTCTGCTATTTTGAGCCCTAGAAGGCTCTATCTATCGTGCACAAGGATGGAGAGGGAGGATGTTAAGAATATCCATGGTTCTACTATCTGTAAAGAAAGAGGATGCAAGAGAGCTACACAAGACAAGCACAAAGCACACAGAGATGGAAAGCTTCTTCTTCTTCTCACAGAAAAGAGAGTACTAAATGACTAAGTGCTAAAGCTGAAAAGTAGCACATATGTACATGCGGTCACTAAGTGTGAACTTGCTAGAAGCGTACAAGACTGACACTATAAATGTAGTCCAGCTGTAGAATCAGTGGCAAAGATCCTTCGTATCAAGCACCTAACGTGCCAGTGAGTAAATGCTGTAAGCGGCCAAGACCCATAGTGGATGCCAGCTCAAGATGTAGAGCTCGACATCTCAACACTCCCCCTCGAGCTTTGCATGTTGCAGAGTCCAAGCATAGTCTGGAAACGTCGAAGCTTCTTAGCTCAGAGGGCCTTGGTAAAGATATCCGCTATCTGCTACTCTGTGCTGACGTAGACCAAGTCGATGTCGCCCACCAACACTCGCTCTCGAACGTAGTGGTAATGGCCCTCTATGTGTTTGGTCCTAGCATGGAACATTGGGTTCCTAGCCAACTGCATGCTGCTGAGGTTCTCACAATGGATGACAATCTGCTGGTCCCCACCTGCACTCCCAAGTCCTCAAGTAATGTGTGTAGCCAAGCTACCTCGCATGCCGCAACTGCTGCACCTCTGTACTCGGCCTCTGTGCTCGATAAAGCAACCGTAGGCGGCTTTTTGCTGCTCCAAGTAACAACAGCACTCCCAAAAGAGAACATGAAGCCACTCGTAGATCTCCTATCAACAATGATACCTGCCCAATCTGCATCTGTATACCCATACAATGCTAATGGGGCATCTGCTGCATAGAACAATGTATAGTCAAGAGTCCCTTGCACATACCGAAGTGTGCGTCGTACTCCATCCAAATGTGGCTTCCTCGGAAGCTGCATGAACTGACTCTCCAAGCCTACTGTGTAGCTCAAGTCTGGCCTCATGATAGTCAAGTAGATTAGACTACCCACAATCTTCCTGTACATCTTGACATCCTCAACAACATCACCCTTCTCTGCACTCAACTTTGCATTCACATCCAAGGGAATAGAAATTGGCTTACAATCAACCATACCATACTTTGACAACATGTCCAAAGCATATTTTCTCTGTGACAGCGATACACCCTCTAGAGTCCTGATCACCTCAATGCGAAGAAAGTAGCGCAACTCGCCCAAATCTTTCATTTCAAACTCTTTTTTGAGAAGACCCTTCACATGGTCAATCTCCATAGCATTGTCACCCACAATAATAAGGTCATCTACATATATGGTAATGACCACAATGCCCACATCACTCTCATGTACATAGAGTGAATGATCAGCATGAGCTCTCCTAAACCCAATACTGACAAGATACTTGGCAATCCTGTCATACCATGCTCTAGAGCCCTGCTTCAAACCATACAAAGCTTTGAGAAGTCTGCATACATAATCTGGGTAACCTGGATCGACATAACCAGGTGGCTGATCCATATGCACTTCCTCTTGCAACTCGCCATTCAAGAAGTAATTCTTTACATCCATTTGATGCATAATCCATCCTCTAGATGCAGCGACTGCTATGACAGCTCTCACAGTCGTCATCTTTGCCACTGGAGCAAAGGTCTCCTCATAGTCTATGCCATACGTCTGTGCATAACCCTTTGCGACCAGCCTTGCCTTGTGAAGCTTAATGTTACCATCAGCCTTATGCTTGGTTTTATACACCCATTTGCAGCCAATAGCTTTCTTGCCACTTGGCAATGGCACCAACTCCCATGTGTCGTTTGCTTCCAATGAAGCCATCTCTTCATTCATTGCATCATCCCAATGCACATTTCTAACTGCATCCTCAAAACATGTGGGCTCCACATCCTGTATCACCTTAGCCATGTAGGCTTGGTGATGCGCTAGATACCCATCATAAGTCAATTTATGAACTGGATTTCTGACTCTGTTAGATCTGCGCGGTCCTGGGTCACTCCTTTGCCCTCTAGCATCTTCTTGTACTTTCCTTACACCAGGTGTCCTGAAAGCCGGAATTCCAAATTCCTCATCAAGACTTTGTTCAGAACCATCTGAATCCATGTCTACATGTGAAAAACCTGATGATGCATCAGCCATAAGGGGAGGTTCATCAACCTTTTCCTTTCCTTTTCGTGATACATTCCTTGTACCTGTTGGTGGAGTAACCTGCGTACGTAGTCTACCATTCCATGGCTTCTAAACAGAGCCATGAGAAGACGACTCTTGTGGTCCACTCAAAACTTGTGACTGTGGCCTCACATTTTGTACAACCACATCATCTTTTACATCAGCCCTTTTACATCAGCCCCAATAGTGCCATGTGCATTACTGTACCAGCTGCTCATCTTGTCAAAGACTACATCTCTGCTCACTCATAATTCTCCTGTAGTAGGATTGTAGCACCTGTACCCCTTTTGTTCAAGGGAATATCCCACAAGAATACATTTCTCTGCTTTAGGATCCAATTTCCTACGCAACTCATTTTGTACATGCACATAAGCTATGCAGCCAAACACTTTCAAGTGTGTCAAATCAGGCTTTGTACCTGTAAACTTTTCCTCAGGTGTTACATCATACACCGCAGCTGTAGGTGTCCTGTTCATAATGTACACAACTGTATTTACAGCTTCAACCCAGAAATGATGAGGCATGTTCTTCTCATTCATCAATGCACGTGCAACCTCTGCAATGTGCCTGTTTTTCCTTTCTGCGACCCCATTCTGCTGTGGAGTATATCTGCATGTAAACTGCCTACGTATACCATGCATTTGCAGAAAATCTGAAAAATCATTGGAGAAGTACTCTCCCCCTCCATCTGACCTCAATGTCTTGATTTGCATATCTGTCTCCTTCTCAATCATGACTTTGAAGTCTTGAAAGTGACCAAACACTTCACTTTTGTTACGCATGAGGTAGACCCATACTTTCCTTGTATGGTCATCAATGAAAGAGACATAATACCTGCAACCATGTATACCTGCAGTATCGGTTGGACCCCAAACATATGTGTGCACCACCTCAAGTGGCTTTTTACTTACATTGTGCTCATGTGGAAATGAGCCCTTTGACTGTTTTTCAAATTGGCATGTTGCACACACTTTATGCATACCATCCACCTTGAATTTGGGCAAACCTTTTACAATCTGTTTTGATTGCATGCTGCGCAATCTCTGCTCATTGACATGGCCAATGCGTTTGTGCCAAATTTCAACATCAGCCACAACACCCGTTCCCTGTGTAAATAATGCAGCTTTTACCTCAGGCATGTCTACATTCAGCGTAAACATTCTGCCCACACATTTGCCCTCTGTGATCAGCTTACAGCCATTCTGGAAATCTTCTACATAACAGCCATTTGGATTGAAGCGAACCTGCAAACTCTGCTCAACCATTTGTCCAACAGAAACAAGATTCTTTGTAATATTTGGGACATGAAGTACATCTGCTAAGTACTTTGATTTCCCAGTCTTCGTATTTAGAGGTATGTCCCCTACATGAGCAATGGGGTGAGCTGTGTCATCTCCTGTCTACACATAGCCTGACACATCTGGTTTGCGCATATCTCTAAACCACTCTCCACGAGACGTCATGTGATTAGAGGCACCTGAATCCACATACCAAACATCATCTTGGGTGGAATTCTCTGCAGACATTGTATTCATTACATGCTGCATAACAAACATGCGCTCGTTTTTGCTGTCATCTGCATCTCTGCTAGTAGATGCATAGTTGCCCTGTTCTCTCTTTCCACTTGCTTTTCCCTTTGGACAGTCATGTGACATGTGACCTCTTTCACCACAAGTCCAACATATTCTGCTATCTGCAGTATGTTGCTGCCTGCGTGATCCTGCACCACGACCTCTTTGACTCCCCCTGCCTTGAGACTGGTTTCCCCTGCCACCTATATTGTTTTGATTTGATTGACCTTCTTGAAATTGGCCCCTGCAACCCCTTGGGCCTTGACCACGACCTCTACCTCTACCTCTGTTGGAGTTAGAATAGAAGGCCTGTTCAGAATTATTTCTGCCATGAGAAGAAGATGTGTCAAGGTTCTTCTCCTCAAGAATAAGCATAGAAATTAAATCTTTGAACACGGGGATGTCGTCTCTTGTATTCATGGAAGAACTAAAATGTACATACCCATCTCCTAGACCATCCAAGCATGCACGGACAATGTCATCGTCTTCCACTGAGACTTTAATAGATCCAAGAGTCTGAATGATACTCTTGATCTTCAAGGCATAATCATTGATGGAGAGGTTGTTCCTCTTAACCTGATTTAGCTACGACTTTAGTTGAAGCTTCCTGGCCTTGGTGTTCACCTCGAACACTCTGCCTAAGTTTTTCCATGCAATGGCGGGGGTTTCAACATCCTGTAGATAGCCCATCATGCCATCTGTGATGCTCATAGAAAGCCAATACATCACTTTGCTCTGGCCTTGTTGCCAGTCCCTCAAAGTTTTCCTTTGTTCTGCTATAGCATTTGCCTCGGGAATCTCTGGTTCCTTTTCATTGTCTCCTTCTACATAGTCCCAATAACCTTTTCCTTTTAGGAAATTAGTTATTCTGAACTTCCATGCAGGGTAGTTATTTTTCTCAAGCTTCTCAGTGACAATCTGACTGAAATCGTCAGACATTTTGAAGCACTAAGACAAAATAGCTGCAATCTGCAAAAACCTGCAGATCTGTTGAACCTGCTATCGTGGTACCTATAACGCTTTCTACACTCAACGAGTGTCCACAATCAAGCGTACATACAACCACTGTACTTGTACAATAAATCTATGTGTAATGCACTTTGGAGACCTGTTCAGAAACCTGTACGATTGCAAATGAAGGGATTGTGATGCTCTTGCTCTCTTAGCCTCTCTTGCATGCACCAAGCTCTGATACCATGTAAAGAAAGAGGATGCAAGAGAGCTACACAAGACAAGCACAAAGCACACAGAGATGGAAAGCTTCTTCTTCTTCTCACAGAAAAGAGAGTACAAAATGACTAAGTGCTAAAGCTGAAAAGTAGCACATATGTACATGTGGTCACTATGTGTGAACTC
This sequence comes from Adiantum capillus-veneris, assembly GCF_014529385.1. Taxonomy (NCBI): domain Eukaryota; kingdom Viridiplantae; phylum Streptophyta; class Polypodiopsida; order Polypodiales; family Pteridaceae; genus Adiantum; species Adiantum capillus-veneris. Next base: position 55,985,539 of record NC_140952.1, on the reverse strand, counting down.
ACTAGAAGCGTACTATGCTGGCACTATATGTGTAGTCCAGTTGTAGAATCACTGGCAGAGATCCTCCGTGTCGGTCACCTAACCCGCCAGTGAGTAAATGCCATAAGCGGCCAAGACCCGTAGTGGATGCCAGCTCAAGGTGTAGAGCTCGACATCTCAAAACTATCTCGGATAGGTACTGGCTGAAGCCCCCCATCATAGTGGAGGTGTAGCCTTCGAAGAGTGTCAAAATCCCGTGGCATGATAGTAACGTGGTGTGGATGGGTAGCCAGGATATATCCATTGCTGAAGAATTCAACAAGGTAGTCTTCTACAATTTCTTACAGGCAGAGAAGTGCATTGCTGGCCCATCCATGCCCACTCTCTAATGATTGCAAATCTCTCTCACTATTCGATGGAAATGAAGACGTGCAATGGCCGGTTGCATGTGTTGTTTGATCCTTCGCAACTATTGCAAGACACCTCTATGCGCCTCATATCGGCGTCTTCTTGCTTGAGCATGCAAAGAGTCACCTGTTTCCCTTCTAGGCCTAGCCTTTGCACGAGGAATCTCTACAAATAACATAACAAAAGATGACACGTCATTATTGGCAAATGTCATTTTTTGCACAAGGGACTTAAGCTTTCTACGGTTAGCACAAAGTGAAGAAGTGCACCAAATACGGTTGTATTGCCTCTACTCGCTTGGTACTGACCTCAAAAAATTATAATAGCATACCTCTATAGTGTGTTTTGAAATTTGTTTCGTGGTGTTTTTGGTTTGCTCGCAAACGCTCTCTTAGGTTTGGCGCTTTCACGAGATTTCTGTACAACATCATTAATAAAGACTTGAGCCATATTCTGTGATCAAGTATTCCTTGCACAGAAGGTGCTCCGAGTGACGATGTTCAGTACCAAGCGAATAGGTGAAACGAACTGAGTTTGCCTTTCCTTATTCGCTTGGTGTTGACATCACAAAATCAAGTGCACAAAAGTGTAGTACCATACCTCTTCACTGTGTGTAGAGATCTGCGTCACTAAAGCGCGCTGCAGAACAAGAGCCCAAAAAAGCAATGGGAGCACTAGATAGTAAGAGGAGGATGCACAAAAAGGGTTCGGAGAACAAAAGAGATGGCTTGCTCACTGTGTAGCGTCAATAGGGGTAGAGTTAAAACATTGGGTAATAGAGGATGCGAAAAGAGGCAGAAGAGCGCTCAAGCTTTTACTATTTTCTCACTACATAAGCGCTCATTTGGGGCGAGGGTATAGTTAAAATATTTGGTGGGGATACTATCTCTAAACTTAGGATGCTCGTACACTTGGTTGGTAGATCATACTCCATGGGAATCTGATCCCGTTTATTACTCCCAAACTGGTTGTCCTTGTGAGCACAACCCACGTGCCTTTTTTGAGTGACCGTTTGGAGTCAGACACCGATCACCGTTGTAGTTGCCATCTCCATCTCCAAGTAGAACAAATAGACCACCCTTGCCTTTGCCTTTTTTGCGCTCTTCCCCTTGGTCACCTCTCGTGATCTTGTGTTGAGTGACCTCCACTGGTTTGAGTCCTTTGCTACCGCGTCGCCATCACCCTTGCCTTCACCTTTTTGTCCTCTTCTCCCTGGCCACCTTTTGGTTCTTGCTCTCAGTGACCTGCGACATCACCATCCACCTCGGTGCCATTGGATATTGTAGAGACAGGTTCTCTCTCTCTCTCTCTCTCTCTCTCTCTCTCTCTCTCTCTCTCTCTCTCTCTCTCTCTCTCTCTCTCTCTCTCTCTCTCTCTCTCTCTCTCTCTCTCTCTCTCTCTCTCTCCCTCCCACCTGGGTCGCTCTTCTCTGCCCGTGTGTTGTTAACTGTGTGCGAACCGAAGCCACTACGTTACAGGGTTAGGGAACAAGGGGAACAACAGTCCAAGGGCCGAGAGTGGTTGCTAGGGTAAGATTAGAAGTCTCGCACCCTCAAGATTGGCATACTTACAAATCGTACGTATCTGTTGAGATTCTCCATGCAATGTTGTGAGGTTCAAGGCATGGTTGGAATAATGACTCCTTTTGTGACCATGCTTGAGTTGTTTTTGTAAAGAATGAGGATGCAAGAGAGCACAAAGCACAAAGAGATGGAAAGCTTCTTCTTCTTCTTCACAGAAAAGAGAGTACTAAATGACTAAGTGCTAAAGCTGAAAAGTAGCACATATGTACATGCGGTCACTAAGTGTGAACTCGCTAGAAGCGTACTAGGCTGGCACTATATGTGTAGTCCAGCTGTAGAATCACTGGCAGAGATCCTCCGTGTCGGTCACCTAACACGCCAGTGAGTAAATGCCGTAAGCGGCCAAGACCCATAGTGGATGCCAGGTCAAGGTGTAGAGCTCAACATCTCAACAGTTTTTCAATGCTTCTTTTGGTCATAGTGAGTGAGTAGGCCTACATATCTTTTACTAATAGCATTAAATGCTCTGTTTGAATAGTAGTTTTGGCTTGCTTTTTCTTTCAGACATGGGGATCATAGTCCTGGAGATAGAACATGTGGGAAAGGATACATGTGAAGAAAAACTATACACGTTCCTATACAATTCCCGTGCTCATCACCATGGACCAGAACTATCAAGAATGTTTAATGCAGATTTTTCTATACAGAGGATAATTGATTGCTCATTTGAGTACCTACAAACCCATTTACAATAGTATGAGGCAGTCATTTGTGACAATTCCATGGCAATTGATGGCATGAGATATGCGCACCCAGCTGACCTTGACCCTAACAAGAGTGCGACAAGGAGATTGAATTGCTGTCTAGAAAAGTGTCCCTCCAATGCACTGCTTGTACAAGGTAGGTGTATGAAGCACTTAAAAAAGTGTCGCTTAGTGGAATTCAACCACGGGTTTGTCTGCTACTTGTACTTGCAAGCGAATGGTGAGTCGGAGACTTCCCAGTCATCAACTTTTGGTAGTTTCTCATTGGCGCCGGAGGAAGAGGTAGAGGATGTGGAGGTGCATTTTGACCGAGAAGAAGAGTGGGTAGAGGTATTAAAGGAAACATTTGATGGGGGCTTAACTCTTACTTCTCTTACGAATGCAGCATTAGGATGCAAGCAAGAAAGCCCAAATAAGGAAGTGACTTTGCCTCTGAATTGCACTCCCAGCTTTGCTATGGGGGGAGACAACCACTACATTATGCTCATAGATATCATGCATAAGATGAATATACGGGAGGACTACTGCCTAGCTGCAATTGCAAATTTTTGTGAGGCAGACATGGGATTTGTGGATGATGATAGAGTGGACCAACATCCTCTTACTGACACAATTGTTTACGACTCACAGTTCACTTCAGGGTGGCAAGTGATCAAAGATACATTCAATGAAGCCAAGTTAAAAGAGGCCAATTTGCCAACAGATGAGCAGTTACAATTGACAACAAAACAAGTCACCTTGGAAAACATGGGTAGGCCCGTGGCACTTAGAGCTCAGGTACTGAATAGTCAGTCTATTCACTTGTGGGGAAGGTCGATGCTGAAAATGGACGAAAATTAGATCGTAATTTTTAAAGGCATTCATATGGTATTGGAGATGGCCCATGATGAAATATCATGATCAATATTTTTGTTGATAGGTGCTAGTGTATGATGATAGTTTTCTTAGGAGAGTGGAAGGCTCATGACAAGGGCTTGTCACTGGAGTACAAAGCAAGGATACGGCGTTGTCTCACTACATCGTGCGTTTCAACCACAAAAAGGTTTGTAGAAACAATTCAAGTACTTGGCACTCATCTCACTTACATCCCATAAATGTTTTAATATTGTTTTGTAGATCATAATATACCACAAGAAATATTCCAAGGACAATGTAAAGTTCCCACTGTTTGCAATGAAAGGTATTACAAGATTGTGTGGTGGGCACCCCCTCCCACTAAACGTAGAAAGACTAATTTTGATTGAGAAACCATTTGCTCTACGCTGTCGTGCAGCTCTGCTTCCATGATAAGAAAAAGAGCAGAGAAATGCAGGCTAAGATTCTTTGAAGCCTACACGGTTACTGAGCAATGATCAAAGCTTGTTAACAGGCCAAGTTTACTTATTAATGTATGCCAGATATAGCTTAAAAGGCCCAACAGATGCCAAAAATGATTATGCTTAAAGTGAGCACAAATGGGAGATTGTGATCTAGAACTGTAGTACTTGAAGTGTTCTACCGGCCTGTCTTTACGGCTCATCGATTGGAGCTACGGTGAAGAAGTTATGGCACTTTGAAATTTGAGTTAATGCACATCTATACCGAATTGGGCAACAGCTGCGGTGACAGAAATGAAATGAATTCACGGGCTTGAAGTGCTCACTTTGTGGAGCATGTCAATCTTTTCAGATCAATGATCGGAGTTCCGATTACCAAGATATTGGCTGATAAAGATTCACCAAGGGCTGGTTCCGCACCACTCGGGTCCGCTTGGTCAATGAGCTGCAGCCAGGGTTTTGGAATGAAAAAGAGTAAGTGCTCAAGGAGAATCTTTCCAAAATGTTATCTCTTGCAATGCATTGCTAAGCAAGGTATACTTCCACCAGCGTCACTACTACAGTTTACATGTACGCCAAGCTTGGTGTACTTCTCATAAAGTATAAAAAGTTCTTGAAGAGCTTCATGTTCGGAATGTGATCTCTTAGAATGCATTGACTGCGGGATATACCCAACAAGGCAGTGCCAATATGTATGCCAAATGTGATGCCCTTGTGGAATTGCTAGGCTGCCCATAAGCCTAAATAAAAGGCCGCCCACTATGGGGAGGCTGCCTACTTCATAAATAAGTGAGTGTGAAGAAAAAAGGAAAAAGAAAAGCATGAGCAGGCGTGGACAAGCAGCGATGACGAGCTGCACAGGGGAAGAATCCCATCGTGGTGGCCGAGTCGAGCATGGATTGTGAGCATGGAATGAGGTCGCCGCAGAGAAGGAAAGCAAAGAACAGGCCATGGTGCTCCCTTCCAGCACGAGCGGGGTCGTGATCTAAGCTGTTGAAATCATCGATTTCCACGTCATAGCGGTCTTTCCCGTGCCACGTCAGTGGTGGTGCCGGCACTATTGAGGGAATGCTATTTTTAACAAGTGGGGAGGAAAGAGTAGGGCATGAAGGAGGGCATAACGATAACAAGAGGAGGCTATCAACGAAGGGGAAGAGTTGACGAGGAGGTAACGAGGAGAGCAAGGAGTCGAAGGGCGAGAGGAGAGGAAGCTCGCAGCTCATCCTCGACAAGAAAGTTCTTTCTCTCTCCCTCTCTCTCTCTCGTCCTCGAATAGGAGCAAACTGAGAATCTTTCTCTTGCTCTCGTCATCAAAACAAGCAAAGCTCAGAGGAAGGAGGAGGTGAAGAGAAGCACTAAAGAAAGGCTTTCTCTCTCGAGAAGGAGAAGAAAGGTGAGGAGCTTGAACAAGAAGGAAAGCATGAGAGGATCTTGGACAAGGCAAATCTTTTCTCTATCCCGCTCTCGACCTCAGCTAGCAAGCCGGCAAGAGAAGATTTGAAGCAGGATACGGCTATCTCGCTCTCGTGCTGTGATGCAAAATCAAGGGGCTCTTTCTCAACATAAACAAAGGAATCGAACTAATTAAAGAAGCAGAAGGAAAGCACAAGACAGGCCCAGCAAGGGTTAAGAAAATCGGAGTAATTGAGGAGCAGGAATCTGCAAAATAACTGACAGAGTTGAAGCTTGTTGAATCTAAGGGTAACCGAAGCAGATGAAGCAACATGATGGAATTTCCATCACCGTTATCCATTAGAGATTGAATTACCATTTTGTTAAGTTTGGTGTCATTAACGGCCCAATTAATCTTGTAAACGGGAGCTTAAACTCCTAGTTAACAGCTGATCCAAGTGACGGTGCTGTTAAGAGCCCACCTTGGCTAAGGACTAAGTTGTACTGAAAGTAATATTCAATTAATTGATGATTGTGGTGATTGCCAGAGTTATCAGTTGTTCTTGTTCTCTCTCTTTTACACATCCCACAACTAGAGGCCCGGTGCCTGCCCGCCTCACGTAGCGAACACATATCCCTCGACATCTTTGGTGAACTCAACGCAAAAAGAGCTGGGGTGGGAGGTAAAGATGGAGATGCCAGAACAATTAAAGCAGTTTATTGAGGATTTCATTTCTAGTGGATTTGATAAAAATCTAGCAGTTACAGATTTTCCAAAAATGATGGAATTAGTTTAGGGATGTCTGTAGGAAGTGAAAGCGATCCAGATAAAAAAGCAGATTGATGATGCTCTAGAGCTAGCACTTGATGCTGTTTGGGAGCAGTATTATATTTTTCAGAGATATGATCCAGAAGGTTTTATTACATGTTACGAAGCTGAGATGAAGAGCCAAAATGTTCCAGAAGATCGGATGATTGCATCTTCTGAGGAGGTTGTAAACTCGGATTTTAAAAAGCAGGTTCAAGAACTGACAGAAGCATATCCCACATGGTGGGAGTATTTTGCAGAGGAGTTTATTTACGAAATCTCAAGGATTCTAGATCAGGAAATAAAGGAGATTACTGAACGAAGTAAGGTTGTCTTCAATAAAGGTGAAGGGGATCAGATGCAGTTCCTCAACTATGATGAATTCTGGGAGCATATTTCTGCAAGAAGTAAAGCCAAAGAAAATGCTAAGCTGGAAGTAGCAGATTCAGTTTTAGAGGAGCTTAATTTGAGCAATGAAGAAAAGGTAAACAATGAATTTAATGCTCGAACAGATTTATATGATTTTTTTTCAAAGATTGCTTGCCTGGATGCTACCTCTAATAATGGTTCCAATGAGGACATAGACTTTACAGCAAGTGGTTCACAAGCTATTGACCTTGACATGGGTTATTCTAAAGGAGTTCATCAAGAAGATGAGCCTCTATAGGATATTTCTAAAACTATCAGCACTATATGCAAGCAGGATAACATGTTTGCTGCAGATGATTGCATAAACAAATCTATTATATGCACGGTAGCTGATGAAGTGACCAAGATTGTGGACCCAGTACATGATGAACCTGAGGATGTCAATGAACCTATGATTGCTAACTAACCATATGTTTGCAGATGCTATCATCATGGAAGAAGATGCCATAATCAATGATTTTTTGTCTAGATTTGAAGGAGATGATTATGACAGTATAGAAGAGTTTTCTGATGCATGTACCTCTTCAGAGGGGGTTCCAGATGAGCCTTTACAGTGCTATGATGTATTGCTAAGTAACATGGATGCAAATGAGGACTTAGAGGATGACATGGATGACTATGAAGACTGTCTAGATCATGTTGATTGTGAACAGGTTACCGATAGGGATTTTACATCTATGCTTGTACATGGGCTGCATGAGGAGATAACTCCTACAGTTTTGATTAATGTTGAGACTTCTAAGGGTGATTTTCTCAAGGATGCTACAGATGAAGATCTACATGATAAAGCTGTTTTTCACGATCAAGATGAAAACCCAACAGGTAAAAATTCCTCTGATGATACAGGAGAGACTCCCAAGGTTTTCAATGATGGCTATGAAGCTAGAGGGGGTGACGATACTAATCATCCTTGATACTATATAAAGTGAATAGGGTTTTTCATTTCCTTGGACAATGTGTCAAATGTAGATGGATTTGGATGCTATTCCTATTGATGCTTATGTCAGTGATGTCTTGGCTGCCAATAAAAGGGAGTCAGATTTCTTTAATGCTTTCTAGTAACGAGCTTAAGTTGTCAATAGTTTACGGGATGTGGGTGTTGCACTATGCTTCAGGTGAAGCTCTAGTATATTGTGGAGCCCATCAATGCTATGTGATCTCAATGGTGTTTGATCCAGGAGATTATAAGGATATTCATAAGCAGATTCAATATGCATGGATGCTGTTAAGTATGCATAGTAATTGCGTGCTATTTGAACCAGGGGTAGCATATCTGCACGCGAAATGCTTGATGTTGATTGATACAGGAAATGTATGCTCATGTGGATATTATGTTGCTCCAATGTGTGGACAATTTCTTATTATCCCATTTGATCCTGGGGGCTACTAAAGGGCAAGTTGCAGATGCGGAGGATACCAGATGTCTGTTGTAGCAGGTTGACACAAGATTTTGGTTTCTAGATGATGCTAATTCAGAAGAGTTTTTGGTTATGCATTCAATATGATTACATGGCTGGCTTCTAGTGGACTTCTTTGGATAATTGCTGAAGTATCTTTACATCTTTTGAGTTGGTTCTGCTACCAAAACTTGAGATAAAGGACTTGACGACCATTCCGTGTGCAGACAGAGTAAGGCATACTTGATCTTGATAGGGTTCCTTAAAGAGAGATTAATGGTCCATCCGTGTGCATCATTAACTGGAGCACTTGAGTCTGGCGGGGTTCACTAAACAAGTTATCCATGATTGAATGCTTTGAAGATACGGCAGATACAGTTCAGAGATTTTTGATGGACAGCTACCTAATGATTAAGCTAGAACATTGATTATAGGGTATAAGCCTTATTTCACTTTTCATATGCTTACTAGTTATGTGAGTCTGATGATGGAAAGAGTTTAAGGTACCTATAGCAGATGCAAATTGAAGTGCTGTTGGCACAGATCGGAGGCTGTGCAGGTTCAGAGGGGGTGGATGTCATGAAGATCTGCTTCCATGATAAGAAAAAGAGCAGAGAAATGCGAGCTAAGATTATTTGAAGCCTACACATTTTCTAAGCAATGATCAGGGCTTGTTAACAGGCCAAGTTTAATTATTAATGTATGCCAGATGCAGCTTAAAAGGGCCAACAGATTCCTTAATGATTCCAAAAATGATTATGGTTGAAGTGAGCACAAATGGGAGATTGTGATCTAGAACTGTAGTGCTTGAAGTGCTCTACCGGCCTGTCTTTATGGCTCGTCGATTGGAGCTACAATGAAGAAGTTATGGAACTTTGAAGTTTGAGTTAATGCAGATCTGTACCGGATTGGGCAACTGCAGAGCTGAGGTGACAAAAATGAAATGAATGCACGGGCCTGAAGTGATCACTTTGTGGAGCGCGTTGGTCTTTTCAGATCAGTGATCAGAGTTCCGGTTACCAAGATATTGGCCAATAAAGATTCAAGGGCCGGTTCCGCACCACTCCGGTCCGCTCGGTCAATGAGCTACAACCAGGGTTTTGGAATGCAAAAGAGTAAGTGTTCAAGGAGAATCTGTCCAAAATGTTACCTCCTGCAGTGCATTGCTAAGTAGGGTATACTGCCACCAGCGTCACTACGACAGTTTACATGTACGCCAAGCTTGGTGTACTTCTCATAAAGTATAAAAAGTGCTTGAAGAGCTTCATGTTCGGAATGTGATCTCTTGGAATGCATTGACTGTGGGATATACCCAACAAGGCAGTGCCAATATGTATGCCAAATGTGATGCCCTTGTGGAATTGCTAGGCCGCCCATAAGCCTAAATAAATGGAGGCCCACTATGGGGAGGCCGCCCACTTCATAAATAAGTGAGTGTGAAGAAAAAGGAAAAAGAAAAGCGTGAGTAGGCGTGGACAGGCAACGAGGACGAGCTGCACAGGGGAAGAATCTCATCATGGTGACCAGGTCGAGCATCGAGTGAGGTCGCCGTAGAGATGGAAAGCGAAGAGCAAGCCATGGCACTCCCTTCCAACACCAGCGGGGTCGTGATATGAGCTGCCGAAATCGTCGAAGACTACCATGTCATAGCGGTTGTTCTCGTGCCACATCAGTGGTGCTGCCACTACTGAGAGAAGCCTATTTTTAACAAGCGAGGAGGAAAGAGTAGGGCATCAAGGAGGGCATAACGATAACAAGAGGAGGCTATCAACAAAGGGGAAGAGTTAATGAGGAGGTAACGAGGAGAGCAAGGAGTCGAAGGGCGAGAGGAGAGGAAGCTCGTAGCTCATCCTCGACAAGCTCTCTCTCTCTCTCTCTCTCTCTCTCTCTCTCTCTCTCTCTCTCTCTCTCTCTCGTCCTCGAATAGGAGCAAAGGGAGAAGCTTTCTCTTGCTCTCGTCATCAAAACAAGCAAAGCTCAGAGGGACATTAGGAAAAATATGAACCCTCTAGGGGCCCTTTGGGATTAAGCTTAATTAGAGGCCAGCCAATGAGAAGAGGGTGGTGGACACACTCTATGCCACCAAAAATGTAGGGGGACAAAGTAGTCTTACACTTCTTAAATGGGCTCTTACCTAGTGAGAAGATGGGCGGGGGGGGGTGGGGGTTGGGGGGGCATATGGAACTTCCAACTTCCCTCCTTTTTGATCCGGTTTTGAAAAAATCCCAAAAATTTGAAATTTTTCAAAATTTTCAAAACTCAAATTTCATCTTCTTAAAACCCCCCTAAAACTATTTTATGGTCAAAAAAGCATTTTTTGACCTCAAAAAGTCAAAACGTGCACCCAAAAACCCTAAAATTCAAATTTTTAAAAAAACTTTTGAAAAATATTTTTTTGCTATCCAGAGCTCCCTCAAAAGTAGTTCTTAGGCAAAAAGTGATTTTCTCTCTCTAGAACCCCTTTTCCAACCCCTCCTTGGTTGCAATCATCACACTCATCCTCTACTCCAACACTCTCTCTCTCTCTCTCTCTCTACACCATCTCCATTGCTGCAGCAAGGAAGCTCCTCTCTTCTCCCCTACCACCTTCCATTGCCACACCAAGCAAGGGTTATCCACCTTCTCCTCCCATTGTCACAAGGGTTAAACACCTTCTCATATCACTTTATCCCACCTACATTGTAGCAACAAGCAAGGTCCTTCTCCTCCTCCTAGTTTTCTTTTCTCAACCATGGCCAACTCTACTTCGCAAAGGCGGCCAAAGGATGAGGTCACAACACTTGCATGCCACAACACTAGAGGTGTAGATGATGAGTGGGTGCCACAAGAGTTCACCAAAGGTGCTTGGGTATACATGCAACCATCTGCTATTGGCCCTCATCGTGTACGGAATTGTACAAACCTAGATCTTCATTGGAAAGGAAAGCTCCTTGGCTTCAAGAACCGCAAAGACAAGGGGACCGTAGCCATTGTGCAACATGTTTTCTCAATGTCAACCATGCATTTGCAACAACCACCTCGATTTCCAACACATTGTAAGTACATGTTTTGAGAATACAAAGCTAGGTGTGAAATCACAATGTAATGTTATTATGGATTCATACTTAAGATTTGTCATGCATTTATAGTCATATTTCCATCCATGTTGGTGGAGGAGCAGCCACTACATAGTCTCTCCGGCACATTCAATGTTATACATGCGGATATTGGAGCAATAATTTTCCACATCTTTGCCCAACCAAACTGGTTCAAAGAAGTATTTTCTTTTATTCTCACTCCTATATTGTCCCTACTTCTACACAAGCGTTTGGAACGCTTGAACCCATCAAAGTAACTTCCTTATTAAGTATGGAGTGGCCGGTGCCAGATTTGTGGTCGGTAGTATCTTTCAAGCAAAAGATGATAATGGATGTCCAAAACTCTTTGAAATACTCTAAAGATTCTAGGTTTGTGGGCTTGAGTTGGTGTTTGCCTATTCATTGTTTTGTGCACATTTATAAAGAGTTTGGATTTGTGGAGACTACCACAATGCTTGTATGTAAAGATGCGCATTACGAGGAATGAGGAAGGTTTTTAGAAGAGGACTGGGGTTTTGTGGAAAGCATGCACAACGGGGACCGGTACCGTTGTAAGGTTGGAGCTTCAGGTATTGGAATGCGCTATTTGAAATCCCGCACCTCCTTGTACATACAATTTCACTATGATCGTTGGATGTGCAAGCTTGGAGTGTGGACTCCCTTACAGAGTGTAGACGGCGCTACTGCAAGCTTTGACATTGCAATGAAGATGTCCAACGATGCTTTGGAGACAGTCCAAGTGAACAAGCATTGGACTCTCAGTAATGTTCGAGAACATTTGGTTATTATGGGTTTTGAGGCCCTTCAACAAGCACAATTTCGTTTACAAGGTCACAAGGTGAGAATCCTTCCACCACATTTTCAATACATCATGGTTTGTCGATCATTGGATGCTTATTGTAATGAATTTCTGCAGATTAGGAAGAGAATGGAAGACAAATTGAAGGTCGAGGAGGACTGGGGGATGGATGGAACTATGCTATCGATCTTATAACTTTGGTAACTCTTGAATTTTCAAACTGATCCCCGCTGTAATCAACATGATTTGCTTCGGCAAATCATGCCTTTGAATATAGTTTTTTGCATTGGGATGAGAAATTATTTTTTGGTGAAAGTGCCTTTTTTTTTAATGTCTTAAAAAAAGGGTCCATTATAAAAGGGGGCCACCTAACTCATTCACTATTTTCACTTTTGAAACTCTTGAGCTCCTCCACTCTCTATCCACACCCCAGGCTAGACATGGATGCTTCCACAGCCTCTGCATCTGTAGCCACATCCACCCCTTTGTCACGCTTCATCCTCTTCCTCGAGGACACCAAATACAAAGGGAAGTTGGACCTCCACACCTTTTTAACTCGTCTCCCTGACCTTGACGCCACAGTTGCCCTTCACATGGATGCATTTTCCGAGATTTTTGCGTTCATGGAGGAGCACATCATAAAATATTCTCTATCTATCCCCCCATATATAGGGATCTGGGTGCCTTGCGATCTTTTGCGCTATATACACAAAGGTGATCGCCCATTCTCCAAGCGGTTGCAACGATTCCAAGAAATTGCAACCGATGCAGGCCATTACTTGGACGAGCAAGCCCCAGGGGTGTCAGCGCTCAAGAAGCGCAAGTTGGGGGTGGAGTACCTTTCTCGGCTCGCAACATTTATCTTCTTGGTGAGCAAGGAACCTGATTTGAAGGAGATCTGCTTACCACACCTTCAGGCTGGGTCCTTTATCAAGGACACCAAGGAGCAGCACGTTATCCCCATGAACCCTGCAGCAGAAGGAAAGGCACACTGGCTCGAGTATCCTAGGGGTTTTGAGGAAGTGGTTAAGAAATCCATAGTTGCGGCTGGCCCTAGTGACACTCCAGTGCCACTACCACTGATGAATGTGGCTATCCTAGAGGTAGAAATCAGCCGCTTCTCCTCAGTGTTAGTGGATGGGGAAGAGTATGTGTTCCTGCATGATTTGGAGAAAGCATTTGGCCTGCGCATGGATGAATTCTTGAGCGTGCTATGCAACAGCACCAAATGTCCCTTAGACAATACGCCAGATGCCCTAGAAAGCAAGCTCTTGCCAGATGGGGACTCTGTTTCTGACACTATTGCTGTTGTATGTGCGGAGGTCCTGGAAGCAGAGCAGTTGCACGTGGCTAATGAAGAAATCGAAGCCACACAAGCCAAGGTTGAGGCTGCTAGGATGCCTATGCCATTATGCAACCTCCCATCTGATGATCCAAAGCTCGTATCTGTGGTGCATGGGAGCATTGACTTGGATGCAAAGGGCAACAAGGAGGAGGACGACAAGGAGCAGAAGGTAAACTGTCTCCTAATTTTCATGTTACTATTTTATCCTTCATTGTCTTTTTTCTCAACCTTCATCGGTTTATGACAGGATGTCGTGGAGGTTGATGATTTTGCTGCAAGGATGGGTGGCAAGAGGACGGGCTTTGGACCTCAAGCTTCCCTTGCGCATTACCTAGGACAACTCCCCCCTGGCGATGTGGCCATTATCCATAATGAATTTACTCCCCAAGCCCATTTTATGACTTGGTCGTTAAAAGCTTTTAGCAAGTTTTTGTGTTTGAGCACCATTGCTCAAACTGCGCATCAAGTGTTCCTAGTGCGTAGATCCCTTGTATGCACAGCGTTTGGCACTAGCTTTCGTGGTAAAGTGCTTGCCCACATAGGGATACATGCTTCCATTGGCTCAACTGACCCAAAGGCCATAGCACAGTCCCTCTTGACTGGGGAGTTGCCTTACGCGCAAAATAGGCTCCAGAAAATGGTCAAAAAAATTATGAACTCCTCAGATACATGATGTAAAATCACTCTTTTGGAAGTAATAAAAAATATTTGAAATTTCTCTCTATCTTGCAAATTCTTTTGAATGTGCTTTGTCAATCTTGAAAATTGTTTCAATTGGTGATATGAAAATTGTTTTGATTGGTGACTTTGTTATTTCAAGTTCTGTATGTAATTTAAGTCAATTTCAATAAATTTAGGTATTTTATGTTCCCTAGGGGGTAGATAAACCTACCAAGGGCCAAAAAAAGCCTGGCCACAAGGGCGGGCAAATGGCCCATCCATCAGTTTTGGATGGGCCATTTGTGCGCCCTTGTGGCCAGGCTTTATTTTGCTCTTGGTAGGCTTATCTACCCCCTAGGATACTTACAAAGCACAAATTTATAGAAATGAATTGGTATGGCATCATTAATTAGATGCACCCTTTTTATGGCAATTCAAGCATACTCAAGGACACTAGAAAAGGTGAAATCAATTATGAAATGAAGTTTCCAGCACACTATCACCTGCTTTAGCTCTACCTAGTACACCCCTGCATCAAAAAGTCCAATTACATTGGACATTTGAAAATTCCAAATTAATGTTGCATAGTCACTTGGTTTCACAATATACTATGTTTTTGATATCCTATAGGGAATTCAAAGCTTGAAATGGCCAAAAAAGGGTGTCCACAAGGATCCATGTAAAATAATGTTGCAAAACCAATAGGTTTTAGTAAATTTGTCCTTTTTAAGTACCCTTGGGTGTAGATAAGCCTACAAGGGGCAAAAAAAAGCCTGGCCACAAGGGCGCGCAAATGGCCCATCCAAAACTGATGGATGAGCCATTTGCTCACCCTTGTGGCCAGGCTTTTTTTTGCCCCTTATAGGCTTATCTACCCCCAAGGGTACTTAAAAAGCACAAATTTATTGAAATTAGTGAAATTACATACAGAACTTGAAATTACAAAGTCATTTCATTACAAAGATAATAGACACAGTAGACACAACTGTTGATCATATTGTCATTGGAAAGTCAAATCATTACGTCAAAGATAAGGGTGTGCAATACAAAAACACGGGTAACTTCGGCTAATGCTCGAAGTCTCGTCACAATCAACGTGCAATCTGCATATCTTTTGGCTATATTGTCACTCGCTTTGCATGAATGGCGCATTGGTTGGTATCTTCCAACACCAAAATGATGTGGGCCTCTGCAACTTCTTGAATAGCTTCTAGTGCTATTGCTTGCATTCTATACTGATTTCCATAGCTTTGAAGCACCTCCTTCACAATGCAAGCAAAGGGGGCACATCGAATCAAAAGCTCCGTCGTCTTCTGGTAGTGGCGGATTTCTGCAAATGCCCTTGCTATTTTTCGGCGCCGCTGCGGTTGTCTTGGGGGCACTTGCACATTTGCTGGCGGGCGGCGTTTAGGATTCTTGAAAAACTTAGACTTGCGCCTATTTACATGCTAAGGGGCTGGTTCTGCAGCCTCTTCTGATTCTTCCTCTTCCCTTGAATGCTGATCTTGTCGTGTGGGGAGAGCTCCCTGGCCTCGAGGCAATGTCTTTCCCCCAACGGCCACCCGGTGTGTGCGCGGTATTTTATCTCGCAGCCATGGTGGCTCACTCTCTAATTCAATGTCTGTATGGACCACCCAAGTCCTGGATGGTCCTACTTGTGATTGGTGGTGCGACGGCTACTCCCTATCGGACTCTTTTGTTTGCTGGCCCTCTTCTTCTCTCCAGCGCTAGGCACGTTGCTTCATTCTCCTTCTAGGTGTTATATCTTGAGGAGGTGGAGATTCAACAGTCGTGGATGACTCTCGTGCCCTACCACCATACCCACTACCAGATGAGTTCCTGGAACGGCCAGGCGTTCGTGGCGATTTTCTTGTGCCTTTAAGCCATGATGGCTTCTCACATCCTTGGAGGGTGTTTTTGTTCGCAGGCGGATGCTCTTTCGCGGTTTTTTTGGTGCGCGCCATTCGTTGGTAGGAGCTCACCTGTTCTTAAGAAATGAGTGGTTTATGAGAGCATACAATATTTATAAGGGCCCATTTAAAAAGGGCCATGTTCACACTAATTTTTTAAAAACAAGTATTATTTTTTAAATACATGTCGCTAAGAGTTGGATTCTGCGTTCACGTTTAGTGACTCGCATAGTATCCACTTTGATCCTTGTCACACTCTGCATCGTCGCCTTGCAGCATGCTTGGTGGGACCTTGCGACATTTTCCACTTGTTGGTATGATCTTGACGAATCTAGTTCCACACTTCAATAGCAATCTTGGATTGTCGCGCACGCTCCATTATGAGCTTACAAGCAAATGTTGTGCGAAAAAACCAGTTGAAGGTCTCCTCCAAATAATTGGATTGCACCATTCCACCACACCATGTCGAGTATTTTTTAAGTACACTCCCCTTGCTCGATAATGGGACTTCTCAATGCCTTGAGTGCTAAAAATTTCAAGCGATCCATACTTGTGCATAAAAAATGCACCATGCGTAAACAAGATATGTTGTTCACATGAGTAAACGATCCACATTATTAAATTAAAAAAATCCCTTTTAATGAATACACCATGTAAAATGACTTACCATGTAATGTGTGATGTTATTTTCACCCCAAGAAAGGGTGAAGACCTTGGTAAAGTCCGCCAAGGCTTCTTGAAATGATTGGCGTTGTTCTTCTATTGTGCTGTTAAGGCCCATAAGCTTGACCATTTTATCAAAATGTGCCCAAACTTGCTTGCGCTTGTTTGCAAGCTCGCCATTTGAATCATTGTCAGTAGTATCTTTGCATAACTCCTTCCAACGCTCCCAAAGGTTACCTACCTGCTGGTTGGAGCTGTTTTGAGCATCATATCGACTTGGCTTTCCTTGGAAAACTTTCTTGAAAAAGTGTCTAGCTTTTTGTCCACTCATTGACACTTGTTGAGCAATTTCATGGGCCTCCCCTGTGTTCTTTGCAGCAATGATAGACACATTTCCACCATGACAACCAATGGAATTCAAGAGTACCTCCACTCTTTCGATCGCTTCTTGGGACTTTTCCAACGGTTTCATTGTGAAAGCATAGTCAATGTGGAGCTTCAATAGCCTATCAAAAATGCGCATGAATGCGTGTAATGTACAAAAATGTACATTCGATAGAGGAAATCAAAATATTGGATTCCAAGCATGGTCCTTTTCATCACGGTCTGGGGCATTGATCATGGGACATCTCAGAATAGACGCTTCCCATTCTCTACCTTCATCTCCGACATCACGACAATCTAACCCTTGTTCTCCATGTGCTTGCCATGGAAGCATGGAACCGGCCTTTGTAGTGCTGTTATGTGAATTTTGTCCATTAGGTTTGTACCCTCGAGGAAAAAATGGACAAGGCATGAGAGAAGAAGCCCCTTGTTTGCAGCCAAGCAAACACTTTATGGTCTTCAAATCCCCACCTAAGTGCCACTCCACATCATAACTACCAAAACCCTCAATCTGCAACTTCTGACCTGCAATTTGGGAGTGTATTACTTTTGTGATCCATGGAGTTCTCTCAAAAATCCATGAAAGTACTCCATTGGTGTCTTTGGGCACCTCAATGGCACCCAACCACCAAATTTCTTTCTCTGATTGCACGCTAAAAGATGGGGTGGGAGATGGCTCGACTGAATCCCTTCGCTTGGTTTGCAGAAGGGCCTCATTCATTAGAGTGACACTTATCCTCTCTAACCTTCGGCCTTTCACTATTTGACACTCATCGAGTTTCAACACAAAAGTGACTTTTGTACCAAGCACTACAAAATAAATAGTGCTAAGACCTTAAACTTCAGAGTCTATGATAAGAATAATACCAAAGAAAAAAGTAAAGTGTGTCACCTTCTTCAGGTAACTCGTAAAATCTAAGCATGGCTTCCTGAAGCCTTCTAAGATCCACGAAAACATTGTTCCACATTGTGTAAGGAAATCCCTTCTCCGAAGGTCTTATGGATTGTTTCTTACCTTTTCCCCTTGTCTTTGTTGCGCACGAAGCATAAAGGGAAGTTGGCATTGTGTCCTCAATGTGTAGGTATGTCCCAATGTGGGAGAACACATCTTCGTTTGTGGCCTTCTTTGCGAGCTTAATCTTGTGAGGAACGGGAAATAGGTTTTCCACAATGCCATGTTCTTTGAGGGCATCCTTTAGGAGTTGTAAAATAGCCTGATAGGCTTTGGTGCTGATTCCAGCCTCATCACAAGCTTGTTGAACGTCATCATCACTAACCACATTTCTTAATTTACGCATAAGGTCCTTGGTGACTGCATCCTTAATGTGCTTACCTCCAGGTGATTGTAAGATAGAAATCACGTCCTGGGTATTGAGACAACTAGTGAGAAGGTTGACTCGATCATCTTGGCTTGTTCCACCGCATGCCTCCTGGATGAAGTTTTTAGCAACAAATAAACATAAATGTTAGAAAATAGAGTGAAGTAAGAATGCATCATGCAAGTAAAGACCAAATCACCTTGTGGCTGTAACTTGTCGTTTGCGTGCTCCTCCCGAATGTGCAAGAGTTTCAATGGATGAATATGTGCGTTTGCATTCCCTTGCGCCAAGGGGTGTTTCTTACAAGTATGTGATGGTGTTGGTAAGCTTCTGGATGTGGGACTCCTTTTCTTGCATTTGTTGTTCAAGAGTTTAACTACCCTCTCCGAAGAGGCAACACTCTCTTGTAATGCCGTCGTCTTGAGGTGAAGAGCTTGACATTCGTGCATCCACATATGCAAAGAAGCACCTGCACCCATACACAACCGCTTGCAATAGCCTACCAAGCCTGCTTTTTCCCTCCCAAGAAATTGAAGAAATATGGAAAGGCTATTAAACAGTGGATGGAAGCGTCTTATAGGATCATAAGGGTACAAATGGCCATCCACCCAAATGTCAACATTGGTCTCACAAGCGGTGCGACGTTCCTGTGATGACCTTTGATTACCTTCACTAGTGGTCTTCGGTGCAAATGCCGTGGGTAAGCGAACATGTATGCTTTTGGTGTGCGGAGTACGTGGTGGTGGAAACAAACCATTTGTGATGTCCGTAAGCACCATGGAAGCTGTTGCGTGAGGAAGCAAATGATAAAAAGATAGAGGGGGAAGGGTAGAGAGGTTGAGGAAGATGGGAGGAGAGAAGGAGGGAGGGGGGGGAGGGAGAGATTGGGGAGGAGGAGGAAGGTAGGGGCAGGGAGGGAGAGGGAGAGAGAGAGAGAAGGGAGGAGGGAGGAGGGAGGAGGAGGAGAGAACAAAATGTTTATTACTTTTTGGGAGAAAAGATTTTTGAAAAAATGGACTTTCTAAGCTTGTGGGTTAAAAAATGGGTCAAAAAATGAATTTTGGATATGTATATATGTTGGGAGGGAGTTTTAAGTAAAAAAACAAGTAAAAATAATTTTTTTAAAAAAAAATCAAATTTTGACTCTTTGTGACCCACGTTTTGCTGATGTGGACACACCCCTATGCTTCCTTCACTTTAAAAAAAGCTAGAGAGAGAAAGTAACCCTTTAGGTCCACATCTTACATTTGTCTAAAAAAAAGGCTAGAAAAGCCTACTCAAAACTACCTTCTTCAGTGCCCTTGCCCCCTAAACCCCACACAACATTAGACTTAATCCCTAAAAATTAGGATTCTTAACAAGGCCCATGCAAGGTTCATATTTCTCCTAATGAGGAGGAGATGAAGAAAAGCACTAAAGAAAGGCTTTCTCTCTCAAGAAGGAGAAGCAAGGCGAGGAGCTTGAACAAGAAGGAAAGCGTGCGAGGAGCTTGGACAAGGCAAAGCTTTTCTCTCTCCCGCTCTCGACCTCGGCTAGCAAGCCGGCAAGGGAAGATTTGAAGCAGGATACGGCTATCTCACTCTCATGTTGTGACGCAAAATCAAGGGGCTCTTTCTCAGCATAAACGAAGGAATCGACCTAATTAAAGAAGCAGAAGGAAATCACAAGGCAAGCCCAGCAAGGGTTAAGAAAATCGAAGCAATTGAGGAGCAGAAAGCTGCGAAATAACTGACAGAGTTGAAGCTTGCTGAATCTAAGGGCAACCGAAGCAGATAAAGCAACATGAGGGAATTTCCATCATCGTCATCTATTAGAGATTGAATTAGCATTTTGATAAGTCCGGCGTCGTTAATGGCCCGGTTAATCCTATAAATGGGAGCTTAAACTCCTAGTTAGTAGCTGATCCAAGTGCCGATACTGTTAATAGACCACCTTGGCTAAGGACTAAGTTGTAATCAAAGTAATATTCAATTAATTGATGATCGTGGTGATTTCCATAGCTATCAGTTCTTCTTGTTCTCTCTCTTTTACACCTCCCACAGCCAGAGGCCTGGTGCCTGCCTGGCTCACGTAGCGAACACATACCCCCCGACAACGCATCTTTGGCATTGGGTATGGGTGTCAAGAACTCAAAGCCCCCTATTTCATGTCCTACATAGCTCAGGATCTGGCTGCAAAGATTGAAGACCCGAAGAGCTTAGATCCATACAACAAGCGGCTGTTTATGAGGGAAAGAAGATGCTTGATGCCTGTGGGGATGCTGCCATCAACAGAGAAATGAGCTCGTCTACGGAGCTTGCGCATCGAAGAGGTACAGAGTGAGGAAGAAGGAGATGCATCAAAGAGAATAAAAACGACAGGCTCATGTCCATCTTTTTGTGCTCTTGACTCGTGACTGTTGCCACCTCGCATGGCGCTCCCCCACATTTGAATTTTCCCAAGCCATTTGTTTCTTCTTTGCACGGATGTGTTGTAAAGACCGTGTAATTTTTGAACTCTTAAGAAGCTCCTTCTGCCTTGCTCTATGAATAAGTCGTCTATAACTTCATTGGTGTAACTCTAATAGGCTATTGGCCTTATCCTTTCCTCCCCCATGTCTAGTGTGCTTAAAGTAACCTGTTCTTGCCATGTAGTGGGTTTTTTCCATGCCTTCTGTGGACCATATTGATAGTGAGCCATATTTCTTGGAAAAATATGGACCATGGTTGAATAGTATGTGCTACATTGAAATAAAACAAAATGGTGTGTAGAGTACAATTTTTATTTTTTTTGTATACATAGCATGCTAATCCACCATGTAATGTGTGATGTGTTGCCCACCCCACCCTGTAAGGTAAGCCTTCTTCCAATCCAGCAAGGATGCTTGAAATGCTGTGAGCTTACTTTGGTCCCAAGAATGTTGCTCAATGTAGTGGAAAATTATCTAGTGATTTTCACACGTTCGCCTTGTGATTTTGGATTGCCCCACCACCAACATTGTCTTTACCACTTTGTGTAACTATTTCCATTTGTTGAACAGGTTTCTCCTCTCCTCTCTATCTGAATCTTTGAGGCTAAACCCAAGAAACCTTATGGCCTTCATGCCCTATTGATGCTCTCCTAGGTACCTTGTAACGACTTTGAGACATCTTAGGGTCCCGAGGGATTCACTCTATATACAAAACGGGATGCCACTTGCGAGTAGACAACTTTGATAAAACCCCTATATACAACTCATATCAGGGAATATGACCCCCCTTTCTACGCTTATACGACAATCAATAAAGAAAACTCTCATACCCCTATCTTACATATAAAATTTAGGTCTCACATGATCTAAATGAGTAAAGCTAATCAAAGAGTGATTGGCAACGTACCTTTCCCAAAATTCATCCGAGTTCTAGTGCACACGATGACCAATGGTTACAAGTAGTCAACATGGGGCAGTCCCCCCCCCCAATCCCCCCTCCCCCTTCCCCATAAATATGATACCCCTCTCCCTTATTTTTGAGCATGAATGTAAATTATTGGGGGCCTGCCCCTAACTTATACGCTTATGTAACTTGTAAAAAAAAACCCTCCCTTGCACTTACGTGATGCGGTAAGTTTCCCGTGGTGAATCCCCAGGCTTAGGGTCCTCTTTGATTTTCCCTCTAATGCTTTGATCACTCTTTTCGACTCACTCTCTAGCTTTAATGTCCATGCAAAACATATGTACAAATGAACCACCTTTTCAATTATTTGATAGAGTGCATGAAGTGTACAAATGTAAACTCTACTGAGAGGAATATCAAGCACTCGCCTAAAAGTTTTATCTTGAAGATGTCTATTTGGATCTCTACTCCATTGCACACTCTCAAGAGATTGTGCATCAGCCATGCAATATAAGCATGGATTTTCCACAGCTGCACCATGTGTTATGTTGTACATACACTTAAGAGTCTTTAAGTCACTTGCCATGTGCCATTCCACTGTATAGTCACCAAATCCTTCCACTAAAAGTACGACTCTGTTTCTTTGATCACTGATGATAGAAGGAATTTGGGTTTGACTAAAAACCCAATTGAGGATTTCAAAATCTTCCTTATCAACCTGCAATGAAAATGAAAGCAAAAAATCAACAACCAAATAATAAAAAATTTTGTTATTATAGAGTGAACTAAGTATACCTGAAATGATCCTAGAGTTAGAATGTTGTTTTTGGATCAATTGCACGTTGAAGTATCTTGGATCCTCTTACATTATTGATGGATCCAGAGATCTGTACATGAGGGTGATGGTGACTCTCTCCAGCTTCTTGTTCTTCAAGACCTCGCACTCGTCGAGCTTCAAAACAAACTTAAGAACCCACCACACTCCTCTTGACTGATGTCAAAGAAGTGAATTGCATACCTTTGCAATGCTTCAAGATCAACACAGAGGTTGTTGTGCTCGTTAAACTGTACCTCTCTGCCACCCTTACCTAAGAACATTGCTTCAATATGGAATGGTGACCCAGGTTTCTCAAACACCTCATCGTTTACGTGACGACGAGCATCCTTTTTATGTGATGGCTTTGGCATCAATGATCCTCTCTGTAGTTTATTTTGAGACTTTTTAGTTAATGCTTTGAAGAGTGCCTTGTATCCCATCTGCGAGATGCCACTCTCATCAAGTATTGCTTGCACTTCCAGTGGTTCCAGTTGATTCTTGTTCATGAAGGAGGTAAGGAGCCTCCCTTTTAACTTATGAATTTTTTTCTGAGTTATCATCTCTTCAACTACTTCTTTTGGAACTAGACGGCTGTAATGCACTCTGGCATTGAAGCCTACACCGTTCGAGTTTGGATGCAGCAAAGACCTGCAAAAAAAGCACCATGTATTATGATCATGTATAGAAAAGTGTATCCGTTTCTTAGTGCACATTGAAGATACAAAAGCAGAAAAAAACTTTGAGTTACCTTAAAGCTCGTATTCATTTTTTTAGGCCACCACTACCAATCTTCATGTTCTCTATGTTGCATAGATCTCATTTTCTTTTTTGACTACCAAGCAGAGTGTCTTTCTCTTGCAAAGTTGCAATCTTCTTCTCAAGGCTTTGGATTGTCTCTTTGTTTGATGAAATCTTCCAAGATCGTGCTTCATTAAGTTTCTTCAACTGCATGTTCTCCATCGCCAAGAGGTTTCTTTGTTTTTCCGTATTCAATCCTCTCATTTCCAAATGTTCGGTGTATCCCAATAGCCTATCCTTGCCATCACTTGTGAAATTTAAGAGGTTAGTGATATTAGCAAAGAGAGGTTGTAATGGAATTTGCCTATTCAATTTGAGAGTAGCGGAATTTAATGAGAGTACTTTCAAGAAATGATTTTGTGAGCATAGCGGGTAGACATAATTGAAGATAGCAACATAATTATAGCAATTAGTTAACTTGGCATGGACAATAATTTTGCAAGAGAGAGAACTTAGAGAACATGACAACAGTTGAGGACCGGATTTATGTGGAGCCGGTCCCCCCTCCAATAGGCATTTGTATTATGATTTCTCCCATAAAGAGAGACTTGTTACAATACATTCTTTGTGTTCCTTGTGACTTAGGTGAAGCAATGAAGATGGAAAGCTTCATGCATCACCAACATAACATAAACTTGAAGAAAGCTTTAACTATCCCAAGCCTCAGTCCCAAGACCTCAAACACCTTCGAAGGTGGAGAGAGCTAGCAGGGAATGAGGGTAGGGAAGAAGAAGAAGAAACATTTCGTAGGAGAAAGAATTAGTTCCTCACTTATCATACTCTTGTTGCTAGCATACATAATAGCATAGTAATGAAGAAGAAGGAGATGGCAAGCTTAAGCATTGAAGCATGGCTCTTGGTTGGATTTTCACTCCATAGCCAAGAGTGTTGGTGTAGGCTCTCAACCTTTACTTGCTTGGAGAGGGAGCTCTTCCACTTTGCATAGCACACAATGAGAGTTCTTGTGAGTGTGTGTGGGTGAGTGTACCCCCTAATCACCCCCCTAGCTTGCTTGGGTCGACCCCCCCTTGTAGCTCATGCTTGAAGCTCATTGGACCCCTCCAGGCCTAGCCAATCACAAGCAGAAGCCATTACAAGCAAGAGGGATAGCCTTGGGACAAGTGTCCCCCTTTCCCCTTTGAGAGAGAGGACTTGATAAATGTAAAAACAATTAGATAATTCAAGTAATTTATCATTGGACCCCTTTGAAGCCTAGCCAATAGGCTTCAAGCAACACATGAAGGTAACATGGGTAGGGACCTGACATGTGTCCTTGCTGCCTCTTCAAGCTGGGGCTTCCCTTGTGAGTGAGTGTGTGTTCTCTCTCTAATCCCTAGGAAAAGGGCTCGCCCCCCCTCTTGTAGGGATGCTTTTGACTTTAGGAGCTCAAGCACCTTAGTCATCAAGCATGACAAAGCACTTGGACTAGGGGGTATTCCCACAAGCATCTCAGGCAAGCATGTCAAGGCACCTCAAGCACCTTAATCAAGCGGCAAGTCAAGCACCTCAAGCATGGAGTAAGTCAAGCACCTCAAGCACCTTAATCAAGCACCTCAAGCAGGACAAACACCTCGAGCTTGGGCCGGGTACCCACCTCAAGCTCAGCCCTAGCTTACCTAAGGTCAAAGGACTTTTACACACATTATTGGAGGTCTTCAATGAAGCTAACCCTAAGGTCTTATGCTCCATTTGTTAGCCTTGATCTTGATAGACCATCTCTCATTTGGGCCTCTTTACTATTGGCGCCGTGTTGAGATAGATCTATAAGCACATATCTATATCTTAACACTTGTTCCCGTTTATTCTCCCACATTAAGTGATCAATTTAATATGAGAAAATCATTTGGGTTGGTTAGATATTAGATTTTATGACAGAGGTGGCCCATTTGTTGTAGGATCCTTTGGATAAATAGACCCATCGGTACACAAATCCAAATGATATTCCTTTTTTGTCCTTCTAAGTTCTTTCTCCCATTGAGATAAGAAAGACTCCCTCCTACATTTTTGCAACGGTGCATACTCTTGCAATACATCAACATGAAGATGATGTGTGTTCTTTCTTTGGGTAAGTGTTGAAGATGAAGGGGTTGAGGATTTCAAGTTCAAATTGGTGTTTTCATCATAAAAAGAAGCATTCTCCATTCCTAGAGTTGATAGAGAAATAGATAGACACTCGAAACTCACGAAATATCTCAAGTTCTGGGAGGGAAGGCCATATTCTCATGTTTAGAGTTGATAGAGTTCCTGTGGCTTATGTTTTTGGAGGGAATGCTTGTAAATTGTCATTTCAAATCATTAGTCATACGTTTAGTTGGATTCTTGACAAGAGAACGAAGGATAAGAATGATAAAGACGGTGGCTACCTACCAAAGAATGTTATTTTGGCTTTTGGTTGGTGCCAAAAAGTATCACATAAGATGCACAATTTAACATTTTAATTTTCTCTCTCTATTCTGACGTGGAAATTCTTATAGAGCCCAAAAGTGAGTCCAACTTTCTCCTAATGAATAATGCCTCCCAAACGATGTCCTCTCCCTCATCCTGAAACTAGTAGAAAAGAGTTGACAATCCATGCTTCAATGCATATTTTCTTCTTGACGTTTTGGAGCATGCTTCATGACAAGTTCTCATAATATAAACAATTATTTATATGCTAAAAATTAGAAAAACATATGAACATACGCTATATTAAATTGTGTATGACACTTACAAACTCATGTCAACTAGTCTAGTAGCCTCCACTCCCAATATGAGATGATCTTGCAGCCTCCAGGCGTACTCTAGTTGCATCTCGCTCTATTGAAACCGCTTTGGACACTCCTATGCCTCTTGCAAAATCCCTTCCCACTCCTCTGTCTTCAACCATACTAGATTTGGCATATTATTCTTGTATCTATTTCATGCATCTAATCGACAATATGAAATTGTTGCAATAGCCATGCTCCAGCTGTTGGTATAACTGGGACTCTCCTTATAGGTGTGGCACCACTAGTTGGTGTGACTAGAATGCTGGATATAGGAGTCGGATTAGTTGTATCTGGTTTGGAAGGACCAACTCTCCCAAACTATTATGCATATGCACACTGCTCAGGAAAAACTGTGAGAAAAATATAGATCTTCTGAGGTGATATGCTGACCAGAGTAAATGGAAAAGTTAATCTTGAGAGTATAGCTCCTCCTCATCTTCCATGGCTATAAAAAATAAATTTAAAACATATATACAATACGTTAGTTCACTTAATTGTAAATAGCCAATTTAAGCAACACAAATCACTCCCAAATCACTATCAATTCAATGATATATAGTAATTAAAATACATTAATCATAAGTAGAAATCACAAAAAAGTTCTTAACAAAAATCACTGGTCAATCTCTCATCTTCAATGAGATCTCATGCACCAAAGATATATATCTCTATCTGAACTTCTGCATCTTTGTCACATCAAATTCCACGGCTCCATCTATCTCTACATCTATCTCAGTATCCAATTGCTCATCTTCAGGTTTAGGCATATGCTCACCAAGAGCACCAAATTCAAGCTCAATATACTCATCTTGATCACCCACAATCCGTGCACGTTACTCGTGCGTCTCTTTGTTCTCAACCTCCAATCCTTCACAAACATGTTTACTTTGTGGAGAAACTTGGACAACAAAGAGCTAGCACAGTTTAGTCAAATCTTCTTCATCTTTTTCCTTCCATAGTGGATCAATGATAAACACAATTTGTTCACAATGTTGCGAAAGTACAAATGTATCCCGATCATCCGTCCACACCCACCTAGAGGTCACTTGAATTAGTCCACTCCTATCTTTGCACACAATTGCACTGGGACCACTAGTAATAACCTTGAACCACTTGACATCAAAGATAAAAATATCAAAATTTCTAAAACTAATTTCAAGATGTCTTAGATGTAGCCAAAGTGTTCAAGATGGCCAATCTGTGTATTGTCATCCCTGGTACTACTCCACTTTTTTGAACAAAGATTTCCATGACCCCGGGGGATTCACTGTATTTTTTCATACGGTACCATGTGAGTGTACAATAGGGGGTTGTTGGATTTTTTACATAAGCGTATACAATAGGGGTTTTACATATTACCTCACAAAACAGGCGTTTATGTCCACAAAGATAACACATAACTAGTCATCAACAAAATGTCAATCATTAAAGAACAAGAATACATCCTAATTCCTCTCTGTCTTGCCACACATTGGCTAGAGAGAGAGAGAGAGAGAGAGAGAGAGAGAGAGAGATGGAGAATGTTAAGCTGGTATTTATTATGCTAGTTCAAATGTAGAAATGACACATATCATGAGAACATAGATTTTCACTCTATATTTGTTTCACCACCTTTCATGGCAACATGATGGTGTCCAAGCATCGTCTACCTGCACTATTTGAACATAGGGGATGCAGGAGATTGATCTTTTCTATCACCGCCGATTGAATATGAGGGCAGCACAAGATTATTCCAAGCATCTCTCAAGTGCACGATTTGAACGTAGAGAAGGTCGAAGTCACCTCTAGCCCTCTTCTTTTGTTGCATCGTGTGAATCCAGCCTACGTCTAGAAATCTTTATGCAAATTTGAATCAGCAAATTTTTTTTCCCAACTTTGGAGCATTTCCCAGGCTTTGTACAAGTAGAGAGAATTATTTACACACACACAATGTCACAGGCTGCTATTGGGCAATTAGCGAAGTGGGCACTAGAGAGAGCGCAACTTCACACATAGCCTGGACAAGCACTTGCACAGAGACATGCTTGCAAGCACTCACAAGAGAGAGAGAGAGAGAGAGAGAGAGAGAGAGAGAGAGGGTGCACATTGGGAAATACATATATGCAACTTGAAGAATTGAGGTTAGTATGCATGAGTGGGCCGAAGTTTCCAGGGTTTCTCTTCGTCCTCGCTCTCTCCCCCTCGCGAGTCGCAGATGAGCTTCCAAACTCCATAGCTAGTCTTGCAAGGTATCTCTCCCCTCCCTCAGAGCCTCCGATTTGACAAGGTATTGTGCTTTACCTCCTTTTCCGTGCATGCTTCCGATCTATCATTTTTCCACCTCAGGGCCTACTGCTTCAGAATGATCTACTTTGGCAAGCTCTGCCATTTAGATATTTAGAGTTAATACTTTCTATCAGAGTTCCACCTTGGAGACTTGCCCAATACTTATGGATATTTTTTCTCCATTTTCTCACATCATCAGTCTCAATCTATTGGAAAGCGGTTCATGTCCTAGGTTAGGCTCTTGAATCCTACATAATGTGGTACTATCTGCCCATGCTCCTCGCTTGTCAATCTCTACCTCTATCTCCTCTTCTTTGACTTCCTACATGAATATGGCCACTCCAGCATGGAGATAATTCCCTTGTCAGTCTTCCATTCCGATTTTCTCCTCCGATACATCCTCTACCTTGGGGGGTTCACTATGTGTAAAACTACCATATCACGTGCGTTCAAGAAATGTTTGTAAAACCCCTTATCTGTGAATTTTTTAAAGAATATAATGTACCCTTTTCTTTTAAAATTTGTAAGTATTTTGCAAATTTGAAAAAATAATGGCCTTCTGTATATACATTTTTGTAAGTTTCAAGAACTTTAATACCCTTCTGTTGAACTCCTGATACATTTTTATTAGGTGACCTCCCTGGGTCCTCTACACACCCTCGTATGGTCTCTATCTTTTGTGCAAGTCCAAATACACATATGGACACATACAAACACATTAATAGAGAGAGAATTTACTAAATCTTGCAATGTGTGCAGCTACCACAGGCTTCACCATGAGTCCCAAGACTCCAACTTCTGCTTGTTCATGCCCTTGTACGACTACCTTGGAAATTCCCTTAATCCAAAAAGAGAGGCCTTTCATGCCCAAATCCGACATGGTATGTAACATTTTTGTGCAGCTAATAGTGAGCCAGTGGAAGCTCTCCACATAATCAATGTACTAATTGCAAGCTTTCATGACACACTTTGGCACACTTCTCATGTGTGCATGTCGTAATCTATCTAAGCTTATACATTCTCAAGTGGATAATTTTGGTGATAGATAGCATAAATGAGCATGTCCCTGTTAACCCTCGTGGCTCACGGACACCCTATCGCCTACGACGGACACTGTAACCATATTATTTATTTAAGTAGAGTCAGGCATCGGGCTTGTCGGTCCAATAGGGAAAGGTAGAGTGATCGCCGATGAGAGGCGCACTCTAACACGAACATGTTAGGGTTATTTGGCTAAGCATGGGCACCCAAGTGTGAATGGGGTGAGCTCACATAAAAGCCAATCAATCCTAAAATTGAGTCATTCTCTCATTGTGCAATAGAAGCTGCTCTTGCTCCATCTCCACCTTCTCCTTCACCATCTCCTTGTGTGTGTGCGTGTGAGAGAGAGAGAGAGAGAGAGAGTGTGAGAGTGTGTGTGCAATCGAGCGTTGCGGCGGCACGACGGCGGCGAGGCGGTTGAGCGCGGCATAGCGGCGTCTCCCTCTTCTTCGCGGCGAGGAATCCTCTACGGCAGGAGCATAAGGCGGTGAGTGACACACCATTGCCCTCTTTGAGCTTACTAGTTAAACTAGTTGTGTGCTTGGAGCCGTCTGCGGCTCGTACACGGTGTATCGGCAAGTCCCTTGCTTCGACAGTGCGGCAAGGAGCGCACATTTTTGGCACCGCTGCCGGGGAATAGCCCTGCACTAAGCCCAAGAGGCACTTTGTGCTTCTTGTATGAGTGGTTTGCTGTAGGAAAGAAGAGGGAGAGGAAGGCGTATTTTTTCTGCAAGTTGTTAATTCTGTTTTTCTGTTGCGCACAGTTTGCATTTTCTGTTTTTCTGCTACGTACATTTAGTATTAGTTAGACAGTTAGCAAAATTCTGTTTTTTTGTTTGCACACAGTTAGCATTAGTCACACAGTTAGCATTTCTTGCATTTTTTTGCATTTTCTGTGTTTTCACTGCAAAGTTCTATCAAGTTTCAATTTCTGCATTTTCTGTGTTTTCTGTGTTTTCTGGTTTGTGCACAGTTAGGCGCACAGTTAGTTAATTAAGTAGGTTAGTAATTAGGTGAACCACTGATTAGCAGGTCAGTAGGTAGGTGGGATAGTAAATAGTTAGGTGAGGTCAACGCGTACCAAATAATATCTCCAAAAATAAATAAATATATATATATATATATTTTTGTTTTCAAAAAAAAATTAAAAAAATCGAAAAATAAAAACGTGAGCGAGGGGGAGGTTAGATTTTCGAAAATAAAAAACGTGAGTTATAAAAACGGATGGGTTGGTTTGTATAAAAGTTAGATCGGGATCGGGATCATTTGCTCAAGCCCAAGCCCAATCCCCAGTCCTCAGTCTTATGATATATACTAGACTCACTCTTATATATATACCCTACCTCCTCAAGAGGGAATGAGAGCATGTGGGACAAATCCTCCACTCTTCTCCCTTCTCTTCCCACTTGCACCTTTAGATTTGCTATTTGGAGCCTAGTTCCCTAGCTAGGAAAAGACTATTTCAAGCTTTTCTGGAGCAAAATAGAACCAAACGGTGGGCTGTAAAGCACAGCGCGTCCCTCCTAGCGATACGCTCGTTTCGAGCTATCACAAGGCCCATTCCACGACACGCTCTAAAAAATCTAGCAAAAAAACAAACAAAAAACACGCTAAAAACTAGTCACAAGGCCTCCTAGAGCAGCTTTTTGACACCTTAGGGTATCAAAAGCACATGCACTTACGCTCTGGGCGTGTGCTAGAACACGAGCATATTGAGGGTGCCTCTATTCATACGGACACCCATTACCCATCCACGATAGGCTCTAGACCCTCAGCGGGGACACAAGGTAGCACCACCCAAGACCCTAAAATAGCCGCTAGTGATTCCTCCTCCGACTCAGAAATCATGGAAGCATACCCTACCCAAAACACTGAGAGAGAAGGCCATGCACCTCCCGAAGCTCCACAGCCTAGTACTAGTATGTTTAGCCGTTTCATGGAAACATTAGGTGGAGCTACTCGCTCGGAACCTGATGCAAATGAAGCACACGAAGGGGGTGGGGAAGTGGACTCTCCTTTCACATCGCACGTGGACCCCACACCCCCAAAGAGTGTCCATGTGGATATCCTGCCAACTTCTTACCAAGAAGGCCCTGTTGAGCTGCCTCCTTCAGAAGTTCCCTCTAGAGTACCGTTGGTGACAAGTAAAACCACGGGGAGCAACATTGCTTCTACCTCACAAGAAACCGTTAACACGTCGACTCTAGAAGGATTGTTCATTAATGATCATTGGACATACGACCTCCACACTGAGGTGTTGACGGATCTACACTCTGGCCACGCCTACCATGTAGGATGGATAGAGATTGTACAATCCACCTCTAGTGCCACGAGCATCGAAGATCAACAGAAAATGATCTGTAATGTTATCCATAGCATTATTCAATCAGAAAGGCAAAACCGAGGGGTAAATATACTCTCAACTGGCCCCATGAGATTTCTGGATACGAGCAAGGCTCAACAGCCTACTCTATCACAAATGGAGACTCCTCCAATGAGCCCCATGGACCCATCTTACGTCATTTCACCTGGGGTCTCTATGCAATCTGAGCCTCCGAGCGACAACTTTAGCTTCCCTAACTTGGCTCAACCCTCTATTAAGGAAAACACAGTGCTCACTCCAGGGATAAGCCTGACAGAGAATGTACTGATGACATCTACGATTAGCGCAGTGCCACTACCTAGTGTCGTAGTACCTAATATGGGGCCTCGACCGTATGTGCCTAGCCCCTTATGCACACATGGCCCCCACACCTCCAATTGTACCACTTGTTTATGCTCCTCGAGTGCCGCTCCCTAGCCCTTATCCGAGTGGACCTATGCCCGGTTATGTTCCATATCCTGCATCATCCACACATATGCCAAGACCGGTACCCGTCCCTCTCCCACATATGATTCCAAGAGTACCTCCACCGGCCCTGCCTCCTCACATAGGTGACTTGACAGTGTTTGCTCAAACCATAGGTCGATCTATCGCGGAAAATATGCGTCATGCATCTGATAGAGAGCCTAGAAGTAAGGCAGTACAAATTGCCAAACTCACGCAAAAATTCAATGGGGACGAAGATGCTAGAAAACACATTGAAGTGTTTGAACAAGTATGTGATTCCTTAGGGGAACGCAACGAACTACATAAGTGCAATGCCTTAAGCTTGACATTAAGTGGGAAGGCTGGAGATTGGTATAGAACCCTAAGGGTGGACGAGAAAACAATCTACCCTACCCTTCGAAGGTTGTTTCTAAAGGAGTACATACGAGAAGGTGTGCTTTGGGGTGTAGCATCTCAGCTACAGAAGGCCGAACGTAAGGAAGGAGAGTCAGTAAGGGACTTCATTAGTCGTCTAAAGCACTTAAACTCTCGCTGCCCTGTAAATGAGCGCTTCAACAATAACTAACTGCTTGATCGATTCATTCGAGGGTTGAGGAATGAAGGAATCTATAATGGACTAGTGATTAGAGGTATCACAACCTGGGAAGATGTCACTGCCAATGCAATCCAATTAGAGGACAACTTGATGATAGCAGGCATGAGGGTGTCTACTGACACGAGATCCACTAGCTCACAAGCCATTGAGTATGAACCCATGACTGCAAAGCCCATTGCCAATGAGCCAAAGGTATTTGAGACATTCTTGACAGACCTCACCAAGGCAATCCAAGAGTCTCTTAAGGATAATCGACCCCCTCAAAATAGTCACATGTATCCAAGAAGGGAGCAACAATGGTGTTCCATTTGCTTAGGTCCACATAGCACTAGTGAGTGCCCTACGTTTAGAGTAAAATTTAATGGAACTTGCAACGCATGTGGTAGGTATGGTCACCAAGCTAAGGATTGTTTAATGATCAAACGTATGATGGAAAATAGACCACCTGTAGCCTGGACGGATGCACCTCGAGCTCCTGTATTGATGCCTGCTCTACCTGTTGAGCAACTACCACAACACATGGTCCCTAGATCTCAAAATGTTGTACAAGCTACACCGCTACCACCTCCTGTGCTAGGACCACAGCCCCCGCATCCAAGAGTCGCCCCTATGAACCAAGTGGGTTGCGAGCCATCAAATGCTTATGCAGATGGCTGTGAGGAGGAAATAGACACTAGTATTGCCTACGAACTTGATACATTGGAAGAGTGTCCTATATTCTACATGGAAGATTGTTGGGGGCAAGTCAAGCCGGTTTATCAAGATGCTGCTCTCGCATCTAGAGGTCAAAATATCAACACCCAGGCTAGGAGACCACCTCTTCAATGCTACGAGTGTGGTGGACCACATCGGGCAGCAGAGTGCCCTATTAGGCTGCAAAAGAATGCTGCACAGATGCAAATGAATCAAAGGAGCACGTCTGCAATGCCAATACTCACATGTAATCGTTGTGGCATAGATCACTTGATTGCCCAATGTCCCTATAACCCAAATGCGCCTAAAATCACACCCCTAAATTTGGTCGAAATTGCTAGTGTGACATCGCCAATACCACCCGTCGCACCCGCTTATGCGATTACACGGTCCATGCTTCAAGGGCCAGGCCATATCCTCGAAGAGAGAGATACCGCGTCGGTTATCCAAGCAAAGAAAAAGAAGACACGAAAGAAGAGGTCGCAGAATACGGGAAATTCAAAGCCAAGTTCCAAAACAAACATAGGAACAGGAGATGACCCCGTGTATATGAATGACCTCGAGGATGATTCAGATTCAATCGAGACAATGGAGACTAGAACCAATACCACAAAGGGAAAGACCGACAAAGAAAACCGTAACATGGAACCAAATGAAAACCGAATAAGAGAAAACCATAAAGAGCCTCTGAAAACACCACAAGTGTTTGCAAATCCAATCCAAGACCCCCAAGATAAACCGCAGAGGCAAAAAGGGAAGAATCGTAAAAAGAAGATTGGGACGTACGCAAACCCAGTAGACGAGATTGAGCGGGTGAAACATCTAAGAGGTTTAGTGGAGGAGACTCAAAGGAAACTAGAACCAGAACCCATGCATGTCAAAATTCATGACACAGTGTTTCCCACGCAAGTTCATCCACCCCACATGAACCATAGACCGTTAGCCATATCTAGTATCATCCAAGAAGGGAGTGAGGACGGGACATCAGAAAGTGAGCATACACCTTTCTTGTTGGAAAGGATGTTTAACGAAGGAATACTTGATCCCATTGAGGAATATGAGATTCCATCCTCACCAGTTCCTAGTCAAGGACCTACACCCTGCAAAATGCCAATGAATGTTGCCAAACTAGTGGACTTCATGTCTTCTGAGGTCCGAACCACGATCATAGCAAAGCTGTATGGAGATCCTGAGTTATTCCTTGCACTTTGAGCATTCCTTAACGGAGAGCTACTAACGGGATTACCGCAGTTTGCACAACCAAATAGGCCTGACTCGATTATGATTGATGAGGAAAATCATGTGCAATCACTTGACTTAGATGGACACGAGTCTGTGATCGAGGTACCCATTAACGAATTAGGGCAGTATTTTGAAGGCGACGAGTCTAATGCGACCCTACCCATCACTACCAAGGGATTAACTATAAAGGGAATTCTTGATGGTGGTGCGGGAGTTAGCATCGTTACAAAAGATTGTTGGGAATCCATGGGAAAACCCCGCCTCAGTGTTACTAACATTGTGGTAAAGATGGCAAATGGTACCATAGCCAAACCTATGGGGATGCTCAAGGATCTTAAGATCAAAGTTCTAGGACACAAGGTACGACATACGTTCATTGTAATGGATTTCTCTAAACACCTTATGTCATATGAAATGATTTTAGGACGACCATTCATGAGGGAAGCACAAATGGTTCATGATTGGTCTAAAAATCATGTCTATTTGCAATTCCAAGACTCTATCCTTAGAGTGGATTTGGTGACTAGTAAGGTACACCCCTTAGGGAGTAAAACCATTATTGATCATCGCTCTGACACCACAGTTCACTCGGTCCCACTACAATATTGTTACACTTGTAAGAAGGATACAGACATTGGCCAAGATTCTCCTTACATGGATGTGTTACCGGGTATGACAGAATCAGACAACGTAGACCGGGTACACCTAGCTGCAACCATAGATACCTGGGGAAATAGAGGAACCACTTGGGTCACACCAGAGGGGGAAGAGGTACCACAAATTGCACCTCTGAACATGATTAGTGCCATACATGCATCTTCTAAGGGCAAGGCAATTGTGGACCAATCTAACAGTGACACCGATAGCTCAATAGAAGACTTTGACCAACACGACTTGGACACTGACTCCCAGAGTGAAACGGATTCTGAATCTCATGAATTAGAGAGTGGAGCAAGTTCAGAGTCAAAACATTCGGAAGGACCGAGCACATCAACCGATGATAGCTCCCCCGAGAGTGAAGAGGACACCAACGAGGACTCCTGTAGTGAGCCAGATCTAAATGCAAATCAAAAGCAGTTCTCAAATAAGAAAAAGAAAAACCTTAAGAGGCGTCGATATCGAGCCAATGTACGTGCTAGGATAAAAAAGAAGAGATCCTCAGCAGAATGGCTCAGTTATATAGGAGCATGTGATGCTCATCGAAAATTGGTAGACAATTGGGGTGAATATCTCCAAAATGTTATGTGGTGTAGACCACGACCCCATGACATAGCCCAATTAGAGATCATAGACAAGCCAAAGTTGAGCCGCACTGCAAGGAGGCGTCAAAACCAAGAGTTAGCTCGACAACACAAGAAAGCAAAAATGGAAGCACAAACCAAAGCACAACCAGAATCCACAGACTTGCATCCTGCACTAGAACATTTCAAATCTTAAACCACAGGGGAAGCAAAGGTTGTGTACACAAAAGCCCAAAGAATACCTATCGATGGGAATAATGGAATCTATGATGGTATGGCAATAGTTAAAGAATAGAATTAGCTGACCCCGGTGAAGAATCAAAACCTGTTTTTATTGCCCAAGACCTCACAGAAGTTGAAGAGGCGGTCCTCAAAGAGCTTTTCAAGGAATTCAAGGACGTATTCGCTTGGACATACCATGATATGAAAGGTGTTCCACCTTCTGTGGTCCAACATACAATCCCTATGATTAGCACTGCGAAGCCTGTACAACAAAGACCCTACCCGATGAATCCTAAGTACGCAAAGATCATTCAAGAAGAACTAGAAAAGCTTATCAAATGTGGGTTCATATATCCTATTGAACACTCTGAATGGGTGTCTCCAATAGTTATCGTGCCAAAAAAGAATGGGAAACTCAGGGTGTGCGTGGACCTCAAAAAAGTTAATGCAGCTACTAGAAGAGACCATTACCCCCTACCATATTCCGAACATGTACTCGAAAGAGTTGTAGGCAAGGAAGCTTATAGCTTTCTAGATGGGTACTCAGGCTACAACCAAATCACGATAGCGCTAGAGGACCAAGCTAAAACTGCCTTCATCACAGAATTTGGCGTGTTTGCATTTCGTGTGATGGCTTTTGGCTTAACAAATGCCCCTGCTACATTCCAACGATTAATAAACACTGCTTTTAAAGAATATTTGAGAGAGTTTTGTGAAGCTTTCTTAGACGACCTTTGTGTTTACTCTTCTTGGAAAGAACATCTATCATGTTTGCGGAAGGTGTTTGAAAAGTGTAGGTTATATCGTATCTCATTGAACCCGTTCAAATGCCAATTTTGGGTCAAGCATGGAGTTATTTTAGGACATATAGTATCCAAGAATGGTATCTCAACCGATGAGAGAAAAATTAAAGTGATTCTAGAGTTACCACCACCAACCAATTACAAGGGAGTTCAAAGGTTCATGGGACACGTGGGTTATTATGGATGATTTATTTTATTTTTCGCTGAGATAGCACGTCCTTTGTACAAGCTTCTCATTGAATTTAAATGGACTGAAGAGTGTGACCAGGCCTATGAACAATTGAAGAAAACACTAGCAAGTGCTCCGATTTTAAGGACACCTAACTGGGATGTCATTTTCCATGTGCATATTGATGCATCAAACTTTGCTATTGGGTGTGTTCTCACTCAACCAGGAGAACATAAATTGGACTATCCCATTAGCTTTGCAAGACGTCAATTGAACGATGCTGAAAGGAACTACACCACTACAGAGCGAGAAGGTTTGGCAATGGTTTATGAAGTAAAGAAATTTCGCTACTACCTTCTGGCAAACAAGTTTGTATTTTATGTGGACCATCAAGCGTTGCTGTATCTGGTAAACAAGCCATGCTCCACAGGAAGAATCACACGATGGTTGTTAATTCTTCTGGAGTTTGATTTCACGATTGTAGTGAGACCCGGTAAAAGGCACGTCATGGCTGATCATTTGTCTCGCATACCCAATGGTGAAGCCCCTACAGGAGTTGATGATGAATTACCCGATACTTCCCTATTCATAGTTGAGACTATGCCTGAATGGAGTGAGAACATTGTTAACTTTTTAGTTAATGGTTTTCCACCCAAGGAACTTCATAAGGATATCGCTCGAAGGCTAGTAAAAGAATGTGAACCCTATTGTTTGATTGCCGGAACTCTGTATAGATTAGGCAAGGATGATATTCTTAGGCGTTGTGCCCGCGAGGATGAATATTTGTATATCTTACAAGAAGCACATATGGGCATAGCAGGAGGACATTTTTCAGGAGACCTGACTGCTAGAAAGGTGCTGCAATCAGGCTATTGGTGGCCAACCTTATTTAAGGATGCATCACTTTTTACAAAAGGGTGTGATGAGTGCCAACGTTACAAGACCACACAGCGCAAAGACAGAATGCCCTTACATCCTATTAAAGTAACCCAACCATTTGAAAAATGGGGCTTAGACTTTGTAGGTCCAATTAGTCCCGCAGCTCACAACACTCAATCTCGATATATTCTAGTTGCTACGGACTATGTAACAAAGTGGGCTGAAGCTAAGGCTTCACAAAAAGCTGACACGAGGACAATAGCTAAGTTTCTTTTTGAGAACATTATCACAAGATTTGGTTGCCCTTTTGAAATTGTTAGTGATAATGGTACCCATTTTATAAATGAGGTAATAAGAGAGCTTACCACGACCTTTATGATATCCCACCATAAGTCTACACCTTATTACCCGCAAGCTAATGGACAAGCCGAGATCACCAACAAGACTCTAATCTCTATTTTAACCAAGACAGTAGAAGCTCATCGCACTGATTGGGATTTGAAGTTGACATCTTCTCTATGGGCTTATCGTACTGCTTATAAAGTGGCTATTAATTGTACGCCATTCAAAATGGTATACGGCCAAGAAGCGGTTATGTCTTGGGAGTTTGTCATTCCTAGTCTTAGGATAGCTTCGCAAGAAGGATGGAATGGTAACCCCTTAACCGAGCGTTTGTATATCTTAAAAAAACTAGACGAAGAGAGACAGTTGGTTGTGCAAAATGCTCTTGTGGAAAAGGATAGGAGAAAGAAGTGGTTTGATCGCCATGTGAAGGACAAGGACATCAAAGTTGATGATAAAGTCCTTATGTATGGAGTACGTAAAGAGAAGAAAAAGTTGAAATATGCTGGTAAAGGACCATATAGAGTATGTGAAATTACCCCACAAGGTACCCTTCGTGTGGAAACTCTTGATGGAGTTGAAACCATTGGATTCCTCAATGGGAGTAAATTCAAAAGATATTATGATCCTTTAAGCCAAGAAGAACTACGGGCCATTCATCAAAAGAAGGCCGCCAAACCACAAACCGAGTTAAACAAGATACAAGCTCAAGCTGAGGCTAAGGAGCGACAACAACGTATAAGACAAAAACGAGAGGCTAACCTTGGAGTCACAAATGCATTCCACGTGGAAATCGAAGAGGATGGGTTGGACTCTGACACACCTCTACGATACCCTATTGAGTTAAATAGTGCCTATGGAAAAGTGCTATATAACGCCTTATTGGACACGGGTGCTAAATATAATCTGCTATCCTATGGGGTGTGGTGTCAGTTAGGGAAGCCACCTCTATCTGAGAGTATTATCCAAGTCAAGGGTGTCAACAAGAAAAAAACTACGGTTTTTGGAATCTGGCACACTTCTGTCAGTTATGACAATGGAATTGTAGCTCAAGACTTTTTGGTCATGCCTACTGGAACTATGGAGGGTAATATAAACCTAGGCCGCACGTGGATGATAGCCACCAAATGCACTATTGATTGGGGGACTGGGGGTGTTACAACGCAAAAACCAACTCTTAGCCCTACCACTCAAGCCATAGTCCCTGAGATATTGCCTAAGGAAATAAAACCCAAGACATTGCATGTCCAGGAGGTTGAACCATACGTCCCCATAGCCCAACTCTCTAGAGCTTCAACTGATGTAGTTGAAAGAAAGCTTGAGACACACAAGAACCATCCTAATATAACAGAGAAAACATACAAGTGGGTCCCTAAAGCCTCTGTAGTGAGCATGGTTGATGCAAAAAAACGAAAACCTAGTAAGAACCATCCCACTCACTCCAAGAAATGTAAAGAAACGTTGCGTTGGATTCCTAAACGACTATTGGAAGCCCAAGGATACTATGAAGGAAATGATCAAATCTGGGTGCCCAAACGTAAAGTGTACTCTTACCTGTCACCTGGCCCATGTAAACCCAATTCTGTGGCTCCAAAACAAATTGAAAATCGCGGAAAGGAAAAATGCATGGAATGTTACACACCCGATCTAGAGCTAGTTTGGGTACCAAAGAAAGAACGATTTGTTCCACCTAGCTCAGGAACAGGGAAATCAAATGAAGCTTCTTGCTCTTCATGTAGTTCCTATACGCAAATAGAAGATTCGACACAACCTCCACCTACCACTGTACATATCCATACAAGCACGAAAGAGTTTGCACCTCCCGGGGTAAGTTCACCACCTACAACAACGTTGCAAATAAAATCATGGGAGAGTACCTTACCACCCTTGGAACTAGATGAAACGCATAGGGCGGTCGAAAACTATTGGTTAAAACCTTCACCCATAACAACTTGGAACAATTGGTTTCAAAAGGTGACGACCTCATTCCAAAAGGTATGATCTACCCAAGGAAGGGGGGAGTGTTTGCTAACATCAATCATTCACTCGCTCCCCTCTCAACATTCCTCCCTGACCTCTCAATTCCAATCTTAGGGAATGTATATATATAGCCTTATACTCACAAAAAACAAAAATAGTAAAGAGCAAGAGCGACTAGCAACGAGAGAGCACCCTATCAGATCTTACATATAAGTCCAAATTCACCGTGTCAATTCAAGCAACACACAAAAACAACTCTTATGTTTTAAAGGCCTAACCAAATCTATCTGTCTTGTCAGAAATGGCTACTTCACCAGAGGCATGCACTTCTATTTTTTATGAAAGGTACCCTTTGTCTTTTCCTCAAGTGTTCTACGTATGCTACCCTATACTTTCTTGCGAATGGGATTTGATAGAGAGCCTTGCATGTGAGAGAAATTTTGAGGATTTGGAATGGCTGATACGTCTATGGCTAACTAGTGATCCCTACCCAGTAGCGAATGTGTCTCCAATGGCACATGCTTATTCTTTTGCACAAGATGAGTATCCACGCATCGCGAGGTTCTTGATTAGCATGCTTGCACAAGAGGATGATGAAGAGGAACTAATAGAGACCGAGGAAGACTATGGCCTCACGGACAACGATTTTATTTATCTAGATGATGAGGATAGAGGCCTAGCATTAGGGTGGCCACCCGGTTTATATAATATCCTCTTTCCTTGATTCTAAAAGGGGTGACAGATAGGTAGGTTAGGGGTCTAGATTTTGTTTTGAGTTTGTTTTTTAGGAGTTTTAATTTTTCACACTGACATGCCTCCTAGAGGTATAGTGCCTGTTTTTGGATGTGTTAGGTAGGACTTATATGGATCTCCATCCACATGGATGAGTACATCTGCTTCAACGAAATGAGCCACTCCATACCTCCAGGTGTACTACTTTCCATGATTCATGTTGGTGGATATGTGTAATTGCTAATAATGATTTTTCATTCTTTGTTTGAGTGCAATAGTTATGATTGTTATCTGTCATTATAGATGTATAAATTTGTCTTTGCTTAAGTTGATTGAACTCCAGTTTAATCTTATGGATGAGCCTGGAGATTAGGAGACCGTGACTTTAGGTTAACTCATTTACTTGACCACTAGGCCTAGCTAATAAAATTATCCGAGTATTTGAGACCTTAGGAATGTTTTAGGCAGAGAAAGACTTGCTCACTCAAACAACAAAAAACACTAGTGCGAATACCAAGGAAATGGAAGCAAAAAAAAAAAAAAAAAACATAAGTGCCACAAATGAAAAATCTTACGTTGGAAGAGAAATCCTAGCTTGAATTGGTACTTCACTCACATGTATTGTCTATGGTACTAGAGCCCTAGAGGTTCCCAGTGTGGGCGCTTTTCCTTGAGAAGCAAAAAACCCCGGACATACAAAATAAGCACACACGTCACATGATTGTGACCCAAAGTAAAAAAGTATTAAAAAATAAATAAATAAATAAAAATTAAAAGACTTCCATTGAGCTTACACTTAACATTTCAAGCTTTTGTTTGCAGTTGTGAGAGCGAGTTGGCTAATCAAAGCTGAAAAGCATAATTAGGGAATCTTGCATTTAGATAATCTTCTTAGCTTAGCTAGTACTAGAGTAGTTGTTTTAACCTTAGTCATAGCTAACTAATTGATAGACTCACCCATAAGCTCAAAACTCTTGATTAATTAATTTACTCAAAGTGCAATTTATTTGTCCTTAATGGCAGTCTAACATTTCATAAATCTTGCATTTACTCATTTCCACATGTACTTTACATTCCCCTCATGATTTATGGCAATATAATTTCGCTTGCTAAAACAGTGACTTTGCCTTGCAGATTCAAATCTAGATGCTCTACAACATGGACATACCAAGCTTCAACTCAATAGCTTCCGAGGACGGAATCTACATCAGGAAGGGGGGCAATGTTAACCCTCGTGGCTCACGGACACCCTATCGCCTACGACGGACACTGTAACCGTATTATTTATTTAAGTAGAGTCAGGCACCGGGCTTGTCGGTCCAATAGGGAAAGGTAGAGTGATCGCCGATGAGAGACGCACTCTAACACGAACATGCTAGGGTTAGTTGGCTAAGCATGGGCGCCCAAGTGTGAATGGGGTGAGCTCACATAAAAGCCAACCTAAAATTGAGTCATTCTCTCATTGTGCAATAGAAGCTTCTCTTGCTCCATCTCCACCTTCTCCTTCACCATCTCCTTGTGTGTGTACGTGTGTGAGAGAGAGAGAGAGAGTGTGAGAGTGTGTGTGCGATCAAGCGTTGCGGCGGCACGATGGCGGCGAGGCGGTTGAGCGTGGCGTAGCGGCGTCTCCCTCTTCTTCGCGGTGAGGAATCCTCTACGGCAAGAGCATAAGGCGGTGAGTGACACACCATTGCCCTCTTTGAGCTTACTAGTTAAACTAGTTGTGTGCTTGGAGCCGTCTGCGGCTCGTACACGGTGTATCGGCAAGTCCCTTGCTTCGACAGTACGGCAAGGAGCGCACAGTCCCAGACTTTGTATTCCTTCTACATGCAGTTGAATTCACCTCTGTGTTACATGTACATTTCGTCTTTCGAGCATACACTTCCCAACCATACAAGCCAAATATATTCTTGCTCCCATGGCTATCTGTAACAATACTCATTGGCTCAGCCATGTGGCTTTGGGGGACAATCTTCAAGTGTTGGAATATGACACTATCATCATCAAATTTGGGTGGTCCCTCGATATGGCTTTATGGCGAGTAAGTGGTTTTTGTAGACAACACTGTCTCTTTTAACTTTATTTGGTGTTTTACGATAATTTTTAGTAGTAGTTGCATGTATTGTATGTGTTCGATTTATTGATTTGTAGAAACCTCTGCACTGTATATGAAATGAGGCCAATGTAGAGGCACGGTTGCTTTTAAATGTTGATTTAAAAATTATTAAATGTGCTTATTCTATCTATGAGGTGTGCATAGCACTAGTGAATGCATAAGAATATAAACACACAATGGTTGCATACATTTGTGAATGCATATATAGTGAAGGTTTCATGTATGGAATGTATATTACGGAGCACATTAAACTGACACCTATATAAATTATGATTAATGTCACAAAAACTGGACCACTTTCAAAAAGCAGGAGATGAGGCTTGATCTTATCAACCATTTTTGCTCAAGGTTATTCATGACATGTCCGCATGATGAAAGTCATTAAACAATAGCAAGCTTGATTTCCTTTATTGTTGTTGTTCATTCTACAACTTTAAGTTGGAAGCCTAGGTGTTATGGGACACCCATTTTTTGGGCTTCCCGACCTTGCTGTCCTCTTGTTCCCCTCTTTCCAACACCGTTTGCTTATTTTGAACCCCTCTTATTTGAAAATTGTAGCAGAAAGGATGTAAAAATTCTATAGAGGCAGTTCTCAAGCAAAGAAAAATTGGAGACACAAGTCTTTATGCCTTATTGTGGTAAATTGACCGTACATATAGAGTAGGCTACTCAACCACTGATAATTCACAATTGAGGACGGTCCCATTTTCATGAAGCTTTGATTCATAATAAATTGTGGAAGGTTCAAGGAAGAGCATCATGTTTTGATACGTGGATTTTGCTTAATTGTGCTACAATATTTTCTACCATTTGCACACCGCAACATCAATTTTTTGATAGAGAAATCAATACTAGAGGCATACAAGATTGGCATCAAGGTCTTTAGTTTAGCGGCTCTCAACAAGGTAAGTTTTTAGGTCTTCATGTTATTTGGATTTTGTTTTGTACTATAAGATGTAGGCATGGAAGTGTGTAGATAAGCACTAAGCTGACGAGAACTGGTGGTGTACACATGCTTCAAGCATG
This sequence comes from Adiantum capillus-veneris, assembly GCF_014529385.1. Taxonomy (NCBI): domain Eukaryota; kingdom Viridiplantae; phylum Streptophyta; class Polypodiopsida; order Polypodiales; family Pteridaceae; genus Adiantum; species Adiantum capillus-veneris. The sequence continues at coordinate 55,941,475 of NC_140952.1, read as the reverse complement.
CTAGCCGAAGGTACTTTTAGTAGATTCACATAAGAATTGGCCATGTTCACATTTGGTTGGACATAGTTCGAGCACCCATCCTGATGTTTGTTGTATAGCTTTATGAGTGTGCAGTTAAGTTGTATAAGTCTTGAAGGTGCCGTATTTTGTGTGTTTGTGTAGAATGAAGCACTCAATGGAGGAGGAAAGCTCTTTGTAATGAAGCATCCTCATTTGAGGGTCAGGGTGTGCCATAAAAATACACTTACTGTTGCAGTAATTATCAAGGAGATACCAAAGCATGTGACCGAGGTGTTCTTAATAGGGTCCACGTCAAAGTTGGGAAGGGCCATAGCACTCTACCTTTGTAGGAAAGGGATAAGAGTTCTGGTGAGTGATGATCACACTTTTGTATTACATGTTGGGATTAAAGCCCAAGTGGCCTCTTATGCGGATATGGCCGGCCGGCCGCCTAACTCACTTACCTCTAACTCTTTGTATATACTAACATATTCTTTGTGAATACTAAGGATTTGGGAGATAACCCTTCTAACATCTCTCTGCGTACTGTACTGTGTAAGCTCACTGTGTGTGTGTGTGAGAGAGAGAGTCGACCCACGCTCCGCTCCGCGACTTCAATTGGTATCAGAGCCTTGGTTCAGTGCGGATTTGCGCAATCGCGCGCGCGCGCACTTTTTCGACAGATTCTAGATCCGGAGTTCGAAAATTCACACTCGGCGTTCCGAGAGCGTTTCCACTAGGCGACCTGGTGTTTTACCCCCCTTTCGAAGCCGTTTATGCCCTCAGAATTTCGTTCTGAGCACTACAGCAGAAGATAGATTTCAGCCGCAAAGAAATCCGTCTTGTGTAGATTGGCAAGCAGGAGGTGGTCGACATCAATATCGACATCGACATACATCACTTATTCGTCTTCAGAGCATCATCTATAGACCAGGTACACATATATATCATCAGATATATATATTGCAGTCTGCATTGCTACTTCTTGTGCTTGCCAGGTTCCAGGGGAGGTGTGGCCATACGACGGCTTGACACCACTGGCATGTATTGCAGATTGATGTACTGTGATTGTGGGTCTGCTAGTTGTGAGTCACGCTAGCAGACAGACCGCCGCAGCGGTCATAGGACAGTGATTGGTCTATTATAGGATGTATGCTAGTTCTGGGCAGTTTGCTGAGCCATCTGAGAGGGTCGTGTGTGAGGTTTTTTGAAGCCAAGCACTGGGGGCTGGGTTACCCAGTGTGAGGTGGATTAGGTTGCTGGAGTTCCCCTCTACACGCATCCTCTTCGGCGACTTTTATCCCTTAGGATGTATGACTTTGTGTAGACACTGGATTGCATCTTATGCGTCAGGCCGTTGAGGCATTGTTCAGGGTTCAGTCTTGAGACAGATACAGGTTCTGTCATCGCCCAGAGAGGAGACAGTGTATGCTTACAGGACAGCATATTACAGGGATTTTTTAGATTTGTCATTGGTCAGCTATTTATGATTGTTTCTTGAGCTATCTTTTGGTTCCCAGAGCTCAGTTTACAGGGGAGACTCTGTCAAAAATTTTCAAAAATACTGACAGTTCCTGAGGAGAGGTGTTCAGCTTGTTGATTATAGCTTGTTTACTGTGTACAGAGGCCAGTTTACAGGGGAAACTCTGCCGGATTTTTCTCAGGAGTAAACAGTTTGGCAGATATGGCATCTTCTCACAGTGAGACTCTTTACAACATAAAGAAGCTGGATGGCACAAACTTTCCATTCTGGAAGAAGCAGATTTGGCAGGTTTTGGTGCAGAAAAAACAAGTGAAGCCACTGAAGCTCAAAGGGGAGAGACCAGAATTTATGGCTCAAGATGAGTGGGAAGAGCTTGACGAGTTAGCTTGTTCCACAATCATGCTGACACTGGCAGAAAATGTTTACTTCAACGTAGCAGAAGAGACTACAGCGTATGGCGTATGGCAAAAGCTATGTGATATGTACGAGAAACAAAGTGCTGCTTCTCAAATTTACTGGCTCAAGAAATTGGTGGATTTGAAGATGAAGGAAGGGACAGCCATGTCAAATCATCTGAATGAATTTCACTCAATTTTCAGCCAGTTAACAGCACAGGAGATAGTCTTTCCAGATTCAGTGAAGGCTATGTTTCTCTTAATCACTTTGCCAGACAGTTGGGATACTTTTCGTACAGCGTTAAGTAATTCTGTCGTGCCAGAAGGTCTTACAAGTGCCAATGTAGAAGGCAGCTTGCTCACAGAGGAAGTGAACAGGAAGAACATTGACAAAGGCAAAGGCAATAGTGCTTTGGTCGTTCGAGGGAGACAACAGTTTAAAGAGAAGAAGGGTAAGAAGGCACAAAACCGAAGTAAGTCTCGTGATTCGAAGTCAAAGGATGACATAGAATGCTACCATTGTGGCAAGAAGGGTCACATGAAGCGAGACTGTACGAAGTGGAAACAAGAAAAAGGCAAAACAAAGAGTTCTGAGCAAGATGAAAAGAAGAGTTCAGTGAAGATTGAAGAGGTGAATGTCACAGGAACTGGTTCAGACAGTGATTCTGGTATAGCAGCTGGTGACATCTTCCTTACAAGCAATCTTGATTCTGTTTTCTTGACTGCAGAGGATGGACATGCTATGAGTGATTGGATTATCGACTCAGGGGCATCTTTACATGTTTCTCCGCACAAAGAGTGGTTTACATCATATGTGGCTACTAAAGATTATGTCAGACTTGGCAATGAGCAGGTTTGTGACATACTTGGAGTGGGAGATGTGCAGTTGAAGTTTCAGAATGGCTCTTATTTATGGCTCAAGAATGTCAGACATGTTCCAGCAATCCGAAAGAGCTTGATTAGTACAGGGAAGTTGGATGATGCGGGTTATGTGACAGTTTTTGGGAACAGCGCTTGGAAGATCTCCAAAGGTTCGATGACTGTAGCACATGGCAGCAAGTCAGGAACTCTGTACACTTTACATGTTTCAGAGGTTAAAAACCATGTAATTAATGTGATTGAGCAGCCAAGTGTGTCACTGTGGCATCGTAGGTTGGGACATATGTCAAAAAGAGGAATGGAAATACTTTCTCATTATGGTTATTTGCCTGGCTTTTCATTTCAAGATTTCGAGTTTTGTGAGCATTGTGTTTATGGTAAGCAAACACAGGAACCGCACAGATCAAAGAGGAATCGTAGGGACGAACGGTTAGCTCTTGTACACAGTGACCTATGCGGACCAATGCCTAGTTTGTCACTAGGGGGAGCAGCGTACTTTTGTACATTCATAGATGACTATTCTCGCAAAGTATGGGTTTACTTCTTGAAGAACAAGGATGAGGTGCTCAAGGTCTTTAAGACATTCTTGCAGCTGGTGGAGAATCAGAGTGGTCAGAAGCTGAAGTGCTTGAGAACTGACAATGGTGGAGAGTACGTTTCCAAAGCTTTTCAAGACTTTTGTCAAGAAAAAGGGATTAAGCGGGAACTTACTGCACCATATAATCCTTCACAGAATGGGGTTGCAGAACGTATGAATAGGACCATACAAGAGAAGGTCAGAAGCATGTTGTCAAATGCTGAGTTGCCTGATGGATTTTGGGCGGAAGCAGTGGCTACAGCAGTCCATTTGATCAACAGGTCTCCTAGTAGGGTTCTGGATAAGAGTGCAGTGGCCGAGATGCTATGGACAGGCAAGGCACCTTCGTATAAGCATCTCAGAGTCTTTGGTTGTGAAGCTTATAGCCATATTCCTAAGGAGTTCAGAAATAAGTTAGAACCAAAGAGCAAGAAGTGTATATTTCTTGGCTACGGAGAATCGGGCGAGATGGGTTACCGGCTTTGGGATCCTGAGTCCAGAAAGCTTATTCGTAGCAATGATGTGCATTTCAATGAAGCCAAGTTTCACGCTAAGCCAGAGAAGACAGAGGAGATCAGAAGAGTTGTCTTCAGGGAAGATGGACCTAGTGCTAGCACATCAAGACAGCATGGTCAGGCTCAGGAACAGCCTATAGTGGCTAGAGAGGCAGAATCAGTTGTGGTGAGACGTTCTGAGCGTGTCTCCAAACCACCTGATCGTTATGTGCCATCTCTAAATTATGTCATGCTCACAGATTGCGGAGAACCATCTTGTTACAAGGAAGCATTACAAGTGGTTGACTCGAAAAAATGGCAGTTGGCCATGCAGTCAGAGATGACAGCTCTGCATAAAAACCAGACATGGAAGTTGGTTAAATTACCACAGGGCAAAAAGGCTCTACCTTGTAAATGGGTTTACAGGTATAAGATCACCGCTCATGATAGTCAGCCAAAGTACAAAGCAAGGCTTGTTGCCAAGGGCTTTAAGCAAGAACAAGGCATTGACTTTGATGAAGTCTTCTCTCCAGTGGTCAAGATGACTACATTGAGATGCTTTCTTACATTGGTTGCTATATTGGATTTGGTGTTGCACCAAATGGATGTCAAGACAGCGTTCTTGCATGGTGATTTAGATGTGGAAATTTACATGCAGCAGCCAGAAGGGTTTGTTGAGAAAGGCATGGAACATTTGGTATGCCAGTTGTTAAAGAGTCTTTATGGCTTAAAACAATCACCGAGGGCATGGTACCATAAGTTCCACCAGTTTATGCTTTCTCAAGGCTACAAACGTAGTGAGTTCGATCACTGTCTATATACAAAGAAGGCTAAGGATGGCAGTTGGCTGATTCTTATTTTGTATGTGGATGACATGTTGATTGCTGGCAAACACTTGGAAGAAATTTCAGCTTTGAAGTCAAAGATGGCAAAATCGTTTGACATGAAAGACATGGGTGAGGCAAGTCATATACTTGGTATGCGCATTGAGAGAGACAGATCAAAGAAGTTGATTTGGTTATCTCAAACAGAGTATATTGACAAGGTTTTGCAACGTTTCAATATGGAGAAGGGAAAGGCATTGAGTGTTCCATTGCCACCATATGTGAAACTTAGCAAACAAGATTGTCCTGTGTCTGAGGAAGAAAAGGCTGAAATGGATAAGATTCCATATGCGTCTGCAGTGGGTAGTTTGATGTATGCAATGATTGCTACACGTCCGGATATTGCATTTGCAGTGGGAGTGGTTAGCAGATATATGTCAAATCCCGGCAAGAAACATTGGGAGGCAGTGAAAGGTATCATGAGATACTTAAAACATACAAAGAGTATGCGCATATGCTATGGTAGTCAGGATTTGAGTGTCAGAGGATACACTGACTCAGATTATGCAGGAGACTTGGATAAGAGGAGATCTACATCAGGCTATGTCTTTACATTGGCTGGAGGTGCCATATCATGGCGATCTCGATTACAAGATTGTGTTACGCAGTCTACTACAGAAGCTGAGTATGTTGCAGCAAATGAGGCATGCAAAGAAGCTATTTGGCTTGGTAGATTGGTTGCAGACTTGGGAATCAATGCAGATATGCCAGAGTTATATTGTGATAGTCAAAGTGCTATACAATTGGCAAAGAATCCAGTGTTCCATTCGAAGACTAAGCATATTGATGTGAAGTATCACTTCATTAGGGAAGTACTTGAAGACAAGCAGATACAACTGCTGAAGATCCACACCAAGGACAATCCTGCTGATCTACTCACAAAGGGACTTCCAGGAGAGGGCTTTGTGCATTGTCGTGAGTTATTGGGCATTGGATAGATGGCAGCCATGTAAATCTTTGTACATTTATGTTCATAGATTTACAGTTACTTAAAGTGCCACATTGGACTTTAAGTGGGAGGTTGTTGGGATTAAAGCCCAAGTGGCCTCTTATGCGGATATGGCCGGCCGCCCGCCTAACTCACTTACCTCTAACTCTTTGTATATACTAACATATTCTTTGTGAATACTAAGGATTTGGGAGATAACCCTTCTAACATCTCTCTGCGTATTGTACTGTGTAAGCTCACTGTGTGTGTGTGTGAGAGAGAGAGTCGACCCACGCTCCGCTCCGCGACTTCATTACAAACACTTGCACACATATGCACATGCTCATCTAATGGTATAGAAAGGTTATATTATGTTAGGGCATGTTATGGTTCAAATCCCGTATGATTTGGTCAAGTTGGCAGGCCGCTATGGTCAGTTTTAGGTCGTAGGTCTTCGTGCACTGCTCGGTTTCTAGGGTTTTCTCTAAGGCTTTAGACTAGCTACCGGCCGTACAAAATAGATCATTATCGAGTAAAGAACTTACCCCTCATGTCTCGTGTGAGACGGTGCTGAAAAAGGTCAACTGTCGGCTCTGGAAATGACGCTTGAAGGAAGCCGAAAACTCTCTCTGCAAAGGCTTCAAGTGGAAATGAGGTGGTTTTAGCCTACCCTGGATATCTATACCTGGACTTCCCGAACCAAATTTTCCCAGATTCTCCCGTTAGTCCTACTAGGCCGTGAAATCTATGTTAGACTCAAAAATTTCCTTCATCGGATTCCTGTAGCTCATTCTGCAAGAATTTTGCAAAAGTAGGCCTAGCCGCCTAATTTAGGCTTCCCGCTTCCGTCTTCTGATTTTGTTGAAAATTTTGTGCTTGTCCGCCTTGTCTTTCTGATCACCATCGTGTCTTTAATTTTTCCATCTGAGCTTTCTTGCTATTTCTTATTAATTTTGACCTATTTAATTGAAAAAATAAAAGAAAATAACAAAATTCTCTAAAAAAGTAAAGTAAAAATCCAATAATTAAGAAAATTACTTGAAAAATACAACTTTATTGTTTTTTGTTGGATTTCTCCATTTTTAATCCTCCTTATCAACAAAAATGATGAAAAATACCCAAAAAGGGACTATTTTTATGATTTTCTGATAGTATATACACTATTTACACTCATCGAGAAGATATTATCAATGTATTTTCCCTTGTCGATGAATTATAAGGGTATTATTAGGTAATTTTGCAAAAAATCACACGTTAACATGGAACTTTTTCCTCCCTCTTCAAAAATTACCCTTGATTACTTAGTACTTAGTGCCCTTCCACCCCTCCTAGATGGCGTACTCCAGGACGACTATGTGCATGGGTTGAACAATTGTGTCTATGCATCGCCATGATTGGCTCTACCATGATATGAAGATCTATGCAATTCAAACCAATATGCTGTGCAAGAGCTGGGTCTTAAGTAAATAACTCAAGGGTTTTCGATGTCGAGGTTTGCTGCTGATGTCTTTTAAAGAGCAAATCCTATAGCTTTTGTGCTCTCTATTTGATTGTACCATCAGGATGTTTTAGCACGCTGATTGCTTGAGCTATTGGTAGCACGTTAGACTGTTGTCGAGTTTTTTTGCTCCATTGGTAGCTCGGTTGGCTTGGTGCTGCATGGTGTGTTGGAGTCTATTGAGACTTAACTCGCCATTGCTTGATTGGTTTCGCGGCTTGCGGAGAAGATAAGTGCTCTTTTTTCCTCCAAACCCTTTTCCTGTTAGGTTCCTTGCTCGTAGATGCTCGATTCTGTGTTGAATCCTTGGAACCGTCTTATGTTTCTTGAAGTTTTAGGTACCCAGATCTGATTTGGTTTATTCTTAAGTTGTGCTTTTGGTACTCAAATTTTCATGACTCCTTGCATGCTACTTGTAGCATTTGTTTGTCGTGGAGATGGAGAAGATTTGCTTCGTGAATTGGTCTTATGATTGCATCTTTTCCATTGCTCCTTGCTTGGTGCAACTAGAACAATGAGTTGCCCTCCTTTAGGTGATAGCTTTAGCTGTTTCGTATCCCAATCTGGTACTGCTTTGTATGTACGCATCCAAGGAATGCCAAGAATCATCGTCTCATTCATGTGTTCATCTGGCAGCATACAAACTGATGCGGACATGAATATCCATGTACTACCACGTAAGTTGACTACTCCCAATGTTGGAGTTGGATTCTTGTTGCATCCTTTGATTGTCGTTATTCCTGTGGCGGTCAATGCTTGACTTGTTGCCTTCTTGTATGTGGAATAACTGACTGCATTCACTCTAGCTTCTGTGTCTACCAAAGCATTGGTGCTATGATTGTTGAGCTGTACTTTGATGTGCAGATCCATTCCATCTAACCAGTCGTCATCTGTTGAAACTACGTCTTTGGGTAATTCCCATTGTCGATCATCTATTTCCAAAGTGTTGATGGGGATCGGTATCTGTTGATTCTTGAGAGCGGCTTTACGCTTAAGTACCCGAAGTCTAGCTTCCTCTTGGGCTTCATCAATAACCTGTCGTCGCTTCATCTTCCTTTGTTTGGCTGCATGCATTCTCTCTAGCAATTCATTGGTTAGTGGCAAATTGTATTTCTTTAAACGACATCCATGAATCCAATTAGCAATTGGTTCACCATCTAGGGTGGACAATTTTACTGCTCCACTTGGAGATACATCTTCATTGATAAGGGAATAGACTAGAACTAAGTCCCCTTTTTTGAAGATTTTGGTGATTAAGTGGGAATCAAAAAGCTGTTTTTGTTTTTGCTTTTGTGCATAGATATGAGCTATAGCAGTTAGCCTTTGCTCGTCTAGCTTTTCCAAATCTTCAAGTCTTTCTAACAATTCATGTCCAGTCCACTTAAGAGTCTGTGCTACCCTTAATGTCGGCAATATAAATTCTATTGGTAGTATGGCATCAAGACCATAAACAAGGTTAAAGGGTGTAGCATTTAGATCTGTTTTGAATGAAACTTGATAAGCCCATAGAGCAGCATGGGGATTCATTTCCCAGTTTGTCCTCCCTGAAATAACCACTTTGGTCAGTACCGAGCTAAGAATTTTATTTGTATGCTCAACTTGTCCGTTTGCTTGTGGGTGATAGGAAGCTCATTGGTTATGGATAACCATAAACTCATTAAGCAAATACTCTATTACCTCGTTGAGGAAATGAGTTCCCCGATCACTGACAATCTCTATTGGCAGTCCATATCTTGTCAATACATACTCATATAAGAATGCAGCAGTGGTTCTGGCATCATTCTTTTGCGTCGCTTTAGCCTTGGCCCACTTGGTCAAATAGTTCGTAGCTACCATGATATATTGAGCTTGGGTTCTATAAGCAGGTGGCTGTATCGGTCCAACAAAATCTATACCCCATTTTGCAAAGGCTCTAGCCCCCATCATTGGTCTTAAGGGCATGTTGTCTACTCCTGTTGGCATTTTTTATTGTGGACAAGCATCACACCTCCGAACATATTCTTTGGCATCTGCAAAAAGTGTTGGCCACCATATGCCTGCCATCAAGATTTCTCTTGCGGTGGTCTCATTAGAAAAGCGACCTCCAGCTAATCCAGCATGTGCTTGTTCTATAATTGGAATATACTCGTGTTCATTTGCACAAAGATTGATCTTTACCTCTCTGATACATTTTTTCCCAATAAGAGCATAGTCTCTTGCTTCAGTTCCAATTGCTCTTGGACGGTGTTTACTCATTTCCTCAGGAAACGTTTGGCTCGATAAGTAAGGAACCGGATAATTACTCCACTTAGGAACATGTGACATTTGAAACAATGTTACATGAGGAATGGGTGGTTGTTTCTGACATTGAGGGCAATCTTTTACAAAAGATCTAACATCTCTCCTCATAGCCGGCCAAAATACTCCAAGTCTTAAGATTCGTTGCATAGTTTGGTCTTCCGCAAAGTGAAGTCCTACTATGGTAACATGTGCTTGACCTAGGTATTGATCCTTTTCTTCAGGGTTAATGCATAAAAGTAATATCCCGTCTCGATTTCTCTTATATAGCCTTCCAGCTAGTAATTGATACATAGCCAATTGCTCGATTAAATCAATTGTGATAGGAAGTGGTGAATCCACTTGAGCTATTGTCATCAATGACACAATGTTTTCTGACCATCTAGGTATCATTTCCACGGAGAACAAATATGCATCTGGTAGATCATCGTCTACCCCTTTAGGTGATTCCCCTGAAGCAATCCTTGACAAATGATATGCTCGTTGATGTGTAGTATTCTTTTCTACAACCACAGTGAAATCAAATTCAAGAAGAATGATGAACCATCTCACTATTCTCCCTGTGCTGCATGGCTTGTTGACCAAATATAACAAAGCTTGGCGGTCCACAAAGAACACAAACTTGTTGGCTAATCGGTAATGTCTATACTTTTTAATAACATAGATCATTCCTAGTCCTTCTCTTTTAGTGGTGGTGTAATTCTTTTCTACCATGTTCAATTGTCGGCTAGCATAAGAAATAGGAAAGTCAATTTTTTCATCTCCTGGTTGGGCTAGTATACAACCGATAGCAAAGTTTGAAGCATCTACATGTACGTGGAATACCTTATCCCAATCGGGTGCTTTAAATATTGGAGCTGAGGTGAGAGCTTGCTTAAGCTTCATGAAGGATTCTCCACATGCCTCGGTCCATTTGAAGTGCGTAATCAAGCTATACATGGGTTTTTCAATTATAGAGTACATGTAGATGAACCGTCGGTAATATCCACAATGTCCCATGAAGGCTTGTACCCCCTTGATTGTTGTTGGTCTCGGCAAATCAGCAATGACATGAATCTTTTCAATATCGGTAGCTATGCCATTTTTAGACACTATATGTCCAAGACTTTTCCCTTGTCTTCCCATGAATGTGCACTTTTCAGGATTTAAGTAAATCCCATAAAGTCTACATTTCTCGAATACGTTTTTGAGGTGTTCAAAATGATCATTCCGGATTGACGAATGTACACATAGATCATCCATGTATACTTCCAAGAATTTTCGAAGATACTCTTTGAAAGCATGGCTCATCAATCTCTGAAAGGTGGCTGGAGTATTAGTTAACCCAAACGGCATAACCCGATAGGCAAATATACCCCATTCTATTGCAAAAGCAGTTTTATGCTGATCTTTTGGGTCAACCAAAAGTTGATTGTATCCCGAAAAACCATCTAAGAAGCTGTAAGCTTCTTTTCCTGCCACTCGTTCTAAACCATGCTCAGTTATTGGAAGCAGAAAGTTGTCTCTAATGGTAGCTGCATTCACTTTTTTGATATTAACACACACTCGTAGTTTCCCATTCTTCTTAGATACTACCACAATTGGAGACACCCAACCTGTGTGTTCAATTTCGTAAATGAATTCAACTTCCTTCAGTTTTTCAATCTCTTCTTTGATCTTTCTGGCAAATGTTTTGTTATAATTGTATGGTCTCTGTCTACTTGGTTTCACATCGTCTCTCATGGGTATAGTATGTTGATAGCTTTCTGGATCGACACCCTTGAGATCCTTGTAAGACCAAGCAAGTATATCCCGGTATTCCTTTAACAAGCTTAGCAAAATATTTTCTTCTTCTTTTGTTAGGTCATTTGCAATGTAAGCCAGCCTAGGCTCTTCCCCTGGTTCAGCCAAGTCTACCCTTTTAGCGTTTTCAGGTCCTTCGTAAGACTCGCCTTGTTTTCATAGTTCCCTAACAGGTTGTTCGATTATGATTTTCCGATCTTGGAGAGTATACTTTTTGTAATGGGATGGAACATGCATCACATCCTTACCATCCTCTTCCGTGGTTTCCATTTTGGTTTTGTATATCTCTTGATATTTCTTTTTCTGCTCGACTCTGGTCATGAGTGGTTTTTTATCCAGAGATTTTTCATGAGTACACTTCCTTGCTTTTCTTGATGTCTAAGACATTTCTAATTTTCTGTTTGAAGGATATCTACCCATTATTTTGTCCTTGACACAATCCTTGACACAATCATTAGCATCTATCTACATCAGGAATTGTGTTTTACTGGAGACTGATGGCATAGGTCGTGTTTTCATGATTTTGGTGTCTCTCTTTCTTCTATACCATTTTTGTCTTCTTGATTTTTGGTTTGGAAAGTCAAAAAACTTTTCCACCCCTCCCTTTAAGAGTAACTGAGCTCTCGTATGCTCTTTTTCTGACCCCGAATCTTTTGAGGTAGTTGAGTGTTCGTCTAACTCATCAGTTGCATCATAATAGAGGTCAGAAAAGACTTGTTGAGCTTTCATCAAGTCCTTTGTTTCCTCATCTTTGTTTTCAATGTTAAGGACTGACATCATTTGGATGGGAATTATGTCGTAGCCATCCTCATTGCAAAATTGAGTAGGCATAGATGTATTCACACATACATCCATTGTCGCTAAAATTTGAGTCCACTCAAATGGTTCAAATAAATGCTCTGGAAAGGATTCAGGTATGTAGGCTTCGTTTGTATAGTCCCTTTCTAGGATACATTCCTCTCGTCTTAAGATTCCATTTTCTAAAGCTCCGCACATCCAAATAGGAGTGTCTTTGTTTAACCAAGATGGGAGTTTAGTTTCAGCCGAAGAGATTGACTCAAACTCTTGGATGGGTGTTTTCAAGACATCTCTATAGGTGTGATCTTTTAGATTGACTCTTGTGATAGATCCCACCTACTTCAAGTACAGATAGTCGTTTCCCCAATATTGGATAAGCTGTACCTGTCGCATGAAAGGTCTTCCCAATATGATTTCATAGTTGAGTTTTTTCCCAAAGTCTACTATGGCAAAAGTGTGTTGATATTCAATTTGTAATGGAATTTGCCTATTCAATTTGAGAGTAGCGGAATTTAATGAGAGTACTTTCAAGAAATGATTTTGTGAGCATAGCGGGTAGACATAATTGAAGATAGCAACATAATCATAGGAATTAGTTAACTTGGCATAGACAATACTTTTGCAAGAGAGAGAATTTAGAGAACATGACAACAGTTGAGGACCGGATTTATGTGGAGCCGGTCCCCCCTCCAATAGGCATTTGTATTATGATTTCTCCCATAAAGAGAGACTTGTTACAATACATTCTTTGTGTTCCTTGTGACCTAGGTGAAGCAATGAAGATGGAAAGCTTCATGCATCACCATCATAGCATAACCTAAACTTGAAGAAAACTTTAACTATACCAAGCGTCAGTCCCAAGACCTCAAAACACCTTCGAAGGTGGAGAGAGCTAGCAGGGAATGAGGGTAGGGAAGAGGAAGAAGAAACATTTCATATGAGAAAGAGCTAGTTCCTCACATATCATAACTCTTGTGCTAGCATACATAATAGCATAGTAATGAAGAAGAAATAGATGGCAAGCTCAAGCATTGAAGCATGGCTCTTGGATGGATTTGCACTCCATAGCCAAGAGTGTTGGTGTAGGCTCTCAACCTCTACTTGCTTGGAGAAAGAGAGGGAGCTCTTGCACTTTGCATAGTACACAATGAGAGTGTTTGTGAGTGTGTGTGGGTGAGTATACCCCCTAAGCACCCCCCTAGCTTGCTTGGGTCGACCCCCCCTTGTAGCTCATGCTTGAAGATCATTGGACCCCTCCAGGCCTAGCCAATCACAAGCAGGAGCCATTACAAGCAACAGGGGTAGCCTTGGGACAAGTGTCCCCCCTTTCCCCTTTGAGAGAGAGGACTTGATAAATGCAAAATCAATTAATTAAATATCCTTTATTATCATTGGACCCCTTGGGTGGCCAACCCATAGGCTTCAGGTACACCATGAGGGTAACATGAAGAGGAACTTGACAAGTGTCCTTGCTGCCTCTTCAAGCTGGGCTTCCCTTGTGTGTGTGTGTGTGTGTGTGTTCTCTCTCATCCCCCCCCCCCCTTGTAGGCTCGCCCCCCTCCTTGTAGGGATCTTTTTGACTTTGGATGAGGAAGCCCCTTAGTCATCAAGCATGACTAAGCACTTGAAGTAGGGGGTGTTCCCACAAGCTTCTCAAGGCACCTCAAGCACCTTAATCATGCACCAAGTCAAGCACCTCAAGCATGCACCAAGTCAAGCACCTCAAACATCTTAATCAAGCACCTCAAGCATGAAAAGCACCTCAAGAAGGACAAGCACCTCAAGCACGACAAGCACCTCGAGTTTGGGCCGGGTTCCCACCTCAAGCTCAGCCCTAGCTTACCTAAGGTCAAAGGACTTTTACACACATTATTGGAGGTCTTCGATGAAGCTAACCCTAAGGTCTTATGCTCCATTGGTTAGCCTTGCTCTTGATAGACCATCTCCCATTTGGGCCCCTTTACTATTGGCCCCGTGTTGAGATAGATCTATAAGCATATATCTATATCTTAACACTTGTTCCCATTTATTCTCCCACATTAAGTGATCAATTTAATATGAGAAAATCATTTGGGTTGGTTAGATATTAGATTTTATGACATTACCTCTCTCTTGAAATCATAGTGGTCCTCGAATATGAGGTAGAAGAGATAAAGCCTTAGTCATTAGTCAATCGTACTTAGCGGGTAGAGGATCCCTTTTTTACCCTACGACATCTTTCCAAGATGGATGACTAATCCATTTGGTGCTTGGGAGACATAGCTGCCGCAAGCATGTCTGCTCTTTAGTCCATTTCATTCTCCCTAAGTAGAGTGACAAATTCTACTTGGTGTTTGAGAGACGTCTTCATCACAAACATGATTCTAATCATGCATACTAGTTAAATTTGTGCACAATTAAAAAGAGGACTAGTCTTATAAGACAAAAACATGAGTCATTTAAAAGAAATTTGTACATTTGCTTACTCTAATGTAGCATTGTAAGCATTGACAAGGTTCATACTATCCTTAAGTTGTACTCCTTGCATCCATCTAGCATCTTCAAAAGGATAATTTTTGAACTTAATAACATACCGTCAGATTATCTTACCATGTCGTAGTACCTTGTCTTCATGCCAAAGGACAGCTTCGGGTTGTAGCACCTCTTCTTGGTCTTCAACTTCGGGAGGGTCTTCAATAATTGGTTCAGTTGGTGGCTCTCCTTTGTAGGGCTTACATGAAAGGCATTGTGTATAAGCAAATGGTTGGGCAACTTGAGTTGATAAGCCGTCTCATTGATGGGCTTCAAGATTTGGAAAGGACCATAGTATCTTTTTGCTAGTTTAGCATAATACTTTTGATGGCCCGTAGGATTTTTGCCCGTCGTTTGCCTTAATCGAGCCTTTGGAAACTTGAGTAAGACCCAATCATTTTCGTTGAACATTAAGTCTCTTCTGTGCTTATCAGCAGCAGCTTTTTGCCTTTGTTGAGAGATGGATATAGCCTCCCTAATCTTTTGAAAAGATTCTTGTAGGTCATGGCTATACTCATCGGCGGTGAAGATCTTCCCATGTACTTTGAGTAGCAAGGGACTTTTAGGTCTTCCCTCTATGATCTCGAAAGGTGCTTTCCCCGTAGAAGTATGGACAGTATTATTGTAGACATACTCTACTAGAGGTAAATACTTTTCCCATTGTGAGCGTTGATCTACTTCGGTAACATAAGTCTTGAGTAGATCGAGTATCGTAAGATTGGCTATCTCACTTTGGCCATCCGTTTGTGGGTGATAGGCCGAAGAGAAATTCAATCTTGTTCCTAGATTTTCAAAGAGACCTTTCCAAAAATTACTGGTCATTCTAAGATCTCTATCTGACACGATGGATGTGGGTAATCCATGGTGCTTGAAAATCTGAGATATGAAGAGAGTTGCCATTTGATGTGCCTTAATAGTCTTTTTGACAGGAATAAAATGTGCTTGCTTGCTAAACCTGTCAACTATTGTCCATATTCCTATATTCCCATGGATAGACTTGGGTAATCCAAAGGTGAAATCCATGGATATACTCTCCCATGGTGAATTTGGAATATGCAATGGCTGGAGTAATCCAGGTTGCTTCCCTCTATCATACTTGGTCTTTTGGCATACTACACATTTTGAAACATACTCTTGTATGTCCACTTTCATGGTAGGCCAATAGAAATACGTCTCTACTCCTCGGAGAGTATGTTGAATACCTCTATGCCCTGCATATGGAGGAGCATGGGATTCATACATAACCTTCTCACGAAGGGAATGGGTAACACATAGCCTATTGCCGTGGAGAAGATAACCATCTTGCAAGGTGAATGGTTCCTCTTTATTCCCCAAAGCAAGGGCTGACATTATGTCTCTAAAGTCAGGGTCAGTAGCATACTCATCTATCATAGAGGATAGATCATTGTGAGTAGCTATAGACACCGCATTAACTTTTGGTCATCGTGAAAGTGCATCGGCAACTTGATTGTGGTTACCAGCTATGTGAGCAATATGGATATTAAATTGCGAAAGAAAATTTGCCCAACTCATTTGTTTGTCGGAAAGCTTGGTTTGCGTCATGAAATACTTGAGACTTTGGTGGTCGGTTTGCAGGATAAATGGAGTCCCCAATAGGTAGTGCTTCCATGTGTCTAGGGCATGTAGAACAGCTAAAAGCTCTTTCTCATAAATGCCCAAGACTCGTTCATCACTATTGAGCCTTCGACTCTCATATGCTATGGCATGCCCTTCTTGAAGCAAAACCGCTCCAAGGCAATCACCACAAGCATCACATTGGACCTCAAATGGCTTTGAGAGATCCGGAAGCACGAGGACTGGTTGGGAAGTAAGCTTCTCTTTGAGTTTTTCAAAAGCATTTTGCTCCTTAGCAGTCCATACAAACTTAACGTTCTTCTTTGTTAAGTCGTGTAGTGGTCCTGCTACTTGAGAGAATTTTGCTATGAAGCGTCTATAGTATGCACACATACGAATAAAGATTCTTAGCTCATGTAGATTCCTTGGGTTAGGCCATGATTTTATTACCTCTAACTTTGATGGATCCATACGAATACCATCGTGAGAGATATTGGAGAAAGAGAGGGAGCTCTTGCACTATGCATAGTACACAATGAGAGTGTTTGTGAGTGTGTGTGGGTGAGTATACCCCCTAAGCACCCCCCTAGCTTGCTTGGGTTGACCCCCCCTTGTAGCTCATGCTTGAAGCTCATTGGACCCCTCCAGGCCTAGCCAATCACAAGCAGGAGCCATTACAAGCAACAGGGGTAGCCTTGGGACAAGTGTCCCCCTTTCCCCTTTGAGAGAGAGGACTTGATAAATGCAAAATCAATTAATTAAATATCCTTTATTATCATTGGACCCCTTGGGTGGCCAACCAATAGGCTTCAAGTACACCATGAGGGCAACATGAAGAGGAACTTGACAAGTGTCCTTGCTACCTCTTCAAGCTGGGCTTCCCTTGTGTGTGTGTGTGTGTGTGTGTGTGTGTGTGTGTTCTCTCTCATCCCGCCCCCTTGTAGGCTCGCCCCCCTCCTTGTAGGGATCTTTTTGACTTTGGATGAGCAAGCCCCTTAGTCATCAAGCATGACTAAGCACTTGAAGTAGGGGGTGTTCCCACAAGCATCTCAGGCAAGCTTCTCAAGGCACCTCAAGCACCTTAATCATGCACCAAGTCAAGCACCTCAAGCATCTTAATCAAGCACCTCAAGCATGACAAGCACCTCAAGCACGACAAGCACCTCGAGTTTGGGCCGGGTTCCCACCTCAAGCTCAGCCCTAGCTTACCTAAGGTCAAAGGACTTTGACACACATTATTGGAGTTCTTCAATGAAGCTAACCCTAAGGTCTTATGCTCCATTGGTTAGCCTTGCTCTTGATAGACCATCTCCCATTTGGGCCCCTTTACTATTGGCCCCGTGTTGAGATAGATCTATAAGCACATATCTATATCTTAACACTTGTTCCCGTTTATTCTCCCACATTAAGTGATCAATTTAATATGAGAAAATCATTTGGGTTGGTTAGATATTAGATTTTATGACACAATTCCATAGGAGTTGACTATCACTTTTTCTAGTATCCCTAGTGGTCTCTCAATGTGTCCATCAGCCCACTGCAATTTCATTCGCGTTTGTCTAATGGTGGCTGGCTGTCCCCAGGATTCCCATATTGCTTTAGTGGCTATGGCTATGCTAGCCCCACTATCCAGTATTGCCATGGTTTCAATGCCATTATATTACACTCGGAGGGTAGTGTTTCCTTCTTCCTCTTCATAATATTCTCTGACCCTGTTCATAGGAATTGATCGAATCTCTTTGTTTTCAATTTCATTTTTCATTTTTCCCAAATTATTAGAGATTAACCCCGTTATCCCCACCTTCTCTAGGGTTTTCTGTAAATCGTTCCATAAGTATGGCCTGAGTTTCAACAGTTCTCCCAAAGTAAGAGTGCATTGGATAGGTGTACATATGATTGAATGAATGTTGTCTACTCCTAGGGTCTGTTTGGCTCTTTTTACTTGAGTAATCTTGCAAATGATGGATTCATCTTCATTATCTCCCAAGTAAGAAGGTAATGTATTCCTGAAGCCTCTGATACGCAATCCCCGTACAAGGATTGTAAATCCATGTTCATATCAGATGGTAGGTTATCTAACCAAACTTCCTCTATAAGAACCGCCTTTAAAGTTAGGCTCCCATCATTGATCTCTCTTACTTTTTCCCATAAGTGTCCTAGCCAGTCTTCCTCTACGAATGGAATTCCGTCTAAGGCTTCTTCGCTGTCCGGCACTATGAGCTCTGGTTCATTTGTTTCAAGGTGGGGTTTTGCCACCACATCGGATTTTTCTTTCGTTTCTTCTACCGCAAGCTCTTCCGGTTTTGGAATACTTTCAAGCTTGGGTTTTTGTTTATCCAGCATTTCTTGCGTGATTCTTACCAAGTTTTTATAAGCTTCCAGCTTCGCTGCTTCCATATCTGGGGATGGATAGTTTTTCCATTTGTTTTCCATTTTTTGGCCTCCTTTAAGTCCTGCTTGGTAGGCTTCCAAGGCAGCATTAATAGGCTCAAAAATTTTATCAACTAGAATGGATCCTCCAGATTTCACGATTGTTTCCTTGAATTCATTGCCAGTTTCTTTCAGCTTGCCCTGGGCTAGCATTTTTTCTTTCTCTTCATTTTCAACCCGTTGTTTTTGTTTTCTCATCTCATATCTTTTGCTTCTGATCCTTTTGATTCTTTGAGAAGAAACTTTTGTGTTCTCCGAATCATCAGAGGAATTGTGGTTCTTTTCCTTTGCTTGGGCTCTAGTGATTACCTTGATTGGAACAATTGGTTTACTCTCTCTGATGAGCTACTAGGCATCACTTGGACTACGTTTACAACAGTTTTTCCCTTGTTCAAAGGATTCTTAGGACAATCTTCCGAAAAGTATCCTCCCTTTTTGCAACATTGTATGCAATAGGCTTCAATTGGTTTGAGGTTTTTATCAGGCTCTAGACATTCGTTCTTCTAATGGTCATCAACACCACAATTATGACAGTTTCCTATTCTGGGCTTCATCATGGGTCTTCCCATGGGAGGTCTGACACCTTGATTAGCTACATAATACTTTGGTGCGAGCTCTAGTGGAGCATAAGTCATGGTTTCTTCCATTGGTGGTGGATGTGCACTATACCATTCTCCCTCTACCATTATTGTAGATGGACTAGGCTCTGCATAGGGTGTAACAGGCACTAATGCTTGTTCATCTATGACTCCTTCTGAGTGCATGTACACTACATGCACCGCATTATGTCCTAGATATAGAGGTTGTTGTCCCAACACAGGTTGAGGTCTTTCCATACCCATTGGTGGTCTTTGAGCTTGGGCCATATTAGGCTGATATCTGTACATGGGTTATCCTTGGGGCCTCATGGGCACGTACTGAACATTCCCATCATACTTTGGTCTGAAGTAGCACTCGTGGGTCTCATGGTTGGTCCATTTACCCTCGATTGCACACCATTTTTGTGGCATAATTGGTTGTCCCTGTGGAGGTATCCCTTGTCCTGGTCCTCTCATAGGTGCTTTTTGCATATTGTTCATCATGTCATTCATCCTTTTTAGCATATCTTCGATGGCTGAGAATGGTGCCGCCGCACCCGTTCCCACTTGTGCTGGTTTTGTGGATGTTGTCTTCTTGCTTTGGTTATCCTTAGGGACATCCTTTTCATTGAAGATCTCACAATTGTCTCCTAGGTCAATAGCATCAGACACACACGCTTATAGAGTTGTGTGCTTTTTACTATAGAGTATAGCATGAAGTTCTTTGTTTAGAAATCCCTCCAAAAACAAGGATACAAATTGTTCTTCTGCATGTATCTCCATCTCTGGGCATCTGGAAATGTATTGTTTCATTCGAGTTGCACAATCCCTAATAGACTCACCATGTTTCTGTTTAAAGCTATAGATTTGAGCTACCTGTTTAATCCCTGTTTTAGAACAAGCAGCTACAAATCCTTGAGCTAATTTGTTCAAGTCCATGATCGACCTTAGTGGAATGTTTTGGAACCATGTCAAAGCTTTTCCTTCAAATGTCATTCCAAACCCCTCGAATTGAGTATGGAAATCAAATATACGCTCTGCTCTTAGTACTTGCTTAAAGCTTGCTAAGTGGTCATAGGGATCCCCTGATCCACTGTATTTTCTGACCCATTTTTGAAAATCAGCTGGTCTGACACGTCTATTTGGTTCAACTCCAGGTCTTTTGGGAGTTGTTCCTATTCCGAATCCTTCAAACCAATCTGTTGAAAATAGTGACTCATGTAGCCCTGGACTGGCCTTAGTGTCACCCGGTTTTTACGTGATAAGGTGGTTTCTGGTTTCTTCACATTACTCTCAGATGATCTCTCACGATGTTTGTCTCTTGGAGTGGTTTTTGGTCCTTGACCCAATATCCAATCCCGTACGGAATACCCCTAATATTTGGTTTGTTCTACCTCCTCAGGAGTCATCATAACAAAGTTGTTGTTATAACAATCCTTAAACAGGTAAGTTGGTAGATCCGCAGGTCCCTTATCTTTGATCTTGAAGATATAGATGATCTTCATGGCCGTTAATTGTCCTGATCTAGCATGAGAAGTCCACAAAAGATCTTTTATGTTCCTATCTTCCCAACAATAGACTTCGATTCTAGGATTATCCGTACTAAGCCGTTTCAAAGGCTTCAAATCTACTTGATCGTATTCCTCGAATTCCAAGGTTGGTGGTCCTTCTTTTGCTGACATATCTGGGATTATAGTGTTTACTTCTAACCCCCATTTGTCTACCACATCAGGATTTTTGACTTGTACATATTGAGTTCCGTTTCGATCCATGTACATTTTTCCTTGTTTGTTTGTCCTAACCTCTTCTTCGAACTTAATACCATGGTCATCAATGCGAATAGCATACTCTTCGTTAGGATCCAAGTAAACCTAGGCTCCATGATGGTTAGTTTTGTAAAAAGAGAGTATATGCTTATAGCGCATTGTCGTTCCGGTTTCCGAGTGAGTCGAGTAAAAAGACATTTCGGATGTTGAATCTGAAAAAGTGTCCGAGACTTCTTCAAGAATTGTGTGCAAGGAATTGCCTTGATTTACGCTTTCTTCGGTGGATACTCTACTGGTGGTTTCTCCGAATAGGCCTTGATTTCCTAGTACACGACCAGATCTAAGGTTCATATAGACTTATGAAGCCCTGGATAGAGTACTCACCTTGGATTGACTTGTCGTCAATTTTCACTCGATTCAATTGCAACTTTCTGCCATGCCACATGCCTCTGATTCTTGTACAAAATTAATCAAATTAACTATTTTTCTATAAGGACAGTAGAGCTCTTGAGAACCCTCGTGATTGGTCTCTGTATATCACTTCAATTCGTGCTATGTAAGTCACAATTTTGACTTTCAGATTCAGTTTTAGCAAAATCAAAGGTCTAACCTGCAACCTGTGAACTGAATGTATCTGTACCAATTTTGATGCGATTGAACCCAAAATTGCCCTATGGCCTTATTTTATGCTGGTCTAACACTGTATAAGCCCAAAAGTCAAAATTGAAGTCTCTGGATAGCATAAGTAAATAATTACAATTATTTACTCCTAACAATTTTTTGTAAATTTTTGCCCCAACTTTGACACAGATCTGTTAAGCACCGTAAGTTAAGGTCACTAGCCAATTTTCATCAAGTTTGGATAATTTTTGGTCAAATGGTCATCAATTATCGGTCCGCAGACTAACTTTGCAATTTTAGTCACAATTTTCAATCCAGTGATCCAAATCTTACCAAATTGGGCTTGTGGGCTTATTACAACATGGTAAAGCTAGTGATATGCCAACTTGGTCAAAAAAGTTCAAAAACATGGCAGATGTAAATAATCGTGATTATTTACTTTTGCCAAAATTTTGCAAGTTTTTGG
Source organism: Adiantum capillus-veneris (assembly GCF_014529385.1). Taxonomy (NCBI): domain Eukaryota; kingdom Viridiplantae; phylum Streptophyta; class Polypodiopsida; order Polypodiales; family Pteridaceae; genus Adiantum; species Adiantum capillus-veneris. The sequence goes on along the minus strand of NC_140952.1, from coordinate 55,919,533 downwards.
TCAACTAAGCATGTACACATGTTTATCACATCAATATAAGCCTATGGATCAGTTTTCAACAAGTTTGGACAAATTTTCCCCAATTTATCCTCAAGATTCAAAAAGTTAGTACAAACTTTAGTTTTTACCCATTTTTTTGCCAATTTAGTGATCCAAATCTTTTGGGCGTTTACAAAAGTTGTTAGTACACATGCAATGAGTCAATGTTATGAACCTTGGCCAATTTAGAGCAAAAAGGTAATAATCGGGATTATTAACTTGACGCTTGAAATGAGCACTTTATTGCAATTTTCTCAAAGATAGTCTTTTTATGATGTTTTTTAAGCCTATAAATCAAGTCAAAACTTAATTTGGCCTAAAATGTCAAGAAAAAGTAAATAATCTGAGTTTTGGTCAACTTCTTGAAATTTTTACCTCGAAGTGTCTTTGAGTTTACCCACTGGTTTGGACAACTCTTAGGCTTACTGTCCAGTCGGATTGAGTGAATTCGAGTCTTTTCAAGCTATTTCTAGCCATAGACCTGAAATTCTGCAACATGACATAACAACTCACACTTGATTCCTTCATAGAGAGCAATGTTCTGAAATCAACCTTGGATCCTACTTACCCTACTCCTAGTTTCTCATGCAATGGGGTTGTGGAAGGTGTCCACAAACACTTGTTTCCTTGTGTTTTTATGTTTTTCAGAGTCTTGATCTTAAGACTTGTCTTGTCTACCAACCATTCTCCAATTCCTAATCTAAATCTACAATCCTATAGTCCTAAAGGCACTTAGCAAGTACGATTACTTCCAAGCTACCTTTACACAGCAAAAGACGACACTCTTAAGCTATGCGGTTTTTAAAAGAGAGAGTTTTACTCTAGGTGAACCTAGAGGAAGTTAATAGACAACTACACAAAACGCTCGTGTTTTCTCTAGTTTAGATCTATTCGGTCCTCGGAAATGATGCCAAATGTGGGACGCATGTCTAGCTTCACCATCCTATCTTATTGCAGTATTAGTGAGAACCACGATTAATTTGTCAAACCATGGGACGAAGCTGACTCGACTAGTGCATAGAGGCTACAAGAGGTTGTCAATTTCTCGGAAAACAACTAACAACTCACATCTAACTCAAGCTACACTCAAGTGATTGAAATCACCAGAAGCCAATCGCTCATCGGCTAGCAAATCACATCCGTTACAGCATCAAATGATATCCAAATGTAACGAAACTTCTAGGACAAGTTTATAAGACCTAAGGTCATATACCTATGGACTCAAACCCCACTTTAGGTCAAGTTCCAAACTTGCGATTATTAACAGCAGTGGATTTTTGACCTAGTCATTTTCGACCCAGAATGCATCTAAATGCTTAGCAATGATGCCCCAATACCCCGCTTATGCTTAGTTTTTGATTTAAAAGTGTAAATTCCTAGTTATGATGAAATTAGGCCGCGGGTCGACGACGCCAAAAGCTACAAAATACTGTGAATGGCTTACGTCAATGCGTAGAGCTCTTACCTACGGTTGCAATGCAACAAATGCAATCGCAATGTGACAACCGAGGAGGGAGTAGGAAGCGCGAGAAGGAGAGAAGTGAGCGGCGTTAGCTCACGCTGTGTATTTCTTATCCAAAAACTTGTAAAAAACTTACAAAAATTGGCTTTTATACCTTAGCCAAGGTTTTTGAGTGGTCAAAACTAATAATCTGGAGTTCTACCAAAGCTGAGAATTGACTGGCTGATACAATCTAGAAGCTTGTAGCCCCAGCTCATTAATTACAAAGTTTACCAAGAAAATAGGAGTTACAATATTCTCGATTTATCAAAATAATAATTGTTTTACAAGGAGAACTCCGAAAAATGGTGTCTGCGTTAGCTTGTTGCTTACTTGTTAGCTTGCTGCTAACAAGTAATCTCTTGCTAATTGAGCATTTTTTCTATTATAGACCCTTGCTCTCTCACAAGGCCTGGAATTAGCTTATGAACCTCTTTGTAGCAACCTCCCTTGTCCTCAGATGTATAATCAACTTGGATGCTTCTCAACTTATTTATGAATCGACCTTAGCTACATATAAAAAGTCTTATATCTTGCACATGCTTTCTTTTAACGATTGGGTCAAAGTCTTGGCTACTCTAGAAAAAGACACCAAAGATGGGGTTGCTATGATTACCCAGTACATTGGCCAACTACCCATACTTTGGTTACAATACCAACAAGAGCAAGCTCAGTTCTCTTCATCAGGAGCGGAAATAATCTAACTTCCTCAAAAAATTATGTGGTCTTAACCCAACCTTTATTAGTGCCCCCACTACTCCTGCTATCCCTCAAACGGGGGGATAGTGCTGCTCTGGCTAAGTTGCATTATATGTTATATGTAAAATATATAATACGTCATACATGAGCGTATTTTACATTAGCTCATATTATACGGGCGTATTATATGGTGCCCGAGCAACATATTTTTTTCCTAGTTTTCGATCGAAAGAAAATTCAATCGAAAAAACTTTTGATTAAAAAATATTTAGGACAAATATTTTTCAATCAAAAAATGTATCGATTTAAAAGAGTATATATATTGGTAATGCGCTTTGTTGAGACTAGTATTCATCACAAAAGGTATTCCACGTCAATAGTAGACTCAAAAAAAGTAAAAAATTATAATTTAAAAATATCAAAATTTAAAATAGTTTTAAAATATTTTGATTAAAATCAATTTAATGTTTTGTTAAAATTTGATTGATTATTTCTTTTAAAATCAAATTATGTAAGCTTTGTACGTTGTGTAGACCTAAAACTCTCACTTAGACAAGGTGTTTATTTTTAGGAGTCTTGCTACGTTCTCAGTTTACTGACATATGGAAGTGAATTAGTGATATAATTTAGAGATTGCTGTTGTACGCAGAGTATACTCTCACATGAGGTTATTCGTCTGCAAAATATAATAGAATAGAGGTCAATTTTATTTAGGTAGGTTTTATTTTGACGTGCAAATAATTTCTCACCTCAAAGTGAATATATATATAAATTTTTTGGTCCTGTGTAGAGCCATCACACTATGCTCTCACTGGAATTTCATGTCCAAATACATTGATATTACATTGTTTTTATTTGAATTGCTACGTCTATCATACTATGTGATCGTACACGTGCATGAACTGCAGATAGATAAGGTTTCAAAGATCTATCGTGGAGTGTGAGAACTTCATGTTCGCACTTCAGATAGATATGACAATCATCAAGGTTTGCAATTAATCCTCATGTTCCAATGAGAATCAATTGCAATACTTGATCAAAATTATTGATTATCATAATGTGTGAAAGCCTTAAGCTTGCACTTTAGATAAATCAATATAGTGCAACGTGATGATGAGTTTTGTTTGTATTGTTTTAAATAAGTGATTAAGATTATCGATTATCGTAATGTGTGAAAGCCAAAAGCTTGCACTTTAGATGAATCGATATAGTGCAATGTGATTGAAATGTTTTGTTTGAAGTGATGAAGTTATTTAGCGCATCAAAATATAATTTGATTGACATGAGTTTATTGAAGAATGCTAAGAATATCATTGTTTATTGTTAATAAATAATGTAGCATGAGACTGATATAATGTGGATAGATTTTGATCACTATATTGATCAATAGAGCATTGCTTGTGTAGTTTGTTGCTTTAAATTAATTTTGACCCCTCAAAATTAACAAGTGGATTTGTTGATCTGGTAGTTTAAATTTATATGTCAGCATGGTGAAAGGACATGAGTGGAGTTACGTCCACGAGCTGCCTACTGGAAAGAATACATCTCGATTAAAATGCAAGACCTGTGGCGATGAGTTCAGTGGTAATGTGACCTAAATCAAAGAGCATTTGTTTAAAGTCCGTGGTAATGTGTCCGAGTGTATGGCTCCGCCAAGAGATATTCATGCTAGATTGCCAAAGTATGCTTGCATAGAAGAGCAAATTCTTGCAGCTAAAAAGAAAAGTGCTAATGCCAAACAAGTTGCAACGTATGTTGAAATGTCTGTTGTCAATGAGAGGAAAGAGCATGTGCCTACGAAAGCAAATGATCACACTCCCCATTCAACTCCTTTTCATGGACATGCTTCAACGTTAGCAACAACAAATCCTAGCTCAACTAAAGTTAGTAAATCACCATCCAATGGCCAAACGCTATATGAAGCGATACATAAGCAATGGTTGCTTGAGTTGCACTTGAAATGGATGCAAGCTTTTGTGGCGTGCGGTATACCATTCAATGTTATGCAGCCCCATATTTCAAGATGCTTTAATGGGCATGGGGTTTGCGCTTCCTGATTATAATAAGATGTCCACATATTATCTAGATAAAGTGAAAGACAGTACTGAAGCCATCCTCAAGTGCACGGTGGTGGACTTTGTTCATGTATATGGTTGATCATAGTGTTGGATGGATGGACCAACTGTCAAAAGAAGATGCTCATCAATGTGATGCTTATCAATGCTAGAGGGTCTATATTTGTAGAAGCCATTGAAAACCTCTTTAAAAGAGAAAACCAGTGATTATCTAGCAAGCATATATGAGCGCGCCATAGCAAAGGCAGCTGGGCCAAATAATGTGACTGCAATTGTCACATACCAATTACAAGGTTGTAAGAAGGGCTATCCAAGTTAAGTACCCACAAATTACTTGGGTGCCATGTGTTGTGCATACTCTTAATTTGCTATTAAAAGACATTGGGAAAATGGCCATCATAAAACAAACGCTATTGGATGCAAATCATGTGGTAAAATTTATTAGAGAGCATCAATTTTTGTATGCTCTTTTTCGAATAAAATCACCCAACAAAACTTTGCAGATATTTTGTGCGGCAAGGTTTTCAACCACATACTATGTTCTTTCCACCTTTTAAGAAGTGAAGCCTACATAGATTGAAATGGTAGCCAATAGATGATGGGATGCTTGGCTTAGCAAATATCCTAGCTACCAAGAGGCAGCTACAAGATGTGTACAGCTTGTGAACTCGCAAGTTTTTTGGCCCAATGTAGAGAGAATTGTCACCCTGGCCAAACCATTTGTAGATCTTTTATGAATAGTCAACAAAGACTCTTTTGTCTTTGGTCGAGTCTATTGGTATATTTCAGAGGCATTATGAACAATAAGAGAGCATGTTGGATTTGGTGCAAAGGACAAAGCTTCCATAATCACAGCTACCAACAAGCGATGGGTGAAATTGCATATGCCATTGCATGGTGCTGCATTTGTATTGGATCCCAAATTTCAAATGCACCAAAAATTGGCCAATAAAGAAGTCATGAGTGAATTCAAAACAATGTGCTCTCAATCATAAGGACAAGAGGATGGGAAGACTGCTTTTCATCAACGAGTTGATTATGCTAATAGAACTAGCATGTTCTAGGATCCATGGCATATAGATGGCATTGCACACACAAGTGCACCTCTATGGTGGAAGGAGGATGGGGGAGAAAGAAAAGCTGCAACACATTGCTATTAGAGTTCTATCTATTTCTGCATCAAGTGGAAGCTGTGAGAGAAATTGGTTGGCTTTTGACTTCATGCATACCAAGAATCAAAACCGGCTTCATCCTAAACGTGCTGTTGATTTGGTTTATTTTTTTTGCAACATGAGACTTATTCATAAGCCAGTGAGCATTGCTTTGAGAGTAGCACAAAAGTACTATGGTGTCTTTCAAACCCATGAAGGTATAGCTATGGAAGTAGACAATGAGGATGATATGGAATGGGAGATAGCTTTAGAATCCTCTGATATGGATGAAATAGATGATATGATTGGTGTGTTTGATGGAGATGAAGATGTATGACTAAAGGCCTATAAGTTCTGCTCGCTGTGAGTATGTGAAAATTATGACGCATCACCATTTTACACTACAAGATGTTCACCTCTCTCTCTCTCTCTCTCTCTCTCTCTCTCTCTCTCTCTCTCTCTCTCTCTCTCTCTCTCTCTCTCTCTCTTTGTCAAGCTACTTTTGCAATAAGAGTCATAATTATAGTTAGATACAATACAATACAATACAATTTGTTTGATTGAGAATACAAAAATGGACAGTTGAGTGGATAAATGACAAGATGTGATTACAAAATCTATAGCCCTTTGCCAAAATAGATAGGGGTAAAGTCAGCAAAGTGCTCAAGCCAAAGATTGAGTCAGCTCATTGAGTAGTTCTTCTATGTCAAACTTAGTACTTTTAGGCGCAGGAGATGGGCCTGCAGGTTCTTGTTGTGAAGGACCAACCTGATTTGGCAATGGTCCGTAGAGTGTTGCATACTGTTGCAGCTTGGCTTGGGCCTCTGATAGCTCTATCTCAAGTTCAAGGATTCTGCCGTGAAAAATATCAAGTGTCTCTCCTTGGCTTGCAAGATCTTGCCCTTGGCTTGCCAATGCAACGAGCGTCTTTGATTCTACAAGAAGCAGAACTATGGGACGTTTGCGTGCATGAATTGAATTATTGGTGTGACTTGCTGCCACTTTCTCTGCAATCCGACCATGCTCAATGCCAGAATTCTTGGGTGGTCTGACCAGTCTACATGTCTCCCAAGGATGTTGTAAACATATCTTTGCTGTATAACATAGAGTGCCATTTGGTTATTGTTTGGCATAACTCTCTCTCGACGTATGAATTTTTGTAGCAATAATCATGCGAGTCCTTTGTGTTGCAAATTTGATAGCTTTACAAGAGCTGATTCCTTGGCATTGCCGCTGATTCAAAATAAATGTTGGTGCACAAAGTGGCTGGGACATAGCTTCCCACACTCCTTAAGGCTGAGAGGCTTGCCTTACAACCCGGACTCGTCCTCTTTGATTTTTGCAATAGATTTGAGGTCTTTCTCTTGGCAATAACGGTCTCTCTCTTCTTTATAGATGGCCTATGCTTCTGGTGGTTAAGTTCTTCTTCCATATCTATCAATCAAGCGAATATGTCATCATTAGAAAGACTTATCATAAAGTTAACAGGTTATCACTTTCAAATCTTCAAAGAAATAGATAGGATAACTTAATCATGCTACAAGAAAGAGACATAATATTTATCACCATGTCATTGGAAAGAGTTCAAAACTGTGGCTTCGTCCTTGACGTGCTGATCCACTGTGGGTTCGTGCAAGTGGACTTTGAAGATCTTCGCTGCATACAGTGGCTCTTTAAATGCAGGATGTATGACACCTACACGCTTCACGTGTGCCCATCTCCCTTCTCCCAACTGCGGAGCATGTATGTTGAAGATTGGCAAAATATGTAATACAAGGGGAGGTGAGACTAATTGAGAGCGAGAGTGGCACTAGCAGTATACTCTATTCTAACCGTAGTTTCTAGCTCTTCAATAGCATCAAAAGAGCTGGCCTCCACTCTCGTGCGCTTTGCTGCTCTTTTCAGCTTTCCCTTGCACTTGAACTCAGTATACAACTGTTGCACAAGTTGTATGCAAGTAGCTATGCGTGACAAAGTAACGATTTTAGGATTTTTAAGATCCTGAAAAATCTTTGCAATCTGTCCAATAAACTGCTTGACCATGTTCAATAATGAACTTGATGTCATTAGAGATGTCAAAAGCAACGGGCATCAAGCGTGCTGAAGCTGCTCAAATATAGACTTTGCTAAGGCCTCTGTGAACTAGTAATAATGTTCCGGAGCAGAGGGGTTTAGGCAACGACAAAGCTCAGGCGGTCTGACACATGATGAAAGTGACGTACTATCACTTTGAAGGCAAATTTTTGTTAATGTTTTTCCAGCTTAGTATCCGCCATATCTGCAAGATATAATTTTAAAACATAAACGTTGTTAGAGGAGGGGGGAAACTATCAAAATCATGTCATGATTCGAATCCACACACAATTGACATAATTCATAGCAAATGTTGATATATTATGATTGCAATACATACATTGTACAATAGAGAGGAGAATACACAAAGAGAGAGATGGAGAGAGGTAAATAGGCCAGGAGTGTGAGGGACACTCATCGCAAGAACTGGACCCTGTTATGTGCGTTACATAATACATGTAAACGATTGGAGCATGAATATGAACAATCCAGCTTGTGTGAGGTATGCTCAGCACAAGTCCTGGACGTTGTTGTAATGTTGATTGATAGTTCAATCAATATAATCCCTGATGAAGTGTGTGGAACGCACAACAAAACCATCAGCGGATAATTTAAGAATCTCAGATTGTGGCCAAACATTGTATATATTTACATCTAAGACAACACCAAGTCATCTATTGATGAGTGGCGTATCTACTACGAATCAGAAAGTACAAGGGCATGGCGTGTCACGCTAAGATGAAGAGGACATAGGTATGCATCTCTCCACTCTTAGGTAGACAAACGTATCTCTCATATTTCTATGTAGTAAGAATGATGATGTGACTTAATCCAATCCCTGATGAAGTGTGTGGAACTCACAACACAAACATTAGCTAACAACTTAACAATCTCAGATGTAAGTCAAATATCATATGTATCTACATCCAAGACAACACCAAGTCATCTAGTGATGAACAATGACGTTGGAGAGGGGGAATAGGAAACACACCCAGCACACAAAATGTTTGCCTCTCTATAGCCCAGGGATTCCACAACACCCCTAACCTCTCTAATAACACCTTCAAATTGGCTAATTTGCACTAACAATTCCACTTTAGCATACCCAACCACCACCTCACACCTTGCAAGAAACACCCTTCAGCACGAACACACCCACACTGCTCAACTCACCCTTTCTTGCTCACAAAACACCCCAATTCTACCCTCTTAGTGGCACCCTTCAAGTTGCAGGCAAACCCTCTGCAAACACCGACAAGTACACAAAGAGCAAGAGAAAAGGAGGGGGATGGGGAGAAGCAACACAAGAAGTAGGGGCAAATATTTGGTATTATTGCATAGGGGGTAGTACATTAAAGTATGCAGCTCCAATGGCAAGCTTGCAAAACACAGGCTTGAAAACCTTCAATCTCTCCCTCTGGCAAAAAAGCCCCTGAAAAATCACTTCCATCTCCTTTTATTATGCTTGACTAAGGCTAAAAATGAAAAAAAAACAAGAGCTATCTAGCTCGTACAACTTAACTGGAGCTTCCTTTAGAAATTTCCATTGCATGGCTACCACTTGGCATTTTCTTGGTGTTTGGTATCTGCATGGTGCCCACTTTGCCTTGTCCGCTCTTTTTGCCAACCTTGCACTTGGATTTCCCTTGGACATGCTCTCTCTTTCTCCTTTTCACTGCTTCTTGTGGCGGGCTAAGCCCCTTAAATTCCTCAAATTTCTCCTCTCTCTGCCGTGGGACACATCCACTCTTTTGGGCAAACCATCGCCTCCCAAGCAATATCGATGTCGCTATTGGGGGGGAAGGTCTCCTTCAAAAATGGTGTCTCAATGGCCGTGGGAATGTGCCCCTGGCTGCATTGCCACGTCATCACTGTCACAAAGCATCGGACCACCACCGGCGGGCACGTGCATTGCGCAGTAGCCACCACCACTGGCCAAAACCGCCGCGGCCTCAACCCTGCACCGCCAGGCACAGTGCCAACTGCGTCGCCAGGTGCTACCTCCATAGCTCGCGCCACACGGGAGCTCCTCTCCCCTCTTGATGCCTTTGAATGGCCACGGGCCAGGCCATATACTCCAGCCTCCGGCAGCCGGCTCCCCCATGTGGGTTTTTATAATGCCACATGGCAACACCACCAAGCTCCAGTCTTCTAAGGCTTTTGAAAACCAATAAAAACCATTTTTATCCAAAACCTTGTTCCCTCCAGTTTGCAACGCCTGCCATTGATGGCTCCAGTGCCGGGTTGTCAGACTGCAAAGCCCGGGCATAACTCCATGTTGTCGGTTGCAAACCCATCTGACTTCATTGTTTTTTTAGTTCTCTAAACCCTCGAATGGAGGCCGCAAACAACTGATCAAATCATCTACAATCCAACCCGGATAAGTGCACCTCATCTTTCGACTTCAGTATCTCCCCGCTTTCAAATACAACTAGTTTCTCAAAACTTTGAAGGATAAGTTACTTGGATTCTTGACAATTGTTCTGTCACCTTCTGAGGCCAATGTTTTAACCAAAGCCTTGGCATCCCTATGGGTTTTTCTCGCTCCTTCCTAATGTGTAATTTACATTTAGCTTTCTTCAAATACAACTAGTTTCTCAAAACTTTGAAGGATAAGGGTAACTAGCACAAACTCTCCATGTTTCAACATACTTATAGATACATGGATGACATTCTAAGCCTCAACAATAAATCTTTTTTAGAGGAGATTAACCTCATCTATCCAAACTGCCTTAAAATTGAACCAACTTATGGTAAAGGTTTCACTACATCCGTTGGTTTCTTCTCCACCTCTGCTCAATTCCTTAACTTTACAATTATGCTGCATAAACGCTGTAATGGCAGCTTTGACTACCTTTCACCTGGAAAAGAGATCTTTTGAATATCACTTCCATTGAGTTCATCAAAAAGAAAAGTAATCAACCTCTTAAATCAGCTTTTAATACATGCATCAACCTCATTTACTTGATCTTGTATACCTCCTCCAATTGCTGCCTAGCTTGGGAAGACATTAGGCTTCTTATACACTAGTTTTGTCTAAAAGGATGTAGAAAAAATGATATAATTACTACAATCATCAAAATTGTTTTCCAGAATGACTTACCTTGCTTGCAATTTAGCCACTCTAATCTCATCTCTTTAATTAGGCAGTAGGCCCATGCACAATGGGCATAATGTCGACCCATTGTGTATGGTGCCTGGGACGGGCATGTACACACACACACACACACACACTTAAGTATTGATATAGTTATGGCTCTACACCAGACCAAGACCAGCTTACAAACTAAGTCTCACTACCTGATAGAATTGGAAAAATTTTCAACCAAAAAAACTCCCCATAAGATGGGCAATTACTCTGTGCACATAAGCAATCAAGAACCCCTTTTGACTTGAACGTAAAGTCTCTCCTTAAAGGGAATCTAGTTAATCTTGGTGGGATAAACCCCTTCATTAGAAGAGTTTAAACTCTAAATACACATATGATGGGTCCCTTCACTAGGTGCTTAGCCTCCCTTGGTAAATTCTACGAGTTAAAGCGTTTTCCCAAATAGGGGAGCCTGGCTCATTTATGAGACACATCATTACTGGTGTGTGTGCACTCTGCACATCCCTCTCCCTGCCTCTCTCTTGAAAAACTATCTCTCTGCTATACATTTGCATCGAATGGGTGAAGGAATCCTCCTCTCTCCCATTAAGCTTGCCATGGAGATTGTCACCTATGTCATAATACCTCCAGATTCTGGAGTGGTGATGAGCGAACGTGGAAGGGATCCTCCTGACTAACCCTACTGAGTACATCCATTGAAGGTGCTCCACTATTTAAACAAGGTGGGGGAGGCTCTATATCCCTCACTTAGCCTTGTCATTTGCGTACTCACAGTGTATGTGAAAGGGAGTTTTTTTTAAGGGCTTCCTCTACTCAGCTGATTGCTCTATAATTATGGATTTGGTGGAACTTGGGGGTACTTCTCAGGTTGGTAGCTTACGAGGAACTTTGCATGTGTTACTTCAAACATAAGACTACTCTCACTTGGGTGGTGACATGATTAAATTGAGCACTGTTTTTTTTCTCGCTGCAACGTCTGGTTTTATATGGTATACCTTGGTTTGCAGGAAAAACTTTTTACCTATGCAATTATGGTTGGGATTGTTTGGCTTGGGGTTTATTGGCTACGAACAGTAGACCAGCCCATTCAATTCACATTATTTTCATTTTCTCTGGCTTTTTTCTATATTAGGCAACTTCGTTGTACTGAGTTATACGCCAAAAAATGGTCTTGAATATTTAGAAGGTTTTTAAACAAAACCCGTGGATTGACTTTTGTGGCTCTTGCAAAGTTACCATCTTTTAACTCTGTAAATAAGCCGATTGGTTTTTTGAAAATTAGGCTAGCAGCTATTCGCTATTCACTTGTTGATGCAATCTCTATTTTTATTCAATCTAGGGATTTATGTTGGCTTAATAGGGTTAGTTGAGCTTTTTACCCAAACCAAAACAAAAGACATGTATGGTTCTTCTTAGAGTTGTATTGATTGATGAAGTATCAACTACTACATGGCCTTTTTTGAAACCATGTACACTTGGTTGAAGCTAGAAGTGGTGTTTAAATTGCTACATCAAGAAAGAGTAGGACAACCTTGCAAAAAGTTTATCGTGTTATATGGATGAGACATAAGTACAAAATATCTTTGGGCTTTTAAATGGTATTAGGACACTTGGATCGAAAGGGGTGGTGGCCTTCCAATCAAAATGATATGTATAGTAATATCTATTTTTTAAGGTCCAAAAATCTAAGGCTATATAAAAACCTTACATATAGCTACTGCCATAATTTAAAAGGATAAACATTGAAATGAAAGTTTTAAAAAAAACACACACACCTCGTACTTTACAAAACTGGATTACATATACACTTTGAACATTTGTTTTAAGTTAGAAAAGTTGTAATTTGGACATGGATAACAACTGATATAGTCCGCTGACACCTGTAAAACGCATTTAAGGCTACATGCTTGGATGGATGCAAGTGAGGAATCTACCCTTTCTTGGATTTTTTCTTGGCTCAAAGAAAATGTTTGCCCTTGACATACCAGGCTCTTGTCATCTCATGGAACATACACTGTACTTCTACACTAGGATGAGACCTCATTCTTTTAGCAATGCTCAAAAATAGTTTTAAGACTGAGTTAGTTTTGTACTAATCATTGTCACTTGTCTAAAGCTAGTTGTCCTTTGTGCTGAAATGTTTGTTTATGTTGTATTATTTAAGTAAAACAACCACACACACACACACACAAAATACTCTAATCTAGCCTAGATGCCCAAATGGTAAGCTTGTGATCATGTTTTTCTTTTGCCTCTTTTTTGGCAAGCTAAAAGGGTAGAGCCCATAGAGATTCCTTCCTTTTTTGGTTGGCAAAAATACGATTTATATATTTGCTAATTTCAAACTTAAGGAAAATAGTGATTGGCTTTTAAGGTTAGTGGGTAGTTTATATGCCACTTATCACATAAACAAAAAGCAAAAGAAATGATGAATGGTCCACCTCCTTGAAATCCCTTCCATTCTCAAGTCCCAACATGTGTGCCACTTATAGAAAATGTTCGTCAACAGAAGTCTTGCAGGCTAAAAGCCCATCTAAGCTAGAAAGCAGATTTTTGACTTGCTGCATTCTATAAAAGTAGTTTATAACGTATCAAATTTGGAATAAAAGTACGATATTGATACTATATGTCACCACTTTGAAGGTTGTAAGGCATGTCTAAGTGGTGAAAAATGTCTTTTCACATTTTAGGTAAGAACAAAATGGAAGAATATCCTCTACTCAATAGGTTTTGCTACACAACAGAGGACCTACATGAGGAATATGGCTTGAGTCTAGAGTGGGTGCTCCCAAAGGACCTCAACGATGACGATCTACTTATCAATTAGTGGTTGTCAGTGTTCACTCAAAAGTACCAAAAGAACTTAAAGATTTCCTTGAATCATGTGCAACCCCACTTGGTCAATGATTGAAAATTGTTGTATCATAAAGTTTATCAAGGCCCCCCATCATGCGGGGAGATTCCAAGTAAGTTTGCATAGTGCTACACATTTGAAAGGTGCCATGCAATGACAAAGAACCCTACAACCCATAAAGTGGCATTGGCCTGCTTTTGTGAGAGTGTGCTTAGTATGTGTAGTAGTAGGGTGGAAGGTTTGGAGAGAAAAGTTGAAACATGGAGGAGGGGTAACAGTGCCTCCCATGGAGGTTTCCCCCATCATGACAAGAAGCCTTGCATGATATAGAGTGGCAGCAACATATATATATATATATATATATATATATATATATATATATATATATATATATAGAGAGAGAGAGAGAGAGAGAGAGAGAGAGAGAGAGAGAGAGGGAGAGAGAGAGAGAGAGAGAGAGAGAGAGAGCACTTGTACCCTGGGCCAGTAGTTGATTACATCACTGATTTGCAGGAAATACCTGATAGGTTTCCTTGGAAGAATACAGCTACCACAAGTATGCTAACACCATTGAGGGCTAATATCCAGCCAAAGAAGGAGACTTTGCTGATGTATGAAGCCTTAGATATCCTGGTGAAGAGAATTAAAGATAATATTGTGGGATACAAAGTACAACTTGTTGAGATGCAACAAAAAATCCCCATGCGTGATGATGAGATAAGGGAGGTGGAGGCTGACTTGGTAGCCAACAATCAGCACATGCTTTTGTGGCTTGCTATCAATGATAACATCCAAAGGCTTAAAGAAGAGGTTCAAAGGTACATGTATTGAAACTAACGTGCTTCTTCTTTTGACAATCTTGGACTTTTTACTTTTAGGGTTCTTAGATTGTTTTGAAAGTTCAGGTGGTATACAAAGTTCTGGTACTAATAGTTTTGCCACATTTTGTAGTTTTGGTAGTTTTGATTGTTTTGGCAATTTTGAAAGACAATGTATTTTTGCTAGTTTTGAAAGATTCTATAGTTTTTGTAGTTTAGAAAAATTCCACATTCTAGGTACTTTATGTAAGGCTATGGTGGATATACAAGCGACACATTCATAATGAAAAGGATGCTTAATATAACTAGATGGAAATTCATGTACAAAGATCCTCTTATATAGGCATAGAGAGGGATGTAGCTTCTTGACACACATCCTGACACATAGGCTTGTAGGCGTCTCACACATCTATGGGCTTTCTTACACATGGTTGTCAAGTTGTAAGAGGGGTTTCGCACACAAGAGTGGATGCTTGGATGAAGATAGGGTTTACCTACTAACAATCGCCCCCTTAAACCCAGATTCATCCTAGGTATGATGGGATACATCATGGCTAGTTCTCAATAGATACATTAGCTCATGATTCACAATGACATCTTTGGGAATATGCATGAGTTCACATTTGGATTCATCAAGACATGGTTCTAATGATATGCATCATGCTTGGGTTCACACTTGGATACATACATGCATAGGTTTCACGGTAGGTCTTACCATGATTCATGTGCAGCAGTGTCTAAACCCATACAAAGAGACATAATATCCATGAATAATTTTGGTATTGTGTGTTGTAACATAAAATAGATGTGTGCAAACAATGATAATGATGCTTTGTCAATGGGATTGTCCTTCATTGATGAAGTTTTCATGTTCGTGTTCCCCTTCATCTTTAATCAACATCTATCAACTCGAGCCACTTTGTGCTTGGATAAGAAGAAATGGAAATGGAGCCTTAAGGAAATTTTTTTTAAAAAAAACTTAAAAAGTAAAGCCAAAACATCATGGGCCATGTAGGCCATGAGATAAAAGCACCACGTGGGTGACGTGAGTAAAGAAAGAGGCACCACGTTGAAGCCGGGTCAACAATGTGATCGCGCACGTTCTTGTCAGTGGCGGATTGCATGAGCAATATGTGAGGCTGAGGAGATGCTGAAGCAAGAAGGTGGGAAGTCAAGGGTGTTGAGGAAGTGCTTGTTTATCTTGCTCCTCATGTGAGCCCTTCTGGGAAAGGGAGAGTTTGCAGATGAAGAGAAACAAGGTCTCTTTGCACGAAGCAAACCAGCCAGGGCATCGACCAGAGTGGGACTACCAAAACCGTACCTGCATAGCTAACATAGTCACTAGACTAAACAACAGATGATGGCGGAGTGGAGGTGCTTCATGGCTTTAGGTTCCGCTATTGGAGAGCCTTGTTTGGAGGGTTTCAAAAATATATGCTATAGGCATGGGCTCTAGAAGTTGTAGATGTAGGTTGACGTTCCTCACAAGCTTGCTCTTTCCATATGCTCAGCATGCGATCGAAGGCTACTTATGGAAAGGTGAGCAGAGGAGACGGTGATAGCTACTGCGGAACTGCTATCTGATGTTGATGAGATGAAAGGGGAGAACGAGATAGAGTTTTACACTTGGCTTCGTCCTTCTCACTTCTCTATGCCACTTATCATGACTATAGTGAGACACCTAACAAAGGGGAAAATGAAAGATATTTAAAGAGAAAATTGAATGTTTTATTGATTGAAATTGGATCTAATAGCTAAATTAGCCCTACAATAATCCTCCAATACCACTTGTAAGGTTATGGTGGACATGCAATCGATGCATTCATAATGAAAAGGATGCTTACTATTACTAGATGGAAATCCATGTACAAAGAGTCTTTTATATATGCATAGAGAGGGATGTAGCTTCTTGACACACAACTTGACACATAGGCTTGTAGGTATCTCACATGCATGAAGGCTATGGGCCTTCTTACACATGGTTGTCAATTTGTAAGAGGGGTTTCACACACAAGAGTGGATACTTGGATGAAGATAGGGTTTACCTAACACTTTATGTAGTTTTGGTAGTTTTGAAAGATCTTGTACTTTTGATAGTTTGGATAGTGCCGGTATTTTGGAAAGTATTGGTAGTTATATGGTGGGTTTGCTAGTTTATGTAGTTCTAATGTACTACTAATAAGTTTGGTACTCTTGGAACTTTTGAACCCTTTGGTAGCTTTGGTAGTTCTAGGTTTTGATGATATAAAACTCTAGTTGGGTTACTTTTGGTTAAGTTTGGGTACTTTTTAAAGTTTAGCTAATTTGGTAGTTATGCAAGTCTTTGGTACATTTGGTACTTTTTGGTGATTTTCAAAGTCTTTGGTACATATGGTATTGTCTGGTAGTTTTGAAAGTGTGTGGTACATTTGGTATTGTCTGATACATTTGGTACTATTAGATAATTCTGGCACATTTTTTGATAAAAAATTATAGTTGAGGTACTTTTGGTTAAGTTTGGGTGCTTTTTATAGTTTAGTTAATTTGGCATTAATTCAAATTTTTGGTACATTTGGTATTGTTTGGTAAATTTTAGATTTTTGATAGATTTGGTACTATCTATTACATTTGGTAGTGTTAAGTACTTTTGGTACTTTTGCTCTAGGTGAGATACTGTTGGTTAAGTTTGGGTGCTTTTGATAAATTGAGTTAATTTGTTAGTTCTGGTATTGTATGTTAGATTTGGTACTTTTCAGTAGTTTGGTGCTTTGGTAGTTTGGTACTTTTGGTGCTTTGGGACTATTCAATACTGCTTGGTTTATGGTGTTTATTTCCACTTTCTCCATTTTATATTGTATGATTGGCCATTACGGAACTTGAGATGCTAAATTGTTTATATGTTTAATCTTCTCTCTTTTGCTTTATAGAAAGAATATGACTAGCTTGAGGCTGAATGCAAGGAAGAATAGAACCATTTTAATTTTTCCAGCAATTGGCAACAAGGTCATTGTAGATGTAAAGAGGGACAAGAGGTTCACCCTCTTCCCAAGGCCTGAATTGTGGATTCCGAGACTACCATTCTTGTCTTTGGCATATGCATTGCTTGTGGGGAGGCTTTGGATGCTTCTTATGTTTATTGGTAGCTTCATGCTTTCTTGCCCACATCAGTATCATCCTCTATTTTGTAGTGTTCTATTGCAGAATAGTACCTCTTGTGCTAACCATGGTTGCAACATTGTAATCGTATAGAGGCAAAGGCTTGGATCAATGGACACTCTACTTTGAAGAGTACTTGGAGATGTTTCTACATGAACTTAACCTTTTGTGCTGTTTGGAGAGGAATTAAAGGAGGACCAAGGTTCTACCAAGTTACTGCTAGTAGTATGCTTGCTCATGATGATGCTGCCAAGGAAGTACAAGATGTCCTATGGGACTTGAAGAATTCTGTTGTGGAAGGCTTAGGGGATGAGCAAGGGCTAGAGAGTTTGGGCACAACTGTGGTTAGCCATGGAAGGACTAATGTGGAGGGCACACCATGTGCGTCAAGTGAAATAGATATGAAAGAGAGTCTCTAAGATCATTCACTTGGATTAAGAGGGGCCACATATGGGTGACAACATAGAGGCAAAGGGTGTTGACACCAAGGCTCATGATGATAGGATCACAAATCTTGATGAGGCCAAGGATGCTAATGAAGATAACCCAATTGTTGATGAGGCAAATGTTGTTAATAAAGATATGCCAACTATTGATGAGGCAAGAGGTGCTGATGAAGACATGTCAAGTGTTGATGATGCAAGATGTCTTAATGCCAAGGGGGAGGGCACAATGGATGTGATGGAGAGGGAGGATGATGCAAATCACTTTTGTACAACAAAGGATGGTAGTGGGGAGGTAATTCCACGAAGGGGGAGAAGCAGAGGAAACATGGGAAGGACGATGCAACATAGAACCATACAACAAAGTCAAGGAAGAAGGTGGGAGGTAATTCAAAGAAGGGGGAGAGCATTGGAGATGGCAAGAAGGAGAAATTAGATAAGGATGATGCAAAGCAAGAGTGTACATCAAAGATGACCAGACAAGCAAAAGGGGGGTCACTAGAGATGGCAAGGGGAAAGATGATGCCAAAGAGGGGTCGACACGATAGTCTGCCAAGGAATGAAGGGTGGGAGGGTATGGGGGGTGTTTGATGCAAAGGGGGAGATTGAGACTGATGAGACTCAAACTACAGAGGGAAATAAGGTTGTGAGGGATACAAGATTTGTGGGTGACGAATGTGTAAGTGAAGAATTTGACTCAATCGAGTCTATCAAAGCTTTTTATTCTGAACATACCAAAGAACCTTGCACATTGTGGTTTCAAGACACAAGTCTGCAAGGATTAGCCCTCCAAGATGTGCAAGTTGTATTGGATTTACATAAATCAAAGCCATTCTTCTGTTCTTTTGTCACTGACATCTATCATTAGTCCAGTCTATATAGTCTTTCATGTTGTCTTATAAGGGAGTCAGATAATCTTGTGTAAAACCAAATCTTAGTTTTGGAATAATTTAGCACCAAAATTTGATACTTCGTACTACCAAATTGGATATCGTATATTACCAAATGGCCAGTCTAGTAGTATCAAATTTGGTACTGTCCAGTAGAAATCAACCATGTTGTCTTTCTTAAAGTTTTAACAATCTAGTATATTGTATTTCTTATAAGTATAAAACCAAATGTTAGTTTTTATATAGCTCAACATCAATTTTGGTACTTCATACTACCAAAATTGGTACTTTATGCTTTCAAATGGTTTTTCTAATAGTACCAAAATTGGTACTTTATGCTTCCAAATGTTTTGTCTAATACTACCAATTTTGGTACTCTCTAGTAGAAATTTTTTATGTTGCCTTTCTTCTAAATTATTTGTTTTTTCATGTTGTCTTTCTTATAAGGTTCTTGTGGAGTCAGATAATGCTGTATGCTAGCTTTTATGTTGCACAACACCAAATTTGGTACTTAATACTACCAAATTGGAAAATTTATACTACAAAAAAATCAGTTTAGTAGTACCAATTCGATACTGTTTACATTTTATTTGGTACTATGTATTCCTATACTCTGCAATGTAAGATATAGTTGTTGAGTTGAAGCTTTTGATACAAATAATGTCTTTGATTTTACTCCTTTCAACTTTGGGTACTGTGGGAAAGCAACATCCATGGTGGTTAGAAGAGCCATTGGCAAACATGGAGCTCCCCAAAGACCTATCAGATGAAAGTCATTGACTTGTAATTTTGGATGTCAATGGTGTGCTAGTGAAGAGTTATTTTGAGGTGCCATATGTATGATCTTTGGCAATTGCCCTTCCCAGATAAAGTCAAACCCCACAGTGTGCAAGTCAGCAGTTATTCCTATTGTGTTGTGAGGCTTGATGCTAAGGAGTTTATCCTCTCACTAAGGAAGAAAGCCTATATTATGCTCTGGTCATGTTACAAAATTCATAATCTCATGAATACAATGTGCACCTGCTTTCTTAAATTGATGAAGATGCAAAGACTGTTTTTAGGTACGGTCAACCTTCTCTAGCATTCTCTTTACAAGCATGTACTTGAAAATAACTTCTAACTTACATTTGTAGACACATTCTGCTAGGACCAATGTGAGGTTTGAGTTGACTCTATTCAACAAGTTTTGCACATGCCAAAAGGGTTAGGTGACAAGCTAGTGTTCTTGAAGAGGCATTGGTGTGCTTGAAAAGGCTCAAGAGAGTATGGCAGAAACACCCACAATTTAATAAAACCAACAAAATTCACACCAGATACAAGTCGGTGAAAAATGACTATGATGTCTATTTATGTATTCTATCTTACGAGCCAAAATATTTCGACAAAGAAGCCCCCTTGTACCTCATGGATTCTATCCTACCATGGTTGCTTGGTTGGATACATTACAAATACCCAACCGCTTACTCTCACAAGAACCCCTTATTTGATGTAGAGGATGGCATCTCCCATATACTTGCTAACTATTTCATAGAGCTAGAGGGGTACTTCTATAGGTTTGACCCCTCTGACATCAATTTGAAATTGTAACTAGATACCCTTTTGCTATTCATATTGGCTAATGCAAATTCCATTTTTGGTGTACATGATCAATGCATTCTTTGTTTTGCATCTCTGGTACATTTGATATTTTGTTTAACCAATTTTGGTACTGTTTGAAAATTAGCAATTGTACATGATCATAAGGCGTTGAGTTGAGGCTCCCTTATTCTAATTTTTTTAGTCACAAGTTAGTGAAATACAGACACTAAAGTAAAAAATAGGAAATCAATAGAAGCAATTTTTTATTCGGGAGAAGTAAAAAACAAGAAATCAACAAAAGTAATTTTCTATTCGAGAGAAGTACAGAATGTCCCACCTGCAATTTTGGCAGGTGGGCTGAAGTTTGAGATGCTAGCATCTTGGTCAGTTCCATCATCAAAATGGCATATTATTGTATATGTTGCTATATATCTCAATGGACAATTTAAACTAGTTATGGAATCCAAGGTTAGGCTCCATGGAAAAGCGTATTGCTCTTACAAGATGGGATTAGATCATCACTAGAGGTGTCCAATCCAATAGGGTATATGTATCAAACTTTTCCTCAATCTGTCCATAGTACAAGCCTTCAACTACTACTCCACCATGGACAATTCTATTATGCCATTGGTCCTTCTGTGTTTTCATTTTCTGATACATTGCTTTTGTGCACTTCAGAAGGTAGAATTCCTTGCTAGCCTTGACAAGTTTGACTCCCAATGAACAACATCTCACACAACAATTCAAGGTTACCTTCATAGATTGCCAAGTTAGAATCCTTGCTCGTTGGCATGGCCAATACATCACTACTTCACTCCTCCTTGTCTTCATCTTTGTTGTTGTTTGCTTCTACTATCTCTGGCAATGGCACAATGGAGACATATTTCCATTCTTCTATGTACTGTCTATTCTTGCATATCTTCCACTGTCCAACACATATGAGTTACAAAAGCAAGAGAGTGTTCAAAGGCGTAGAGTGCATGGGTTGTCTGTAGAATCTCTATCAACACAAGGGAGTGAGTGAGAACCTATAATGGGCTAATAGTCCCATAACAAATTGCGTTGCACATCATCCTTTGAAACTAGCCACAATATTCATTGAGTATTGCACCTAT
The DNA here is from genome assembly GCF_014529385.1 of Adiantum capillus-veneris. Classification (NCBI taxonomy): domain Eukaryota; kingdom Viridiplantae; phylum Streptophyta; class Polypodiopsida; order Polypodiales; family Pteridaceae; genus Adiantum; species Adiantum capillus-veneris. The sequence goes on along the minus strand of NC_140952.1, from coordinate 55,898,053 downwards.
GTTCTTCCATTGTGGACTGAAATGTTGCATTAAGAAAATTCACAACATCAGCTACACATTTCATAGGCCAGTCATCTGGTTTTAGCTCATCATGGGTGAGGGTTATCTTGATGACAACACCTGCATCATCATGCTCTCCTTTTCCATGTCCTAAAGTAGAGAAATTATGAATTATGTGCAATCCTATAAACTGACAGTACCTTGCCACAAACTAGAAACATCTTTGTGCTTTAAATTGTGAGGCAGCACCATCTGACCACACCCAATGATATCACAAGTTATGACTTTGTTGTTTCAGCCTCTTATCATGAAGCAAAAAGAAATGTTGAACAAACAACACGCTGTCGTGCTGTGACACGTACATAGTGGGAACGCATGCTACAAGATCTATCTTGTATTTTTTTAGATACATAATTATATTTCCTATAGTGTACATATGCATATTTAAGTATAATAATAAGCCTTCTATCTCATCCTATTATTTTTCTCAAGGGTAACCTATCCTTACTTTACCATCAGAAAATACTATGGGAAAAGCATCAATAGCTCCGCCTCTTTAACTTGGGGCAAAAAGCATTGATTCATTATTTCTACTATTTCATTATCATCTCACACCCTAGCTAGATCCTATATCTAGGGTAAACTCCAATATATATATATTCTACGTATTTTTTATACTTTTCTTATATTTCTTTTTAAATAGCTACTAGGAGAGAATCAAATCCTAGTGGGACACTAGGTGGCATGATTTCAAAGATACACTTATTTTAATGCATTATTGCAAGCATGATTATAAAACTTTGTCAAGGAGAAATGTCATGCTTTCATATGGCATGAGGTGTCCTTGTGAATTAAATGAAAGTTTAGGCTAAAGAGACCACATGAAGACTTTTGCTGCCATAAATGGACCCTATTTTGATGAACTTTTTACACAAGGTTTCAATACGAATTGGAAAACGAATTTAAAATAAAAATCGTAGCTAATGAGCTGAAGTTTTTGCCCATATTTTTACTTTTTTATTTGAAGCCACGGTTGAGGAGATATGATCAAAATAGTGGACCCCAGTCTGCCCACATCATGCAAGGACAGCTCATTTCCAACTTTTCCAATTCATGTTCACACTGGCTCCTCTCTTCTTGTGTAAACCCTTGGGGGTTCCCTTTACCTATAAAAGGGGACCTCTTCTTACTTGGAAGGAACTCAAGCATTCAAGCCATTGATGAGAGGAATTCTCGAGGGAGTGAGTAGTAATGCCTAATTGTACTTAGCCATTAACATAAGCCCAAGCCTACACTTTCTCCTAGAGGGAGACTAGCCATTCTTGCAACAAGCTAAACTTGGAAGATCAACTTTAATCAAAGAAGGTCTTGCACTTGGTGTATCAATCAAAGTGGAATTATCCTCTCTTCTTCTCTCTCCCATCAATAATGGTGCCGAAGGGTTTCAAGTAAGATGTGTTCTACATTGATGTTTTCTTGATTTTTTGTTGTTTTCATTTTCATCTCTAATCCAACATATATATATATATATATATATATATATATATATATATATATGTATTCAATCTCATCTCCTTAACCAAACCTATCTCTCTCATTCTTAGTAATTCATCCTCTCTAGGTTCTCTTTGCTACAGGTACATCTCTCCCCGCAGTATCCTTATTGCCTACGGGCAAGAATAGGGCTTGGGAGGGAAACTTCTCATCTCTTCACTTCTCTCATATCTACATTTCTCACATACTATCCTAGATGAATAACCCACATGATGATCATTTCTATCGCTTTCACTCTGTACAATCTATTAGAATTAACGTATGGATTAGCCGTAAAATACACTTTCAACAACGTATAGTGTTTCTCTTTGCCTTGAAAGGCTCAATGAAATACTTCTATCACCGGATCCCATCATACTACCTCTCATAGACTATAATTTTTCTTTTGATGTAAGCGTAGTTATTTAGCTATGAACCAAGAGGATTTGTACACACAATTAATCCCAATCACTAGACAAAATATATATATTATGGTAAGCACAAAACTACAATTCCAAAGAACAATTCTTAGCCTATTTGGTCAGCCAAGATTGAATGCCATTAACTCATCCATTAACCCTTTCATATTACCCATGATACGATATGACCATAGTCTTGATGTTTTCATCTTCGTATTGTTTTGACATTCTCTTTTGCGTTCTTTCTTTGTGTGTGTGAATGCAAGAGAGAAAGAGTGAGTCTTCTTTGATTGCACTTCTTTCCAAACCCTAGTCTTCATGGCATCTATGGTTTAACTCCTTCATATAGTTTTTGTTGAGTTCTCTCACAAACTCTCACAGCCATAAGCCCGGTGCTTTCCTGGCAAGACCGCAAATTTCTCGACATATTTTTGGTGAACCCGACGCGAATCTGCTAGGGTGAGAGTTTGTGGGTAACCATGGGTGATCATGTTGAGCAACAGGGTATGCATTTTGACCCAACAACAATGCAAATGTTTCAAGCATTTGCAATGTTCATGCAACAACAACATGCTACTGAAAGAAGGGAGATTTCAGCAACGAAGGCCATACAAGCGGTCGTCAACAGAATGGATCAGTTCAATGGCAAAGATGTAACCAAGTACTTACGCGAGTATGTGAAGGAGATGGAGCTGCATCGCGTGTCAGAAGGTGAGATGATTCAAAGCTTTGAGCTAGTTGTTGCTCCAGAAATTAGGGAGCATGTTAGGGCAATTAAAGATGGGCATGGGAGATATTAGGAAGAACTCAAAGTAGCTTTAAAGGAGGAATATTTCATGGAGGACTCGGAGAGAGTGACCAAAAGGAAATTCTTAGAATGGGTAGTCAAGCCAAAGCAAGGACTATCAATAACAGAGCTACTTAGGGAATTTGAGCGGCGCTATGCACAACTCACTAGGACAGAAAGGGCCACACTAGATGTAGAGAAGACAGATCTTTTCTTACAAGCTGCAGGTAAAGAGTTTCAAGAAAATTTGGAGCTTCTTCTTGAAGATAAAGATGCTGAGCAAGGACTAAAGACCGACTAGAATGAGGTTGAAGGTGCTGTCTCACTGCTTGCCAAACGACAAAGAAGAAGGGACAAGATGGTAGTAAACACTACAAGTCCTTCCACCTCAACTTCTGACAAAATGGTAAAGCCTACTTTTATCTCTCCTAAGTTTGATGAGTCCATGCTAGATGAGCTTGTGAAGGGAATGCGTGACTTGAAGCTGAAGTTTGCAAAGCTTGAAGAAAAAGGCCAACCATCAGGGTCACTTCCTAGGCAAAGACAACAGTCCAAAGAAGGGTTTGTTAATAGATGTATTTGGTGTGATAGTACAGACCATCTAAGAAGGGATTGTGATGATTTTAGTGATGCTTTGTCAAAAGATGTTGTCTTTTTCAAGGATGGTAAAATCCACTTAAGAGAGACAGGTCTACCCTTGAGAACTAACTTTGGGAAGGGGGGAATGCAAACCTTAGTTGAAGATATGGCAACCAAGCATGCCACCTCTTCAGTTGAGGCAGCTACTTGTGGAGTAAAAATTGAACATTTTTGTGATGAAGAGGTGAGTGACCATCATGGTCAAATTTGGCCAAATTTCATGCAATTAGCTAAAAAGGGACAGCTTGCAAATGAGATTCTACATGAAGCAGGTGATTGCATACGTCTAGAAACAGGATGGAATGATCCAGTGGACTCATTGTCAGTGCATGCCTACATTACAAAATGCCAACAAAATGAGGCAATTGTAGAAGAGAAGCGCAGACGTGAGAACTGGGGGAAGAAGTGACTCAATTCCTTCTCAAACACCCTCAACAAAAGGAGCATCTCCACCTGAAGTACTCATGGAGGAGTCTACAACAGGAAAGAAGAAAGAGCCAACAAAAGGCAAGACAAAAGGCCCAACTTATAAACTACAATCTGATATTGAGGTTGCTACAGATTTAAAGAAAGTCTTGGAGGAAAGGATCTTGAATAGCAGGATTGAGTTCACTCTGGGAGAAGTTCTTGGCATTGCAAAGCGTGAATTCCACGAGGAGATCATTGACATCATCAAGAGGAAGAGGCAAACCCTTGCTGAAGTTTCTCGTCCACAGGTTGAAGGGGAAACCTCGAAGACACAAGGGATGCAACTGCAAAATAAGGAGAATGATGGAGCTGTGGTAGGATGCTACCAATCTAGTGGGAGAGTGAAGCAAGTGTATTTCTCAAATGATGATGAAGAAGTTGAAGATATTCCTAGGAGTTACTATTCACGAAGTCATTGGGCAAGGGCTACTACAGAAACTTTGGTCAAGGTAGGTGATCTTGAAGAGCCATTTGTTGCCTTGATTGACCATGGTTCAGAAATAAACATAATGTCAAAGAGTCTCTACAACAAGTGCAAATGGCCGATGGACACAGATCATGGCTGGATGGTAAAAGTGGCAAACAATTCATCCGGTGAATTGAATGCAGCATGTCCAGGTGTGAAGGTAACAATAGGTGATGTAAAGATTGACCAAAACTTCTTTGTATAGGATACATCTTCATATCATCTCATCCTTGGACAACCCTACATTGTGGGAGTTCGAATGGAAACAAAGGTAATGGACGATGGTTCAGCATATGCTAGAATACGTAGCAAAGATGGTAAACGAGTTGTCCAATTTCTCACAGTCTGTATAAACCATGAAAGAAATCGTGACAACCTCAGAGAACATCCTCTACCAAAGGTAAGCAAAGAGTTTCATGATCATAGAGAAATGATGGGTTTTTGCCAAGTACCATTGTAAAGCGGGATTGCAGTGGTACAGAAAGAAAAAGGGTCTCGCCTGATCCAAAAATAGGTGAAACTTTCTCAATGAGCTCCTTGGTAACAAGGAATGGATCAGTATGTTTTACAAAACTTGAAGATTTGAAGAGATATGAGAGGCAATATGTGCATAATGTACAAATAGGCATGAAAAAGAGTGGGTTGCTAAAGCCTACTGAAAATGTTTTGGGTTTGTGTGAACAAGTTTCTTTTGTAGATACTATGGGTGAGCTTGATGCTATAATGAGGTCTAGTTTGCATCTTGAAAATGAAGTTGTGGAAGTTTGCTCTATGGAAATGTATCAAGTAATAGAAGCCTTTAAAGAAAGCCAAACAGCTGGCCCAGAAGTCCATGTTGAAACTAAATACAAGAGTGTAGCAAAGACGGTGAAACCAGTAGCTTCACCCTTACCACCCAGAAACAGGGAAAAGATTGAACAGGCTACTTTACAACCAAGTTTGCGGAATCCTAAAAAGATCGAGCATACCTTCACAAAGGAGTCTTTTCAAGAGTTGCAGATTGGTTGCAGATTGGTTGCGAGTTTCTAACACAGGAGGAGACAAAGTGCTTCAAAGAAATGCTTTCAAAGCATGGTAAGGCTTTTGCATTTGAGCCACATGAGATAGGATGTGTTGATCCTTATATTGTAGCTCCTATGGTAATTTTCACAATACCTCATGTGCCTTGGAATCTGCGGCCTATTCCGGTTCCAAAGGCTCATTTGCAAAAGTTAGTAGAGCTACTGAATGAGAAAATAAAAATGGGAATCTTGGAGCCTTCTTGTGCTCCATACTCAAACAGGTGGTTCACAATTCCAAAGAAGAATGGTTCTCTACGCTTCATCCAAGATATGCAACCAGTGAACAAGGTGACAATTAGAAATGTAGGTACAGGTCCAATTGTGGATGAATTTGCAGAGGCGTTTGCAGGGAGGGCAATCTACTCAATGGGGGATCTCTACTCAGGGTATGATCAATTTCAGCTTGCAATCGAAAGCAGAGACTTGACAACCATGAGGACACCTTTGGGTTTGGTAAGGATGTGTACCTTGCCACAGGGAGCAACCAACTCGGTTGCACATATGATGAATGGGATGAATAAGGTCTTACGTGACTTTATTCCTCAAATCACAATGCCTTTCATTGATGATTTGCCTATCAAAGGATGTGAAGAAAGTGACAAAGATGAAGCTTTGGATCTCAAGGGATGTCGCAGGTTTGTGGTAAATCACATAAATGATTGTGATAAAATTTTGTCTAGGCTGGAAGAAGTGAATCTTACATTGTCAGGGAAAAAGTCTATGTTTGGTGTCAAAGAAGTGCTCATTGTGGGGCACATGTGCGGGCCATATGGTAGGAAACCTTGTCCATCAAAGGTAGATGCCATCCAAAGAATGAAAGAAACATGCACTAGCATCACTGAGGTTAGAAGGTTTCTGGGAGCATGTGTCTTCTATATTATTTGGATTCCACATTATGCACATGTAGCTGATCCTCTTTATCAGCTGCTTAGAAAGAATCAAAAGTTTAAATGGACAAAAGCACATGTAAAATCCATGAAAAAGCTAAAGGAGTTACTCCAGTCAGCAACGACTTTGAGAAAGGTAGACTATGAGTGTCAAAGGCCAGTGATTGTGACAGTAGATACCAGTCCTATAGGGATTGGATGGGCAATAGGGCAATATGACAAAGAAGGACACAGGTATGTGGTAAGATTTGGAGCAAAGGTACTAAGTGCTCGCCAAAGAAACTATCCACAGATAAAGAGAGAGTTATGGGGTATGGTTACAGCCTTGAAAAGTGGGAAAGAGTACCTAATTGGTGCATGTGTGGTTGTAGAAACAGATTGTCTACCACTTCTTGGGATGATTACAAGCTGCTCAACACCAGACATTGCTATGTTGCGGTGGATTGCCTACATTAAGTCCTTAAATCCCGAGTTTAAGCACATTGCAGGTAAAGACAATACAGTGGCAGATATGCTATCAAGGGCAAGGTATGAAGATGAGTCACAAATGATTGATGAGGGAGATGATGTAGGCACAAAATTCTATTCTATCTCTCATGTCAAAGGTAACAATGTCTGCATGACTAATTCACTTGAATTGTTCTTGAAAGATCTTTATGAAGGTGATTGGATTTCTATTGGAAGGTACTTGAGTACTCTAACAAAACAGGATGATTGGTCTGAACAAGAATTCAAGAGGATACGCAGGAAAGCATATGGGTACTTTTTAAGGGATGGTTACTTGTGGAAGCATCCTAAACAAAAGGGTGCTACACCACAACGGGTTATATGTAACAAAGAGACTCAAGTAAAGCTCATGCAAGAGTTTCATGAGAGTCTATGGGCTGGACACAGGGGTGTGTGGGCAACCTTCTCCAAGTTGAAAGAAAAATACTGGTGGAAGGGTATGTATAAAGATGTATCTCAGTTTGTAGAGTCATGTGTAACTTGTCAAATGTATTCAAATGTTCGACATCGTGATGGATTGCACCCTACATATCCACTAGCCATGCACTATAAATGGGTTGTGGATCTAGTCACGATGCCTTTAGGACTCTGGCAGATGAGATACTTGGTTCTTGCACGAGAGGACCTAACTAACCAGGTTGAAGGAAGAGCATTAAGAGCTAAGACCACAGAAGCTGTGTGCAAATTCCTTCTTGATGAGGTGATTTGCCGTTATGGTTGTATGGGAAAAATCACTGCAGATCGAGGTGAACTGGATGCCGAAGAAGCAAGGGAGTTCTTTTCTAGATTAGGGATCAAGCTTTCTCTTACTACAGCTTACAACCCTGAAGGCAATGTAAAGAGTGAAAGAGGGCATCCTCCTATCATCAAAGCTTTGGCCAAGGCTTGCGAAGGAAGAGTTGGTGAGTGGCCAAAATTGTTACCATATGCTTTATGGGCTGATCGTACAACACATAGCTCAGTAACTGGCTACATGCCTGCGGAGCTAATGCATGGTCAAAAGCCAGTGATTCCTATTGAGGATACAATTCCCACATGGAATGTACTACCTTGGCAAGAGGGGCTTAGTAGGGAAGATCTCCTTGCACTGCGTATAAGGCAGCTAGAGAGAAGACCTGGAGACATTGAAGCTGCAAAAGAACGACTCAAAAATGCAAGGTTGAAAAACAAGGACTATTTTGATAAGCGACATCGACTCAGGAGCAAAGCAATTGACAAAGGTGACTGGGTTTTAGTGTATGATAGTAGCCTTGATAACCAGCACACAGTCATGCGTAAGTTCTCAAAAATATGGTTTGGACCGTATGTTGTAAAGCATGTGCATGAAAATGCCACTTACAGCTTGTCTGAACTAGATAGTACAGAAGTAAAGATTCCCATTGCAGGAAAAAGGATTAAAATGTTTAAGAGAAGAGAATACAATGATCTAGAAGATATGGATGAGGAAGAAGAGAAAAACACAGGTGAAGATCAAAGTGAACATGAAGCTCTGGAATCATTCAGTGAAGAAGAAGACAAGGAAGATGTACAAGAGGTTTAATCTTACAAAAAAACAATGTGGCACATACCGGAGGATGTGCAACTTTAGAGGGGGTGGATGTCGTGCTGTGACACGTACATAGTGGGAACGCATGCTACAAGATCTATCTTGTATTTTTTTAGATACATAATTTTATTTCCTATAGTGTACATATGCATATTTAAGTATAATAATAATCCTTCTATCTCATCCTATTATTTTTCTCAAGGGTAACCTATCCTTACTTTACCATCAGAAAATACTATGGGAAAAGCATCAATAGCTCCGCCTCTTTAACTTGGGGCAAAAAGCATTGATTATTTATTTCTACTATTTCATTATCATCTCACACCCTAGCTAGATCCTATATCTAGGGTAAACTCCAATGTATATATATATTCTACGTATTTTTTATACTTTTCTTATATTTCTTTTTAAATAGCTACTAGGAGAGAATCAAATCCTAGTGGGACACTAGGTGGCATGATTTCAAAGATACACTTATTTTAATGCATTATTGCAATCATGAATACAAAACTTTATCAAGGAGCAATGTCATGCTTTCATATGGCATGAGGTGTCCTTGTGAATTAAATGAAAGTCTAGGCTAAGGAGACCACATGAAGACTTTTGCTGCCATAAATGGACCCTATTTTGATGAATTTTTTACACAAGGTTCCAATCCGAATTGGAAAACGATTTTAAAATGAAAATTGTAGCTAATGAGCTGAAGTTTTTGCCCATATTTTTAATTTTTTATTTGAAGCCACGGTTGAGGAGATATGATCAAAATACTGGACCCCAGTCTGCCCACATCATGCAAGGACAGCCCATTTCCAACTTTTCCAATTCATGTTCACACTGGCTCCTCTCTTCTTGTGTAAACCCTTGGGGGTTCCATTCACCTATAAAAGGGGACCTCTTCTTCCTTGGAAGGAACTCAAGCATTCAAGCCATTGATGAGAGGAATTCTCGAGGGAGTGAGTAGTAATGCCTAATTGTACTTAGCCATTAACATAAGCCCAAGCCTACACTTTCTCCTAGAGGGAGACTAGCCATTCTTGCAACAAGCTAAACTTGGAAGATCAACTCTAATCAAAGAAGGTCTTGCACTTGGTGTATCAATCAAAGTGGAATTATCCACTCTTCTTCTCTAATTGGTACAATAAAGCACCAAATGTTAAACAATTTTACTATCATTAGTAGTATCAAAGATTCCCATATGGACATTTTGCAAACATTTGGTACCCTAAACTTTCATTTTTCGATAGCAAAGTACCAAAAATAGCATTATACATTTGATAAGGTACTAGTCCTTCATTCCTTTGGTACTGAATAGAATCACTGCTAGGAAAAACCTTACCAAACTTGGTACTACAAAGGGGCTTGGGTACAAGTTTTGGCACTTTTGGTATTGTCTTACTATACAATTGAGCTCCAATTTTGGTGCTCATTTCCTTGCTGGGGTAGTATATAGGCAACATCTAAACCCTAAACTCTCTACCATCTGAAGCCTACCAAATTTGGAACTCCATGTGGGGTTTGGTTGTATATAGGGGAATACCAAAGGACTATTTGTTTCTTTTTGGTAATGTATGGAAGGATTACTATGCATTATACTACCCATTTTGGTACTCTTGAAATGCTTGGGTACTCTACGAACCTCGTTTTTATAACATATGGAGCCATTGCCCTATAACAATTACCAAATATATTGTAGTACTTTATAATGGGTGAGTCCTAATTTGGTGCCTGGCGGTGTATGGAACCACTGCTTTGAAGTAGACTACCAAATTTGGTACTACCTAGAGGATATACCACTATAAAAAACTCCTTACTTTAACATATATCCAAATGAAACACCAAAGAATATTGATTGCAAGAATAAGAGGTTACCTGAGAGTCATCAAGAAGATGTATGGGATATTCTTTCTCTTCCAATTCTTTACTTACATATGTCCTTTTTGCTAGGTGAAACTCTTGCCTTTGATGTCCAAAAGGCATAGACCAAATCTCTAATTTCACCTATGACAATGGTACATCAAATCGATTGTCTCTGACAAGCACCCAATGGAAACACTTCATCCTCATCTTTCATCTCTAATTAAGAACTTGCTGTCGCTATATTCCTTCGATGAACAATCAAGACACTAGAAATCCTAGATTGCTTTATTATTGTTGTGCTATTAGTATTATTCAATATCATCATCAAAGAGCTTCTCTTGACAAAAAGCTCGCTTGTTGAGTGGCAGACCTTCAAGTCAGTCAATGTGTTATGAACACCGGAGAGATAAGAGTTGATTTGACATTTGAATTTTGCAACTTGGGGAATGTTTGGTGGTGGTGGTGCATGAGTTGCTAAAATATCTCCTTTTGTTTGCTTATTGGGAGCCCTTAGGTCTGCTTGTGCCAACACCGAGCCACATTCAAGCATATATTCTTCTTTGACCTGGTTTTTGGCAATTCAACTTGGATACCATGACTCCTTTCCTTGATTCTATGTTTGTGCTTTTCTTTTGCCCAATGACTGTAGATATAAGCTTGGTTAGTGAGAGATTTGTCAATGGAAGTAAGCACACCACTTTCCATGGCAGCCAATCTATACGATGGCTCTGACTCAACATGATTGGATGGGCTTGTATATATATATATATATATATATACACACACACACACACACACACACACACACATATATATATATATATATACACACACACACACATATATATATATATATATATATATATAGAGAGAGAGAGAGAGAGAGAGTTGGTTTATAAAGGACAACGCACACTCCACAGTGCACGTGCACATGCACATGGATGTGTTGACGTGAGAGAGAGAGAGAGAGAGAGAGAGAGAGAGAGAGAGAGAGAGAGAGAGAGAGAGAGAGAGAGAGAGAGAGAGAGAGGCTATCAAGTCTAGCAAAAAATGTAGTAGCAAAATTGTAGCACAATCAATCAACTAACTCCCCCTCTACTCCACATCTTGAAGGGCCTATGCTTTAGTTTTTGAAACTTTTATTAAAAGAGACTTATAAAAATTGGGCCATCATTTAAAAATAGCAGACTTTCTCTTTTACCTTTTTGTTTATTAAAAGAGACTTATAAAATCTGGGCCATCATTTAAAAATAGTAGACTTTCTCTTTACCTTTACATTCTTGCTTGAAAATAGGTACACTTTCATATAAAGAACCCCCCATCCAATGTGTCGTCAAGGACACCCCTTTTTGTACCACCACACCTTGCTTTCAACCTTAAGCATCTTCATCATCCACGTGTAAGGAGAAAGTACGCCCAACCTATTTTAGAAAGCCAAAAAGTTGAGAAGGAAGCCATGGGCCATGAGGCTTTCAATGGAGGGGAAGGTTAACGTTCCCATTGTCATTCTAAAGCAATAAAATGAAAACAATGATGACCTACAATGTCTTGGTAAGACATGTAAAAAAATGCAAATCTAATCATGCTCTGGTGTGCATGGGCATGGGAAACATTTAGAGGTGATGGTAGTGTTTCTATATGCTTTTGTGGGTTCAGTGAGTGCATCGAGAAAAGGCTCTAATTGAGTAGCTTCAACATATAGTCTCCCCTCCTATATGAGAATAGGGGAAGGTGCTCCAAAGATTTTATGACATATCCTTATGCCTAGTAATGCATGTTTGGTTACAATTTCTTTGATAACGAGTTGTTTTTGTGCAAGGGTTTAGAAAAAAACTATTCCCATTCTAATTCCTCTCCCTCTTCCATGTCTTAGGTTTTATATCTCTATACTCTCTTTGAATCTTGACAACTTTTCCATTGAGACTCTCTCTCTCTCTCTCTCTCTCTCTCTCTCTCTCTCTCCCCCCCCCCCCCCCCCCCCCCCACAAAAGTCCTTGAGAAGTATGAACAATGGATAGGGACTTTGATGAAGGTGGCAAAGAACAAGGCAAAAGTAGAATGATCCACATGTTAGGATTTGGATCGTGCTAGCTATGGTGGATGAAAGAGAAGCATGGTGCAAGTGTGTAAGTGTGTGTAAGCAAGGTTATCACTCAAGTGAATTAGGTTCCAAGATAGATTAGCTTGGACTCATAAACACAATCTTGAGTATTGACTTAGCTTAGCACAAGCTCACCATAGACAAGCATGTAGTGCAAAATGAGTTGTTGTTTATTGATTCAAGAAATGAGCTTTAAGTAGCTCTACAGCCTTGCTCCACAATATGTGGGATAAATCCACTCTCCTCTCCTTGACTCAAACCTTAGGACAAAGCTCACACTTTACAATCCTCCCCTTGAGGTTTGGACTAAGACAAGATACTGAAGATGCATGATCTACACATGCTAACAAAATCCACATAGGATGGTGATATCCACACAGGAAAATAAAGTCCACAAAGGATGGCGATATCCACACAGGACGGTAAAATACACACAAGAACAATCCACAAAGGATGGTGATGTCCACACAGGATGATAAGCTGGTATCCACATAGGAAAAAGTCCTCCCCTACAAGTAGAGAGTCTGCATCTTCAAAATGGGTCTTCCCAAACGCTACCTTCGTCTTCGTCCTTTTTGTCTTCTACTATGTGAGCTGATCCTCCGTCATGTCTCTTGTCTTCGTTGCTTCTGCTGTTACTTTTAGCTGCTTCATGGTTTGACTTCGTATCCTCCCCTTGAACGAGTACTTATGTCCCCTTTTTTGTGGTACAATTAGGCTTTATTCCATGCGTCATAATGACATGCAACAATATGCAAAAATATCCTATGAAAAGGTTTATGCAAAAATTAATTCTCTCTTCCATCTTGGTCATACTCCGAGAGCCCAAGCATGTGGAATTTCCCATAAAATTTGTCACAAAGTTTTCACACATGGAGAGATTCTAGCAATTTGGAGACTCTCCAATGCCAATTTCTATCCCATCACAAAAGCACACAATGTCATCCATGTAAACAAATGTAATTACATACATTGCAAGAATTTTGTTGTGCTTGGCTGCAAGATTCCAATTTTAATGTCTTAATAAAATGTGAAGTACCTCTTCACTCGAGGTGAAGTCACCCTTCACAACTTTGTTTTACCTTGGCGTATTTGGCCTGGAGATGCCTTTTGAAGCGCGATAATATCCGCCTTTGAATGTCTTTTGGAAGGCCTTGAAAACTTTGCGGTTGCGTTGCTGCAGTTTGGTGCGAGCAAGCCCTTCAAGCTTGGGAGCTTTGAACTTCTTGGAGGTGCTCGGCAGGAGCAACGCGGGAAGGGGGGTTTAAAAGCCTTGAAGACCTTGGAGCTTTGAGGCCGGGAGTTGGCGTGGGAACCTTTGGAAATTTGAGGCCCTTGAGGCTTTGAAGGCAGCGCAGTGGGAAGAGGGGCCCAATAGGGGCCGGGTAATCCGAGCAGGGCGGGGGCAGGCCGGGCGGCGCGGGTAGGGCCGGTCAGGCGCGGGCAGGCGGGCAGGAGCGCGGGCAAGCCGGGCAGCAGGGCAACTCGCCGGGCAGAGAAAAGGTGCGCCTTGGTGGGACTCCTCCCCAGCGGACCCGCAGGCGCTTGCAAAAAGCAATTTGATTTTACTTTTCGGATCCGCCCAGTGGGCGCCCAAGTGTGGCCTTTTTTTTTCTTCTTAAAGAAAGTCAAAAGGACCCCCAAAAGCAGGCGGTTCCCACCACGTGCAAGCTTGCTTGAGGCCTTTTTTGGGCTTGTTTGTCCACAAGAGTGGGGTGAACATTAAATGCTTTTTGAGGCACACACACACCTAAACACACTTCCCTGCTGCTGTAGAACACAGGGAAATGGTAGCATAAACTCTCAAAAAAGGTTCAAAATTAATTAAGCGATTATTTTCACATGAGATGTCCAATTTGAGCATGGGAGAATGCATTGCGAAGCTTACGACATTGGCTATAGATTCTCATAGTGACAAAGCAGGGTAGTGGAGTACTTGGGAGTAATGGAACACAAAAATGGTAGGAAAAATATTGAGAGAAACACCTAATGGTTAAGCATAATACTAATTAACCTCAGGATTAGCCAGGAGAGTAGTGGCCCAAGGGAATCAAACCCAAGAACGTGCTCACACTGACTAATTGATGCTAATTAGTCACAAGGTATGCAATGGGAAGAGAAGAAGAGAAATACCAAGGATCCTAATGATGATTAGGAGATGCCAATCAAACTAACACACAAAATTACAACAACAATCCTAGCTATCACACCGTAGCTCTAATACCAAATGTTAGGATTTGGATCGTGCTAGCTATGGTGGATGAAAGAGAAACATGGTGCAAGTGTGTGAGTGTGTGTAAGCAAGGTTATCACTCAAGTGAATTAGGTTCCAAGATAGATTAGCTTGGACTCATAAACACAATCTTGAGTATTGACTTAGCTTAGCACAAGCTCACCATAGACAAGCATGTAGTGCAAAATGAGTTGTTGTTTATTGATTCAAGAAATGCGCTTTAAGTAGCTCTACAGCCTTGCTCCACAATATGTGGGATAAATCCACTCTCCTCTCCTTGACTCACACCTTAGGACAAAGCTCACACTTTACACCACATTCAAGAGCCAAGGAAAGAGCATGAAGCTCCCTATCAAAAAGAGATTTTGGGCCTACATCCCAAGTCCCAACACCCATAGACAATAGTGTTACTACTCAGCTTTCGTATTGAGGTGGTTTTTGTATAGGTGCATACCTCCAAAAATTGAGGGACCTTATGCAATGCATCCCATTTTCTCATCGAAGATTTTGTGTAGCTAGCTCAATGGGTGAGATGGTCACTATCCAATGCAATAAGCTAGAGGGTGTTGATGATGTAGGTAAAACCCCCTTGGTTGAGATGAGGCTGGGGTTGCAACGTCACCATCCAAGGTGGGTGTGGGTCTTGAGAGAATCCAGGGGTAGATCCAAGTGAAGGGGCTTTGGTTTACCTCGACATAAAGTCCCACAAGGTCTTTAATGAAGACCCAATCATGGGATGGATGGTGGAGAGCCGATTTCATAAATCTTAAGGAGATCCGATGGCAAACAAAAAATACATATGGTGGGTCTCCCCCAAACTCAAGCATGGATGGGCGCTATCTCAGCTTGATGCCTAATGCACGTGTATTTCATTGAAATACAATTGAGTTTAATTTTGCATGCCCTAACCAGTTTATGCAAAAGGATGTTGTATGTAGCCATCTTGTTGTTAATGGCTACATACAACATCCTGATGGTAATGGCTGATTAGATTTAACCCTTGCTTCAAATAGTACCTCAGCTATCTCTTTGAATTGTGGCTCAGAGGCTACCTTGTTTGCTAGTGCCTTTTTAGGAATTTTGAAAGATTCTACATTCAATTGAATCAGATCATTGGTAATTTGAATCAGTGTACCAATCTGGCTCCTCCATTGACCCATCTTGAATCAAAAGTTTGTAAGATTTTATTTTAGCTTGTCTAAGACCACCTTTTCTTCAGCTTTGTTCAGATCCTCCTGCCATCAATCCATTCAGCTTTACTTATTTCATGCCATTCTCTAAAATGATTGTAAATGCAAATATATATGTAGTTGTCAACAGGCTCAATATACCTTGGGTACAGTGTAGGGAAGAACCGAGGCAATTTTTCCTCCTTGGCATATGGCAATACTGGAAAATTGGGCACAAACTCTAGGATTCATTACCATCTAATTTTCTTGATGCATCATCTTTTTAGTGATTTTGACTAGATGGTAGAGACTCTTAAATTCTTGTTCTTGTTCTCTCAATGTCATCCAGGTTTTTGTTCCTCTACTTTTGGTAGCATTATTCTCTAATAGGGCCTTAATCCACTAGTTCAAGACTCCTTTGGCACTCTGCATTTGAATTAGCATTTCATTCATCTAGATGCAAATGCCCTTCATGCATTGGTAAGTGGGCTTGGTGCCTAGAAGCATTCCTAGCTACAAACCCAAAGCTTTCAAGTTGTTAGTGGAAGTGTCCTTGAGGTGGGCGTTCACCACCATATCATCAGTAGTAGTGAGACATGATTCTGACACTCTCTCTAAGACTTGAACATAGCTTGGGTGTGAAGGAAACTAGCAAAATTCTTGATTATGAGAGCTGATCAATTTCTAGTCATTGACCATTCTTCTAGCATCCCCATATAGCATTTGAAATCTTTCCAAGTTTGAGTAAATGGTTTCATCTTGTCAAGACTCCTAGATTTGAAGTGATTTTTCTTCCTCAGTCGCTTATTGAGCATCAGCATCTCAGTGGAGTAGTTATGGTTTGAGTCAAAATTCTACGAAATCAAATTCTTACCTTTATCAATCCTTTGGACTATCCCAGATTGTTGTCTTATTTGTTGTTGATTAGCTGGTTTTTTCTGTTCTTGGCATGAATGTGTTCTAGTCTATTCTTGTATTTGTGTTGGCCCCCCAACAATCCCTACTGTATTGGCCTCAAAGTCCTGGTGCTCAATGACCTCTAATCCTCCTGTGGTAGATCTTGGTGGTGGAGGAGATGGCGGATTATCATCATCATTATCATCCTAATCGTCATCTCCCCAGTTGTTGAGATCTATCCCTTCATCATCAGGTTCATCCTCCTCATTCTTGTCATAGTCTTCATCTTGCACCTTTTGGTTGTTGAGGAACTCCGCCATGGCTTCATTGATCAATGCAGTGCTATATTTCTATGTTTTGTTTTGGAGATCAGAGTGAATAGACTCTTGCATGTAAAGGCATACAATGTCGCCTCTCGTCCCACCAAGATACACTTGTGAGAATTAAGGTAAGGGACTCTTCAGCAAGGATGGCACTGCTTTGCACTTGAGCAGCTCCATAGAACCATGCTTGGAGAACTCTGTGTGAGCAAGTCAAAGAATGGATGGCCCCAAGTGGCTAAGGTAGTGCCACAAGGAGCTTTTCCTAGCCATAGGAATGCTGCGCAAACCTCCAATATGCATTGCAAACTTATTAACATCGTATGCAGTCTACAAAACATTTTAAACGACTTCAACACTTGCTATAAGGAACAATAGACTATCGACTAGGTTAAAATGGTTTCTTCATCCATCTCTTCAAGAGTTTTCCTTGTAAGGTCGATGCTAGAGCGATCTTCTCCACCCATAGTGATCAGCGGTTTGTGTGGATGGAAAGCGCTTTCCAGGATGCTTTCATAAAATGAGGCACATGATTTGATTTCTATAAGTGTACTTGCCACAGTTTGTACTAACTTCTATTTTTTTTCACTAGGGAGGAAAGAGAGGCTTATTGGGAGACCTTGGTCTTGAAAGTCAGTTTGAAAGTTGACCTTCTCTTGCTTTCCACTAGGATCCTTCATGCCCGCATAGATAGCAAGCACTGAGAGTGATCATCTTCTTTGATTCCTAGTGTCTTTGCAATGTCATCAAGGAAAAAAAAGGGATGACCATCCATCACCACTGCATGCAAAGTGAGAATTTGGAGGTCAGGAACTTCCTCCAACACCTCGTGTCCCTCTATCATCTGATCTTCCTTCCTAGTGGAGCTGGGATCTGACAAGAGGATGAGTGACATAAATGTCTCAGCTTGTTTATCAGCCTCTTTGATAACTTCATTTGATTCCTCCACAATGGTCACATGCGGTTTTTGGTTGGCCTTTTCCTTTGATTTTTTCTTCTCCATGCCTTCAAGCACAAGCAATACGAGAACCATGTCCCAAGAGAAGAATTGGGTGCCTATACACCCCATGCCCAAGTCTATGAGGTCATCCTCATCCTTTGTCTTGTAGTCCCACTTAGTAATCCCTTTAATAAACCTCAACAAGCAATATAAATTTTTTTTGTTGGCCACATAGAGGTGTTTGAGAAAATCCATTGGCAACCACGCCATGTCGGATCCCTCAAAGACTATTGCATATTCTTCCATGTGCTTAGTCATGTACTCAAGAAAGCTTTTGAATCCCTCTACATGAAGGTTAGCAGTGGCATGCATGTCGATCGTCCCCTCAAACACATTGACTGGTTCATGTGCACAATCTGCAAGTCATATCTTTTCTAGCTGTGTGAGAAGTGCATCAGAACATGTTGGCATGGGTTTGGTCGCGAAGAAGATGGGAAGAGAGTTGAAAGCTAGAGTTTTGTGAATGTGAGAAATGCAGTTTAAAACCTAGAATGTCACTTTTATACTCAATGTCACTTTTTAAAAGCACTTAAAATTAACGTCAACTATAATATAAACAAAATCACACGACAAGACATTGAAAGTATTCACGCTCCAAATTAAATAACTTGCACATTTCAATCAAAATCTTGAACAAATTAAGAATGAAAAAGAGATTCAAAACAAAAAATGTATTAATGGGAGCAAAATCGCTTATATTACAAGCTTTTACATTAATACATCGTGGAAAACCAATGTTTCCACACAAAAAGCTCTTCTCTTTTCTGGAACAAACAACATTTTTGTTGATTACAAAGACATATTGATTGGGCAAAGTATATCTGAGATTAAGACACTCGTTAAGGTGACTAAGATTCCACTCGTTATTCATTCAGATGTCATGCACTGTATCATCATGGAGGCATATTTGCATATCAATTGATTCTCTAGCAGCAACATCAGAGTCTAGTGCCTCCCATTCTCCCTTCATTAGCTTCCATCTTCTATAGGGAAAGACAATTGACAAGCTTTGCTTTGCAATTCTCCCTTCATTAGCTTCCATCAGAGTCTAGTGCCTCCCATTCTACCTTCATTAGCTTCCATCAGTCTAGTGTCTCCCATTCTCCCTTCATTAGCTTCTGTTGAGCCAGCAGAGGATCACACCCACATTTTTGCTCACACTCATCATTTTTGTAACCATTGATTGTAATAAATGTCTTTCCGACATTGATTTTGATTGGAGCCATTCATTAAGTAACGGGACTCAATTGAGTTTCCAGCTTGTAATTCCGAAGTAATTTCACTTGCTGATGTAATTAGTGAGAGATGTTCTCACCTCCAAGGCTGAGGTATATAAGCCAAAGTTTTGTAACCTAAAGAGAGAGTTTTATTTAATCAAAGTGAGTTTTTTGAGCGCCGTGACTGTGTCTGAGAGAGTGAGTGAGAGAGAGAGAGAGAGTCTTATCTACTTGCTACGCGAGCTACGGAGCCGCCATTGGATAAGCGACACCGCCATTGTGTTAGCAACGGCGAGAGCTACGCACAGATACCAAGAGTGCGCGCTATCAGCTTCTATGTGTGGTAAGTTCCTACAAGCTTCGGTGTGAGTTTTCTTCCAACTCGTGTGTCAGAATGGAGCGTGCAGCATATCTATAGAACCACAACGAGTAGAGCTACACATTAGTACCATCGGGGTCAAGTTTTGGTCACCTGTATTTTTCGGCCTGTCTTCATACGCGTTTACCGCACGGAGTGATTATAGGTTGATTTTGCAGTTCAAGTCTTTAGGGTGTTGTTCTTACCTAGTGTATAGACTTCCCCTTGAGTTTGAGATCGATTCAATGATTCTAGATCCTGTTTCGTATAGCATTCGTTCGTAGTACGGATTTCAGTCACTTGCGTATTTTAGAACTTAGATTTGATTTCCTTAGTAGTGATTGTCATTAGAAGGTCGAGTAGGTGATTTGACACCCACCTAGTTGTTTCCATGCACCTGCGGGTCAAGCTCCGTCCTCGTCTGACAAATTATGTTGTTGGTTGAGTTCTCGCTATTTAGCTTCCGCTAGCGGCGTAACCGCCTTAACAGCTTCCATCTTTTGTAGGGAAAGAAAATTGACAAGCTTTGCTTTGCAATATGGTATCTGCACACCACACTATAGAGCACTTGATTGTATCTCCCTGGTGGTCAACCACCTTAGTCTCCCATCCAAATTCAAGGAAGCCATTGATCACACTTCCCCCTTTGCAAGGTCACATTGTTGGTGTCGTGTGAACACTTTGTAGTTGAAAGATAAACACAAACACATGAAGGGACATAAACCAAGTTAGAGAATCTCTGTGGGAACCATAGGTGCACTTCATTATTGAATGCACATCTGCCTCAATTCTCCTTTTGTTTGTTGTGATCAATTCTCCTTTTGGTTGCTGTGATCAAGGCATTATCTGGCTTAGGCCATTCCAAACTCTGCAAGGTTGGTGGGTGAATTGGAGAAAGATTACCATACTCAATTTTTCTAAGCGTTATATAAATATGGTTATTAAAAAAAATATCCCGTGAGACAAGTTCTGTGGATGGACAACCAACATAGAGCAGCTTGCCAAGGTCAATGTGGATGGCCTCAAAAGTTCCTGTGAAGGACTCTATTGGCTTCCACTCTACAAAATCGGATGGAAAAACATCTGCAAACATGAACAAGCAATGAAAACCTTATAGACATCAAAGCAATATATATGGCAAAAATAAAAAATAAACAATCTAAAAACTTGACACAAAAATTACAGTTTGCAACAAACCTCGATGGATCCACTATTGTCTCTAGCTTCAGTTGTGAAGCAACATACACATGTTGCACCTTTGCAAGCCGGTTGCCATCATGGATTTTCTTGAACTCCATGATCCTTCCCTTCCAATGGTGTGATTGAGAAGCCATGTGTCTCCTTGAGACCTTGTGTGCACCTCTTGAGTTGGGCTGCATTGTCACCCACATCAATCGTTTGAACTCCATCGTCACCCAACATCCACTATCGCCTTGTACATTGTTACAGGAGATGGAGTCAATGATAGTCCTAGGTCATTGAGTACCTAATGATGCCATGGAAAATAGTGGCACAACCTGCAGACAAACACTTATGATTGACCTATGCACATCCATGTTCTTAGCTGCCCAAAGAGAAAGATTCTTGGTGGTGCACAAATACAATTAATGTCACTTACTATTGTACTACTCCACTTTGCAAGTTGTCCTAATGGGAAAGATTGCAGCGTGTTGCCCCCAACGAGAGCTACGCGCCGATACCTACATTGCGGGTGTACGGTCTGGTTTTGCGAGGTCGACCTATGAGCTTCATCTGGTGATTCGATAGGCACACATTATCTGTTTTTGCATTTCAGCATATCCACGCGTTCGATTGAGTAGAGCTACACATTAGGTACTTTAGTTTTTGGAAACGACGACCTGCAAATTTCGATTAGACATCCTACGTGATTTTGCACCAGGTGTTTAGGATTGGGATTTTGGTTCATGGACCTTAGGGAGAGCGACCTATTGGTGTTAGTAGGGTCTCCTTCAAGTTCTGTGGCGTTACGAGAACGTTTGATGGGTATTTGGCTCTTCGAAGCGCTGTAGGAAATCTCCTCTTAAGCACTCTTGAAGGCTGTAGCTTAGACATTGGGTAGAGACCTCTGTAGGAATTAGTTGAGAGTCGGTCGAGTGTAGATTGACACCCTATTCTTTCTTCCACGCGCCTGCGGGTCGAGCTTCGTCCTTAGCTGACAAATCTTGTTAGGTGAGTTCTCACTGTGCTGACGTCCGTTGCGGCGTATCCGCCAACATTGGCGCCGTTGCCGGGGACGAAAACCCTAGGTAGGTGACCGAGACTAGTCCTTGAGGATAGGGATTCTCTGGCTTGCCAAAGTCTCGTTTTACATTTAGATAGGATGAGAGGGTGGAGGACTCTCTAGGTCTTAGGAGGAGTCTAGGGAGCGAGTGTTTGGCCTAGATCCTTCGACTTAGGTAGACTTAGATAGTTTTTAGGACTTAGTTGAGTTGATAAGTAGGAGTTGCAGTGGTAGAAGCGGTGAAAGGAGAGCTTGAGAGTCCGGAGAGGCCAGGAAGAAACCAAGACACCATTATCACCATTTCACATGATAAATAGGAGTAGGGTAAGTAGGACATCATGATTTATGATCTGGAGCACTTCATGCATGTTATACTTGCTGTTAGGTTCATCACAAGCTTGTAAAAGACGCAAAAGAGTGTTTGAAAGATGAAGTGAAGTTCAAAAGTTGCTATGAGTGTTTCTGAGAGAGCTGCAGAGCATCAAGAGCATTTCTATCAGAGGGAAAAAATAAATTTTAAGCCAGGAGACATCCTACGTGTAGGATGTCTACAGAGTGATCTGGTGGAAATTTTGAAATTTTGAGTTGACCAGTGTGTTCAGAAGATAGGTTTTACCCTATTTTCACCTGAAAACTGGAAATTTGACCATATCTTGACAGGATAAGTCCAGATAGACAGAAATTTCCAGACATCCTACCCAAATTCTGCCAAGGTATTATTTTAAGACCAAAACCATAGGGTGGCTGCATGAGCATGATCTGCATGATTTATTGAGTGCCTGAGAAGGGTTTCATCTCAATTGGGTGAGAAAATTGGGTTTTAAGGAGACTTTAGCATTTTTTACTAAAAAAGGGCTAGGATAGCTAAAATTGGGGTCTTTTGAAATCCAAACCAAAATCTAAGCACAACACTGGGTTGTTGACATCAAGGGGAAGCTGTGGCTCAAGTTTGGGGTCAAGCAGACCATATAGACATGCTACGTGTAGGATGTGTTCTGTGTGATTTAGCACTCCAAACCCAACTTTGAGCATACCAAAGTGATCAAGACCTTAAGAGGAGTCTATTCTTTGCATTTGAAGCCATTTTGAGCAGTTAGACATGCTACACGTAGAATGTCTAATGCATGAGGGTGTTGTATAGCCTGAGGCAAGCCTCCTAGTCAATTTTGGTCCAAATTGGAGTTGATTTGACTGGTCAGACCAACATCAGGCTGCTGGAACATATTTCTGATCCATTGACCAGCTTGTAAGTGTCCAAATCAAAAAGTAAAAACAGCTGTGAACTCAGCACATCAAGGGGAATCTACAGTGCAAAAACTAGGCAAAACAGAGCAGGAGACATCCTACGTGTAGGATGTCTACTGGGGCTTAGTAAAGTGAAAAATTGACTGAGGAGATTGGGTGATGTTCCAATTGACTTAAGAGTTCCAGAACTTCTTTCAGAAGTGAAATTGGACCTTGTTTGACCTGTTGATGGAGCAAAGACGGAATTAAGACTTTCCATATAAATTAACCAACATCCGAGGGAAGTATAGGTCCAGATTAGTAGATCTAATCCAGAACATCAGAAGTGTATAAAATACAGTAGTGGTTGAGGTTAACCCTCCAGTTATACCAATCATTACTAAGACCACCTCTAGCACTTAAATGCTTTGATTCGATTGCCAAAATTAATCGCTTGTGTACAAGTATATTCAGCGGAAAGCAAGAAGTTGTGCGAAAACTGATCCTTTACCAGGTGAGTGGTTGGATTTGTGATAAGTTGCATTGCTAAGTTTGATGAATTTAAGATCAGGAAGACACATTCTTAGAGACCAAAAGGTGGCAGGTGATCAGGGTAGCTTAGTGTCCACCGAAGAGAGTGTAACTTAGGCAAGGCTAGATCCACTAGCACCGATTATTGAGGAGGGTAGTGATACTGACACTTCATCAGACAAGTCCTTCTTCATGATGGGTAGTCAACAGCCATGAGGTTTCTCCAATGAAGGACCAATGCTAGGAGTAAGCACCTCCCTAAATCCTTTGAACGACTCCAAGTTCACTATAATCTTCTTAGAAGAAACAAACTCTAGGGGAGCCCTATTTTATTCTGACTATCGAGGACTCAAGTGTATTTGTATTGAAGAAAGACCTGCTTAGAGACTGGTGATAATTCAAGTCTATGATGATGGAGATAGATTCCGAGACGAAATGGGGAACCACTATCTGATAGTTAGTAACCCTGAGGATTACAATAGATATGGAGATAACATGGCGAAAGGAAAAATGGTTTCAGAAACTCAAGAACCGCCTCCAAACATTGATCGACCTGGAGCTCTTTTTATGTATGATAAGAAAACAATCAGGGTCTCAACCTATAATGAGAATGTGGGAATTTACAAGCACGAGAGCGAGGGAATAGTCTCTTACTTTCGATGCAAAGAGCCCTACCCAAACAAATTAAGCAAAGACAAGGTTCTTTAATTATTCTCTTATGAAATTTCTATGGGGAAGCATATTGTTTTTGTTGATAGGTACGGGCGAGAATACAAACGTATTCTCCAAGAGGAGGTAGAAAAGGCAACAGTTCCAAAAGCATCAACATATGCCCCCAAAGAAGTGCCAAGGGTCACCTACACCCCTAGCAAGTTGACAAATCCCTTTTTAGAAGAGTACGGTGCGACCTCACATTCTACCCAACAACAGACGTTCAACTACCAGAACCAACCAACAACGCAACCATCATTGCAGGCATGGCTTCTACAGAGTGCAGCATTAGAACAAGACCAAAACCGAGATGGTTATCCAGTCGCACGAGGGCTAAGGGATCTACAAGAACCACCAGTCTATTCACAGTATCAAGGCGAGAGTAAGCCAAAAACTCAAGGGTCAACAGAGCTTGGAAGACCACCCATAGAACGAGTTCGAAGAGATGAACCATCTCTTGCAAAAACCGTCAAAAATTATGGATTAAGGGCACCACTGGGAGAGGAACCCTCCCACTACCGAAGGCCAGAGGAGGTATATCGATTAGGACGAGGAGATCCAATGATGAGATTTGTAGACCATCGTAGAATTAGACCTCCTCAAGTGCAAAAATGGGTAAACAAGAAATACACAGGAAACAGAGATCCTAGGGATCATGTAGCAGCCTTTGTGAGTGTAATTAGAGCTGAAGAGGTGTTGGACTTCCCTACCCAATTTGCAGGGTTTGGACTAACTCTAGAGGAGGATGCAGCTACTTGGTTTGACTCTGTGGAGCGTAGAGACTTTGAGTCTATGGAGGAGGTGTTTGACGAGTTTATTGAGGAATTCCACAAAGGAGGATAGCTCATAATACAGTCTCACAAATCCATAAATTCAAACAGAAAGAAGGGGAATCTATGCGAAAGGCATCCTTAAGACTAAAAATATATGTTAAGTTATGTCCTGTGGAAGAACTGCCAACTCAGTCAGAACTTATGCTTATATTTATCCAAGGACTAAGGAACATAGATCTCCAGAAGGACTTACATATGAAGAGGATCACGACGTTAAATGAGTTAACTAAGGAGGCTCTTTACCTTGTAGACAATTGTGCGGTCTACAAGGAGGGTGAATTCAAGGATCTAGATGACGATTCATCCTCACAACAAAGTGGAAGCAAGTTCGCTAAGACAGCACCGAAAGGAGAGGTAGTTGTAAGCCAGGAGCAGCTTGTAGAGGAAGTGCTGAAAAAGATTAACCTGTACACCAAACCTCATGCTAAACAGCCAAAGTGGTGTGCTATTGAAAAAAAATGGACAAACCATGGGACAAAGGAATGTTATTATAACAAGGGATATGTGAGAGAACGACCTTATGCTCCCCAGGATCAGGTAGCATCTCCTCAACTTCCACCGATGCCTAGGTATCAAGCAGGAAACCTACCAGGACCTGTAGGTGTAGAAAGACCACAACCAGTGTTGGGGCAGCAACCACCCCTACCAGGATTACGACCAGTCAGCATAAGATACACACCAACAGTAACCGAGCCAGAAGAGAAGGCTTTGGTGCATATGCATGCATATTATGAAGATCCCAATGGATATGTTGCAAATACTGTCTATTATCCACCAGAAGAACCCCCCACGCCAGAACATTGGAGCATGATGGGAAGTACAGGACCACCAACAGCTGCACAAGCAAGAGGAGAAGGAATATATAGCTTGGATGAACAAACATTGTTGTTTATAGCCAATGGAGGCATGGGCGGGCAGAGACATGCACACCAACAAAGAGGAGCTCAAGGAGCACCTCAATAGCCTAAGGGACCCTGCTACAAGTGTGGTGGAGACCATTTTCTACGAGACTGTCCTCATGATGAAATCATTAGAGTCAACGCATATTTCACCGAGTGTAGAATTACTCATTTAATTCTCGATTGCCCTAAGAACCCGAGCAAAGGAGCAAAAACTACCTTGAACATGTTGGAAGCAGTGCCTTCTAGTGGAGGGTTAGAAAACGAGACAGTAATACCTATTCAGGCAGTGACACGAGCCCAAGCTCAAAGAATGACGAATGAACCCATAATTGAAGAGCCAAAAACCGATGCCCCAAGTTCAGAAATGAAAAATCAGAGAAGCACTTGGAAATCTAGAAAGACGCGTATGAAAGCCAAGAGAGAACGAGAGCAAACGGCTCTATCCGAGGAGTTAAAACACACAAAGGATAGATTAGAGCAGTTAGAGGATCTAGCTAGTCTAAACTCACATACTGTGGCAACCATAGTCCCCAAGGAAATAGCAGAACCCAAAAGTGCAGGATCAGGAGGATCAATGTTGGCGGAAAACGTAAATGAGCAGTTAGACGCACTTTTAAAAGCCTACGAAGCCAGACTCAAAAACAACCAAACCCAAGAGCAAAGATGGATGACTTATCTATATGCCGAAATAGAAAAATAGAGGTTGGAAATGTGTCGAAAAATGATTGAAACAGCTCAATCCTTGATAGAAAACCCGCTTGGTAAACCTGCAAGTTAGCACGAAGTACCAGCTTCAACCCCTATCAAACCAACTTTAGGGAAACAAGTAGACACGAAGGAGAGACTCACAACTGCCTCTGAGTCTAGGGGGGAACCTATCATAGTGCCAGATACAACAGATGAGACAATTGATGATTTTCACCCTAAAACATTGGTAGAAATGGGTAAGGATTGTAACGGTCTAGATGACCTGTGGAAGCAAATCCTGGATGCCAACGAAGCTAACAGGGTGAGTTACCACATGAATAGCACGAGAAAAGAGAAAAATGGGATCTTACCTCCTATTGAATAATTTGAGGCAAGATCACAAATGAACTTTGATATACACTCACAAGGGGGAGACCAGATCAATCAGTTCAGGGCACAGCCAACCAGACTCGCAAAAAAATCTACCCTCTTACCTAGGGGAGTATGAAGCTAAGTCTGAGGTGAGGGCAATCCCATCTCAAAGACTTTCTTCTAACAGAGTGATGTATTCACAAGGGTTAATTGAGTTGTTGTCCACCCCTGTGGCATGCACAATCACATTAGCAGAACTCCTGAGGTTACAACCAAACATGTGGACCACCGTAGGAAAATGCTTAGAAAAATTTGGAGTAAAAGACCCCACCTCGAAGCTTCAAGAAGGGGATCAGAGAATTGGACAAGCCTCAACTAAACACTAGCCAAATGTAGAGCAAATGATACAAGATGCTCTAAAAAGGATGGCACCATATCAAAAACCATTGCCAAAAACACTGAAATGGTGTGCTATTGAACAAAAATGGACAAACCATCCAATAGAGGAGTGCTATTACAACAAAGGGTATGTAAGGGAGCGTCAGTATGCACCTCCTTCTCAATTAGCACCACCTCAGGTACATCCAATACCTCGATACCCAACGGGAAATGTACCAGAACCTATGGGGATAGAAAGACCGCAACCGGTATTGGGACAACAACCATCTTTACCAGGAGCAAGACCAGTGGGCATTAGATATGCACCAACGTTAGAGAATCGGGAAGAACAAGCCTTAGTGCCTGTTCAAGCCTATTATGAAGAATCTGGTGCACACATGTCTCCAACTGTGTATTACCCACCAGAAGAACCCAAACAACCAGAACCATGGGGCATGATTGGGAATGTTGGAATACCAACAGTTACAAGTGATTTTGATGAAGAGAGATACAATTTGGACGCAAGAACATTGATGTTCATAGCTCATGGAGGGTTAACAGGACAAAGACCATCCTATCCACAAAGGACGAATCAAATGGGACCAAGACCAGCACTAGGACCCTGTTACAAGTGTGGAGGTGACCATCTGATGAATGTTTGTCGACATACGGAAATCATTAGAATTAACGCTTATTGCACTGAGTGTGGGGTTACTCACCTCATTGAGGATTGTTCAAAGAATCCAAACAAAGTGCAAAAGACGACATTGAATATGCTAGAAACTATTTCTACCAGCAGTGGGTCTGAAAATGAAACTCTGATACCAACGCAAGTTGTTACTAGAGCTCAAGCTAAGAAAACCACTAGAGAACCTGAGAATGGAAAGTTAGCGACTGAAGTGGTTAGTCAAGGACCGCGGAGTCAGAGAAACACATGGAAAGCTAGAAAAGTACGCATGAAGTTGAGAAAAGAACGTGAAGACGCTATTCTAGCTGAGGAACTAAAGCAAACTAAAGATAGATTAGAAAAACTTGAGAGTCAAAACGGGAAACGAGAGATGAGCCCGGAAAGAACGAAACAAAAGAGTATCAAAGAAACAACGAGCTTAAGCTCAGGGGGATCAGTGCTAGTCGACAAAGTACACGAACCATTGGACCCACTGATGAGAGCTTACGAAGCTAGGTTAAAGAACAACCAAACACAAGAACAGAGGTGGATGACATACCCAAACGCGGAATTAAAAAATCAGAGACTTGAAATGTGCAAGAGAATGATCGAGACTGCACAAGCCTTATTAGAACCACCGAAAGAAACAATGAATTGTGGAACGGAAAACCCAATTCAGCAAGAGACTATCATTTCACCGGTAGCTGAAAAGACTCCCAGTGCACAAAAGCCTGAAAATACACACAAGGATGACCGCATAGTATTGAACACAACCGATCAGGAGATAGAGAGTTTTCATCCAGTCATACAGAGGTCTTACGGAAGAGATGAGGATTACAATGAATTTTGGAAACAAGTGAGAGAGGCAAACTTTGCAAATGAGCTAAGTTGCCAAGCTAATCAGACAAATTGGGAAAAGGACATCAGGAATCCTCCCATAGTGGAATTTGAGGCAGGATCTCAAGTGGACTTGGATCTGCAATCTTACTGGGGAGATGGGGGCTCTGTTAGAACAATGGAGAGCAAACCTCACTCACTGAATACCTTACCTTCATACTTAGGAGAGTATGAAGCAAAATCCGAGATTAGAGCACTTCCCTCACGAAGAATCTCATCAGAAAAAGTCATGGACTCGCAAGGATTGATAGAGAACTTGTCAACACCAGTGACATGCACTATCACTCTAGATGAGCTTTTGAGGCTAAGCCCAAATATGTGGACCACTGTAGGAAAATTCTTGGAGAAATTTGGGATAAAAGACCCAACATCGAAACTGCAAGAGGGTATACAAGAGCTGAGAAAACCACAAAAGAACGCTAAGCCTGTACCCTTAAACAAGGTCGGAGAGTATTGCGAAGGTGAAGAGGGGAATACAACCTTACCAGTTGAATTCCAAGGCATGAACACGATGGCAATACTAGACAGCGGAGCTGGGGTAGCCATTGCTACAAAAGAAATCTGGAAAAAATGGGGGAAACCAGCAATAAGAAAGACTAGGTTGAAACTCCAATTAGCAGATGGACACATGGAGAAACCTATGGGGTTATTAGAGAAAGTCGTAGTGACTTCTTGCGGCATTGAATACGAACATACTTTTGCTATTGTCGATTTTGGCAAGGAGAATAACTATGATATCATACTGGGAAGACCATTCATGAGACAGTTGAAAATGGTCCAGGATTGGGGCTACGATCACATATACCTAAGAAATATGGAAACCACTACACGTGTGAACCTGAAAGACCATAGCTACAAAGATGTGAACCGAACACTGGTAGAGGAGTTTGATTCAGCTACTTTGGCGGGATCCGAATTTCCAGCTTGGTTAGGTAAGCCCAAGGAGTTATGGATGTGTGGAGCCTCGAAATGTGGAAGTCTGAAGCGAGAAGAATATGTTTTAGAAAGGGCTATCGAAGATGAAACTTATATAGGAGAACCCTTTCCAGAGGACACGCTTGAACCATTAGAATGGACACACATTCTAGCAACCCTAGATGTTTGTGCAATTTTGGATGGTCCCACAATAAAATTTTGCGACAAGGACGGGTACGACGTGGTTCCGTACTTCATGCTGAGAACTACACTCAAAAAAGAAACTGAAAAGAACGATACACTGGAAAAGGAAGATGAAGAAGAGGTGTTTCACGACATTCCCGATCATCCAGAGTGGGGAAATGAAGCAGGCAACGAGTCAACGGACAATTCAAGCGGAAACGAAGAAACTATAACGGATGTCCGATTTTATGATTTCCCGAACCAAACTAAACAACGCCAGAAACGCTATAGAGCAAAGAGAAAAACAAAGGGGGTTAAAACCAATCCGATGCCTAGAATAAGAGGAAAAAATCAATTCCTAATGCTAGTAGAGGCGGAAGATTGTGTTAAGGACAAGATTTCTGGAAGAATGAGAGGAAATGATCAAAAGAGCTTACGAAAAGACAAAAGAGGCTCAAGAAATCAAGTTCAAAGGAATGGAACGAAAACTGAAACAGAAAAATCAGAAAAGAACAAGCGCAACAGAGAACACACGGAGTCCAAGTTAGAACGTAGAAACAAGTACAGAGAGCTCAAGAAAACTCTGAAAGAAGTTTGGACGACAGAAATTGAGAGTGGAGAGGACGAAAACGCCAAAATCAAGGAAAACATGGATGTTCCCTCCCACTACAGGAAATTCACAATAGAGGATAGGAAGGTGGTATTAACCCAACCTATTCGAGAGAGAAAGGAGAACGAATCTTATGACGGACCGTAGGATGCAAAAAAAGTTGATTTAGCAGCTCCAGGTGAGACACCTAGACCGATGTACATAGCCACAGATTTGTCTCCAGGCGAGGAAGAGAGACTTTTGAGTCTTCTCAGAGAGTATAGGGATGGGTTTTCATGGTCTTATAAGGACTTAAAGGGAGTTGACCCATCGATATGCCAACACACAATCCCACTAAAACAAGACGCAAAGCCTAGCAGACAGAGACCATACACATATAATGATACGTTTGCTAAGCGAATCAAAGAAGAGATAGATAAGCTAATGGAAGCTGAATTCATATACGAGATTGAACACATTGATTGGGTATCTCCGATTGTGGTGGTACCCAAGAAGAACGAAAAACTCCGAGTGTGTGTCAACTTAAAGAAAGTGAATGCTGCAACAATCAGGGACAATTATCCCCTGCCGATAACTGATCATGTTCTAGAGCGTGTATCAGGGAAAACAGCATACTCCTTTCTTGATGGTTTTTCAGGATATAACCAGCTAGCCATAGCACTGGAAGATCAACATAAAACAGCTTTTGCAACGGAGTGGGGAATTTATGCTTATCGGGTTATGCCTTTTGGTCTAACCAATGCTCCCGCAACCTTCCAGAGGCTGATGACGCATGCTTTCAAAGAATACTTAAGGTTGTTTCTAGAAATATACATGGATGACTTATGTGTACATTCTCTTCTGAGAGATGAGCATCTAGAACACCTAAGAAAAGTATTTGAGAAATGTAGGACATATCGCATTTGTCTCAATCCTGAGAAATGTGTGTTTATGGTCCGATAAGGCAGAATTCTGGGACATATTGTCTCACAAAACGGAATATCCACGGATTTAGAGAAAATAAAGGTTATAGTGGATATGCCTAGACCAATCAATGCGAAACAAGTACAGAGCTTTATGGGACATTGCGGATATTATAGAAGATTCATTTACATGTACGCTATAATAGGCCAACCACTTTACAGGCTAATAGTGAACTTTGAATGGACAGAGGAGTGTGAGGAATCGTTCAAGAAATTGAAAGAGGCACTCATTACTGCTCCAGTCTTGAAGTCACCAGATTGGGAGAAGATATTCCATGTGCATATAGATGCTTCGGCATATGCAATAGGATGCATTCTGGCTCAGCCAGAAGAAGGAAACATGGATTTTCCTATCTGTTATGCCAGTCGACAGCTCAACAATGCAGAGAAGAATTACACCACAACAGAGCGAGAAGGATTAGGAATGATATATGCTGTGAAGAAATTTCGGCATTATCTTCTAGCCAACAAGTTTGTGTTTTTTACGGATCACCAAGCCTTGCTCTACCTAGTGAATAAACCATGCAATACCGGGAGAATAGTGAGATGGTTCATTATCTTACTGGAATTCGACTTCACGGTAGTAGTAAAGAAAGGAAAAACACATCTTAGAGCTGATCATCTTTCGCGATTGACAAATGGAGAAGACCCTATAGGAGTAGATGACGACATGCCAGACGTGTACTTGTTCAACATAGAAATGATACCGAAGTGGTCTCAAAATGTCGTTAACCTATTAACCTATGGAGGGGAGTTCGATAGAAGAGAATACAACCAGAAATATATTGCTATTCAGCAATCCAAGAATCTTCAATTGGTTGCAGGAAGGCTGTATCAATTGGGAAATGATCATGTTTTACGACTATGCATCAATCCTGAGGAATATAATATATATCTGTGCGAAGCACATGTTCAGGAATGTGCATTTCATTGTTCAAGAAGGAACACATATAGGAATTTGTTACAATTGGGAGTCTATTGGCCAGGAGTGAAAGAAAGCGTACATGAATATGTCACTGTATGTATTATATGTTCATCGAAACCGCCAGCAGAGTATTCGACATTATATCAGATAACGATCGCTCCGGAATGGAGTCAGTATATTGTTGAATATCTCACAAATAGAACTTTCCCAGAAGGAATGTCAAAAGCTCGTCAGAAATCTGTAGAGACAGAAGCTAGAGATTACGCTTTAATAGGAGATCAACTCTATAAGAGAGGTAAAGACAACCAGCTTAGGATTTGCGCATCAGAGTTTGAGTATGTGATAATCCTAGAGCAAGCTCATGGAGGAGTAGGTGGAGGCCATTTCTCAGGTGATAAGACAGCAAAACTTGTCTTAGCCGCAGGAATATGGTGGCCAACATTACATATGGACGCTGAGGAATACGTTAAACGGTGCGATGGCTGTCAGCAGACCAAAGTACCACTTAAAAGAGATGATATGCCGCTTAGACCAATGATGGGGGCAAGAGCTTTTGCAAAATGGGGGATTGATTATGTCGGACCCATTTCACCTCCTGCATATAAGACTCATGCACAATACATCGTTGTGGCTCCAAACTATCTAACAAAGTGGGTCGAAGCAAAGGCAACTCAAAAAGCAGATGCTAGGACCACGGCACAATTTCTATATGAATACGTCTTTGTACGATATGGATTGCCAATAGAAATTGTGAGTGATCGAGGCACACATTTTATAAATGAAGTGATAGAGATCCTTCTAGATGAATTCATGGTAATCCATAGGAAATCAGCCCCGTATCATCCACAAGCAAACGGACAAGCCGAAGAAACAAACAAAACCATATGCACGGTCCTAACGAAGATTGTATCTGAGTCGAGAACTGACTGGGACCAGAAGTTGCATTCAACATTATGGGCATATAGGGTAGCATATAAAACATCAATAGGAACGACCCCATATAACATGGTTTTTGGGCTAAATGCTATCTTACTAATAGAATTCTTGATTTCAACCTTAAGGGTGGCTAAGGATCTAGAGTGGACAGGGCACGAGCTTTCTGATAGAATAGATGACCTGGAAAAGCTAGATGAGCTTCGCCTAAAAGCAGTAGCTTCTATCTATGCTCAAAAAAGGCGACAAAAAGAATTTTTTGATAAGCATGTGCGGACTAAAGAGTTTAAGGTTGGGGACTATGTCCTAGTTTACACTCTGAAACAGCATGCTAAGAAGCTTAAAAAGCGAGGAATGGGACCTCTGGTGATTAAAGATCTATCACCAAGTGGAGCCGTCAAGCTTGCTACATTAGACGGTGAAGAAATGCCCAATTGGATTAGTGGATGCAGAATGAAAAAGTATCTTTTGCCGCTAACCCAAGACATGCTTCTCAAAATACATCAAGAAAAGCTGTGTGTCCAGAAAAAAAAAATATTGTGGAGGAAGCGCAAGCCGAGGCGAAGGAAAGAATGGAGAAAAGAAAACTACTGCATCAGAAACAGCGCAATGAAGGAGCAATACGAATAAACGCAGTCAGTATAACAGAAATGGATAATGACAAAGAAGAACCCATCATTGAATGCAAAGTAGGAACCAACCAAATCAAAGCCAGAGCACTATTGGATTCAGGAGCTCAAACTAACCTACTTTCACTCAGTTTATATAGACAATTGACAAATGACACTAAATTACAAACTGCCAAGCAAGAGTTAAAGAGTTACTCTGAGAATTCAATCAAAGCTGTCGGATGCACAGTTTTACATATACAGATTAACCAGTATGTGTATCCTCATATGTTTTACGTGGTTGAAGACCAAGCTACACAACATCCATTATTGCTAGGACAACCATGGTAGAAGCAATACAATGCAATGATTGACTGGAATTCTAAATCAGTGCTTATCAAATACGAAGTTGAAAGTCAATCAGTTAAGTTCACCAAAGAAGCAGAGCCAACTCCAAAGGAAGAATCCAAGAACAAAGGTAAACAACAACCAGAGAAAAAGAAGAAGCAATGGCAACCAAAAGTTTCTATACAACTGGATTGCTCTTCGACGAGGAACTCTCAACAGTGGATAAGGAAGACAAGCAATAATATAACAGCTCAAACTTTGGAAAAAACAGAGTCAACGTTGGTATGGAGACCAAAAAAGGTTGTGATAGAGGAAACAAAGGTGGAAAACAGAGTCTGCAATACCAGACAACAGAGTGATTCCAGACAATCAAGGACAGCGAAACAGATCTGGATTCCAAAGAAGGTCATGACGGCACAAAGCTATAGCAAGCAAATTTGGATCCCAAAGATTTGTAAACAGGAACTCCCTTCAGTACAATCAACGAAAACTCCTAGGTATTTCAAGGCGAGGAAATCAACACAAAGAACAAAGCAGGTTTGGGTCGCAAAGAGTTTGTGGCAAGCACAAGCGAAGCGGAAGCAGATTTGGATTGTGAAAAAGAACAACAAGGTAAAGAAGAATCCGTCTACTGATTCTACTACTGAAGTGCCAAAACCAACCCAAAACCCGACCAGCAATTCTTCAATCAAACAAAGAGCAGCTTTATTGGAAAGACTGTTGTATCATCGCTCTACAATTGCATTGGGAACTTATGACCAAAACAACTACAATGCTTTGCCCATAGACAATTCATAGTCGTCCAGGAGGACTCAGACTAGGAGGGGGGGAGGTATACAGGTATATAGGAGCTACAAAGCAGCTACAAGCGGAAAAAAACAAAAAAACAAAAAAAACAAAGAAAAACCAAAAATTATATTACAAGGGCAGTGTTTTACATGATTTTTCAATTTTTATGTTTGATTGCGGATATTGATAATATTTATGCCCTTATATACCTTGTTTTGCAACAAGAAGAGATCAAATGATGAATTTGGGTCTCTAGACGTGTAAATATCACTAAATAAGAGTGTTTTTGGAGCTAAAAAGTGAAAAAAAGTGGTAATCCAAGTCCAGAAATCACAAATAAGTGTATATTCATATACACAGGGTTACCAGCTATTTATTGTGTATGTTTGGAATTTTTTGGCTTCAATTTGCTATTTTCCTTTATTTTTTATGATTTTCTTGATAAAAGTAAAAAAAAAAAAAACAGGTGAAACGAGATCAGAAAAAAGAAAAGAATAGATGGTGATGATCCTAATGACAAGGGCAACCCATGGTAAAAATTGAGTACAATTCGGAAAAAGTTGCGGAAAGCCCGAAATGACAGAATTTTGGCAAAGTGGACAGATTTCTCAGAAACAGGTCAAACGGAGTCCAAATTGAGAAATTTCAAATCCTAAAGTGCATTTCACGACGAGATAGGAGCTGTCAAATTTGGTAGCAAGTGATCCGGGAAGTCCGAAGTTAAGTATTTTTCACATCACTTTCAAGCTCATTTCCACTATTATCTTCTTGGAGAGAGCAAAGAGCACACAGGAGCATCCAACCTTCTACAGCCTTCTACGACTGCTACGAGAGCTCAGAGGACACCAGACATGAGAGGTAGATTCGTTGCCATAAGCTTTTGATGCTTATCATTAACTTTTGTCGCGAAAACTAACCAAAACCAAGAAACAAGAGCAGACGGGGAATGGGGAAGAACGCTAGGTAGTAGCACAACCGCCTAACCAAACCTTGCAAGAACTTATAGGTGGGTTACCCTAGTATAGAAGATGGGTTTCTAACACTCAAAGCTCGAGAAAGAACGACTGGAAAAACCCTAGGTCAACAGAGCCTGCAAGAGGCAAACAGGAAAAAGTTGTCGAAACGACACAAAACTTCTCATGAAGCTTAACAACATCAAGGGCAATGCAACCATGGAGTATCTCCAGGTTTGGACCACCAAAAGTAGGTCGGAACAACCGATTCGGCTGCGGACACACAAAGCGTCATTTTGGCATAACGGCTGAAATTGACGACCAAATGAAATGAAACTTCACAAGCAGCTTCAAATATACATGGATGACTTATGTTTGCAAGCAAAACCCAAAAGAAAGCTGATTCACTTACCGATGGTGAAAAAGACGCTTTCGGGCAACCAAGAGGAGAAAGATGGAGAACGGGGAGCCAAAGTCAAGTTCAACCAAATAGATGGCTTCACAACATATCCAATGAGCTGGAAATGCAACTCTCGAGAAGAAAAGTTGAAGAAATTCAACTCCAAGGCAAAAAGACGACTTCGGAGACTGAAATGCCTATAAGGGGGCTTTTTAGCTAAACTGATGACTTTTTAAGTTGAAAACTAGCTAGCAGGGCTTAGTGCACTAGCACAAAGCATTCTTTGCACAAAAAGACCAACATTTCAAGAAAAGACATCATATGCGTATGATGTCTCACAGCATGAATTTCACATCCATTTCAACATTTGAGTGCATAGTCTCATTCCACATGTTAATCACATCCTATGAACCAAGTATCATGAGAATTGGAGTTAGAAAACCCAAGGAAAACCAAAAAGACGCAAAGTAGGCCATAAAATTGATTTTTGGTCCTAATTTTGTCAAAATAACTCTAAACTCATTGAAACTTTGTAGGATTGTTGATTAACACATCTACAAGCTATCTGGAACCAAAAAGCACCATTTTGACACAAAAGACATCATACGCGTATGATGTCTATTTGCACTTACAGAGCCAAAACTGCTCAATTTTCATCATACATCCATTATATATAACTATTACATGCTACATATGAAATTTGGAACCATTTGGTCAAGAGGATCACCCCATTAGCCCAATTGAAGGAAAATCCTTCACCTAAAGCCTATTTTTGGCCCAAATCCAACATACTCAAGTCCAAACCAAGATTTGAGTAGATATAGTCCTTCACTAGTACATGGGGAGTCCACAGAACCAATCCCATGCAAAATTGATGAAAAAGACATCATACGCGTATGATGTCTCCAGAGCCATTTTTAGCCCAAAATCTATCCAAACTTCATAAATCCACTGAATAAGCCTATCCAAACTCAAATCCAAGCATATGATACTCATGTATACACTATCAGCTACAAGCACAACCAATATGAAGGCATTTTGACACAAAAGACATCATACGCGTATGATGTCTCCAGCATGATTTTGAGCCCAGTTTGCATATTTTTTCACCTACCCTGCATCCTTAGGCCCTGAATAGCTCATGTTTCAATTTTCAAGTCATTTGAATAGTTAAAAGCTTCATTTCGGCTTTCAGTACTAAAAAGACGCTAGCTTCTGAAATTGGAGTTACAGGATCCATGGATTCCGCCAAGTCATCAGCAACAAAGAGAAAAAGACCGACAATCAAAGATGCTCTTGCAGAAGCAGAACCCTTTGACATTCCGGCAAAAACCCTCAAGCCAACCAAAACTTGGGTGGAGGAAGCAGTACTGGAACAAGAGGGAATAAAGATCTACCAGGGGACTTTCAGAGATCCTCAAGGGCAAGCGGTGGATATACCGATGATCCCACAAGATTTGGTGGATTATAGCAGGTCAGAGAACATCAGCAGGTACCTGGAAAGGGCAGACTTGCACAGTTTCTTCACCTCGAGACCATCAGGTGTGGATACAAGAAGAGTGTACGAGTTAGCAACATCCATTCAGAAGGATGGGAAAGCCACATTGACAGCCATGGATGGTGAGAAAGTAGAAGTACAGATCACTCCACAGCTCATTGCAGACGCATTGAAGCTGCACAACAAAGGGATCTCTGTCAGGGAAAGAAGGGAGGCTATAGAGGTTTATGGGTCCAAGAAACAGAATGCAACCTATGGAGATATGGCAGACCAAAGAGCGGGAACCCTTTGCCGACTGTACAACCAGTTTCTCCATATTTGCACTAAAAGACCGCAAAAGTATACGACACCACCCCATGCCATTGCAACTACCATCACATGGGCATTAAAGAGCAATATGCCAAAAGAGGTGAATTACGCTCAACACATCCACGAGCAAGTAATTGCCATGCACAACGAGAAGCCAAAGTATATAGGAGGAGCTGAAGTTCTGACAAGAATAGCTTATGAAGCTATTGGAGCCAGAGATCAATGGCCAAAGGTTCCCTCCCAGAATGAGTGGCTTAGAGAAGCCGATGAGGAGGAAGAACAACCTGAAGTATCCAATAGGGCGTCCACAAGAGCACGCAGGAAACTAGAAATAGTTTCAGAACCTGAAGAGGATGTGGATGAGCCGCTTATGAAGAAAGCAAAGAAGAAGGTTGCTCCCAAGCAAACCAAAAGTCAGAAAGCGGCAAGAATGGAAAGACTGGTGGAGCAGTTTAGAGCGGAAAGAGCTCTAAAGGGGGACTTTGAAGAAAAGTCGGTGCCAAACCCCACTAAAGTCGGAACTAGCTCAGCCAGGCCACATGTTGATCAATATGATCAATATATTAGAGCTTATGAGGAGTCAGAGGCTATACTGGAGCAGCAACCTGTCGAGCCATACACTGAAGAGGAAGTACAGCTTTTAAAAGCTGAGCTGAAAAAGGACGACAAGGGGAAGAAGAAAGTAGATGAGTCTACTGAACCTCAAGAGAAAGACGGGCAAGCAAACAAAGGGAAAGCCAAGATGACTGAGGACAATCAGCCCTCCTTTACTGATGTACCAAGCCCGAAGAAGACGGAAATCATTGTGGAAGAGACCACAGTAGAGATGGACACGGCTGGTATGGAAAAGCCGGAGGCCGGGACCAAGGAAAAGGAGATAGATCCAATTCAGCAAAAGAAAAACGATTATGAGGATCTGGTAGCGATAGGGTACACTGAAGAAGAGGCCCTTGAGGCAGTCTATGGGATCCCCCTACAAAAACAAGATGATTGGAGAGGGACAGAGGAAAAAATATAGAGTACAAAAGAGAGTGAAGAGAAACTGGACGAGCAGAACGTACTAGAAGATCCGAAGCCATTGGAGGTGGTGGCAGAAAAAGCTTTAGAGTTGACAGATGAAGATGAAAAAGACATGCACATGGTGCATGAACTGCTCAGCAAGATCAAAGAAAGATCCAAGGCAAAGGAAGTGGAGATTGAGACAGCCAAACAAAGGGAAGCCGAGTTGCAGAGGAAATTAGAGAATGCTATGACTGAATCTGAAAGTCATAAAGCATCACTCTACGATGCGGAAAACGAGAGAGACGGCTTGATACTTCAGCTAGCCGAGGCTTCAAGAGAAGTAACAAGTGCACAGGAAGCAAGGGAGCGGATGGAAGACGACTTGGAGGCGGCTAAAGATGAGCTCATTGAGCTAAGGGAAAGAGTTGAGCTCCAAGAAAGAACAATCACTAGACTCAGGACTACCCCTAGAGCTAGCAGAGTAGGAACCGAACAAGAGGGATCTCTTGTACCAGCTCTGGAAGACCAGGTCCGAAGCTTACAAAGAGAGCTAAGATTAGAGAAAGTGCAAAGGTTGCACATTGCGGAGGGATCATTGGCAGCAGAGGAGAGGCTCACTTTAGAAAATCAAACACTAAGAACAGAGAATGAGACCCTCCGCAAACAGCTCCAAGATCTACAAGAGAAACAAAGAAGAGAGACAGAGAAACCACAAGAAGAATCAGGTGGAGCAGCCATAGAGCTACCAGAAACTGGAGAGGCAACCACAAAGTTCAAGAGGTGGCCTCAAGTTCAGGAATCTCTGAAGAATAAGAACAAAGGCTCCATGACCAAATAGAAAAGTCAACAGAGGAGAGTGCCAAGGCGGAAATGGAATGGGAGAGGAGACTCCTAATCTCCATTAGACTTCAGGGACTAGACACAAAAGTGCTCCATGAAGAGTGGATGCAACCCAGCCTGCCTTTCCCTTTGATGAAGTTTGAAGTGATAAAAACGAAAAAGAGAATAGAGGAGGAGCAGTATGTTGCTCTTTACGAAGGCGACATCACAAAAGAGGAACAATCAAAGAAGATTGTAGATTCGCAGCCTAGATGGAGGAAAGGTTGGCTGAACAAATACCCAGCCTACCTCATCTACTTGGTAGAGGCACCAAAGGAGATTCGGGAGGATGCAACCTTCTGCCCGGTGCCAAGAGTCAGAAGCTGGAAAGAGCATGGCAGGATTGCAGAAAAGAAGCCAAATTGGCTTAATTACCCCAGGATGCCAGGACCAAAGGCAGGAGAGAGAATAGGTAAAGCCTACATGGTGAAAACCCTAACGGGCACCATCAAGCTCTTTACTGGCTCTCCTGACCTTTCGTGTCAGATGCTCAAGAAAATCTACAGGACTCTCTTAGCTTGCATTGAAGTGTTCGTGCCAGATAAAGCCACGACCTCGAGTCTACTATCGACGGCCGACACAGTGACCGATATGATGTATGATCTTTCATTGCAGCCTTCTCCAAAAGTGTTGCACCTTCTATACCAGAGGATTATGTTTTTGCCTAGCTTCCACATGCAAACATTCGAAGAAGCTTTCTACACCGGCTTTTTCACCCACGAAAGTAAAATATTCGGCCCAACCTTGAACATCGGCAACCTACGATACGAATCACATTTGCAGATGCTCAAGACGACAGGACTTTATTGACCAAGCATAAAAGTCATGTCAGGGACGACATGAACGCGGAGGGGGGGAGTGTTGAGCCAGCAGAGGATCTCACACACATTTTTGCTCACACTCATCATTTTTGTAACCATTGATTGTAATAAATGTCTTTCCTATATTGATTTTGATTGGAGCCATTCATTAAGTAACGGGACTCAATTGAGTTTCCAGCTTGTAATTCCGAAGTAATTTCACT
Organism: Adiantum capillus-veneris; assembly: GCF_014529385.1. Lineage (NCBI taxonomy): Eukaryota > Viridiplantae > Streptophyta > Polypodiopsida > Polypodiales > Pteridaceae > Adiantum > Adiantum capillus-veneris. The sequence continues at coordinate 55,856,806 of NC_140952.1, read as the reverse complement.
TGCTGATGTAATTAGTGAGAGATGTTCTCACCTCCAAGGCTGAGGTATATAAGCCAAAGTTTTGTAACCTAAAGAGAGAGTTTTATTTAATCAAAGTGAGTTTTTTGAGCGCCGTGACTGTGTCTGAGAGAGTGAGAGAGAGAGAGAGAGTCTTATCTACTTGCTACGCGAGCTACGGAGCCGCCATTGGAGAAGCGACACCGCCATTGTGTTAGCAACGGCGAGAGCTACGCACAGATACCAAGAGTGCGCGCTATCGGCTTCTATGTGTGGTAAGTTCCTACGAGCTTCGGTGTGAGTTTTCTTCCAACTCGTGTGTCAGAATGGAGCGTGCAGCATATCTATAGAACCACAACGAGTAGAGCTACGTATTAGTACCATCGGGGTCAAGTTTTGGTCACCTGTATTTTTCGGCCTGTCTTCATACGCGTTTACCGCACGGAGTGATTATAGGTTGATTTTGCAGTTCAAGTCTTTAGGGTGTTGTTCTTACCTAGTGTATAGACTTCCCCTTGAGTTTGAGATCGATTCAATGATTCTAGATCCTGTTTCGTATAGCATTCGTTCGTAGTACGGATTTCAGTCACTTGCGTATTTTAGAACTTAGATTTGATTTCCTTAGTAGTGATTGTCATTAGAAGGTCGAGTAGGTGATTTGACACCCACCTAGTTGTTTCCATGCGCCTGCGGGTCAAGCTCCGTCCTCGTCTGACAAATTCTGTTGTTGGTTGAGTTCTCGCTATTTAGCTTCCGCTAGCGGCGTAACCGCCTTAACAGCTTCCATCTTTTGTAGGGAAAGACAATTGACAAGCTTTGCTTTTCAATATGGTATCTGCACACCACACTATAGAGCACTTGATTGTATCTCCCTGGTGGTCAACCACCTTAGTCTCCCATCCAAATTCAAGGAAGCCATTGATCACACTTCCCCCTTTGCAAGGTCACATTGTTGGTGTCGTGTGAACACTTTGTAGTTGAAAGATAAACACAAACACATGAAGGGACATAAACCAAGTTAGAGAATCTCTGTGGGAACCATAGGTGCACTTCATTATTGAATGCACATCTGCCTCAATTCTCCTTTTGTTTGTTGTGATCAATTCTCCTTTTGGTTGCTGTGATCAAGGCATTATCTGGCTTAGGCCATTCCAAACTCTGCAAGGTTGGTGGGTGAATTGGAGAAAGATTACCATACTCAATTTTTCTAAGCGTTATATAAATATGGTTATTAAAAAAAATATCCCGTGAGACAAGTTCTGTGGATGGACAACCAACATAGAGCAGCTTGCCAAGGTCAATGTGGATGGCCTCAAAAGTTCCTGTGAAGGACTCTATTGGCTTCCACTCTACAAAATCGGATGGAAAAACATCTGCAAACATGAACAAGCAATGAAAACCTTATAGACATCAAAGCAATATATATGGCAAAAATAAAAAATAAACAATCTAAAAACTTGACACAAAAATTACAGTTTGCAACAAACCTCGATGGATCCACTATTGTCTCTAGCTTCAGTTGTGAAGCAACATACACATGTTGCACCTTTGCAAGCCGGTTGCCATCATGGATTTTCTTGAACTCCATGATCCTTCCCTTCCAATGGTGTGATTGAGAAGCCATGTGTCTCCTTGAGACCTTGTGTGCACCTCTTGAGTTGGGCTGCATTGTCACCCACATCAATCGTTTGAACTCCATCGTCACCCAACATCCACTATCGCCTTGTACATTGTTACAGGAGATGGAGTCAATGATAGTCCTAGGTCATTGAGTACCTAATGATGCCATGGAAAATAGTGGCACAACCTGCAGACAAACACTTATGATTGACCTATGCACATCCATGTTCTTAGCTGCCCAAAGAGAAAGATTCTTGGTGGTGCACAAATACGATTAATGTCACTTACTATTGTACTACTCCACTTTGCAAGTTGTCCTAATGGGAAAGATTGCAGCGTGTTGCCCCCGACGAGAGCTCCGCGCCGATACCTACATTGCGGGTGTACGGTCTGGTTTTGAGAGGTCGACCTACGAGCTTCATCTGGTGATTCGGTGAGCATACGTTATCTGTTTTTGCATTTCAGCATATCCACGCGTTCCATTGAGTAGAGCTACACATTAGGTACTTTAGTTTTTGGAAACGACGACCTACAAACTTCGACTAGATATCCTACGTGATTTTGCACCAGGTGTTAGTAGGGTCTCCTTCAAGTTCTGTGGCGTTTCGAGAACGTTTGATGGTTATTTGGCTCTTCGAAGCGTTGTTGGAAATCTCCTCTTAAGCACTCTTGAAGGTTGTAGCTTAGACATTGGGTAGAGACCTCTGTAGGAATTAGTCGAGAGTCGATCGAGTGTAGATTGACACCCTATTCTTTCTTCCACGCGCCTGCGGGTCGAGCTTCGTCCTTAGCTGACAAATCTTGTTAGGTGAGTTCTCGCTGTGCTGACGGCCGTTGCGGCGTATCCGCCAACATTGGCGCCGTTGCCGGGGACGAAAACCCTAGGTAGGTGACCGAGACTAGTCCTTGAGGATAGGGATTCTCTGGCTTGCCAGAGTCTCGTTTTACATTTAGATAGGATGAGAGGGTGGAGGACTCTCTAGGTCTTAGGAGGAGTCTAGGGAGCGAGTGTTTGGCCTAGATCCTTCGACTTAGGTAGACTTAGATAGTATTTAGGCCTTAGTTGAGTTGATAAGTAGGAGTTGGAGTGGTAGAAGCGGTGAAAGGAGAGCTTGAGAGTCCGGAGAGGCCAGGAAGAAACCAAGACACCATTATCACCATTTCACATCATAAATAGGAGTAGGGTAAGTAGGACATCATGATTTATGATCTGGAGCACTTTATGCATGTTATACTTGCTGTTAGGTTCATCACAAGGTTGTAAAAGATGCAAAAGAGTGTTTGAAAGATGAAGTGAAGTTCAAAAGTTGCTATGAGTGTTTTTGAGAGAGCTGCAAAGCATCAAGAGCATTTCTATCAGAGGGAAAAAATAAATTTTAAGCCAGGAGACATCCTACGTGTAGGATGTCTACAGAGTGATCTGGTGGAAATTTTGAAATTTTGAGTTGACCAGTGTGTTCAGAAGATAGGTTTTACCCTATTTTCACCTGGAAAGTGGAAATTTGACCATATCTTGACAGGATAAGTCCAGATAGACAGAAATTTCCAGACATCCTACCCAAATTCTGCCAAGGTATTATTTTAAGACCAAAACCATAGGGTGGCTGCATGAGCATGATCTGCATGATTTATTGAGTGCCTGAGAAGGGTTTCATCTCAATTGGGTGAGAAAATTGGGTTTTAAGCAGACTTTAGCATTTTTTACTGAAAAAGGGCTAGGATAGCTAAAATTGGGGTCTTTTGAAATCCAAACCAAAATCTAAGCATACACTGGGTTGGTAACATCAAGGGGAAGCTGTGGCTCAAGTTTGGGGTCAAGAAGACCATATAGACATGCTACGCGTAGGATGTGTTCTGTGTGATTTAGCACTCCAAACCCAACTTTGAGCATACCAAAGTGATCAGGACCTTAAGAGGAGTCTATTCTTTGCATTTGAAGCCATTTTGAGCAGTTAGACATGCTACACGTAGAATGTCTAATGCATGAGGGTGTTGTATAGCCTGAGGCAAGCCTCCTAGTCAATTTTGGTCCAAATTGGAGTTGATTTGACTGGTCAGACCAACATCAGGCTGCTTGAACAGATTTCTGATCCATTGACCAGCTTGTAAGTGTCCAAATCAAAAAGTAAAAACAACTGTGGACTCAGCACATCAAGGGGAATCTACAGTGCAAAAACTAGGCAAAACAGAGCAGGAGACATCCTACGCGTAGGATGTCTACTGGGGCTTAGTAAAGTGAAAAATTGACTGAGGAGATTGGGTGATGTTCCAATTGACTTAAGAGTTCCAGAACTTCTTTCAGAAGTGAAATTGGACCTTGTTTGACCTGTTGACGGAGCAAAGACGGAATTAAGACTTTCCATATAAATTAACCAACATCCGAGGGAAGTATAGTTCCAGATTAGCAGATCTAATCCAGAACATCAGAAGTGTATAAAATACAGTAGTGGTTGAGGTTAACCCTCCAGTTATACCAATCATTACTAAGACCACCTCTAGCGCTTAAATGCTTTGATTCGATTGCCGAAATTAATCGCTTGTGTACAAGTATATTCAGCGGAAAGCAAGAAGTTGTGCGAAAACTGATCCTTTACCAGGTGAGGGTTGGATTTGTGATAAGTTGCATTGCTAAGTTTGATGAATTTAAGATCAAGAAGACACATTCTTAGAAACCAAAAGGTGGCAGGTGATCAGGGTAGCTTAGTGTCCACCGAAGAGAGTGTAACTTAGGCAAGGCTAGATCCACTAGCACCGATCATTGAGGAGGGTAGTGATACTGACACTTCATCAGACAAGTCCTTCTTCATGATGGGTAGTCAACAGCCATGAGGTTTCTCCAATGAAGGACCAATGCTAGGAGGAAGCACCTCCCTAAATCCTTTGAACGACTCCAAGTTCACTATAATCTTCTTAGAAGAAACAAACTCTAGGGGAGCCCTAGTTTATTCTGACTATCGAGGACTCAAGTGTATTTGTATTGAAGAAAGACCTGCTTAGAGACTGGTGATAATTCGAGTCTATGATGATGGAGATAGATTCCGAGACGAAATGGGGAACCACTATCTGATAGTTAGTAACCCTGAGGATTACAATAGATATGGAGATAACATGGCGAAAGGAAAAATGGTTTCAGAAACTCAAGAACCGCCTCCAAACATTGATCGACCTGGAGCTCTTTTTATGTATGATAAGAAAACAATCAGGGTCTCAACCTATAATGAGAATGTGGGAATTTACAAGCACGAGAGCGAGGGAATAGTCTCTTACTTTCGATGCAAAGAGCCCTACCCAAACAAATTAAGCAAAGACAAGGTTCTTTACTTATTCTCTTATGAAATTTCTATGGGGAAGCATATTGTTTTTGTTGATAGGTACGGGCGAGAATACAAACGTATTCTCCAAGAGGAGGTAGAAAAGGCAACAGTTCCAAAAGCATCAACATATGCCCCCAAAGAAGTGCCAAGGGTCACCTACACCCCTAGCAAGTTGACAAATCCCTTTTTAGAAGAGTACGGTGCGACCTCACATTCTACCCAACAACAGACGTTCAACTACCAGAACCAACCAACAACGCAACCATCATTGCAGGCATGGCTTCTACAGAGTGCAGCATTAGAACAAGACCAAAACGAGATGGTTATCCAGTTGCACGAGGGCTAAGGGATCTACAAGAACCACCAGTCTATTCACGGTATCAAGGCAAGAGTAAGCCAAAAACTCAAGGGTCAACAGAGCTTGGAAGACCACCCATAGAACGAGTTCGAAGAGATGAACCATCTCTTGCAAAAACCGTCAAAAATTATGGATTAGGGGCACCACTGGGAGAGGAACCCTCCCACTACCGAAGGCCAGAGGAGGTATATCGATTAGGACGAGGAGATCCAATGATGAGATTTGTAGACCATCGTAGAATTAGACCTCCTCAAGTGCAAAAATGGGTAAACAAGAAATACACAGGAAACAGAGATCCTAGGGATCATGTAGCAGTCTTTGTGTGTGTAATTAGAGCTGAAGAGGTGTTGGACTTCCCTACCCAATTTGCAGGGTTTGGACTAACTCTAGAGGAGGATGCAGCTACTTGGTTTGACTCTGTGGAGCGTAGAGACTTTGAGTCTATGGAGGAGGTGTTTGACGAGTTTATTGAGGAATTCCACAAAGGAGGATAGCTCATAATACAGTCTCACAAATCCATAAATTCAAACAAAAAGAAGGGAAATCTATGCGAAAGGCAGCCTTAAGACTAAAAAGATATGTTAAGTTATGTCCTGTGGAAGAACTGCCAACTCAGTCAGAACTTATGCTTATATTTATCCAAGGACTAAGGAACATAGATCTCCAGAAGGACTTACATATGAAGAGGAGCACGACGTTAAATGAGTTAACTAAGGAGGCTCTTTACCTTGTAGACAATTGTGCGGTCTACAAGGAGGGTGAATTCAAGGATCTAGATGACAATTCATCCTCACAACAAAGTGGATGCAAGTTCGCTAAGACAGCACCGAAAGGAGAGGTAGTTGTAAGCCAGGAGCAGCTTGTAGAGGAAGTGCTGAAAAAGATTAACCTGTACACCAAACCTCATGCTAAACAGCCAAAGTGGTGTGCTATTGAAAAAAACTGGACAAACCATGGGACAGAGGAATGTTATTATAACAAGGGATATGTGAGTGAACGACCTTATGCTCCCCAGGATCAGGTAGCATCTCCTCAACTTCCACCGATGCCTAGGTATCAAGCAGGCAATCTACCAGGACCTGTAGGTGTAGAAAGACCACAACCAGTGTCTGGGCAGCAACCACCCCTACCAGGATTACGACCAGTCAGCATAACATACACACCAACAGTAACCGAACCAGAAGAGAAGGCTTTGGTGCATATGTATGCATATTATGAAGATCCCAATGGATATGTTGCAAATCCTGTCTATTATCCACCAGAAGAACCCCCGACGCCAGAACATTGGAGCATGATGGGAAGTACAGGACCACCAACAGCTGCACAAGCAGGAGGAGAAGGAAGATATAGCTTGGATGAACGAACATTGTTGTTTATAGCCAATGGAGGCATGGGCGGGCAGAGACATGCATACCAACAAAGAGGAGCTCAAGGAGCACCTCAATAGCCTAAGGGACCCTGCTACAAGTGTGGTGGAGACCATTGGCTACGAGACTGTCCTCATGATGAAATCATTAGAGTCAACGCATATTTCACCGAGTGTAGAATTACTCATTTAATTCTCGATTGCCCTAAGAACCCGAGCAAAGGAGCAAAAACTACCTTGAACATGTTGGAAGCAGTGCCTTCTAGTGGAGGGTTAGAAAACGAGACAGTAATACCTATTCAGGCAGTGACACGAGCCCAAGCTCAAAGAATGACGAATGAACCCATAATTGAAGAGCCAAAAACCGATGCCCCAAGTTCAGAAATCAAAAATCAGAGAAGCACTTGGAAAGCTAGAAAGACGCGTATGAAAGCCAGGAGAGGACGAGAGCAAACGGCTCTATCCGAGGAGTTAAAACACACAAAGGATAGGTTAGAGCAGTTAGAGGATCTAGCTAGTCTAAACTCACATACTGTGGCAACCATAGTCCCCAAGGAAATAGCAGAACCCAAAAGTGCAGGATCAGGAGGATCAATGTTGGCGGAAAAGGTAAATGAGCAGTTAGACGCACTTTTAAAAGTCTACGAAGCCAGACTCAAAAACAACCAAACCCAAGAGCAAAGATGGATGACTTATCTATATGCCGAAATAGAAAAATAGAGGTTGGAAATGTGTCGAAAGATGATTGAAACAGCTCAATCCTTGATAGAAAACCCGCTTGGTAAACCTACAAGTTAGCACGAAGTACCAGCTTCAACCCCTATCAAACCAACTTTAGGGAAACAAGTAGACACGAAGGAGAGACTCACAACTGCCTCTGAGTCTAGGGGGGAACCTATCATAGTGCCAGATACAACAGATGAGACAATTGATGATTTTCACCCTAAAACATTGGTAGAAATGGGTAAGGATTGTAACGGTCTAGATGACCTGTGGAAGCAAATCCTGGATGCCAACGAAGCTAACAGGGTGAGTTACCACATGAATAGCACGAGAAAAGAGAAAAATGGGATCTTACCTCCTATTGAATAATTTGAGGCAAGATCACAAATGAACTTTGATATACACTCACAAGGGGGAGTATGAAGCTAAGTCTGAGGTGAGGGCAATCCCATCTCAAAGACTTTCTTCTAAAAGAGTGATGTATTCACAAGGGTTAATTGAGTTGTTGTCCACCCCTGTGGCATGTACAATCACATTCGCAGAACTCCTGAGGTTACAACCAAACATGTGGACCACCGTAGGAAAATGCTTAGAAAAATTTGGAGTAAAAGACCCCACCTCAAAGCCAATACCTTTAAACAAGGTTGGAGAGTATTGCGAGGGAGAAGATGGAAACACCACGCTATCAGTAGAATTCCAAGGAGTAGTTTCCAAAGCTATTCTTGACAGTGGAGCAGGAGTCGCTATCGCCACCAAGGAAATCTGGAAAAAATGGGGAAAACCGGCTTTGAGAGCTACTAGAATGAAATTGCAATTGGCAGATGGGTTCATGGAAAAGCCTCTAGGACTTTTAGAAAAAGTAATTGTCACCTCGTGCGGAATCGAGTATAAGCATACGTTTGCAATAGTCGATTTCGACAAAAAGAACAATTACGAGATCATCTTGGGAAGACCATTCATGCGACAATTAAAGATGGTCAAAGATTGGGGTTACGACCACATATATCTCAAACATGGCGAAACTAAAACTAAAATACACCTAAAATACCATAGTTACAAAGATGTTAACCAGACACCAGTGGAAGAGTTTGATTCAGCTACATTGGCAAGGTCCGAACTCCTAGCATGGTTAGGGCAACAAAAAGAGCTATGGATGTGCAGAGCTTCACATTGTGGAAGCTTAAAAAGAGAGGAATGCGTCTTAGAAAGAGCTATTGAGGACAAGTATTATATTTCGGAACCTTTTCACGAAGATGCCTTAGAACCTCTGGAATGGGAACACATACTAGCAACATTGGATGTCTGTACCATTACAGATAGCCCAACGACAAAATTTTGCGATAAGGACGGCTATGATGTGCTACACTATTACATGGTAAGCCTTATACCAGGAGGAGATGAGAGTATAGAACCACCAGAACAAGAAGAGTTTTACAACTCCTCTGAGCATCTGGAGGTAAATAACAATAGAGACAACGAGTGTTCAGACAGCTCAAGCGAGCGTGGGGAGAAAACAAAGAATATCAAGTTTTATGATTTTGCCAATCAGCACCCTAGACGCCAGGAACGCTATAGGAAAAAATGAGCATAAAACAAAATGAGAGAACCTGATACCCAGGATAAAAGATAAAACTCACTATCTAATGCTTGTCAAAGCAGAGGACTGTATAAAAGACCAAATATCAGGAAGATTCTCGAGAGTTCGAAGGAAAGGAACGCAAGAGGAAATAAAACAAGTACGGAAAGCTAAAACAAAAACAAAATTAAAAAAATCTCAAAAATCAAAACAAGAAACAACAGAAGACCTAGAGTGGACCAAATTGGAGCGTAAAAAGAAATACCAAGAACTAAAACGGTCATTATGAGAGGTATGGACCACTAAGGGAGAAAGTGAGGGTAAGGAGGAGTCAGAAAAAGGAAACATGAATGTACCATCTCACTGTCAGAAATTCACCATCCAAGATAGAAACATAATGACACCACCAATCAAGGAAAGAATAAACCAGGAATCTTATGACGGGCCGAAAAATGTAAAACGGATAGACCTCACTGAGCTAGGTGAAAAGCCTCAGCCGGTCTATATAGCAACTGATTTAGAGCCTGAAGAAGAAGAACGGTTAACACAACTTCTCAAGAAGTATAAAGATGTGTTTGCATGGTCCTACAAAGACCTCAAAGGAGTTGATCCATCGATATGACAACATATAATACCATTGAAATCAGATGCCAAACCTAGCAAACAATGTCCTTACACATATAATGACACATTTGCTAAACGAATCAAAGAGGAGATTGACAAGCTGATGGATGGTGAATTTATCTACAAAATTGAACATACAAATTGGGTGTCACCCATTGTGGTTGTCCCTAAAAAGAACGAAAAAATGCGAGTGTGTGTGAACCTCAAAAAGGTAAATGCAGCCACCATAAGGGATAATTATCCCTTGCCAATCACAGAACATGTATTTGAGAGGGTGGCTGGGAAACGGGCTTATTCCTTTCTAGATGGGTTTTTAAGGTATAATCAACTAGCAATTGCAATAGAGGATCAACACAAAACAGCGTTTGCCACAGAATGGGGAATATATGCGTATAGAGTTATGCCTTTTGGCTTAACCAATGCCCCAGCTACCTTTCAAAGGTTAATGACTCACGCGTTTAAAGAATACCTGAGAATATTTTTAGAAATATATATGAATAAACTTTGTGTACACTCTCTTCTACGAGAAGAACATAGACCATTTACAAAAGGTATTTGAGAAGTGCAGAACATATTGAATCTGTCTCAACCCGAAAAAGTGCATTTTTATGGTTAGGCAAGACCGCATCTTAGGACATATTGTCTCAAGAAATGGCATAACCACTGACCTATACAAAATCAAAGTCATAGTAGACTTGCGCAGGCCTACTAATGTGAAACAAGTGCAATCCTTCATGGGACACTGCAGATATTATCGAAGATTCATATATATGTATGCAGTCATTGCACAACCTCTGTATTGTTTGTTAGTCAGTTTCAACTGGGCTGAGGAGTGTGAAACTTCATTCCAAAAGCTTAAGGAAAACCTTGTATCAACACCTGTACTTAAAGCACCAGATTGGAAAAATATATTCCATGTTCACATTGATGCATCTGCATATGCAATTGGGAGTATTTTGGCTCAACTTGGAGACGGAACAATGGATTTTTCAGTTTGTTATGCAAGCCGACAGTTAAATAGTGCAGAGAAGAACTACAGAACCACTGAAAGAGAGGGGTTAGGAATGATTTATGCTGTAAAGAAATTTTGGCATTATTTGCTCGCAAACAAATTTGTGTTCTTCACAGATCATCAAGATCCTTTGTATCTGGTAAATAAACCATGCAATACTGGGAGAATTGTATGCTGGTTTATTATATTGCTAGAGTTTGACTTCACAGTGGTGGTCAAAAAGGGTAAAACTCATCTACGGGTTGATCATCTTTCAAGGCTGCAAAACGGGGAAGCTCCTGAAGGTGTAGATGATGACATACCTGATGCTTATCTTTTCAATATTGAAATGATACCCAAATGGTCTGAGGAAATTATTAGCATTCTTTCCTTTGGAGGTAGACTTGATAACAAGGAAGACAGATCCAAACAACAAACAATTCGACAAACAAGAAACTTCCAGTTGATTGTAGGACGACTGTATCATCTAGGCTCGCACCAGATTCTATGATTATGTATAAATCCGAAGGAATGCGAGTGTTATCTTGAAGAAGAACACGTGCAGGATTGTGCATTGCATTGTTCAACTATGAAAACACACCAGAGACTGAAACAATTAGGGGTTTATTGGCCAACTATGTATGCTGACACACATGCTTATGTTAACAATTGTACTATACGTAGTGCCAAACGACCAGTGGATCACGCGACATTGTTTCAGGTAAACATTGCACCTGCATGGATTCAATAAATCATTGATTTCTCAATCACAAGGATATTTCTTGAAAACATAACAAAAGCACGGAAAAGGGCTATAGAGATGGAGGCTCGTGACTTTAATTTAATTGGGAACCAACTCTATAAGCGAGGAAAGGACAATCAACTTAGAATCTGTGCAAGTAAAAGTAAATACCTGCTGATTCTAGAACACGCACATGGAGGAATTAGTGGAGGCCATTTTTCAGGCGATAAGACAACAAAAATTGTCTTAACCGCAGGAATATGGTGGCCTACATTGCACATGGATGCTAAGGAGGTTGTAAAGCATTGTGATGCATGTCAGCGCACCAAAGTGCCGATAAAGTGAGATGAAATGCCACTACGGCCAATGATGGGAGCAAGGGAATTTGCAAAATGGGGCATTGATTTTTTGGGGCCTATTTCACCCCCTGCATATCGCACCCATACCCAATATATTGATAACCGTTTTTCGGTTCTTTGTAATTGCCACAGTGAGTTACCTCACCCTACCAAAATCACCCAAACACTGTGGCTATCCCTACCATTTCACTGTACATAGGCGTGCGTGAGTCACGGGACTTTTCCCATATCTTCTTAAAAAACCCTCAATTAGCTAGTCATTGGGCTAGTTGAGCCAAAAAAATAAAATAAAATAAAAAATATAAGTATATTATGGCCCATGCGTATGTAAATATTTCTTTGTATATAGGGCCTAAATAAAAGATTTTTTCATAATTATTTTGGTATTTATTTAAATATTTCTACCTAGGTGTGTGTTATTTATGCTCTGTACATTGCCTCACCATTACCACAATTTTTTCTTACCATTTTTCATACTCTTTATTCCATATAGAAATATTTTCATGTAAGCTTCTCTTATATTTGGTGTAACTCCACCCCGACAAAATCCAAAAAAACTAGTTTTATTTATGTGTATATTTTTTCACTATTGTGATTTTTCCCTTCCTACATCTATTTTGTTTTTTTCTAAAAAATTAGAACACCAAAAATATTTATCTTTTTATGGTAGCCTCATAATGAGAGAGATTTCTTTTGACCCCTTTATATTTTTTCCACTTATATTATTTATATTTGACATGTACATATTTTTTAGACCCCTCAATATTTGATTTTCTTAGTTGTACTATTCACTTATATCATGATCTCAACAATATCTTCAATTATAGACCTACCAAATAAGGTCACGGGTAGGTGGCATGCATACATGCACTATGGAGGGCTCACTCTTGGAGGTATTCAAAAGAATCATCCTAAGAAGGACCCCACAAGGACCTTGTGCAGTGCAAAAAAAAGGTCGGTTTTGCTGAATTTTTAAAGTTCACTTGCTCTCCGAATTTGAAAAGGTGATACAAACAAAAGTTGTAGCTCGTGGGCTGAACTTTTGCCTCAAATTTTTTCATATTTTTTTGAGCTACGAGCTGTGAGCTATGATTTTATTAGTGGACCCCAGTTTTCCCATGCTATGCAGCCACACTCTCTCTTCCACTTTATCATTTTCCTCTTTCACACACCACTTCTCCACTCATCATCCCCACCTCTCTCACCACTCCTCTCTGCACCCTACTCACCTTCTCCTCAACCTTGAAGAATAAGAGAAACCATGGTGAACTCATACCTCCCACACACAATTCCATTCCAAAATTGACCACCTAGTCTCATTTTTCCTTCTCCAATTTACCCATATCTATCAAAAAAACCACAAAATTCAGCCTCTTCTCATAAAAGACAGCATCATGGTGGTTGATTACTCAGCTTCAATTACCTTGTCTCTCAAGGAAGGTCAAGAGTGGAGAAAAAATGTACCGTCAAAGCTAGTGGACCATCAACAAGCGTCAAAAATTGGCCCTACTCAAGACACTTGGAGCATCAACCTTGTAAGAAATCCACCTTTTCTTACCTCTTAAGAATTTTTCTTCCTTATTTGTATCCTACATGGATACTCCCATTGTAAATATCCAATTCCATTTGTAAATTAATACTAACTCTACTAACACTAACCCACTATGAAAAGTCCTATCACCTCCATTTCTCTCCTCTCTCTTTCCCCACCAACTTCTTGATAATTCCAAGCAAAAGAAATTAGATAAATTGCTGAAAATCTAACCCAACCATGGTTAGAGGAGTAACCCTAGCCTTCAAAATTGCTATAAAAGGAGGGTGTAGCTAGCACAAAAGGGGGAGCCATAAGCAAGAGCACTATGCTATAGCTTGAGAAGCCAAGCTCAACCTCTCTAGAAGGAGCTCTTGAGTGGAAGCTCATTGTCTTATGCATGTGCATGTGTTGTAATAGGAGATTAGCAAGGGAACTCTATGCCATTGTAAGAGAGAGAGTGATCACTCAATTGAGAGTAGGAAATCTATCATTTCTCCTACTAGTGTAAGCCCAACATTTGCTGAATCAAGGAGGGTGGATTTGGACTAAGCTTGGATACTTTGTCTCTCTTCCCATGTGAAGTAATGGACAACAATGATGTGTAAGTGTCTTGGTGTTTTTTTTTGTTAAGTTCTTGATAGCTTGTCTCTAGTGTTGTCATCAATTTAGCCATAAATCCCACATACTGTAAGAGGGCGACAGGGTGGAGAGGACTCCCCTGGCCTTAAGACAGTGAGTGGGGTGGCTTTTCTTGTGATGTGTTGTGGTGTAATTTACTCAAGCTATGTTGAACAAATACTAATATCACTTTGATTGGTCATGACAGATTTGTAAGAAGGTATTAGTGCAACAAACACCCCCTCCCCCTTCTCTCTCTTTCTTACATATATAATTGTGTTTGCTTGATCATTGCCGATACGTTTCAAAGTAGCCCGAGCACTCTCTCTCTCTCTCTCTCTCTCTCTCTCTCTCTCTCTCTCTCTCTCTCTCTCTCTCTCTCTCTCTCTCTCTTTACGCGTCCTAGTTCACATCCAAAACTAGGTGGTGCCCCAAATTTGTGTAGGGTTAGGTTGCGGGTTTGTGTGTGTGTTTGTTGTTTTTCCAACCCCAACCCAATTGAGCAGCACGGGAGCCTTGAAGGGTGTCTAGAGGTTGCTCTTCTTGTAGCCCGCCCCGGACCGCTTCAATATCATTGTGGCTACGGACTATCTCAAAAAATGGGCGGAAGCCAAGGCGACACAAAAAGCAGACGCAAGAACCACTGCACAATTTTTGTATGAGAATTTATTTGTACGATATGGATTACCAATAGAAATTGTCAGTGATCGAGGAACACATTTTCTTAATGAAGTCATTGAATATCTGCTAGAGAAATTCATGGTCATACATAGAAAATGTGCTCCATATCATCCACAGGCAAATGGACAAGCTGAGGCCACAAATAAAACACTATGCACTGTTCTAACTAAAATTGTATCAAAGTCAAGGATAGACTGGGATCAGAAGCTACACTCAGCACTATGGGCATACAAGGTAGCTTACAAAACATCGATAGGAACAACACGGTACAACATGGTGTTTGGTCTAAACGCTATATTACCCATAGAGTTTTTAATTCCAACTCTACGAGTAGCGAAACGCTTAGAATGGACAGGGCACGAGCTCTCTTCAAGAATAGATGATCTTGAAAAGCTAGATGAACTACGATTGAGAGCTGTAGCTTCGATCTATGCTAAAAAGAGACGACAAAAAGAGTTTTTTGACAAGCATGTGCGCACGAAAGAGTTCAAAACAGGTGATTATGTACTTGTTTATACTTTGAAGCAACATGCCAAGAAACTTAAAAAGCGAGGAATGGGACCCTTTGTGATTAGTGACTTATCACAAAGTGGAGCTATCAAGCTTGCTACATTAGCAGGTGAAGAACTGCCAAATTGGATTAGTGGGTGTTGATTAAAAAAATATAATTTACCACTAACATAGCATATGCTTCAACAAATCCATCAATAAAAACAACGGATGAAGGAGAAACAGAGGATACGAGAAGATTCCCAAGCAAAAGCAAAAGAACGCATTGCAAAAAGACGGCTTCTACGACAACAACAATAATGTGGACACCATTGCGAATAAATGCCATTCGACTAACGAATTTTGATGAAGACACAGTGGAGCCAATAATTGAAGTCAAAGTGGGTAGCAATCAAGTTGTATTGACGGCATTGCTTGATTCTGGAGCTCAAGCAAATCTAATCTCTTACAGATTATACAAACAGCTCAAGCCCAAAGATCAACTACATCCTACTCCACAAGTGCTAGAAGGTAGTACATCACATTCGCTAAAAACAATGGGTTGGACTATATTGCATGTACAAATACATCAATATTTACCCACACAAGTTTTATGTGGTTGAGGATGAGAGCACATAACACCCCATGTTGTTGGGACAACCTTGGCACAAAGAGTATAATGATGCAAATAGATTGGAATGCGGATGCAATCAAAATTCAGCATGCACAAGAACAACAGGTGGTAGGCTTTGCTCAACAGCCCCGGAAGAACCATGGTAGCAACACAGACACTGGATAAAGAGCCAAAAGGATGGGTGCCACTAAAGAACAACAAGATACCCATGGCGAGAACAAACAGGGAACTGCCAACCATGCTCACTACAAGCATAAAACAACACCGACCGTAATGCAAGGATCAAGGTTAGCAACACACGACAAACAAATATGGGTGCAGAAGGATAGAGGTGACATGGCAGACAAACCACAATACAACAGAAGAAGTCAACAGAAGCATACAATTCAACCAAAAACCAAGGGAATAAAACAGATATGGATCCCAAAGAAAATGCTCAGCAACAACTTAAATACGACTCGCATTTGGATCACAAAACCAAAGCAACAGGAACTCCCTTCAGTACAAGCAAAATCGAAAGGCAGCCACACACTACATATGTAACCGGAAAACCGATCTATGTGGGTGCTAATCAACAGCAAAACAATGACAAACGTGGAAGTAGCAATAAACCTACAAAAATCTCCAAAGAAAAGCTACAAATGGAAAGAAAAAGAGACAAAGATTATGGCCAATTCCACCACGACAATTCTCTCTAAGGAGACAACTATGGCCATATCGACAGTAGCGGCAAACCACGCGACTTTTGCAAGAAAGACAATCAAACAGCGAGCAGTAGAGTTACAACTTTTACTTGCAAAGAAAATCTGCCGACCAAATCAACATCAAATAGGAAACCTCAACGGCGAATGCCAATAAGCATCTTGCTTATACCCTCCTCTTGCACAACATTAATTTTTTCCATGCATTGACCGAGTATGCATCATATAGGGCCACATTATACGGCCGAACATTAGCACAATTTTTTAACCCATGCACGGAACATACTCCAGCGATACCTTGTCATCCGGGAGGACTCCGGCTAGGAGGGGGGGAGGCATTCTCAAATGCTGACCCAATGGCAAAAAGAGCAAAAAAAGGGCATGTTTTTTATTATTTTAAAGGGTTGTCGTTTGAGTGCGGAATTTTCTAGACTAACCCAAGTACATATGCCCTTATACAGCATGAATCTACAAGTATATGGGGCCAAACGCCAAATCAAGTCCATAGGTATGTGTATATAGGTAAAAATAGCCATTTTTCGGACAAAATATTGGTAAAACGGAGAAATCCGGTCATAAAAATTGCATGTGAGTGTATATAGTGTTTTGCGGTGACGTTTTTGAGTTATTATGATTTATGGGGATTTTTTGGGCTTAATTTGCTATTTTCTTTTTAATTTTACTAATTATCGGCATAAAAACTTTAAAAATACAAAAAGCAGGTGAAAAACGGTCGTAATGAAAAACAAAAGATATGGGGATAATCAGTGACTATAGGACAACCTAAGGTACAATGGGGGAGCAATTATGTGAATGGAGTGGAAAGCGTGTTTTGGCTAGATTTTGATCGAAACGTCAAATTTCTCGGAAACTGGGCAAATGGAGTCCAAATCAGGAAATTTTTTAGCCTAAACTGCATCTCGCAAGAAGTTGGAAGCACATGTTAAATTTCATGGAAAGTTGTTCGGGGACCCCCATTATAAGATTTTTTCACTTCATTTTAAGCTCATTTCTACTATTGCCTTTTGAGAGAGAGCTCTTGCCACCTAGATCGAACGGGACATCCAGCAGCTTCTACGACGCGCACGACCACCCGACAGGCTCCAGACATAAGAGGTAGGCTCACCACCTTGAGCTTTTCGCGCATGTTTGTTGTTTTGTCGCGAAAACTAGCGTAGGGTTCACACGTGAATCGAGCGGTAGAGACCTACAAGTAGAAGTGGCCACCTAACGGCTAACCCAAAAGCAATGAGACTTCATTGACAGCTTACCCTAGCATAGGAGACCCCTCTTGGATGCCCAAAAGCAGTAGAAAACCCTCGGGAAAACCCTAACTTCTAGAGCCCCGTAAGAGGCCACCAAATGTGAAATCGGCGGAAAGACGCCCAAATACTACCAAAACTCATGGGTAGAAGCATCTCGACATGCTCGACGAGTCTATATAGCCCACATGGCCATAAGGTGACCTGAAGCGGCACTAAACTTCAGAAACGGCATCAGACACACAAAGCGTCAAATAGCTCTCGCGGCCAAACTGCATGTCCTTTTGCCACCAAACTTCACGAGCGGCTTTCCTAGACCATCAACAACCAAGTCCTATGGTGGTAGACCACCACAAGTCATCGACGACATGTAAACGCAACCACGGGTGCTTCCAGAGCAACAAATTGCCAAACGGAGCTCCAGTGAAGCCAAAGTCGACAAAAACCATATGGCAAGGATCCCCAAGGGACCGTGAAGCTATGGAGACCAACATCAAGAAATTTCATCGCCGAAAAGCACTCCAAGAGTCAGAAAATGGCTCAGATGCTCTGAAATCCACACAGGGAGTTTCTTTCTATCTATTTGACTTTTTTGTTGAAATAATGCTTAAAAGGGACTCAGGGGGGCTCAGGGCAGGCACCAATAGCACTCACCATATAATTTTCATCAGGAGACATCCTACGCGTAGGATGTCTCAAGGCCAATTCTGGGCACCAACCCCAACATCTCTCATCACACATTGCTTCTGAATAGCCTGCACATGCTAGCCACCAAGTTTCATCACACTTGGACAAAAATTGACCTCATATGCATCAAAAAATGCAAAGTCAGAGCATAGAGGCAATAATGGGCCATAGACCTACCAAAACTTGTCCAAATCACATGAAACTTGCACAATATACTCATGAGCACATTGCCAAGCTATCTGTGGGGTCATGTGTGAAAAATGATGAAATAGATATCCTACGCGTAGGATGTCTAAATGACCAATTTGGCCCCCAGCTGGCATTTTTCAGTTCCAGATCTCCTTATAACACCTTCCTAAGCTCATATATCAATTTTCAAGCCATTCTCATCACATTTGGCCCCCAACACCTCCAAGATGCACTTTTCAGCCTAAAAACACTACACGTGCTCTTACCAACACCAATTCTTGTCCAAATCAAAATCCAAGAGCATAGCCATGTTCCACATCCCAAGGGCTAACCCCAGAACCAACTCCAAGTCATTTTGATGAAATAGACATCCTATGCGTAGGATGTCTCCAGCATGATTTTGACCTACTATGCAAGAACTGACTTCATAAGGGCCATTAACATGGTGCAAGGAGCCTGTATATCAACTTTCAACCCATTTGAATATCATTTGCCACCTATTGTGGACATCCTACCCAAATTGTGAGCCTAAAGCCTGAATCTACCCAAAAATACACTTTTTGATTCCCAAACCCAATTCCAATCACATAGCCATATTGCACAGGTCCAGGGCCACCAGCCTACCAAGTTTCACCAAAAACAGGCAACGTAGACATCCTACGCGTAGGATGTCTAAATGATAAATTTTAGCCAGAAAGCTACTGTGAGCACATGAAGAGTTTCCCTAGTTCCTTTTAAGTTTTATTTTCAATTTTCAAGTCATTTGGATAGTTAAAACTCAGTTTCTCAGCTTATATGGAAAAAATGCTAACTTCGGACTACTGAGTGCAACAGGATCTATGGCAGCCGCAAAATCACCGGCAAAGAAGAAGAGGATGACAATAAAAGACTACTTGGAAGAAGTAGATCCATTTGTGATCCCAGAAGGAACCCTGAAGCCAACTAGCACATGGATTCAGGATGATTTGCTAGAGTCCAATGATTTGAAGATCTACCAAGGCGTTTTCAAAGATCCTGAAGGAAATGCAGTAGAGCTAGTCATGATACCACGGGAGCTCAATGAATTTGTCAGAAGCAAGATGGGAGATTACCTGGAGAAGCTATGCCTCCATAACTACTTTGAAGCTTTGCCAGCAGGGATTGACATCAAAATAGTACATGGGAATTCGTAACCACAATCAAAGAAGATGGAGTGGCCAAGTCACTGATCTGCAGGGCAAGCCAGATACCATGATTGTCATCACAGAGAGGGTGGTGGTAGCCATACTAGACATCTCCAACAAGGGAGATAGTGTGACAAAGAGGAGAGATGAAGTCAAAGTCTACTCAGAAAAGAAGAACAACTACACATTTGAAGATATTGCAAATCCAAAAGTGGCTATCATGAGCTAGCTCTACAACCAATACTTCCACATGTGTACAAAGAGGCCACAAAAATACAGAATGCCACATGGAGCCATTGCCACCACCTTCACCTAGCAATGCAGAAGAGCAAGCCAAAAGTGATCAATTATGTTGCTTACATCCATGACAACTTGGTGAAGATGGGCAACAAAAATCCCACCTACATTGTACCTGGTGAGCTAATAACAAAAGTGGTCTATGGAGCACTGCATGCCAAGGGAAACTAGCCTGAACCTCCTTCACAAAATGATTGGCTAAAGTTGAAAGAAGATAAAGAAGAGGAACCACCCAAAGCACCCAGGGTAGCCACACGATTGAAGTTCCGGTTAGAGACCGTGCTAGAAGAGTTGCCAGAGTTGAAGAAAGGAAAGAAAGAAAGTCTACAAGTGCCAATCAAAGAGACCAAGTCATAGAAAGCGGTGCGGCTCGAAAGACTGATGGAAAGCTTCAGAGCCGAGAGAGCACTCAAAGGAGATTTGAGTGAGCTGTGGAAGCCATCCCTAGAAGCCATGTCGGGATCGTCTCAAAGGGTGCACAAAGATCGGTTTGAAGACTACATCAAAGTTTTTGAGATTTTAGATGCTACGACAGAGAATATCCCTAATTTCCCTTTTACAGAAGAAGAAGTGGACGAAGTACGATGACAGCTGCTAGAAGAGCAGGAAGGCAAAGAAAGGGAGAGAAAAACCAAGGTGGACCGGGATTTCAAGAAAAAGCCACCAACTCCACCGTCAAGCCTGGAATCCAGCCCTCCGCCATCACCACCTCCCCTTAACCCTCCACAAACCCAACAAAAGGAGGATGAACAAGAAGATTCCAGGAAAGAGAAGAGCCAAGAGCAAGAGCAGAAAGAAGAAGCTGAACCGAAAGAGGAGAAGCTAGATCCAGAAGAAAAGAATTTCAGAATATTTCTTGATCTACTAGCTACGGGTTACTCTAGAGAAGAGGCAGCTATGGTAGCATTTGAGCTGGCAAGCACAAGGCCCAAGGAACAAATGCAGAGCCTGCAGTTAGTGGAATTGAAAGAGATGGACACTAATACAGTGGACCTACAGCCACCAACCAATGATTGGGATGTGGTGATGCAAAAGCTAACCGGGCTCATGGCAAGATCAATGGCAACTGAGAGTGAGATTAATACTCTCAAGACAAATGAAGTTCTTATCCAATCTGAAGTCGACACACTACAAAAACAGGGCCAAGAGCATATAGAGAAACAAACAGAGCTACAAGCCAGTCTGGACGTGGCATTACAAAGATGCCAGGAGATGGAACGACAAAATGAGGCAGCAGAAAACAAGCTTCAAAGAGTTGAAGAAGAATACAATAAAATCAGCAAGTCATTGATAGATGCAGAGAGAGAAAGGGACAATCTGACTCTACAACTTGCTGAAGAGTCCAAAGAAGTGGAAACCCTGAGGAATGCCAAAGAAAAGGCTGAGATAGAGCATGAAGCGAGCCAGGATGAAGTGATCGAGCTGAAAGATCATATTAAAGTCAAAGATCAAACCATCCAAAGGCTGAGGGCATCTCCTGCCAGAGTCAGAGCTACTAGCTCAACTGGCACCACTTCAGAGAATGAGCTATATGAAGAACAAATGAAGGAGCTCCAAAAGGAGTTAACACTGGAGAAGAGGCAAAGGTTGATGCTAGCCGAGGGATCTATGGTAATGCAAAACCGCCTAGAAGAAGAAAATCGGGCCATGAAGAATGAGCTAGAAGCCATCAAGAGAAAGCTCGAGGAGGCAGAGAAAATAAATGCAGATCTAAACGACCTCCTAGTAAACATGGGAGAGCAAGCGGAAGAGGAAAAGAAGAAACTTTAGAAGCAGATAGAAGAGTTGAGAGGCCAGCAGCAAACGAAAGAGCAGCACTTTAGCATCGGGCCAGCCGTAATGGAGGGGATCGACATAGAGAATGTGTCAGATCCAATGGACACCACCATGCAAGAGGAAATCCTTGTGGGACCCTCACAAGAGCCTCTGGATCTGACACAAGAAGAGGAAGAAAAGCTGCAGAAAGCCATAGAAGCGGCCGTAAAAGACACAGCTAGAGAAGCATTGGAGTGGGAGCAGAGGGTGTTTAAGTCGATGACTATGCAGAAGATAGATGCCAGTAACCTTCGGCGTGAATGGCTACAACCCTCTCTCCCATATCCTCTACTAAAGTATGAAGCTGCTACAATCAACAAACGAATAAAAGAGGAGCCAACAGTGCCAATATACAAAGCAAATATCTCCAAATCTGAAGGGGTCAAGCTGATAGTGGATTCTCAACCCACGTGGAGAAAGGCATGGCTCACAAAATATCTGCAATATCTGATCCATCTGGTAGAGGCACCTAAATTGATCAGAGATAACCTTAGTTTCTGCCCTCTACCAAGGATGAGAACATGGAAATCCCACGAGCTGTTGCATAGAAGCCAACCCACTTGGCTAAATTACCCGAACCTGCCAGGCTTGAAGGTAGGCAAGAGAATAAGTGAGCAATACATGGTGAAAACCCTAACGGGCACCATCAAATTGTTCACTGGATCGCCTGACCTATCTTGCATCATGATGAGAAAGATATGTAAAACCCTTTTGGCAGTCTTTGAAACATTCAAACCAGGCCAGGTGACAGAAAATATCTTTTTCTTTCAAGATACATACAGATGTGCATACAATGTGTCTGCTCGGCCTTCTCACGAGGTGATCCATGCATTATATCAAAGGATTATGTTTTTGCCTTCTTATCACCTCCAGGCCTTTGAAGAAGCTTTCAACACCGGCTTCTTCACAATTAGCACATATATATTCGTCCCGACGCTAATGGCTCACCATGTGAGATATGAATCCCTTATCAAGATGAGAGAAAGCCTACACTGAAGAAGCAGCTCAACTGCCATGTTGGGGACGACATACACTAGGAGGGGGGGAGTGTTAGCAGCTGGACACACCCTATGGAGCTCGGCGAAATATTATTTTTTGTAATTATTCTTTAATTGAGAAAACCAGACCTTTCACCTTTGTAAATATTGGGGCTTACAAAAGTTTCCGGATTGTATTCCATTTTTGACATTCAGATTGAGTAGATGGTTAAATTGAAACATTAGGGTTTGAGATTGTAAGGTATTTATACCACTTTTGAATGAAAAAACCTTTGTCATTTTTAAAAAGTGATGTGTGTGAGTGATCGTACTGTGTACGAGAGAGAGTGAGAGTTTCATCTTGATGCTGCGCCTGCACCGGTGGTCGTAATCGAGTGCGGAGAAGTGCAGCATGTTGCCCCCGACGAGAGCTACGCGCCGATACCTACATTGCGGGTGTACGGTGTGGTTTTGCGAGCTTGACGTACGAGCTTCATCTGGTGATTCGGTGAGCATACGTTATCTGTTTTTGCATTTCAGCATATCCACGCGTTCGCATTGAGTAGAGCTACACATTAGGTACTTTAGTTTTCGGAAATGACGACCTGCAAATTTTAACCAGACATCCTACGTGATTTTGCACCAGGTGTTTAGGATTGGGATTTTGGTTCATGGACCTTAGGGAGAGCGACCTATTGGTGTTAGTAGGGTCTCCTTCAAGTTCTATGGCGTTTCGAGAACGTTTGATGGGTATTTGGCTCTTCGAAGCGTTGTAGGAAATCTCCTCTTAAGCACTCTTGAAGGCTGTAGCTTAGACATTGGGTAGAGACCTCTGTAGGAATTAGTCGAGAGTCGGTCAAGTGTAGATTGACACCCTATGCTTGCTTCCACGCGCCTACGTGTCGAGCTTCATCCTCAGCTGACAAATCTTGTTAGGTGAGTTCTCGTTGTGCTGACGTCCGTCGCGGCGTATCCGCCAACAAAGATAATGTCGCAAAGCTTGAGAGGGAAGTAGATCCTCCCTAGAGAGGCTAATGGAGAAGGAGCAGGAACCCAGTTGAGGAAAGAAAGAGGGAATATCTAGTAGAAGGATATGTTGCAGATCTTCAATTTTAGGGTAGAGGTGTTTTGTGAGGGCCATGGAGTAATGGAGAACTTCGGCTTGAGTAGAATGCAATGAGCTTGAGGAGGGAAATGAGGTTCAAACTTTTGTTGCAGAGATTTTGGGAGGAAAAGTGAAAGGAAGGAAAGAGAAGCAACTTGCAAGGTGGAGTCAATAGAAGAGAGAGAGGGAGGGAATGATCATCAAGTTTTTGAGGGACCCCCTTTTAGGAGAGAGGGGGCAGAAACTTGCAGCTACTAGAGAGAGAAAGGATTGGTTTTTACCCCACTATATAGAAAAAAGTTCAATTTTTTTGAATTTATAAGAGATTTTCTCTTTATAATTTATAAAAGAGCACAAGTTTGACCACGTACTTTTAGGCCCTGCCATACCCACCATTTCAGTCCACATGGCATCCACCCATTTGTCCCTACCATAATCTCCCTTTATATCCCATGGCAAATAAAGAGACCTTACAAATGTGTGTTTTTTAGACTAAAAGTTACAAGGGATGAATCAAGATCCATACTTAACATTTTACACTCGTCTCATTGTTATATGCTCACGTGCCATGAATGCTCCACTCCTTTCTTGTCTTGGTTTTATGTGTTCCGTTTGTGATGTTTTGTTCATGCATTGGTCGGTTTTCATCTCTATTATTGATAAGATTCTCTTAATGATAGGTGCATTTATATCCAACTGGTGACCTTTATGCTATATAGGCCTTACTGGTTCTCCCCTTCTATGAATTTAAACTAGTTTGACTGGTTTATCTCTGTCTGATCT
Source organism: Adiantum capillus-veneris (assembly GCF_014529385.1). Taxonomy (NCBI): domain Eukaryota; kingdom Viridiplantae; phylum Streptophyta; class Polypodiopsida; order Polypodiales; family Pteridaceae; genus Adiantum; species Adiantum capillus-veneris. The sequence continues at coordinate 55,832,201 of NC_140952.1, read as the reverse complement.
TGGATTGGCTCTTCCCTTCTTTGAACTTGAGCTGAGGTCTGCCAATGACCGTTGAAAATGCCAGATTGTATATGTTTCTGCCGAGTTTGAACTAGAATTGATGCCGAACAGTTTACTGGTTTGAGCAATTCTTGTCCTTGTCCCTCTACTAGTTTGATATGAAACAAGTCAAGAGGTTTATCTTCTGACTTTGGATGTGTTTCTGGTACTGGTGTTGTTGAGATCTCATCTGACTTGGCATAGTATAATTTGATATTGGCCCCATTGTACACCCTCGACAATAGTAATCTTGGTAAGTCTAATCTTACTGTGTCGAATACCCAGCCAACCTCATATTGTCTAGACCATGCTATCTTCAAGTTACGCTTCTTTGGTCCCAACTTTGATTGGCATAATAGTACTATATCACATTTCTTGAAACCTTTGACCTTGATTTTGCTAGCTTGCCATTGTTTCCTTCTTTGCTAGACTACTTCTTGTTCCAGCAGATCCTGCTGTTTGATCTCATCCAGCTTAAGTGATTCATATAGCCGTTGCTTCAAGTTTATATTATAGTCCATATTATGCTCCACTTCCATTTTGAGGTTGGTAATGATAAAATACATGGGAGATACAGCCTCTATGCCATATACTAGCTTGAAGGGTGTCATTCCAGTAGTGACTTTATAGGCAGTTCGAAGGCCCATAATTTTGTCTAGATCTTCATATCCCATTGATGTGGTTCTCTCTGGACTATCTTTGTGAGAATGGTCTTGATTGTCTTGTTGTTACTCTCTACCTGATCATTGCACCTTGGATAATATGGCATTGATTTCCTCTACTTGACTGAGAATAGTTCCATTAGTATTTGCATAATGTCATTGATGAAATGGGCACCTTGATTGGAAACAATCTCTATTCGACAACCATATCTTCATGATGTTCTCATAAAGAAACATAGCAGTTGACTTAGCACTATTTTTTGGTAGTGCCTTTGCCTCTACCCACTTGCTCACATAATAGGTGGCCATAATGATGTATTTGTTCTTTTTGGGAGTGATTTTCTTAATTGGACCCATGAAGTCCAATCCCCATTAATGTACTCCCAACGGTTGTACTAGAGTTAGGGGTGTCATGTGTGTTGTTGTTGGTCTTCCTGTCCTTTGATAGATATCACAAGTTTTACAAAAGGTTCTGAATTAGACATCATACTCTGCCACCATAAGGCTGCCTGTAGAATCTTCTTATAAGTAATGCCAGTGGTGAAATGTACTCCAACATCTCCACTATGGGCCTCTATGATGACTTGCATTCTTCCTCCCATGGGTACACATCTCATGAGAACTCCATCAATTCCCAATTTGTAGAGGGCTTCTTCAATGATGATGAACTTTAGGCTTTTTATATCATTGCTTTCTTGTTTTCTTGGGATGAACCATCTAGAAATCTTCCATTATGAGGGAAATCATACATGTCCTACCATTCTAGATTAGGTTCCTCTATTGCTGAATTCTAAAATAATTTAGCATTCACTGGTTCATCTCGAAGGCAAATTTATGAATATCCCTCAGTACTTTTGGAAAGGAAGGTTGCACCACAGTGCATCTTGCCTAGTTTATGAGAAATATTGAATTCAAATTCCCATTAAGAATATCATCCATCTGATCAACTTGAACTAAAAAATAACCTTATTGTTAAAAAATAGCAGAGCCTGATGATCCATATAGAAGTGAAATAGTTTTTTGAATAGATAATGTCTGAATTTTGTAGCGTTCGAAACCATTCCCAGTGCTTCTCTTTCAGTTGTGGAATACCCTTGTTCAACTAGGTTGAACCTACGATGGGCAAAGTATCAGGTTGGTCCAATATAGCTCCCGTCGCCATTCCAAATGCATCAACATGTGCATGAAAGTTTACATCTCAATCCGATTGATGAAGGACTGGCTTCTTGATGATCGCATCCTTCAAACAGTGGAAACTTTGCTCGCATTCATGTGTCCAAATGAACTTTTTCCCTTTCTTGGTTAACTTGTATAAGGGAAGTGCTTTAGATGCAAACATATGAATAAACCGTCTGTAGAAGTTGATAGCTCAAACACTGTTGTTGGCACTCTGGCTTGTTGAACACACTTAACTTCATCGATGGCCATCTCAATGCCATTTTTGGAGACAATGTGTCCCAAAAGTTGTCCTTTCCATACCATGAACACTGATTTGAAAGGTTTTAGGCATATTCTTTTCTCCTTGCATCTCTCAAAAAACCATCTCCAGGAATAGAAAATGTATTTCCTTTGTGGAGAAGATGGTGAAATCATCTATAAATATGGCCAAGAATTGTCCAGAAACTCATTGAATATCTCCATCATACATCTCTGGAAGGTTTTTGGAGCATTATAGAGTCCAAATGGCATGACTAGGTACATGAATGCTCCCCATTAAATGATGAATGCTATTTTATCTTGGTCTTCTCAGTACATTCTTAAGTTGATTATAGCCAATGTATCCCTCCATGAAGCTGTACATTTTGTGGCTTGCAATCTTGTCCAGTAATATGTCTGTAAAGGGTAGTGGAAAAGGGTCCTTGATGGTTTGAGCATTCAACTTCATGTAATCTACACATACCCTTAGCTTTCCATTCTTCTTGGGAACTACCACTATTGGAAATAGCTAGTTACTGCTTGCCACCTCTGTTATGAACCTTGCCTTGAGAAGATTGTTTATCTCCTCCTTGACTTTCTTGGCATAGTTGGGGTTCATCCTATATCTCTATAGACTTACTAGCCTGGCATTTGGTTTTAGTGGTATTTGATGTTGGAACACCTTTGGATCTACTTATTTCAGATTAGTATGTTCCCATGCAAGTACATCCTTGTATTTCTAGAATAGTGCCTTTGCTTTTGCTTTGATCTTTGGTTTCATATGCTTATTGATTTTTGATCATTCAAGGGTTCTCCTCTAAGTCAAGGTTCCATTCATCAACTTCTTGATCATCTGGAAGAAACCAACTTGGCCCTCCTCCCTTTCAATTAGCCAATGTCTCAGATTCCTTTTCAGTCCTAATACCAACAGCATAATCATTAATGGGGCTGCATCCATTCTGAATTTTTGTCTCATCAATTGCTGGGTTCCCCTGATCTGAGTTTTCTTAGCAGGTTCCCTCTGTTGGTTTGAAGTCAAACTTATGTCTCTTGTTGCTCTCGTGGTCTTTCATCGAATTGAATTGATCTTTCCCCAGCATTCAGCTCATTGAATTGCTCTGGATACTATTTCTTCTGCCTTTCAACTTGTTCTTTGCCCATCAGCACAACAGTCAAATCTATCTTTGTAATGAAAAGATGTTCATTGAAGGAAGCATTCTCTCAATCTTCTTTGTTCCATATTTCTTGCACAACTCTTTTGGTCTTAAATCTTTCTTCCAGCTTCTTGTATTATTAGTCTTTATGTGACTTTTCCTATTGGTTCCCTAAATTGCCACTGTGTTGCACCAATAGGTTTGAGCCATGGTCTGCTTAGAAACATCCCATATGCTCCTTGTACATCCAGCACCAAGAATCTAGTCTTGAACTTCTCTTTACTGACTCTGATCTAAATGTTCTCAATGAGTCCCCTGGCATGGACCACCCTATGGTCAACCATTTTTTACTATGAATGGTGTTGGTTTCAAACTAGTGATTCCCAATGTTAATCGACAAGTCAGACAGGGGAGTCAGCACCAAGCGAATAGGAGGCTTGGTGACTTTCCAACGCTCCCTATCGCTTGGTGTTGACCTTGGTGTTAAAGTCATTACATGCGACAATGGAGTCAGCACCACCGAGTGAATAGGAGGCTTGGTGACTATCCAACGCTCCTTATCGCTTGGTCTTGACCTTGGTGTTAAAGTCATTACATGCAACAATGGAGTCATCATCAAGCGAATAGGAGGTTTGGTGACTGCCCAACACTCCCCATCGCTTGGTGCTGACCTTGGAAAATGGGGATCGGCCTAGTAAATATCCACGAATATCACATTGTTTTGAGTCAGGGACCGTGAGTCAGGGACCGGCCAGGCTTGCAGGTCCTATAGGTGTTTGGGTGATTGCCGATGAGAGGCGCACCACATATCTCATTTGATATTGTTTTTACTTTGAGCAGCCATTGTGGGTGCCCATGTGTGAATGGGTTAAACTCTTACAAAAGGTCTATTTTGACCTAACATCCGGATTCTTTGAGGTGTAAGCTAAGAAGTTCTATTGATCCATCTCTGTCTCCTTCTCCTTCGTGTATGTGTGTGTGTATGCTAGAGAGAGAGAGAGAGAGAGTAATTGAGCATTGCAACAACATCGGCAATAGCGAGGCGGTAAAGCGTGGCATTGGCGGTAGCTCCTTCTTTTTTGTAGCACAGAATCCTTCATGACGGAATCATTGAGAGGTGAGTGACACACCATTGTTCTTTGAGCTTACTAGGACTCTCTAGCTGTGTGTCTGCAGCCTTTTGAGGCTCTCACACAGTGCACAGGCAAGTTCCCAGCCTTTGACACGTACGGCAAAGCGTACATTTTTGGTGCCATTGCCGGGGAAAGCTTTGCATTAAGATCCAGGAGCACTCAATGCTACCTCGGGAAGCCTTTCTTCCATCTGTTTTTTGTGTTTTGTTGTATTGTGTTGACTGTCTGTGAGTGTGTAGAGTACTGTGTTTGACAGAGTGTTAGCAAAGGTACTTAGCATTAATTAGTTGTATTTAGCTATGTTAGTTGAAAAGAGGCTAGAAAAATTTTGTAGGAGGTGTTGTCTGGTGTGTGCCCACGCGGCCATATTATCCTCACAAAAGTTTTCTTTTATAAAAAAAACACTTGAGAATATTGAGACCAAAAAGAAATTTGGAAATTAAATGTTTAAAAAAAACTTCCTAAAAGCCCAAGCCCAGGCTTCAGTCATCAATCTTATGATATACTACTCACACTACCTTATATATAAAGACTAAGATCTCAACTCAAGGGATGGCATGTGGGACAATTTTCTCAAGTCGTCCACGATCCCCTTCACACTCACCCTTTGGACTTACTAATTCTAGCCCTCTCCCCAGCTAGGAAAAGACTAGTTTTAAGATTCTGAGGGCTGTACGTAACCAAATTGGGGGCAGTAAAGCATGGCTCATCCCTCTAGCAAAGACGCTTATTTTGAGCTATTTCACGCCATATTTTGTGGCTCGGTTTAAAAAAAGGGACCAAAAACACAAACAATTGGGTTGTAAACACATAAAAAACTAGGTAAGCGGCCTTCACGGGCACTCACCAACACCTCTACAGTGTTGAGGTCACATGCACCTACGCTCTGGTTGTGTGCTAGAGGACGAGCACATCGAGAGTGTTTGCATTTCCGGGGGCACTCATTATTCCTCTACCTTAAGCTCTAGGCCCTCAACGCAAACACAGGCAGTAGCACTCAGGACCCGCATATTGCATCTAGTGACTCGTCCTCTGACTATGACGTCATGCAGGGTTACCCAATGCCTAATCCCGATAGCTCAAGCCAAGACATGCATGCCATGGGCCCACGGTCTGAGCCAAGCGTGCTTAGCCGCTTGAAGGAAACCTTTAGTAGAGCCACTCGCTCTGAACATAGAGCTGACGATGTAAATGAGGGGGGTGGGGAAGTAAATTTTCCATTCATGACTGATGTAGACCCCATGCTCCTAGAGAGTGTACATGTGAATAATCCATTCACTGCACCCCCTGACTCTTCAGATCTATTCCCCTTCGAGGTTACATTACCTAAGGATAGAAGCCTTGCCGGAGTGCAAGAGGTTGAGCGGTATATCATTGTGGCTAGGGAAAAGGAAATCGAGAGCTTACGCAAGGCAGAGCAACAAAGAGAGTTAAAAGCGAAATCCCCTATATCAATATCCCTGTTAGGAGAGCAATCGAGTGCTTCTGAATTAGCGACCACTAAGGGTCAACCAATAGAGAGTCATATTGCTTCTAGTTCAAAGCACACCGCTAGCACCTCAATCCTAGATGGAGCATTTCTAAATGAGAACTGGGAGTACGAACTACAAACAAAAACTCTAACCAACCTATACACGGGTCACACCTATCACGTGGGTCGTTTAGATGCCCTACAATCCACAACGGGTGCTCCTAGCATAGATAATCAGCAACAAAGATTTTGTGAGGTCATCCATAGGGTTATTGAGCTAGAGAGACAAAACAAGGGGATACACATGCCTTCAACGGGTCTCATGAGATTTTGGATATAGAGAAGTCTAAACAACCAACCTTATCGCAAATGGAGACTCCCTCGGTAAGTCGGATGAATCCTCCATATGTTGTTTTGCTAGGGGTCTCAGTGCAATCTGAGCCCACAAGTGATAGCTTTACTTTTCCAAGCCTAGCTCATCTTTCCCTTGATGACACCACGGTTACCATGCCTACCCCAATGATGGGCATGCTGAGAAACATGCCATGGACCTCATTTGTTAGTAAAGCACCACTACATGGTAGCTCAATGCTTGCAACAGTACCTACAAGTGTGTATCAATCGTATACACCTATTGGTCATCACACACATATAGCCCCTACCCCTCCCATTGTTTCAACTACCTATGCTCCACAACTACAACACCCAAGCTCTTATTTCCATGGGACCATACTGGCTAGCATTAGCATGTCACATCCGACGTTTGCGATGCCTAGGGCCACACATATGAAGTTTGGACCGCCACATGGCACAACACCGTACTAAACGTGGAACCCAAGGGTTTCCTATGCGCCAAGCCCAATGCCCATACCTACTCCACATGTCGTCTCTGGAGCACCTCCACCCACGGTTCCTTCTCACTTAGGTGACTTGGCAACATTTTCTCAAGCTATTGGTCAATCTATTGCTGAAAATATGCGTAACACGCCTGATAGAGAGCCTAGAAGTAAGGCAGTACAAATAGCCAAGCTCACAGAAAAATTTAGTGGAGATGGGGATGTGAGAAAGCATATTAAAGTGTTTGAACAAATATGTGATTCCCTAGGAGAACACAATGACCTACATAAGAGTAATGCTTAAAGCCTAACCTTAAGTGGGAAGGCTAGAGATTGGTATAGAACCCTAAGGGTGGAAGAAAAAACAATTTACCCTACTCTTAGAAGACTGTTCTTGAAAGAATACATACAAGAGGGAGTGCTTTGGGGTGTAGCATCTCAACTCCAAAAAACCCAACGAGAGGAAGGGGGGTCTGTGAGAGACTTTATTAGCCGCTTGAAGCATTTGAATTCTTGTTGTAACCCAAACGACCGCTTCAATAATAACCAGTTGCTAGATAGATTCATTAGGGGATTACAACATGAGGATATATACAATGGCCTAGTCATTAGAGGTATCACCACTTGGAAAGCAATCACCACCAATGCGATCCAATTGGAGGATAATTTAATGATCCAAGGAGAAAGAGTGTCTGTTGAGCCTAAATCTACTAGTTCGCAAGCATCGGGGCGTCAACCAATGACCCTAAAGCCTATTGCTAAGGAGCCAAAGATATCTGAGATGACTTTAGCAGACCCCACCAAGTCCATTCAAGCGAGTTCTAGAGACAAACGTGCTCCACAAAACAATCATATATATCCAAGAAGGGAGCAACAATGGTGGTCACTTTGCTATTGTCCACATAGTACCGATGAATTCCCTACTTTTAGAGTAAAATTCAATGAGAATTGCAATGCCTATGGGAGGTATGGTCATCAAGCTAAGGATTGCATAATATTTAAGTGCGCGATGGCCAATAGACCAACCTTAGCATGGACAGACACACCTCGAGTGCCTACATTGATGCCGGTCCCACCTCTTGAACAAACGTCACAACACATGGTCGCCCAAAATGTTGTTCAAACAACACCCTCGCCACCTCCAGTGCTAGGCCCGCAACCACCACATCCAAGAATCACTTCTGTGAATCAAGTGGGTTGTGAGTCATCTGTTGCTTGTTTAGAAGGCTGTGAGGAAGATATAGACCTAATATTGCCTATGGGATTGATGCGCTTGAAGAAAGTCCACAATAATACATGGAGGACTATTGGGAACAAGTCAAACATGTCTATCAAGTAGCTGCTCTTGCAGGAAGAGGCCAAAATATCAATTACACTGCCAAGACATCACCTCTTGAATGCTATGAGTGTGAAGGTCCACATTATGTAGCCGAGTGTCCTATTAGGCTACAAAAGAATTCTACACTAATGCAAACAAATCAAGCGAGCACGTCTACAATGCTGATACTCATGTGTAATTGATGTGGCATAGATCATTTGATTTTCCAATGTCCAATAATCCAAATGCGCCAAAGATAATGCCATTGAATTTGATTGAGGTTACCGATGAGCCATCACAAAGTACACTTGTGGTACCAGTAAATGTACTCACACAATCGATGCTCCAAAAAAATTATCTTCTTGAAGAAAGAGACACGGCATCAATTGCCCAATCTCAAAAAAAGAAGAGAACATGAAGGAAGAGATCGCAAAAAGCAACGAAGTCAGACCCACTTCAAAGACTAACATAAGGACTGGTGACGATCCCGTTTATATGAACGACGCTAAAGAGGATTCTGATTCAAGTGAATCCAAGGAGACTAAAACAACCATTAGAAAAGAAACAAACAACAAAGATTGTCATGAGCCACAATGGCCAGGACCAAAGAAGAAGATGGGAACTTACCCAAGCCCTACAAAGGAGATCGATCAAGTCAAGAAAATAATGGGTTTGGTAGAGGAGACCCAAAGGGATGTAGAGCCATCACCTAGGCAGATCCACATCACCAACACAGTGTTTCCTACGCAATAGCAACCTCACAAGTCCATAGACCACTAGCCATACATAGTGTCATCCAAGAGGAAAGTGACTAAGTCATGGGAAAGTGGGTGTACTCACTTCTTGTTGGGAAGAATGTTTACAGAGGGACTAACTGATCCTATCGAAGAAATGGAGATCCCATCTTCCCCACGTCAAGGGACTGATGCTTAAAAGGTTCCGTTAAACATTGCCAAATTGATGGATTTCATGGCTTCAAAAGTTAGAACCACCATCATGTCCAAACTATATGGAGACTCTGAGCTATTCTTAGCTCTTCGAGCTTTCCTCAATGGAGAACTGAAAGTCAGGCTACCACAATTTTCACAGATGGATAGAGCTAGGGAGATGCCAATAGAGGAGGAACACTTAGATCCACAACCCAACCTAGATGAGAACTCTGTTGTAGAAATACTTGTGACTCACAAACCACTTGATTCACAGAAGTGATTCTTGGATGTGGGGGTTACGGTCCTAACACAGGAGGTGGTAATGGTATTGTTTGAACAACATTTTGGGCCCTAGGGACCATGTGTTGTGATAGTTGTTCAAAGGTGGGGCTAACATCAATGCAGGCACTCAAGGTGTGTCCGTCCATGCTAAGGTTGGTCTATTGGCCATCGCACATTTAAATACTATGCAATCCTTGACTTAATGACCATACCTCCCACATGCATTGCACTTCCCATTAAATTTTACTCTAAACGTAGGGCATTCACTGGTACTATGTGGACCATAGCAAACTGAGTACCATTGTTGCTCCCTTCTTGGATACATATGATTGTTTTGTGGAGCACGATTATCTCTAAGACTTTCTTAAATGGCCTTGGTGAGATCTGCTAAAGTCATCTCAATTATCTTTGGCTCTTTAGCAATAGGCTTTATGGTCATTGGCTCATGCCTCAATGCTTGCGAGCTAGTAGATTTAGGCTCAATAGACACTCTTTCTCTTTGAATCATTAAATTGTCCTCCAATTGGATGGCATTGGTGGTGACCGCTTCCCAAGTGGTGATACCTCTAATGAGTAGGCCATTATAGATATCCTCATGTAGTCCGCTAATGAATCTATCAAGCAATTGGTTATTATTGAAGCACTCATTTGGATTGCAACAAGAATTAGATGGACTCACTACATCGTAACCAAACATGGGAGTTGGTTGAGTTGCCTAAAGGTATAGCGGGCACTTCAAAACAAATGGGTGTACAAGATGAAGGAAGAAGAAGGTGGGAAGAAAAGGTACAAGTCTAGGCTTGTGGTAAAAGGGTTTTCTCAAAAGAAAGGTATTGACTTCAATGAAATATTTTCTCCTGTTGTAAAAATGAACTCAATTAGGCTTGTCTTAAGCCTTGTGGCTGCTCATGATCTAAATCTCAAGCAAATGGATGTAAATACGGCATTCCCTCACGGTGTCTTAGAGGAGGAAATCTACATGCTTCAACCAAAGGGGTATGAAGTAAAAGGTAAGGAGAAAATGGTTTGCAGATTAAAGAAGAGCTTGTATGGTTTAAAGCAAGCATAAAGACAATGGTACTTGAAGTTTGATCGATGGATGTTGGATCATGGATTCACAAGATGCAACTCGGATCACTGCGTCTACACGAAGAATTTGGGAGATGGGAAATTCATCATCCTAATGTTGTATGCTGATGACATGTTGATTGCAAGTGCTAACATGCAGGACATCAAAGACCTAAAAGAGGAGCTGTCTAAATCTTTTTCAATGAAAGATTTAGGTGCTGCAAAGAGGATACTTGGTATGAAAATATCAAAGGACATGACAAAGAAGACAATAAAGCTATCTCAAGAAGATTACATCAAGAAGGTACTAGAAAGGTTTGCAATGCAAAATGAAAAACCAGTTTCTACACCTTTGGCTGGTCATTTTAAACTAACGAAGGATATGTGTCCAAAGACACAAGAGGAGATAGCCTATATGTCTAAAGTTCCATATGCTGCAGTGGTAGGTTCTCTAATGTATGCTATGGTCTGGACAAGGCCAGACATTGCACATGCAGTGGGAGTTGTGAGTAGGTTCATGAACAACCCAGGTAAAGAGCATTGGCAAGCTGTGAAGTGGATACTTAGGTATCTAAAAGTGACAACAACAAATGCTTTGTATTTTGGAGGAACTGATATTTTTCTAGAAGGGTATGCTGATGCAGATATGGTAGGTGACAAAGACACTCGAAGGAGCACTACTGGCTATGTGTTCACAGTTGGAGGCACAACAGTAAGCTGGGCTTCAAAGCTGCAGAAAGTGGTTTCACTTTCTACCACAGAAGCAGAGTATGTAGCAATGACGGAGGCAAGCAAAGAAATTATGTGGCTTCACAGATTCTTAGAAGAGCTTGGATTCAAACAAGACAATTGTGTCTTGTACAGTGATAGCCAAAGTGCTATCCATCTTGGTTCTTGAGCCTTTCATTCAAGGACAAAGCACATTGAGGTGAGATATCACTTCATACACACTCTTTTAAAAGAGAGACAGCTAAAGCTAAGAAAGGTGCATACAAGTGAAAATCTTGCAGACATGTTTACAAAGGTGGTCAACAAGGAGAAGTTGAGCTTTTGCTCATCTTCAATCGACATTCAAGGATAAGAAGCCAGAATGGAAAGCAGTCACACAGGTTTGGTTTGGAGATCAGTCTCCAAGTAGGAGATTGTTAAGTATGGAGCCTGATTTACCCTTGTAATTTTCTATGGTAAAAGCGCACATTTGTAAGGCCCCCATTATGAGGAGAAGCCATCGTCCGTGAAGGAAAATCAGTCACCGGAAACCAAAATTTTCACGGACAAGAATCAGGGGCAACTTAGGAGCCTCCGAGACTTTTTTTCCTCGCCGGAATATTCCTTTCCGTCGGAATATTATGGCCGGCCGGCGGCCGGAAAGTGGTCGGAAAACAACCGATCGGTTGGCCGGTGGCCGGTGGTCGGAAGTCAATGGCCGGTGGCCGGTGGCCGAATTCAAAAGCGGACTTGTCTTCTCAAGAGCGGCCACACATGGGCAGATTGGAGGGTCCGATTTGGACTTATCTACACAAGGGCGGCTACACATGGCTGCCTCTCATGAGAGAGGGCAGCCCTTTTGGCCTATAAAAGGAGGCCATTTCTACACACATTTCGTAGTGTGAAGTTGATGCAACAAGGTGAGTGTGAGGTGGTGAGAGTGAAGCAAGGAGGGAGCTCCATTAAGGGTATAATCCCTTTGTAAACTACTTCTTGTTTTGAAGTCCTAAAGCCATTGAGTGGCTGCTTTCCCATGGACGTAGCCCACATTGGGTGAACCACGTATATCGTGTGTACTCTCTCTCTCTCTCTCTACTCTATAATCTCTTGTGTGTGAAATCTATATCTCTCCATTAAGTAATCTACTCAAATATCTATTTAGCTACGTCTTATTTCCTAACAGGTCAGGTGACAGGTAAGAACACAATCTATGTTTTGGCACCCAGATTTGATCATTTCCTTGATAGTAGCCTTGGGCTTCCAATAGGTGTTTAGGAATCCACCGCCATGTTTCCTTACATTTTTTGGGGCGAGTGGGACGTTTCTTACAAGGCTTCAGTTTTTTAGCACTAGCTATGGTTGCTAAAGAAGCTTTAGGGACCCACTTGTATGTTTTCTTTGTTATATTAGGATGAGTCTTGTCAAAAGCTATATGCATTGCTTGTAGCATATTTAAGGGTACGGGCATTTCATCCCCCTCAAGTGTTACCCAGGTCGTCCCCCTATTTCCCCAAGTGTCTATGGTTGCTATTAGGTGGACCCAATCCACATTGTCCGACTCAGTCATCCTAGGTAGTAAATCCATATAAGGAGAATCTTCCCCAACATCAGTGTCCGCTTTACACGTATAACAATACTGCAATGGGGCTGAATGAACTGTGGTGTCAGATCTATTATCTATTATAAACCTGTTTCCTAGAGGATGTGCTCGACCATTCACAAGATCTACTCGAATGACAGAATCTTGGAACTGCAGGTAGACATGGTTTTTAGACCAATCATGCACCATTTTTGCTTCCCTCATGAAAAGACATCCTAAGATCGTCTCCGATGCCATAGTGTGCTTAGAGAAATCCATAACAATGTAGGTAACTCTTATTTTATGCCCAAAGACCTTGATCTTGAGATCTTCTAGCATCCCAATAGGTTTAACAATAGACCCATTGGCCATCTTCACTACTATGGTTGTGGTCGCAAGGTGAGGTCTTCCCATAGTTTCCCAGAAATTTTTAGTCACAATGCTAACCCCAGCGCCACCATCAAGGATTCCCTTCACAGTTAATCCCTTAGTAGTGATTGGTGTGGTCGCATTGGATTCATCACCCTCAAAGTATTGTCCCAACTTGTTAATAGGTATTTCTATAACAAGGTTATCATCTAGGTTGGGTTGTGGATCTAAGTGTTCCTCCTCTATTGGCATCTCCCTAGCTCCATCCATCTGTGCAAATTGAGGTAGATCAAACTTTAGTTCTCCATTGAGGAAGGCTTGAAGAGATGAGACTAGCTCAGGGTCTTTATATAGTTTGGACATGATGGTGGTTCTAACTTCTGAAGGCATGAAATCCATCAATTTGGCAATGTTTAACGACACCTTTTGGGCTTCAGTCCCTTGACGTGGGGAAGATGGGATCTCCATTTCTTTGATAGGGTCAGGTAGTCCCTCTGTAAACATTCTTTCCATCAAGAAGTGAGTACGTCCACTTTCCCATGACTTTAAGTCATTTTCTTCTTGGATGACACTAGGTATGGCTAAGGTTCTATGGACTTGGTGAGATTTTTGTTGCGTAAGGAACACTGTGTCTGTAATCTGGATCTGCCTAGGTGCTCGCTCTAGATCCCTTTGGGTATCTTCTACCAAACTCCTTAATTGCTTGACTCGCTCGATCTCCTCTATAGGGTTTGGGTAAGTTCCTATCTTCTTCTTGGATCCTGGCCATTGTGGCTCATGACGATCTTCCTTGTTGGTTTCTTTCCTAGTGGTCGTTTTGATGTCCATGGTTTCACCTGAATCAGAATCCTCTTCAGCGTCGTTCATATATACAAGGTCGTCACCAGTCCCTATGTTGGTCTTTGAGGTAGGGTCTGACTTCGCTGCTTTTTGCGATCTCTTCCTTCGTGTTTTCTTCTTTTTTTGAGATTGGACAATTGATGCCGTGTCTCTTTCCTCAAGAATATAATTTTGTTTTTGGAGCATCAATTGTGTGAGTACATTTATCGATACCATAGATGTACTTTGTGATTGATCCTCGGTAACCTCAATCAAGTTTAATGGTGTGATCTTCGGTGCATTTGGATTATTTGGACATTGGGCGATCAAATGATCTATGCCACATTGATTACACATGAGTATCGGCATCGTAGACGTGCTCGCTTGATTGGTTTGCATTAGTGTGGCATTCTTTTGTAGCCTAATAGGACACTCGGCCAGACGATGTGGACGTCCACACTCATAGCATTGAAGAGGTGGTCTCTTAGCAGTGTAATTGATATTTTGGCCTCTTGCACCAAGAGTAGCTACTTGATAGACAGGTTTGACTTGTCCCCAATAGTCCTCCATGTAGTATTGTGGACTTTCTTCAAGCGCATCCATCCCATAGGCAATATTAGGGTCTATATCTTCCTCACAGCCTTCCAAACAAGCAATAGATGACTCACAACCCACTTGATTCACTGAAGTGATTCTCGGATCTGGTGGTTGCGGTCCTAGCACTGGAGGTGGTAAGGGTGTTTTTTGAACAACATTCAGGGCCCTAGGGACCATGTGTTGTGACGTTTGTTCAAGAGGTGGGGCCGGCATCAATGCAGACACTCGAGGTGTGTCTGTCCATGCTAAGGTTGGTCTATTGGCCATCGCACGCTTAATACTATGCAATCCTTAGCTTGATGACCATACCTCCCATAGGCATTGCAATTCTCATTGAATTTTACTCTAAAAGTAGGGAATTCATCGGTACTATGTGGACAATAGCAAAGTGACCACCATTGTTGCTCCCTTCTTGGATATATATGATTGTTTTGTGGAGCACGATTGTCTCTAAAACTCTCTTGAATGGACTTGGTGGGGTCTGCTAAAGTCATCTCAGATATCTTTGGCTCCTTAGCAATAGGCTTTAGGGTCATTGGTTGATGCCCCGATGCTTGCGAACTAGTAGATTTAGGCTCAACAGACACTCTTTCTCCTTGGATCATTAAATTGTCCTCCAATTGGATCGCATTGGTGGTGATTCCTTTCCAAGTGGTGATACCTCTAATGACCAGGCCATTGTATATATCCTCATGTTGTAATCCCCTAATGAATCTATCTAGCAACTGGTTATTATTGAAGCGGTCGTTTGGGTAACAACAAGAATTCAAATGCTTCAAGCGGCTAATAAAGTCTCTCATGGACCCCCCTTCCTCTCGTTGGGCTTTCTGGAGTTGAGATGCTACACCCCAAAGCACTCCCTCTTGTATGTATTCTTTCAAGAACAGTCTTCTAAGAGTAGGGTAAATTGTTTTTTCTTCCACCCTTAGGGTTCTATACCAATCTCTAGCCTTCCCACTTAAGGTTAGGCTTTAAGCATTACTCTTATGTAGGTCATTGTGTTCTCCTAGGGAATCACATATTTGTTCAAACACTTTAATATGCTTTCTCACATCCCCATCTCCACTAAATTTTTCTGTGAGATTGGCTATTTGTACTGCCTTACTTCTAGGCTCTCTATCAGGCGTGTTACGAATATTTTCAGCAATAGATTGACCAATAGCTTGAGAAAATGTTGCCAAGTCACCTAAGTGAGAAGGAACCGTGGGTGGAGGTGCTCCAGAGACGACATGTGGAGTAGGTATGGGCATTGGGCTTGGCGCATAGGAAGCCCTTGGGTTCCACGTTTGGTACGGTGTTGTGCCATGTGGCGTTCCAAACTTCATATGTGTGGCCCTAGGCATCGCAAACGTCGTATGTGACATGCTAATGCTAGCCAGTATGGTCCCATGGAAATAAGAGCTTGGGTGTTGTAGTTGTGGAGCATAGGTAGTTGAAACAATGGGAGGGGTAGGGGCTACATGAGTGTGATGACCAATAGGTGTATACGATTGATACACACTTGTAGGTACTGTTGCAGGCATTGAGCTACCATGTAGTGGTGCTTTACTAACAAATGAGGTCCATGGCATGTTTCACGGCATGCCCATCATTGGGGTAGGCATGGTAGCTGTGGTGTCATCAAGGGAAAGATGAGCTGGGCTTGGAAAAGTAAAGCTATCACTTGTGGGCTCAGATTGCACTAAGACCCCTAGCAAAACAACATATTGAGGATCCATCGGACTTAACGAGGGAGTCTCCATTTGCAATAAGGTTGGTTGTTTAGCCTTCTCTATATCCAAGAATCTCATGACCCGTTGAAGGCATGTGGATCCCCTTGTTCTGTCTCTCTAGCTCAATAACCCTATGGATGACCTCACAAACTCTTTGTTGCTGATTCTCTATGCTGGTAGCACCCATTGTGGATTGTAGGGCATCTAACCAACCCACGTGATAGGTGTGACCCGTGTATAGGTTGGTTAGAGTTTTTGTTTGTAGTTCGTACTCCTAGTTCTCATTTAGGAATGCTCCATCTAGGATTGAGGTGCTAAGGGTGTGCTTTGAACTAGAAGCAATATGACTCTCTATTGGTTGACCCTTAGTGGTCGCTAATTCAGGAGCACTCGATTGCTCTCCTAGCAGGGATATTGACATAAGGGCTTTCGCTTTTAACTCTCTTTGTTGCTCTACCTTGCGTAAGCTCTCGATTTCCTTTTTCCTAGCCACAATGATATACCGCTCAACCTCTTGCACTTTGGCAAGGCTTCTACCATTAGGTAATGTAACCTCGAAGGGGAATAGATCTGAAGAGTCAGGGGGTGCAGTGAATGAATTATTCACGTGCACACTCTCTAAGAGTATAGGGTCTATGTTGGGCATGAATGGAGAATTTACTTCCCCACCCCCCTCATTTACATCGTTAGCTCCATGTTCGGAGCGAGTGGCTCTACTAAAGGTTTTCTTCAAGCGGCTAAGCACGCTCGGCCCAAACTATGGACCCATGGCATGCATGTATTGGCTTGAGGTATTAGGATTAGGCATTGGGGAACCCTCCATGACATCGTAGTCAGAGGAAGAGTCGTTAAACGATATATGCGGGTCCTGAGTGGTACTACCTTGGGTTCCCGCAGAACCTAAAGTAGGTGGGTATTGAGAACTCGCGTAAGTGAAAATGCTCGCTAGTTGTTCGGCCTCTAGCACACGGCCAGAGCGCAGATATATGTGCCTTTGGCACCCTACAAGCATTAGTGAATAACCTCAAAGGTTAACCGATTTCCTTTTTAGACGTCCATTTTCACTCCTTTTTTGATGTTTTTTAATGTTTTTTTAATAATTGGTTTTTGGATTAGTGCGTATGATAGCTCGAAATGAGCGTATCACTCAAGGGGTCGTGGTGTGCTTTATCGTTCGGTTACTTGAAGCTTCGTTGGTCCTCAAAAAGGTTAATTTTTACCTACGCATGAGGCTAAAATACATAATTTTAAAGGGGGAATGAGGTCTGAGCCTGAGCGTGGGCTTGGGCTTGGGTTTGGGGGATATTCCCGATCCCGGTCCTATCTTTAATTTTTTATTTTTTATTTTGTGTGGATAAGGTTGCCGCGGCCGCGCTCTCCGTGCGAGCACACACACACACCTAACCTACCTACTTACAACTAGTACAGCTACTGTTACACACTAACACACTACTATAGCAACTCCTTAGCTAACAGAACTACTTAGTGTACTTTACACAGAACTAACATTATGGATCTACTACCTTAATCCTAACACCTTATCACAGAGAAAACATAGTACCTTTCAACACCTTATTAACAAAAAAAAACACAGTAGATTTAACAGAACAATACACAATAGCAAAATAAACTCCTTCTCAACACACACACCTTCCTTCTCTACCTTTTCTACAATTCAAAATGCACCACAAAGTAGCATAGAGTGCTACTCAAGCATGCAAGGCATTCCTCGGCAACGACGCCAAAAATGTGCACGTCTGTTGCACGTGTCAATGCAAGGGACTTCCCGATTCATTGTGTGTGAGCCACAAATGGCTCCAAGCACACAACTAGACTAACCTAGCAAGCTCAAGAGATCAAGGGTGTGTCACTCACCACCCTACGCTCGCCTTCGTGGAGGATTCCTTGCCGAGAAGAAAAAGGAGCTACCGTCGTGCCACGCTCAACCGCTTTGCCGCTGCCGTACCGTCGTCGCAATGCTCGATCGCACACACACTCTCTCTCTCTCTCTCTCACACACACATACACACACCCACAAGGAGATGAAGAAGAAGATGATGGAGATGGAGCAAGAGCACTCTTCAATTGCACAAATGAAAGAATGAATGAATTTTAGGTTTAGGTGACTTTTATATGAGCTCGCCCCATTCACACTTGGGCGCCGATACTTAGCCAACTAACCCTTGAATGTTCTAGTTAGAGTGAACCTCTCATCGGCGATCACTCTACCCTTTTTCTATTGGACCAACAAGCCTGGTATGTGACTCTACCAAATAAATAATACGGCGTCTATCGTAGGTGATAGGAATGTGCATGAGGGTTAACACTATTGATCTCTTGTATCTCTTTTGGGAGCTAGTCCTTGTATCTTAGAGTTCTATATGCTCTTGTATCTTGTAATCCTAATTAAACCGTGAGAAAATTTAGCTCACTTTGTCAAACTGGTTTACTCTAAATATATTCTAGTTTGTCTTCAGTTCCAGTGTTCAGTCTTATTTCCAGTTTAGTTTGTACTTCAATTTTAGTCTTACTTTCCATTCTAGTCCTATCTAATCTGAAGTCTTGACTAAGTTTGAACTAATTCTAATTGACCAACCTGTACTAGCTGTCACAAGTGTTCATCTCATTCCATTTTGGTGATCACAATGGCTTGACCTAAGTTGCTCTTCAGAGAAAAAATCTCCTGATTGGTGCTAGAGCCATCAGACATCAGTCATGTCATCCAAAAGAGTTGCACCTGGCAAAAGGCTAGCTACCAGATTCATGGATGATGTGAATCATCCATGGATGATGTGAATCATCCATGGATGATGTGAATCATCCATGGATGATGTGAATCATGTCAGCCGAATCCACAAAGATTCAGAGAGAGGATCTGACACTAAGAGAACCTGGGAATGAGATAGATGTTCCTCTAGGACCAGAAATACGTGATGAATCAAGGGATTCTCAACACTCAACCCATTCTAGGTGAAGATGTGCAGCGAGAGAGAGAGAGAGAGAGAGAGAGAGAGAGAGAGAGAGAGAGAGAGAGAGAGAGAGAGAGAGAGAGGAATGTTAGGATCTTGGCATATCAGGAAACATAATGAAGAAAGTTAGGGCAACAAGCAAAGCCATCAATTAGCGCGACAAAAAACAGCGAAGCAGATGGCATAGGACACATTTACTGAGACTGAAATTGATAATGGTTGGGAAGATGATACATACCATTACAGTAAAAGGAAATCCAAAGACGACAAATCAACTCAAAAAACTAGAACCAGTAACCACGAACATCCCACTAACGTAAAGATTTCATTTCATTCTTTGAGGTGCATGCTAAAGAATTGCTCTTGCTCTACCTCTAC
This sequence comes from Adiantum capillus-veneris, assembly GCF_014529385.1. Lineage (NCBI taxonomy): Eukaryota > Viridiplantae > Streptophyta > Polypodiopsida > Polypodiales > Pteridaceae > Adiantum > Adiantum capillus-veneris. The sequence goes on along the minus strand of NC_140952.1, from coordinate 55,812,762 downwards.
CTTCTTCTCCATCGTGTGCTTGCGCGCGCGCGCGTGTGTGTGTGTGTGTGTGTGTGCGTGTGTGCGTGTATGTGTGCGCGTGTGTGCATGAGAGAGAGAGAGAGAGAGAGAGAGAGAGAGAGCATTGCAGTGGCATTAGCGGCGGTGAGGCAGTTGAGCACAACGACAGTGGCTCCCTCTTCTTCGCGGCACTAAGGGTCAACCGATAGAGAGCCACATTGCATGTATTACAAAGGGCACCCCTAGAACCTCAATCCTAGATGGAGCGTTCTAAATGAAAACTAGAAGTATGAACTACAAAAAAAAACTTTAACGGACCTATACACATGTCACATCTATCACGTGGGTTGGTTAGATGTTCTACAATCCACATCGGGTGATACTAGCATAGAGGAGCAAAAACAAAGAGTTTGTGATGTCATCCATAGGGTTATTGAGCTAGAGAGGCAAAACAAAGGGATCCACATGTCTTCAACGAGTCTCATGAGATTCTTGGATATAAGTAAGGCAAAGCAACCAACTTTATCACAAATGGAGACTCCCTTGGTAAGCCCGATGGATCCTCCATATGCTGTTTCGCTAGAGGTCTCAGTACAATCACAGTCCACGAGCGATAGCTTTACCTTTCCAAGTTTAGCTCATCTTTCTCTTGATGACACCATAGCTACCATGCCTACCATGGTGATGGGCATGACAAAAAACACGCCATGGACCTCATTTATTAGTAAAGCACTGCTACCTGGTGGCCCAATGCCTACAACAATACCTACAAGTGTGTATCAATCATATGCACCTATGGGTCCTCATGCTCATGTAGCTCCTACCCCTCCCATTGTTTCAACAACTTATGCTCCATGACCACAACATCCAAGCCCTTATTTCAATGAGACCATACCAGCTAGCATTAGCATGTCACATCCCACGTCTGTTATGCCTAGGGCCACACATATGAACATTGGGCCACTGCAAGATGCAACACCGTACCAAACTTGGAACCCAAGGGCTGCCTATACGCCAAACCCAATGCCAACCCCTATTCCACATGGAGTCCCGAGAGCACACGTCCCCACTATACCTGCTCACTTGGGTGCCTTGGCAACATTTGCACAAGCTATCGGTCGATCTATTGCTGAAAATATGTGTAACACGCCTGATAGAGAGACTAGAAGTAAGGCAGAACAAATAGCCAAGCTCACACAAAAATCTAGTGGAGACGGGGATGTGAGAAAGCATATCAAAGTATTTGAACAAATATGCGATTCCCTAGGATAACACAATGACCTGCATAAGAGTAATGCTTTAAGCTTGACCTTGAGTGGGAAGGTTGGGGATTGGTATAGAACCGTAAGGGTGGAAAAGAAAACAATTTACCCTACTCTGAGGAGGCTGTCCTTGAACGAGTACATACGAGAGGGAGTGCTTTGGGACGTAGCATCTCAACTCCAGAAAGCCCAACGAGAGGAAGGAGAGTCTGTGAGTTGCATGCTCTTCGTCCATTCTTCTTTGGATTCATGTTGCATAGCTTCTTCGTATGATTCTGGCTCTCCAAAATCTGAGATCAAGAGATGGTTGAAGGAAGGAACAAACCTTTCTGGAGGTCTACTTGCTCTTGTAGATCTTCGGGGAATAGGTTGAGGCTCCTCATTTGGTTGACGTTGTTGCACATTGTCACCGTTTGCAGTCCTTGAGTCTTCACCGTCCTCAAGCTCCATGTACTCATCACCTATTTCTTTTGTTTGTTTTCTTTCCAAGTAATCTTTGTTCATATTTTGTTCGTTAAAAATTACATCCCTACTCCTGAAGATTTTACCATCTTCAGGATTCCATAGGCGATACCCAAAGTCACCTTCTCCATAGCCAATGAAGAAACACTTTTTGGACTTTGCATCTAGCTTTGATCTTAGGCTTCTATCTATGTGCATGAAAGCCTCACACCCAAAGACTTTGAGAAATGCATAATTCACCGGTTTGCCCGTCCATGCCTCTTCTAGAAGTCCCCCATCCAATGCCATTGAGGGTGGCCGATTGATTAAGTACACAGACGTACTTACAGCTTCCGCCCAAAGCTCAAGCGGTAGGCCAGCATGTAGCCACATGCTTCGTGCTCGCTCCATGATTGTCCTGTTCATCCTTTCTGAAATCCCATTTTGTTGAGGTGTCCTTGGGGTTGTCCTTTGCCTCCAAATGCCATTGCTAGCACAAAAGCTTTCAAAAGCTTGGCTGCAATATTCGCCTCCATTGTCGGATCTGAGGCATTTAACCTTGGTACCTGTTTCATTCTCCACAAAGGCTTTCCACCTTTGAAATATGGAAAATACATTGGATTTATTCTTCATGACATAAACCTATGTTTTTCTAGTTGCATCGTCTATGAATGTTACATAGTACAATGAGCCACCAAGTGATGGTGTACTTGCAGGACCCCAAACATCAGAATGAACCAACTCAAGTTTTTTATTTTTTCTTTCATTTCTTGATTTTTAAAATTTTACCCTCTTTTGTTTACTGTAAACACAATCTTCACAGAACTCTAAGTCCACTTCTTTCAAACCTGGTAGAAGCTTCTTTGTTTGAAGGATTTGCATTCCTTTGGCACTCATATGCCCAAGTCGGTAGTGCCACACCGCACTGTCAACTTCTGTAGTTGTTGCACAAGCTGAAGGTTGCGTGCTAACAGTACACAAGTAAAGTGTACCGACCTTTTCTCCCTTTGCAACCACCAAAGATCCCTTTGAGATCTTCCACCGTTTGTTTCCGAATGCAATGTTGTGACCTTCATCGTCCAATTGTCCTATAGAGATCAAATCTTTGCGAAGAGAAGGAACATGCCTAATATCTTTAAGCTTCCATTCATTTCCGTTAGCAGTTTTGACAGAAACTGTACCTTTGCCGACAATCTCACAAGCTTCATCATCTCCCAAGTATACATACCCAAAATTACCTTTGGTGTAGTCTTGGAAATTTTTCTTGTCTGGTGTCGCATGGAATGAAGCCCCAGAATCTACTATCTAGGAATTAGACACATTGTCTAATGAGAGAATTAGAGAATCTTGCTCTACTTTGCCTACCACATTGGCCTCCGATGTTGTCTTGTTGTCTTGAGACTCAGTCTCCTTCTTCTTCTTGGACCAACAATCCTTCTTGACGTGGCCCTTCTTGCCGCAGTTCCAACATTCAAGAACTGACTTTGTGCGTGACTTGCTCCGTCTTGAGCGATCACGACCCTTTTGGTTTTTGAACCTCTCCTTAGGCCTTCCTCTTGTTTCCACTGACAGTGCAGCACTTGATGATTCTCCTATGCTTCTCCTTCGTATTTTCTCGCTTAGGAGAACACCCACAACATCATCAAACTTAAGAGTATTTGTGCCAGAAATAGAATTACTTACAGCCATCACAAGGCTGTCCCAACTATCCGGTAGAGATGATAGTATAAGGAGAGCTCGCACTTCGTCATCGAAATTGATTTTCACCGATCGAAGTTGACTTATGTTTGTGTTAAAGTCATTTAGGTGTTCTGCAACTGAACCATTCTCTGCCATCTTTAGATTGAACAAGCGCTTTATAAGAAATACCTTATTGGATGCCGATGGTTTCTCGTAGAAGTCGTCAAGTGACTTCATCAAGTCCTCCATGGTCTTCATCTCCAAAACATTGAAGGCCACCGTTGAAGCCAAGCTTAACTGGATTGTTCTTAGGGCCTTTCGATCAAGGACAATCCATGCTTCATCTACCATCGTTGCGGGCTTCTTTGCAAGATCTCCTAGTGGCAAATAGAGGTCCTTCTGGTAGAGATAGTCTTCAATCTGCATCTTCCAATGTTGGTAGTTTTTGCCGTTGAACTTCTCAATCTTGAGCTTCCCTTCCTCCACCATAACTCCCACTCAATTCAAGGAATCCTTTCCTTGAGATAATTTAGCTACGAGCAAACCTTGCTCTAATACCAATTGTTAGGAAATAAGACGTAGCTAAATAGATATTTGAGTAGATTACTTAATGGAGAGATAGATTTCACACACAAGAGATTATAGAGTAGAGAGAGAGAGAGAGAGTACACATGATATACGTGGTTCACCCAATGTGGGCTACGTCCACGGAAAAGCAGCCACTCAATGGCTTGAGGACTTCAAAACAAGAAGTAGTTTACAAAAGGATTATACCCTTAATGGAGCTCACGTCTTGCTTCACTCTCACCACCTCACACTCACCTTGTTGCATCAACTTCACACTACAAAATGTGTGTAGAAATGGCCTCCTTTTATAGGCCAAAAGTCCTGCCCTCTCTCATGAGAGGCAGCCATGTGTAGCCGCCCTTGTGTAGATAAGTCCAAATCGGACCCTCCAATCCGAACATGTGTGGCCGCCCTTGAGAAGACAAGTCCGCTTTCGAATTCGGCCACCGGACATTGACTACCGGCCACCGGCCAACCAACCGGTTGTTTTCCGACCACTTTCCGGCCGCCGTCCGGCCATAATATTCCGGAAAAAAGGAATATTCCGGCGGGAAAAAGTCTCGGAGGCCCCTAAAGTTGCCCCTGATTCTTGTCCGTGAAAATTTTGGTTTTCGGTGACTGATTTTCCTTCACGCACGATGGCTTCTCCTCATAATGGGGGCCTTACAAATGTGCGCTTTTACCACAGAAAATTACAAGGGTAAATCAGGCTCCATACTTAACATGACCCATGTGCGCCCAATCTTGTAGCTCCAAAACAAATTGACGATCGTGGAAAGAAAAAAATCAATGAATGCTACACACCCGCTCAAGAGCTAGTTTGGGTACCGAAGGAAGAACAATTTGTTCCACCTAGCTCAGGAAGGGGGGATTCCCATGAAGCTTCTAGCTCATCGTCTAATGCATCCATAGAGGTAAAAGCTTCTCCACAGCCTCCATCTACAATAGTGGACCTCCATAAAGCTACAAAGGAATCCACACCTCCCAGTGTTCAAGAATCACCCGATGAACCACTTCAAGTTCGATCCTGGGAGAGTACCTTACCACCCTTACAACTGGATGAGGCACCTAAGGTAATAGAAAACTACTTACAAAAATCCTCACCTATTACCAATTGGAACAATTGGTTTCAAAGGGTGACGAGCACATTTCAAACAGTATGACCTACCCAAGGAAGGGGGGAAGTCTTCATTCATGTCAGCCTATTGAATTATTTCCCTCTCAACCTTCCTCCCTAGCCTCTCAATCTCCAATCCTAGGGAATGTATATATAAAGCCTTACACTCACAAAAACAAAATAATAAAGAGCAAGAGCAATTAGCAAACGAGTATGCACAATAAAAGTCAAAACATTGACCCATACCTACACATTCACATCCGGTACACTGAAACAAAAACCTATGTCATCAACCACCTTTGATCCTCATCACTTGAGTGATGGAGGGTAGGCAGGATTAGTACCATAGGAGTGTTTCTGTTTTAGAGTTTAAGTGATTAGCAAAGTTGTTTCTTCCCACTGATGTGCCTCCTAGAGGTATTCTTTGTGTTTCCTCGTGTGTACAGGAACGTGTTGCTGTGGTTAGGATTTGGACCTTCATGGAATCTTTCTCTCGTTCACTCTTCAAACCAAGCGCGATCATCAACACAAACATGTGCTTTTTGTCCATTAACATTGTCCCTTATCTTTTTTGCATCTATGTTTGTCTGCTTTAATTGTGATTGGTAGCATAATGTTCAGCGCATTTACTTAGTACCAAACATTAAATTCAATGTAATTTTTTGTCATAATCACTTGTCTAGGTTTAAAAATCAAGCAGTCCGACTAAGCTAGTTTGACCAAGCTAGGCGTTAGAGATCTTCTCGTAATACCATGGGGATTGCCTTCCTAATAATCAATGATTACTTAGGTTCTTAATCCGATTTAGGCAGCATTGTGTGAAATGTACTAGGGCTTTCTAGTGGGCTTAGTCCTTATTGACCTTTAGCTTAAGTATTATAAAGGGAGTTTACAAATGTGATGAGCTTGGGGAGGGTAACAATGTTATATGCCTCCCCAAAGTTACAAAATTAAAATGCTAGAAACGAACAAACAAACAAAAAAATCAAAGTGCCACAATGTAAAATCTTAAGCTGGAAAGAGAAATCTTAGCTTGATTTGGTACTTCATTCACATGTAACGCTTATGGTACTAGAGCTCTAAAGGTTCCCAGTGTGGGTGCTTTTCCTCGAAAAGCAAAAAACCCAAGGCATACAAAGTAAGCACACACATCAAAATTGAATCATTGTGAAAAGACTTTGGGGGGTCAAAGAAAAGGTAATCAGTCAGGCGATGGTTTCATGAGAAATTCCTTTTATCGTAGCTTAACTACAAGGCCTTCTAGGTATAGCCTCTAGTCAGCCCTCGGACATGAAATATTTGGCTCTTGTGATTAAACAACTTAATTGACCAAAGAAAATTAAGAAGCTTGCCCATGGTATTAATAGTTGATCTCTAGTGTCTTTCGACCGTTAAATTAGCAACCCCAGACTTGTTTAGTTTTTTACCTTTACAACTGTTTATGCGTTGGATTATATTACAATTTAATGTTTATTGATGACAAATGGTTTAAAATCATGTTACCAATCAAATTGTATGTTTACAATTGCATATGGTTTTTAATTGTATATGAGAATGCAATTACTGTGCCAATGTTGTTTGATTTTGCATTTTCACTTCGATGAACGACCTTCAACTCAATAGCTTCCGAGGATGGAATTTACATTAGGAAGGGGGGCATCTTAACCCTCACGCACATTCCTATCACCTACGATAGACGGCGTATTATTTATTTGGTAGAGTCAGGTATCGGGCTTGTCGGTCCAATAGAAAAAGGGTAGAGTGATCGCCGATGAGAGGCACACGCACTCTAACTAGAACATTCAAGGCTTATTTGGCTAAGTATGGGCACCCAAGTGTGAATGGGACGAGCTCATATAAAAGTCACCTAAACCTAAAATTCATTCATTCTTTCAATTGTGCAATTGAAGAATGCTCTTGCTTCATCTCCATCTTCTTCTTCTCCATCTCCTTGTGGGTGTGTGTATGCATGAGAGAGAGAGAGAGAGAGAGGGTGTGTGATCGAGCATTGCGATGACGGCAAGGCGGCGGCGAAGCGGTTGAGCGCGGCACGGCGGTAGCTCCTTCTTCTTCGCGGCGAGGAATCCTCCACGAAGGCGAGCGTAGGGCGGTGAGTGACACACCCTTGCTCTCTTGAGCTTGCTAGATTAGTCCAGTTGTGTTCTTGGAGCCATTTGTGGCTCGCACACAGTGTATCGGCAAGTCCCTTGCATTGACACGTGCGATAGACGCGCACAAATAGCCAACAATCCCCCGTAAAACTTAGTAATGGGCCGTATTTATAGTCTTCCAATTGGATCTCTGACTGACTACACGATTTTGGTTACTACAATAATTACCTTTGGGAATTACCAGACCGGGCACCTTTGACTGTTAGTCGTTCCCGCCATCTACACTTGAGGGATGAGTTTAGGACAGTGATTGTGGCATGAGTAATGATGCTAGCGCATGAGGAAGCTCCGGTAGGTATTGTCACAACCACATCACCGCTGAGGTAGTAGTGTGAGTCCATCATAACCATGAATTGAGGTGTGTACATATTAAGGCTTGGAAATTTGAGAATGAATGTGTTTAGTACCAATTGGCAACAATAGCACACAATAGCATTGGAAGGGAATCAAGGGATGCTATAGAGATGACGGAGGTGACTATTGATGTAGACAAGCTTGAGGCCCTTGTCGCACTAGAATGGGTAGTGGATAGCCACACTGATATTGCAAGAGGCTATGCGACAATGGAAAAAGTGAAACATGGATGTGCGCCTTTGACAGAGGGATAGGCAAGCGAGGCTACTCAATTTTCTATTGTCGCGGCCACATGGTTACAAATCTTTGTTGGAGGGGGGGGCAATCAACATCGCCCAACTATCCATTGTCACAATCAACTGCAAAAGTTGACGTAGGAGAGAAACCTATATGATTTGAACTCTGATCAGTAGTGCAAAAATCGAGCTCTTTATCGCTTTTCTATAGCAAATTTGTTGGGAGAGTTGGACATCTTTTAAGATACGGCCTAGTCTAGCTTCACTTAGCTTTGCCACATTTTGAAAAGAGGGATGGCCACCTACCCTAGTTTGATAGAGGCCTAAGCAAGGAACAAACTTGATTAGCAAAAAGTACACCTTGAGAACCGTAATTGGACTAGACCTTGAATTTCTACACAACCATGTTGCCCTAGTAGTATACATGGCTAGCCTCCACATAAAGCATTCAATGAGATAGCATTGACAACTTAAACAGTCAACAAAAAAATAATTTAATACTATTTGAGGGCCTTTTGCTTTTGTTTTCTAACTTCTAACTAAGTTCTAAGGCCCTTTCGAAAAGCTTAAAAGGTCACGTAAAGGCTCTAAATTTTTGAAATGAAAGAACCATTCACATACTAAAAATTAAAAAGTATTCCTAATTCAAAGATTCCCTCAACAATAAGAACGATGCACTACTCTATAGAATGTAGTAACGCGTAATGACGAAGCACGTAGATTTATAACAATATTAATTGAAAATGACAAATACAACATTGAGAGAGAGAGAGAGAGAGAGCAAGGACACTTTAAAAAGGAGAAAATGTTAAAGAGAAAATGAAGAAGAAAAGAAACACATCTTTTTATATGAACACAAAAAGCCTATTGACTTCTCACCTTCATATGCCTTTTGACTTTCCACCTTCATTTGCGACTTTCGACCTTCATTTGCCTTTTCTTTTCCTAAACTCACCTTTCACTTATGCACTTGATATGTTTTGAAAGAATTCCAGTGTTCACATAACAAGATGAAGGATCATGTCTCCGTTTTAAAACAAACAAGTAAGAAATTCAAAAGGCATGCCACGTTCTGCTTTTTGAAGGGTGGATGTAGTGGAATACAAAAATTGACAGACAAACCATTTCAATATCTTAATATATGCTTGTCTTCGTCATGTCAATGTGCTTGTTTTATATGTATGGACTGCATTAATAGAAGTTGAATTTTTATACAGTCTTATCACATAAACCATTTTAGAATTACAATATCTTAAAGATTTATTCTTTCTCGAGAAATGAATAAAAGAGGATAAAGTTTTATGTCAAAATCACTCGTTTATCCGCCAACCAACAAAAAGTTCAATGCTTACAAATAATTGTTTTGTGTTACGTATGTTACAAAGATGCGGTGTCACACAAGACGTTGACTACAAGAGCATGTAAGTAATTCTAAAGCTAATTAATAGGTTTAATTTATCCATCAAAAAAGATCAACTAAATGACTTTGGAATACTAGTTAACTCAACGAAAATACAAAAAAAGTTTTCAAGCATTCAATGCCTCGCATACAATAGCCAAATGTATACTTAACTCTGTTCTTCAGTAAGGCTTGTTTTAGAAACCCAAAAAGGTAGGTCCAATCAATCACTAAATCACTCTAGGTGATCTAAAAAGGTTACTTAGGCATGTTAAAACATATAAACCTCTCATAAAAAAATTCCTAACTTATAAATTCGCCTTCTAAAAGACCAAAATGAAGAGAGAAGGGGAAAAATTAAAAGCATAAAAAATATGATGACTATAAATAGATATTTTATGCATGTAAATTTTAGAAAACAGTATCAATTTGTTTTTTTTTAGAAAACATTATCAATTTGTTTTTTAGTTCCATGTAAATTTTAGAAAACAGTATCAAATTGTTTTTTTTTTTTTTAAAGACAACTTGACTTTTTTTTGGAGGAATTTAAAGTGAAGTGTGTATAATAGAAATATGATTTTTCAAAGATGGATTGACGAAAAGTGATGACAAAACTCAATTCTTTAAAATCCCAGTTGAGGGACACTTGAGATGACTTCCTTAGATCTCAATTCTTTGAAACCCCAATTGAGAGACGCATGTCAAAAAACACTCAAAATGCCAATAAGATTGAGAATGAATGGAAAAGTCTGTTTTCCTCTAAAGCTTGTATTAAAAAAGCCAAATAGAGGCATTCAAAAATTTGTTCAAAAATAGAGTCTCTAAGGCATGTTTTAACACAAAGAAAGGGAAATATCAAATTGAGCCAAAAAGGTAGCAAACAAGTGTGCCATGATTAGTTTGCGTTTTGGATCCATTGGTGATACAAAACAATGTGGTTAACTATTCAATACTTTGTGCAAATGTTGGTGTTTTTTGTGATTAAGAGTGCTTCGTTCCAAGAAAAGGATGGTAGCATTTGTGAATTTTGTGTTGTAGATTTGGTAAAAGGATCTCGCATAGGGTTCAATGATTGAATGAACCTTGCAAAATTGGAGAATTTAGAAGCTAGTAGATAGAAATCAAAATTATAGATACTGTCGAAAAAATAATGAGAAATGAAGCATGTGCCCTAAAGAGAAAATCATACTTAAGTATGGTGTGGGGATGGCATCATCTTCCCCCAAGTTTTATTAACCATAGGAAACATGCCTTTCCCTGTATGCTTTTTTTTCTCAATTAGTGTTGACTAGTATGTGACCCGCACGTTGTTGCGGTCAAATAAAAAAGGACTCATTTTTTGCACCCCTCTCTTCCCTCGTTGAACTATCAATAGTGATATTCGAGCCAAAAGGAAGGTGAATCCACTATTAGTTGTTTGTAAACACATGAAACGATCACGTTTTAGAGGGTAGGAATGGATAGACATCAAGGTGCTTGTACTTGTGAAGATCAAAACCCTACATGAAATGATCACTTTTTAAGGGTAGGAAGGGATAGACACCAAGGTAGTTATACTTGTGAAGATCAAAACCCTACATCAAACTAAAGAAACTCCACCTCAAGAGACAAAACAAATGGAGATTACCTTGGTCTTCGCATGCTGATCACACTTCTTTACTTTTCGTGCATAGAAGAATTCGTTTTTATGTATGGGCAGACGACTTTTCCCCATCCAATCATTTTACTCTCTCTCTCTCTCTCTCTCTCTCTCTCTCTCTCTCTCTCGCTCAGAGTGTTTGAAATGATCTATTGAAATCCTTTGAATCAATACACTATGGTAGTATTCCTTGTACCATGTATTGATGTTTACAAATTAGTTGGTCATGCCATCTAAGTCTCAAACACAACATAAATATTCAAGAAAAGTGTATCTTAGCTTACAATTAAGTCGTTTTAGAGTTCAATAATGTTAGTTATAAGCAAGAGGAAAAGGATAAATTTTGCCTAAAATCTAAGGAAATCAGTGTGAAAATACAAGAAATTCGCTCCAATTATTCCTCACTAAAATATCATAAAAAGGAATTGTGTATGGTTAAGAAATCAATTTTTTTCTAACATTGCCCCCAAGCCTTTCCCTCCGGCCATGCAACTTTGTTAGTAGCTAAAGCTCAGCAAAGTGATTGCATCTTGAATGTTGTGCACAAATTTGTTTTCCAATGTCAACTACGTGCACCATGCCCCATGGCTTCAAGATGCAAGTAGAGTGGAGAAAATATTTGCACCCCGCACTTGTTGTCAGCAACTCTTGTTGTTGTTGGGCTTATCCTATGATGAATCTACTCCAAGAGACGACGTTTCCTATATGAAATCTCTCATGATGCACCAGTATACCTTCAAATGCAACCATAGACAATTGAAATCAGATAGTTCTAAACCCTTTGAGTTCGGCTTTCCTAATCACTATCCATTGTGCTATCACTCCATTCAAGAGCAAGCAATGTTCATTCCAAGAGTCCTTAATTCACAAACAATATTATCATGAATTTAATTACCCATGTCAACTTCATGGATGTCTAGAGAGGGAGCTGAAATAGCCTTTCTATCAACCAACTGTGGCAGATTGGTTATCCCAGTTCCCTCTAGAGTATTAGGTTTTGAGTTCAAGACTCCTCAGATGGATCTTTGAGGTCTCTTGGGATTGTTCCTATGACATCAAAATCTTTCTTCTCACGGATGTGTGTGTGTGAAAAAGAAGGGGAAACTGGAATAACCTCTCTCTCTCTCTCTCTCTCTCTCTCTCTCTCTCTCTCTCTCTCTCTCTCTCTCTCTCTCTCTCTCTCTCTCTCTCTCTCTCTCTCTCTCTCTCTCTCTCTCTCTCTCTCTCTCTCTCGTGTGTGTACACAAACACAGACACACACATGCCTACTGCTCTCTGCCTTGCCACCTCAAGTGCCACAATGGTTGTCACTCCACTTGCTGAGTCTACATAGAACCTCTCATCCCCTTGATAGTTGAAGCCTCGTTGTCGAACCTGTGCACCAATCCATAGATCTTTCCTTTGAGCTACAATGCAACATGGGCTTCTGGTTAAGAGACTTACAATTTATATCAGAAATGGCATTCCCTTAAAAATCTTGTATCCCTATTCTCAAAGCCCCAGTGACCCAGTCTATCACTGGTTGCAATCTCTCTCTCTTTGTGTGTGTGTGTGTGTGTGTGTGTGTGTGTGTGTGTGTGTGTGTGTGTGTGTGTGTGTAAAAATCGGCCGCAAGGTCAAGATGGAGCACATTGAGAACAATACCCATCAGCAGGTGACCTTCAAGCAGTGTGTTCATGTGCATGGGACCGGTGAAGAAGGCACACAAGCAAGCATTGTCTCCAAGCTGCCATTACCACTCATGTAGCGCACACATTGGGAAGTGGTTGCTGTCTTCTATTGGCCCATAGAGGCAAGTTTGGTAACCTTGCTACTCATGCCCTTTTTTTTTGCGCACACATTCTAGAGGTGGTGCCGCTCTTTTGACTCCTTAGTGCTTGAGGATTCTTCAACCTCAACAAAGGAAATAAAAAGATGTCTTGAGTTCAAGACTTGCCTACAGGTTCTTTTTGAAATTGTTTCCACAATATGTTAAATTCTTCTTCCTCTTATTCTCCTTTGTGTGTGTGTGTGTGTGCATGTGCGTGTGCGTGAGCACGCGCGGTGCAAGCGCACAAAAAAGTGTTTTGAGTGCAACTCGTGTAGATCCTTGATGTCTCTTCTGATTAAACTTGTTTTCTTTTTTCTTCTCCTCCTTGAATCTCTCTCTCTCTCTCTCTCTCTCTCTCTCTCTCTCTCTCTCTCTCTCTCTCTCTCTCTCTCTCTCTCTCTCTCTCGTCTCCATTGAGCTTGGCTTGTTCTGTCAGCACATGATCGTTTTCAAGGTTGTGGATCTTAAGGTCCTTCAACGATGCTACCAGCTGTTCAACATCAACCTAGAGTCTCTTTCTCAATCTCAGCCATTTGGGACTGTTGGCTGCACACGGCATGCATCCTTTTCTCATTGTGTGCAAATTGTAATTGTCCATGTCCCCTCTTTGCAAAGAAGCCAACATGGTGAACTGCCTGACTGCTCTTTTGGCCAATCACTGATATGTGTATTTCAATAGCGTGCATGCACTTTAGCATTTCAATGGCACGTACGAGTTACCAATCAAGGGCTGCAGTATATGGGCTTTGATTGCCACTGCAGGCCCCAATATCCGATTGGGATGACAGGCAGTCACCATTGATATCGTCGAGCATGAAGGGGGCCAGCCCATAAATTTGAGGATGGCCCTTGGTCGGCGGGCAGCATGCAACCCTGAGGCTTGGTCGCTCAAGCTCGCTCACGTACAAAGCTTCACATGCGCTAGAAAGGGGTTAGAGTTCCTTTGCAAAACGCCGAGAGCGCACGTGTTTGGGAAGGGGATATCGCTTTCCATTCGCCCAGGAAGGTGGCCTTACTAGTGCCATTTTTTTGGGTTGCGCACATGCACGTTCAAAACTCTAATTTTAGATACCATTTTGCATGCCAAAATAAGAGACAATAAGTTATGATTAAGGTCTTACCAAAATGGTGGATACCAGCAAGGTAATGCTATCACAGTAAGCAATAGCTTGTGACACACGTAGAATATCATGGAAGAAGTGCTCTCTCTCTCTCTCTCTCTCTCTCTCTCTCTCTCTCTCTCTCTCTCTCTCTCTCTCTCTCTCTCAATTATTCTCGAATCTTAAACATCATACCTTTCAAAACGCCCCTGTCAAAGCATAAAGCATTATAAAGTCCAACATTTTTAACCAAAAACAAAATGCATAAGAGTCTAAGAGTTGATATGAAGAACCCTTTGCTACTTAGCAAAGTTAAATCAGCCATTGTGTGCACATGCTGCGTAAGGTTTTCCCTAACACTACAAGAGGTACTTCACATTAGCGACGCTCAAAAGTAGCGACACCCATAGCGACGCCGACAGGGGTAAAAAATAAACCGAGAGCACTCAAAAACTCAGATCTCAGATCTAAGTTTTTGATGCTCAAGCAAAGAGGAACCCGCGCTCTCCCTCTCTCTCTCTTTCTTCCCCACACACACACACACATACACACACACACACACACACACACACACACACACACATACACGAGGAGAGGAAGGAGAGCCAGATATGCTCCTTCCCTCTCCTCTCTCATGTTCCCTTCCCCTCGTTCTCTCTCTCTCCCTCTCTCTCTCTCTCTCTCTCTCTCACACACACACACACACACACACACACACACACTGCCTTTGAGAGAGAGAGAGAGAGAGAGAGAGAGAGAGAGAAAGAGCAGATGCATAAACAAAAAACACATACACACACACATGCATAAACAAAGAATGCATACACACACGCATTGAGAGAGAGAGAGAGAGAGAGAGAGAGAGAGAGAGAATGAGAGAGAGAAAGATATAAAACATAGAGAGAGAGAGAGGACAAAACAAAGAGAAAGAGAAAGAGGGAGAAAGAGAGAGAGAGAGAGAGAGAGAGAGAGAGAATAAAAAACCAAAGAGAGAGAGGGGGGGAGAAGACGAAAGAGAGAGGTAAGGGGAGAAAACAAAGAGAGAGAGAGAGAGAGAGAGAGAGATTAGGATAATATTCAAATTAAATTAGGTTAGATTACATTTAGATTTATGTTTATGTTGAGTTTAAAATTATGTTAGATTTAGATTTACGTTGCATTAAGGTTAGGTTAAATTTAAAATTAGGACAGTATTAAAGATTAGCTAGCTATGTTAGATTTACGTTAGATTACATTTAGGCTTAGGATTTAAGATTGGATTAGATTTAAGTTTATGTTGAGTTTAATATTAGATTAGATTTAGATTTAAGATTAAAACAAGATTTAAAATTAACTAGATTAAATTTAGATTTAAGTTAAATTGTTTAGGTTAGATTTGAGATTAGATTAAATTTAGGTTTATTTTGAGTTTAAGATTAGATTAGATTTAGATTTATGTTCGATTTAAGATTAGATTAGATTTAAGTTAGATTTTAGTGCATGTCAATGAAGGTGCGCTTTGCCCAAAGAGCAAACACTAGTTACACAACAATATGTATATTCCCATCAGAATCTGACACCTATTAACTCGCACACTAACCATATTCAATTAGCTGCGATCACCACATGTTCAATTAAATTAGATTTAAGATTAGATTTTGGATTGAGTTTTCATATTAGAGTCTACCTTCGGGATTACGGTAAAAAAAATAGAGTTAGATGAACGGTGATCCCTCTCTTCCTCTGTACGGATGCGACCTTAAGTTGGAAAGCTTTCAACGGCATGATACTCAGAATGGAGTCCAACATGTAATGTGCTAAGTAATCCCTCGAACAAAGATCTATTGTGAAGAGATGTTAAGATGCTATGAAATGCTACATCTAGAGAAGAGGCAAAGGGATTTTGTCCACTATATGCACTATCATGTAGACGTGGGTGTGTAGATTTCTCAATATAGTCATTGATCAATAAAGACGAGATTATAACCCGGTGGTTCTGATCTCCGTGCACCTTTAGACCGAGGTGTGCAGGGATTGGACATGACTAGAGAATGTGAGGTAGTTTACAATGTGAACATACACACACACACACACACAGAGAGAGAGAGAGAGAGAGAGAGAGAGCGAGAGAGAGAGAGAGAGAGAGAGAGAGAGAGAGAGAGAGACGGAGGATTCCAATAGAAGATTAAATTTATGTCCAGGTTATAAGGTTTTTACCCTCATTATGAGTAGTGACAAGGATGTGGGGCTGTCCAACCGAAACACCTATCTTTCAACAAGGATCTTATGTCCTTGTAATCAATGCAAGCATCCTGTGCGACGGATAAGACGCGTTTCTTTGCAGCATGTTCGCAAATTTGGCGATTTTGATCCATCTATTATAGATTGAGTTGTTGCCAATTATAACTCGTCGGACTCTGACCCTGGCCGACAGGCAGCAATCTTGCAACCCAATGGACATGGTCGCAGGCGCTTTGGTCAAGCAGCATACGTGAGGCCACAAGATGTAGCCTTTGACAGCTCGGAGGATGATCATGCAGACCACATTCCCAACGAGGCAATGTTTGAGCCCGAGATCGACGATCATGGATTCAGAAATGCTTATCTATGATGATATGAAAAGTGAAGCCGATACGCCATTGTATGATGGAGCACGTGTGTTTAGATTGAAGGTGCTCCTGGTTCTTCTCAATATGCAGGCAAAGTTTGGATGGAGTGACATTAGCGTCACAACGCTTTTCAGGTGATCTATTACAATGTGTTCGCTTTAATAAAAAACTCTAGATGTATAATGATATGATAGATTACTTACACAAGTGTACCGCATTTTTTTTTTGTGTAGATTGCTCAAAGAGCACATACTGCCAGCTGATAATGTGATGCCAGATTCCAAAGAGGAAGCAAGAAAGATCTTGTGAAACTTGGGGATGGATTATAATTCGATTCACGCTTGTCCTAACGACTGCATTCTTTTTAGAGGGGAATACATAGACGTGGAGAAGTGTCCGAAATGTGATTCCGAGAGATATCGAGTATATCTCCACGGAACAAAAATTCCACAAAAGGTTTTGCGACATTTTCCTCTGCTTCCTCGCATCAAGCATTTCTTCGAATGTAAGTCATGGATGCCCTAGCATCATGGAATGAGGAGAATAAATCTTCGGATGGTGAGGCTACGGATTCCTGCCAGTTTTTTTTACCGATGGCCATTGAGGGATGTTTGTCTCTTGACGTCCGTAACACAATATACAAACTTGCGAAGTTGGTGCAATGGATCTCACAAAAGGAGATCAATGTAGACTCCATACCATTTGCCAAACTAAACACTACGGAGGTTGTGTGCATGTTAGAGAAACACTTTCCTACTACCATGCTAACCGTTCATGTGCATCTTCTTATTCCCAAGTTGATGAGGTGAAAATAGCTGGCACAGTACATTCCAGATGGTATTCTTTTTAGAACGTTTCATGAAAACACTTAAGGGATATGTGTGTCATAAGGCACGTCCGAGGGTAGCATGGCAGAAAGTTGGCTGGTATCAAAGTCCCTAATTTACATTGAAGAGTGGCTAGATAGATTTGATAAAGCACGGGACACGCTATGGCAAACCATAGATGATGAGCCCATATCTGGGATTGTCATGTGCAATCTCGGTGTTGAGAAGAAGATGAGAGAAGATCTAGAGGCTAAAATCAATCGATTTTGCATGCTTCACAATCTAGTGATGCAAAAGTGGATTTCACAATACGAGGATGCAAAGCAAGAGCAACAAAGGGCACGGATCGAGTGGAGACGGGGAAGACGACCACCGATGCATTATCCGACGGGTCTGGAGAGCATACCAACATTCATGAGCTTAAGATGGTTGCACAACCGATTGAAAAGTGCACAACAATGTGGTGAAGAAGTGACTGAGGAGGAGTGGGAGTACTCTCGGGGTTGCGCGACCAAGGTAAGTTTGCAATGTACGACTAGTGACTTTCTAGATGTTTGAACAGCCACTCATAATCTTTGTTGGTTGTAGTATAAGTCATACACAACAGCATGGTGTAAAGGTCAACATTTTAGGGTGGAACGGATCGACAAAAAGCGTTTTACTCAAGATTGTGGAATCATGGAAAAATTTGAACAGTCTAGTCGACAACGGTCCTCTAATGCAGATCCTGTGGTGGCGGAACTTACTTACTTTGGCACGCTACAAGAGATTTTCGACTTGTTCGACGTGCAATGATTCAAGATAATCATGGAGGGTTGCAACGCTACTGTGCGTAGAGGAGAGTTTGGTTTCCTTGAGGTGGATTCAACCAAGAAATGAACTGGCCTAAGAGACACGTTCGTACTACCCGAGCATTGTAAACAAGTAAGTATGTAAATAGTTAACATTCAATTTTAGAAGTTATGTGCTTGGAAGCTCTCATGTAAGTTATGTGGCTCTGGCAGGTGATATTTCGTCCTACAAAGTCTGCATCAAAGTGGTGGTACGTCATAGAGGTAGCCCCTCATAGTGCATGGACGTATGAGGGCTACCATGTGCCAATTACAGCGGCATCAATGAAAGAGATCGGAGAAGATGCTCAGTCAAAAGCCGCTGAGGTGGTGCCAGACGAGCATCAAGCTGCTACTCTCTATGGGGTGCATGTAGAGGATCTACAAAATGAAACGGAGGACATCTGTCTAAACGAAGAGCTCTATATAGGTATAGGAAGTTATGATGAGCTATGCGAGGATGAGAGAGAGACCTCTTAAAGCCATAAATATTGTATTTGAACAAATTTTCTCCGTTTTATAATATATATTGTATTCACGTGGCATTTTGTCCATTCTTGTCTATATGCGTCATTGCGTCATTGTATTTAATCATCATTGCATCCACTCCAGGTACGTATGCTCCAGGTATGTTCTCACAAGCAGGGACGACGAGCACTGCGCTCCGAGTGCGATGGAGACTTAAGCTGTAATCGCGAAGGAAGTGATCTGTCTCTGCTCATAGATGATGCTCATCCCACCACTAGATCTAGTTGATCAGATGAAAGAGACGCTAAGAAGCACTACTAGTGCAGTCTCCATCGCACCCGGAGCGCAATACTTTTACAAATTCACAAGAACTTCAATGAAATCTCTCTACACAGGAAACCCTCCCCCTTTATGAGTCCTCTCTCTCTCTCTCTCTCTCTCTCTCTCTCTCTCTCTCTCTCTCTCTCTACTTATCCATGTTTTCTTCTCCATTCATTCAATATTAAGATTAAATGTTCGTGTGTTTAATGCAGGTATGGATGATGATGAGTTTTTTTCTTCTTTGTTAACCCGACAGCAGAGGTGGTACGAGGAGAATCATCGCTCTGGAGCACCATCACGTTGTTCTACTCCTTCAGCGTCTCCCTGTGTTTTGGAGCATTCAGTGCGCTTCGAAGCCTCGGTGTCGACGAGACAATCTTCACACTCGTCTAGGCACCGACGCTCTAGTGGTGGCGGTAGTGGTTGTTGTGGGGATGTCGCCGCTGATGCCTCGACACCGCCTCGTGTTTGATGAGGCTCTTTACCTTCCCCTTCTTTGCCTGCCCCCACACCAGTCACGGCATCGCTATCTATGCCAGGTTTTGCACAGCTGACGGTCGTTCCTTGCTACACACCACTACCTACTCCTCCGGGAATCACCCCAGTCGACACTCCTCGCTTCGGGACCCAGACTCCAGTTGAGACACCTGACGTCCGTACCCCCATCGACATGCCACTAGAGACCCCTGCCAGGACACCCAGGTTCACGCGTCACAGGCGAGAGAGCTTGCCTTACTCCGTCGACTTCAACGGCGGCATCATCTTCGATGATGAAGGCAAGAAGGTGATCTCGTGCATGCGCGGTCTTTGCTCTCAAGTGTTTAGACACTACATACTAAACACCTGGAGTAAAGTAACAAGAAAATTAAAAGACAGAGTCATCAGCATGCTGCATGACGAGTTTCCCGTGTCAACACGGGATGACCGCTTCAATGAAGACCTGATGGAGGTTTGAATGTGCGAATACTACAAGCACAAGCGTTTTGAAGTGCAAAAAGCAATAAAGCATGGGTGGAACAACCATATTGGATGGCCAAAGAAGATTGGAAGAATGCGAAGCGACCAGCGTGCGAGAATCCTGACAATGGAAGCAACAAAAGGAGGCAGCCAAAGGGCGAGTAGAGGCAGGGAGCTCGCACCACTTGGGAAGAGGCGGGTGGGCATCATTTGAGGTCAATTTTGTAAGTGTTTTTGCATTGCTCTTTAGGTTTGATAGTTTAGGGTTTAGGGGTTTTTAAATTCTAACATAATGGATTCTTTGTATGTTTTGAACAGTGGTTGATGACAGGACGTGACCCCACACCTATGAGTGCGAGTATGCAGGAAGGAAGGGCTTAAACGCCCTGATGGACATTCTGAGTTCTCGCGACGGCATGGTTAGTATTAGGGTTTACTCTTTTCTATTTGTTGTATTGTTTTGTAAATTATATGTTTATACTTACAGATAGGTGTCTTTTTTTTTTTTTTTGTAGAATCGGACAGATACGCCGCTTGGATGCGATGAAACCTCAGATTAAACGACATCACTCTAGCCGTAGCTAGATAACATTAGTTTCCTTTTGTCATAGCATATGTATCATGAGATGTATACGTCTTTTTGTAACTATTAGAAAACCATGTATATTTTCTCAATAATGACAATGGTGTTGTAACTATTACATTTGCAAAGCTTAACAATCAAGTGATTTTGCCTATGATGTGAAGAATTATCATTGATTTACTTTCATCAATTTACTTTTGTTGATTTTGTATCTTTATTCTGCAAACAATACTATGGATGATGCAGTTAATGGTTATATTGTATTGTGGGTGACTACTTTGGGTCTATGCCTAGGCTTGCACTTTCTTTCAAAGGTGAATCTGGGCTTATCTTGGATTCATTTAGGTTTACTCTATTATTGAAACATTCAATATGGTTGATGAGTGGAAGGGCATTGAATCATTTAGGTTTTCTCTATTATTGAAACATTCAATATGGTTGATGGGTGAATGCCCTGCCACCAAAAAAGTTTACTCTCAGGCGTCGCTGTATAAGGCTCTGCAACGTCGCTACAAGCGTTGCTGTAGGTAGCATGTAAGAGTCTCTATATGTGTCGCTATATAGCAACGGTTATAGCGACGCTCATAGCGACGTTCCTGTATCGACGCTATTAGCGACGCTCTTAGCAACGTCGGGGAGTATAAAAACCCAATGTATATTCGTCGCTAAAAACGTCACAAGTGCACACAACCTCTTATAGTGTAAATATATAAGTCAACATGAGAGGTTTGTTGCAAGGTAAACTTGCTCAAAATATATAAACCCTTCTAAAGGAAGATGCGCAATGGAAGGAAACCTTCAAGCACACGTAGTTTTCTTGCTTAAGCAAAACACTCATCTCTTAGATAGACCATGAAAGCACTGTGAATATTGTGTAGACATAGTCTCATTGCTTGCTTGCCACTCATCATTTACCAACCCATAAACCAAAATGGAGAGACTTGTCCTACATGATTGCATAATTATAAAGCGTCCTGATCTCCAATGAAACTCCATCGGCTTGCCCACTTTATCTTGCATTCCCAAAAGAAGGATTGTCAGAGAGCCAGCATCCTCTTTTTGGTAAAAAATTTTGATCTCCTTTATCAGGAGTTGAAACTATTTATTGATCTCTCTGTCGGCGGTCCTATTGCTCCCTCTTTAGTCTTTCTTCCCACAATTCCTCAAGCATCTTCTCTAGATTCACTCAATGATCTAAAATTGTTCCAACAAATGATTCGGTCTCCTCTTGCATCAAGATTTTGAGAAGGTATGAAGACCTTTTTCTAGTTTTGTCTAAGCAACCATATCCAATTCTATAGAGCTCATCAACGGCTTCAACTCCATCATTGCTCTTTTGTAGTCCTCTTGTAGAGACATTGAAGCTCCTTATCTCCAAAACAAAAAAATCCACTTCTTGGGGACCCTTATATGCCTCATTGTTGGCAACATAAGCAAAATGGATTCACCATCATTGTTAAGGGCTGCGCCTCTCTGTTGGCAAATGTTGCATCTCAAATCTTGGCAAGGTAGTCGTTCTTTCTCTATTGTTGTGGTCGTATAGTCTCATCCCTGGTTGTTGCCTCCTCATCCATGCTAACCTTCTTCCTATTATCAAGATCATACACATTCCACCGTAGAATGTTAAAGAGAAGAAAGAGAGTGAAACTCTCTCTCTCTCTCTCTCTCTCTCTCTCTCTCTCTCTCTCTCTCTCTCTCTCTCTCTCTCTCTCTCTCTCTCTCTCTCTCGTGGTGCTTCTCTAGCATGGCGAATGAGCAAGAGGGGTGAGGGAATACAGGAGATGACTGAGTTGAGCAACAGCCACAATGTGATAGCCATGGTGCAGAAGCAGCACCACACAGAGATGGGTCCCAATTCTCACTCTCTCACACATGCAATCACTCAGTAGCTTAAGGGCCTGGACGATGCTCTCTTTCATGCACATAAACTTAGTCGACGATTCTCCTCTCTCTCTCTCTCTCTCTCTCTCTCTCTCTCTCTCTCTCTCTCTCTCTCTCTCTCTCTCTCTCACACACACACACACACACACACACACACACACATACACACACACATACTCGTAGTTGTGTAGGACCAATTTGTAGGATTGCACAAGCATTTAACCATCGGTGTGTGTGTGTGTGCACAAAAGTATCTAGTATTGCATACTTGCATGTTCACTTGTTTCTCAATTAGTAGGCGCTCACAAGCTCCTGAGACTGAATCTTGCTGCAGTGCGCACACGCGTAGTGCCATGGACACCCACACGGACAACAGATCTTGCACGTCGGTCGGTCGCTCTCTCTAGTTTATTGTTTTGCATAGTCTCTTCCCACTCAAATCACTGAGGTCGTCTGAGAACATTAAATGTCAGCAGCTCTTGTGCAGTGCTCCTTGGAGAAGAAAGGAGAGAGAGACACGTGGATGCCTTCTCTGGTCTTCAAAAATTTAAGCCGCATTTCAAAGAGTATATTTAGAAGGGCCATGATATACTGGATCTCCGTCAAGGTTGAAGCGTCACTTTGTAAAAAAATCTTTAGTGCATAGCGGAAATTCATTACCTTTGAGTTTACAAAAATGGTAGTGTCAAGATAATCTTATTGCAAGTAGCAAGGGTTGCATGTGTACCTACATAAGATTGAAGATAGAGGTAATACAAAACCTTATAATAAGCTTTAACTCTCGTAGTCTCTTGGCATCCGATTGGTGCAACATAAGAAGGGAATAGGATTTTGTATACAAGAAAGGCTTCTAGTGTATGTAAGTATATCTTGACCTTTCCTATGAAAATGTCTTTGGTTTTTCCCTTCTCAACTTGTTGAATATGTGAACTAGACATACCCATCATAAGCACTATGCATGGGTCATATGTCTTCCATGTATAGTAATACTCATTCCATTGAGGCTAGAAACTATCCATACCAGTGCACCTTTGAACTCATTTTATTCCATATTTGGCAGCACATTAAGTGTCACCATTTAGCAATAACAAACAAAAGATCCTTATTTAAAAACATTATATGTGTTGCTATTCTTGAGCACTCTATTCTTCATCACTTGATACCCCAAATGCACTTGTACAATCGAGCGTAAGCATTGTGCATGGATCATAGGCCTGTTTGGGTAGCAAGTTCCATTTTGAATTGAGACCATTTGGAATAGTGGGTCTTTGAATGCTTTTTCTTCCAAGGATGAGCTTGACATAAGCATCAGAGCTTTATGTTAGATCTTTACTACTAGTCCATGGCCTTCACCACACTCACACATAAATACTGCATTTTCTCCACTAAATTGTAGGTGCATATTTTCTTGCCATGAATGCCTCCAAGGGCAAGATTCCTATCCTTCATTAAGTAACCTATTGGATTAGCTCCTTCAAATGAAATCTTCTGCTTTGCTTGCTCTCTTTGATCATCCTTTTTGTAATTGGCAAGTTAGCATACCCTGATAGCTCCTCTACCATCTCACTCTTCATTGGTAATAGAATTAGGGTGGCACAAAATTTACCAATTATAAGGATTCTCAAAGGTTTCTTCCAAAATTTTTTAGCAGTAGGCTTGTGGTCATGATGTAGGTCTTGCATTGATGCGAGTTCAATGATGTGGAGTGAGGAGCTCCCTCCATTCCCATTACAAAATGGTCCAAGGTTTTATCCTTTAAGGGACTTACAGTCTCCTCAAGTGTAAGTAGGACTTGCATACCTTTTATTTGTTGTTCCACTCTTCTTTGTATCAAACAATTTGGATCCAGTATTCTGTGGGCATGCCTGAACTCCATAGTCATCAAGCTGATCTAAGTCTATTTAAGAACTTTATCCCTTATGGAGTTTACCTTCTTCTCAACCATATGCATCACTTGCTCATGGAATGGCTCAACTACGTCAAAGGGACTTGCTTTTTTTTTTCGTCGCTCTTGGGAAAACTTGTTCAACATCTTCCATGACCCAGCCTTGAGGGCAATGTCTATTATTTTTACAATTCGACTTGATAGGTGGGGATTTTGACAAATGGACAATCAATATGACCTTACTATTGTCTGGTCCACCTTTATTGTTGTGGTGCAATAGGTGAATGTAGCTCCTCTAAATGTACCTGCTCCAAACAGTATATGGAATATGTAACTCTTCAGTGTGTTACTCCAATGACATATGGCATGTAGGACATTCTTATTTGGTGAAGAATTGAGCAATGAGGAGAGGTCTTACCACCACTGTGGGTATTAATCAACACATCAGTGCCATATATGAGACATATGGATACATAGTAAGGTGAGATGATTAAAAATGATAGTGAAATGACTAGGTTCATGGAATCCACCTTGAGCTTCAATGAAAGATAAAGAAGATATTTCACTACAAGTTCAATGTGCCTCCTCCATTTGAAGTTGTGTACCACTTGCAACCTTAAACTTGAAGTAGCTATTCTCTCATTCGTTGCAGATGATGGGAAGTACCTAAGAGTTTTGACGAGAGCTCTCAAGATCTTCTCTTAAAATCCCTTAGTTCTATGAGGCCCAAGAGAACATAAGGGTGGTCTTGATTCCAAGTAGGCTTTCAAACATGGCTCTTGTGTATTGAGAAAAAATCTATGGAAATATGCACATAGATGTTGGCTGCAAATTTTGTTGATGAATTTCTCCCTGTACTCCTCTCATTGGGACTAGTAGATTAGCAATGGATGCCCTATGTTAGGTACTATGTGAATTTATGGTGCTTAGATTTGGTATTTTACTTATAACATGAGTTTTTGTCCTCCTTCCTCTCAAACAAGGATCATGAGTAGATTCATCATCAGCTTCAACTTGATAGTCTAGCGCAAAAATTGAGTAGCTAATCTAGTATGCAATCTATTAGGATGATGCTCCCTACCATAAATCTATGAATTGCTATTTGCATTCATATTGATCGTTGTGAGCTAGAACTAAGTAATCTACCAATGTAGTCTACCAAAAATCAATTGAGTTGCATTTAATCAAATTCACCATGGGCTTCATATTGAATGATTTGAATTCCTTTTACTATGATCTAGAGTCTCCTCATTGCGAGATGGGTTAAAGCTACTATACATTGGCAATACAAAGGGTTGTTACCTCTTGGTGTCGAGAGGAAGGGTCTGTCTATGTCACATAGTTATCTTGTGCTAACAACTTGATGAATGCGACCTGGTTGTAGCCACTAAATATGTATGTGAAGCTACAAAGTGTCCGGTTGTATTTTCTAAGACCTATCTTATAGGAATAAAAAATTCATAATATACTTTGCCTAGCCTTGTTAAGCAATCAACAATCCAACCACAAAATAATTGTTTTGCTTGTTCATTGGAGACATGACCATTGATGTGACCCACTCGTAGAAGCCCCATTGGGACGATTGGGACAATAATCTTGGCCACTTCCATCTACCCTAAGGGCATTTAGCTTTTAGGCTCACTTGTGAACCAATTGAGTGCTCACTAGTATCATGGTTTTAGACCGTGGTATCCATTCAAATGCATATTGATGAGAACACATCAAGAAGCTAACTGATTCAAAGAAGTGGATGCTACCTCTAGGATCATGTTATCCATTCAAACACATTTATGAGAATACATGAAGGAAGGTAAGTTGTCCAAAGAAGTAGATGGTACCATTAGAATCCTGGTTTTAAGATCATGGTGTCCATTCAAACACATCTCAATGAGAAAGCATAAGAAGCTAAGTGGTCCAAAAGTGGATGGTCCAGTAAGGATGATATGTAGGGGCACCGAGGAAAATGTTTTCATTCAATTTGGGCACAAAAAAGTAGTCACCTGTATAAATAATCCTAAGACATTCTGAGTTGTAGTTTGTCAATTGGAGAGTCGCCATACAATCCTTGTAGCCAATTCGTGGACACTTGTCAACAGAAAGCTCATTAGAAGATTAGAAGATGGCTTAGAATGGACCGAGGGAGGGCTAGGCAAAAATCAATGATGGAGATTTCTTGATTTATTGGTGATGGGTGATGGATTCACCACACGAAGAGCTACAATGGATGGATCATAAGCAAGGGGATAAGTGTGATGGGCTAGTGGGGGTTTGAAAAGACTTGGAATAATTGGTGTTGGTGGCCTAGAGTGATAGGCTCCAAGGGGTTGGGTTTCAAAGAGCGCAAATTTTTAGTTCATAAATTTAGGGATCAATCAACGTTGGCAAAGTTTAGAAGCATTGGTACTTTTATATGAAGACGAGGAGAAAGTAAGCCCCTACTTGGGTCTCAACAATTTCAAAAGAATATAATCCTTTCAAAACATCTCAAATGCAGAAGGCTAGGAAATGAAAAGCCTCTTTAGGGTGAAAAAACAAAAGACTTTGCATGGCAATATGAAGAGGTCACATGTGCATGTGATGTGTGTGTTATTTTACATTTGTTATCTTCTTTTCCCTTACCTTTCCTATAGGGCTCTCTCCTCTTTAGACTTCCTTGCAGAATTGATGTGCTGGATTTATTTATTTTATAACCTACAAAATAGAACATTTCTATAAAAAGAACTTCGCCGTGCAGGTTACAGACTTGTCTTTCACTCGCAGAGAGAGAGAGAGAGAGAGAGAGAGAGAGAGAGAGAGAGAGAGAGAGCATAACACTAGAAAGATGAGCATGCAAATAGGTTTAAGATAAAAGTAGAAATGCTGATAACAAGGGCACATTCCTCCCAGATAGTTGCTAGTCCTTCACCATACAAGGGCCATATGATTCGTTCGTACGTGCAGCTTAGAAACATCACTGAAACACTACTAAACACAAGCCTTTTTGCAAATGCATCAATATCTCCAAGCTAATATCACGCATACATGTCAAGCCAACAATTTTTATCCCTATCACATATAATTCTAGGTAGTATTCCCAACACAAAAGAGCACCTGAATAAGGAGGGCATGAAGGTAGTAGTAACATGAGTACCAAAGGTGCCTTGCCTATATGCCCAATTGGTACGCAAAGAACCTTTCATTTGCTTCCCACAAGATGCATATGCTCGCATCGGAAACCCGAGCTCAATCATCACCTTGAGAAGCTTGAAGAGCTCACGCCCCTATGACATGGGAGGCCGTGGGAGATTAAGCTTCACTGACCTTCCTTTCCTGCTTCTGTATCAGAGGCAACAAACAATCTCACATAAATCAACCAAAATGTCACAAGGGGCTTTGGTAGCACATGCTGAAGTTTCTCAAGAGAATCCTCTCAAAAACAGATCTCCATGAACAAAAACAAGATGTGGCAAAATATGCTGGTCCGGCGCGCAACAACAGAGGCAAATGCAGAGGCCAACATTCCAAAAACCAGGAAGCCAAAAAGGGGCCCAATCAATCTTGTTCTTTCCCTTCACCACAATTCAAATCAAAATTTTCCCGGTGCTGCCCCATTAAATCTCCGCTGCTATTCAAATCCAATCCATTTCCCTGTCTGGATTGTGAAGGGCAAATCTGCAATGAACCTGAAGTTCCAACAATTGCGCCAGCTTCGTTTGAAGTAGCTATGCTAAAGAAATCTTCTGGACATAAGGCTGCTCTTCTAGGGGCTGGCCTTTTTACACCGTAATGACTCCTCATCAAATTCTCTCTCTCTTCGTTCATTTTGCCATGCCCAAATCCTCCCTGCCATTCAGGTTCCTGGTGATGCAAAGCATGTGAGTCGAGCTCTCTAACCACCACATTCGAAGGCACTGGAGTAATTGATGACCTCCCATCCAAAGAGTACCTACCTGCTTTTAAATCACCATCAGTCAACTTCTTAGTCTCTTCATTGCTGCTCTGGCTTAGCCCCCGATGCTCATGGGATACCTTGCATCTCTTTCTATCATGCATTTCAAATCCTCTGCTCAAGGCATCATCGAAGCTTTCAGGAGAGCTGGGGCTAGTGAGGCAGCTCTCCGGACAATCTTTCATCCCCATTAAGACATTCTTAACTGGGTGCTCTTCTGAGATTAGTGCAAAGCTTGAGCTCAAACATTCAGCTGACATCCTATTAGCTAAGTCTGAAAGTTCTGCTCGAGCTGCCTCAAGTTCAATGCTCGCAACACTCTGGCCAGAAAGAGTCTGTTGAGCTTTTTCCAGAATGGATTGAAGGTACTTGCCTTGTGCTTCGATGCGTAATTGCAAGAGTCTTTGCACCTGGCGAATAAACACACCCACATGTAACAATGAGGCACTCGATAAAACACGAGACAACAGAAATCGCATAAAATACAAACAGTAAATTAAACATGTGTAATAGCATCAAAGCATCCTAAAGCTTCGTCTGATCTGATCACTGTAAGGGTCAATGCTAAGCCACCCAACTGCACATCAATTCAAAAATATTATGCCGCTTTCAGCTTACCTCCAGCTGGTCTCGAAGCTTTTGCTGAACTTCCATTTGGAGTCTTAACGCTTCAGATATCTGAACACTGCTGCAGAATCCTACTAACATATTAGCTGACAAGACGCTATACGTCATGCCTGTGTGAAAGATACTATAAGCCAAGCTCTGCTTACTTGGAGTCATCTCGTCTTGGTAGCGTCTGGCCACAGCTTGAGACATGACAAATAGACTCTTCGACAAGATCTGATAAAGAGAAAACAACAATTTGGAACAAGACTTTTAGATAGATCCATGCTTTAAGACCATAACTAATGAAGAAATAATCAACAAAATAGAGAGCAACGTATAAAACAAAATACGAAAACACAAAATAGGAAAGCATAATACCATGCCTTGCCACTTCTGGTTGAGTGTCCCTTTGTGGTTGCTTCCCGAGTCGGTACTTCTAATAAAATGAACACAAAATTTCCTCAGAACGGTGACACAAGGGAAGTTCCAGACAATCTCATTTCTAGAAATTGCAGAAGCCACATCCTCACATCTCAGAGCGCAAAATAAAACCTGCAGATGGCTCTTCAAATGATACAAAGTTAAACCCTTCACATTCATCGCCTTCATGACAGATTTTGGAGTGGCCTCTGCATTAAAATCACTTGTTAGTCTTTCAATATATATTGAGTGCATGGTAGCCATAAACAGATACATCTAGATTGCTCTTAGCCTAGTCTTGTTTTGCTATTTCTGCAAAATATGAACACCCCCACATCGTGAAAGACTTAAACAAACCCATATTTCTAAGAGTTCTATGCAGAAACATTTGCACAAACAAATGCCATGACAAAGAGCTGACAAGCAAAAAGTAAAAGTATGAATCTAGAAGCATGGTGCACATAGAGTCAAGCTTATCAGAATGGTGTGGCATTTCTTCAAAAATCACGCACATTACTATGACAACACATTACAATGAATGCAATGGGAAGCCGTAGACTGCTATGACAACACATTACAATGAATGCAATGGGAAGCCATAGACTTACTGTCAGCCCCTCCAAGCTGCATGACAGCATCAACAAATCTTTTGTGAAGCTCGGCAGTCCATCGCAGGCGGGGCTTGGGATCTGCAGAAAGAATGACTCCTGTACCTACCAAGGAATCACCTTCTTGCATTTGACTGACAACTGGTTGCACATAATGTGGTAATGTTCCCCTGCCACCTGCAAACCTCTCAATCTGATGCATTCCCTGCATACAACTAAAGCTACTAAGCATTCACCAAGGATGGCTACATCACAACAACGTGTTACAGGGCCATACCCCTAAGCAAACCATAAGAGCTCAAAGACACAGAAATTCAAGGTGCCCCAAAAGCATGTGTGCCCACAATCAGATCTCATATCTGTGAAGCCAAGTGTTTGAAAGAAAACCAGAGTTTGAATAGAACAAAACGAAAAGCATGAAAAGAAGTTGATTGCCAAGGTACAAGTTGATTGTCAGGGTTTTGCATTTCTGATCACAGGAAATACATTAAACATGAGCTCCTTTAATTAATGCAATCATCAGCGTGTTGTTGCTAAAACAGAAATTAACTACTACCAGACATTAGCGAATAACTAAACTGCAAGGACAAGATCATTACCTAGATGATGAACGGAATGAGCAGCTTATTTCGGTATTTGATTAAGGGTTCAATCCCAGTAGGCTCTCTCTCTCTCTCTCTCAAGCAGTGACGATTTTTAGAAGCTACTGAGCTGAGATGACCACCGCCGCCCTTATCCAAGCAAAATGAGTTGAAAACTGTGCACAGAATGGCAACGATCGTGACCCAAAAGAAGCCACTCAAGCTTCCATGGAAGCTGCATATATAATTATACAGAGAAGAGCCTGCCTCCCCCAGAATACACACAGGCAGGCGAGCGAGAATATGCGAAAAACTGGCAGCAGATTAAAATATTTAGAGTATGATTTTATAGACTCAAAATGGGAAGGGAGCACATCTGTATTCAATCATCTCGCAAAAGGACACCATAACATTAAAGCTTGGAATATGCCATTTTAAAGGGGGATTCTCACATTGAAATTTGAGCCCGCTTTTGGCTTGGCCAATAGTAGTGTAGTAGTTAAGTTGACGAGTTGGTAGGCGCCGCCTCCGACGGTGGCACCTCTCTCTCTCTCTCTCTCTCTCTCTCTCTCTCTCTCTCTCTCTCTCGTTCGGCTATGCCACGAGGCTCGAGGGACCCAAATCTTTCCCCCTTTTATAATAGTATAGATATAGATGTTGGTGTCAATATGGCTCCGGTAACAATGTCGATTGAGAGCTCCAACCTTCTATTTACAGTGCCAATGATGGCATGAAGGTGAGGTGTAAGTCTAGTGACATCGAGCCAAATGTGGATATCCCTAAAGCTACGAGGAGCTAAAGCCCCTCTTGTACAAACCCGCGCTTGCTTCCCTCCTCTGTCAAAATTGGATTCAAGCGACCCCATAGGCTTGTGCTTTTGTGCCGACATGTAGAAATTGGTTAATCCTTTATTATTGGAGATCTACTTCTAGCCAAACCCCAATCCAATCAGCCTTTGGGTCCAATTACTGAAACCAGATGCTTTTGGACACTTCTTTCTGCTTTTGAAGCGAAGCTCTTATAAAATCAAGGCTATGCCTCAATTGTAGACAAATCTTTAGTCTGGTCACACACAATTCTAATCTATCTTTGATAATGATAAAGAAATATTGCCAAAGGCCAACACTCTCTCGGGAAACTACACCTCTCTTGTGTCATTTACAAAGTGCAAGTGCGCTCTTTTCAATTGTATTCAAGTCTTTTTGTTGCAGTTTTACGTGTTCTAAAGAATGACGTGTCTGTGACGATTGAATTGAGTCGTATCAAAACTCAACCTTCTTCTTGTTCTCACAAGAAGAACAATCACTTTTGATGGAGGTCGATCCAACTCCTACGTTGGCAAAGAGAACCAATGGAGCTTCATAGAACCCTCCTACTTTTGAGACTCCAACGAGAATATTTGTTGGCCCTTGTTTAAGTAATATAGACTGCTATTACTTCGAAGCAGTATACACTTTATGTGGAAGGTGAAGAGCTCCAAAACCTTCATGAGATTTTGGTATGTACTTTACCTCGATTGATACCATCTTCTCAACCTCAAGCATCTTTCGCGGCATCTCTCTGTTCCATTGTCCACCAATGTCCATGGAATCTTTGCCTCCTTAGATGCCTATTACTCAGTTTCGGGACTATAAATTTTTCTTCCTCTAGTTTCTACTCCTCTTGCTCCTTCTCCACATTCTTCTTTGATGAGAGATACTTTTCACACCATGGCCAACAAAAATTGTATTTTGCAAATCCCTTTTGCCTTTACTGCTTTTTTAAGGGGAATTTTTCTTGTGTTATTATCTTCATAAGTTCAACATTGCCTCAAACCTCCTCGAATAAACAAGGTTTTGGAATCACCAAGTAAATAAGAAAGGCATTACATCCTAAACACATACAGATTTGAATGTTGAATAAAGGGGCATTGAGCTCGGGCTTCTAGACATGGTCAATGACCGACTCATTGCTAACTTCACTAATTATTCTATTACTCTTAGGTTGGGTTCACATCGAGGCGGTGGAAGAGAGCCTCCAAAAGTAGCTTTTCCGGGTGATAGAGTTACATAATGCGCACTTCCGCCACCCATTTGTTCACATAGAGGGTGGAAGAAAAAGTCACTCGATTTTCTTCCGCCGGCTTGTGTGAACATTGGGCGGCGGCAGAACAAAGAGTGAAAGGTAGAAGCATTTAGCATTTGCATCAATAAAGCATAGTACAAACCATAGCATAAAAATTATTAAAATGAATACATTTGTTACAAAAGCTCTAACTTGAAGATGATGATGAATCTACTTCCTCTAAAGCCTCATTTCCAAAAAATTATTGGACATTCATCCGTACATGTTCTTTGTACATTGCCTTTGCAATATTGTCCCGCCTCTCGGAGCCTACTTCAAGGTCATTGGAACCTCCTTCATCGCTGCGTTGTGCACGCTCCATAGCCTCCTCTATTCCGACATCCCGTGTTTTCGTAAGCTCCATCATGGGTGTAGCACCTGCTCTTCAATCCTCTGCCGCACGTCCACCGTGACCCGCCAATTCTGCTTCTGCCTCCCGCACCCACTCCATATCAAAAGATTCTCCATGGAAAATACAAAGGTTGTGAAGCACAAGACAAGCTGCTACAAGATCTGGCACATAACGTAGATTCATGTCACATCTTTTTAACAAAAATTCTAAACCTTGCCTTCAACATTCCAAAAGCTCTCTCAACTGGCATCCTTGTACTTGATTGAATGAAACTCCAGTAGTACTTGAGAAATGACAGCCCTTCCTTGCACCCTTTGAAAGGCACTAGCATATATGGCCGTGCAAGATAAGCACAATCAAAAACTAGATAGTAGTTGCCTAGTTCCCCTTTTGCACATCTTTGTCCTAGCTCACTTCTAGTGAAATTCAAGGAGTCATGCACTGATCTGGCCCATCCAACATCAAAATTCCATATTGAACTAGCAGATACGGTTAGTTGCAGCAAAATAGAGTGGAAACCTTTTCGATCGAAGTAGTCGACATGGTTGTCCCTTGGTGCAATGATGGGAATGTGCGAACCATCTATCGCACCAACAACAAAGGGGGTTCCTCTTGCTGCTCAAACTCACGCGCCAATGTCGCAAGTCGAGAGCTTGAAGGCCATCTGATGTACATATCCCTAAGGCCAGATTTCACGATTGCCTTGCAAAAATCAAGTACAATTCCACAAGATGTACTTTTGGCACATCCATAAGTGTCACCAAGGCCCAAGAGTCCATCGCCAGTAGCAAGTCTAGTAAGAGCGATGGCTACTCTATCTTCTATTGGCACAGTCTTGCAAAAGTTTGTGGATTTCTTCTGCATGAAGGGTGCAAGCTTCGCACAAAGGTAATTGAAGGTTTCTTTGCTGACCCTTAGACGGCACTTGAACATGCTAGCATTGTAAGCACTTAGGGAGACAGCATCGAACAAAGCCTTATGGATGTATGCCCACGCTCGCCGTCGTTCATGGCCCCTCCTTGGGTTGGCGATCTTCTTGAGGCTTACAGATCGTGCCATGCTCTCGCAAACATGCAACCAAGTTTGCACTATGGACTCATCATTGCAAAAGCTGGGCTCCTTTAGCAATTCATAAATGTCTAAAGAACACAACCATGCACAATAGAGAGCCATTTCCTTGGATATGGCCATTGAATCCTGCAATCGTTGAAAGGGTACAAGATATTTAGTTCACGGTCTGCTATAATTTATTGCATTTTTTTCAAACTTTGAAACCTTGAGACATTTTCATACACTTCGGAAGCACAACAATAAAATCTGCAAGCTTTGGATGCTTTGACAAATTACAACAAAACTCAGAAAAAACATAGAAGCTGTGAAACAAGGAAAGCCTAAAACTACTTGTCACCCCCACTAGACTCCTTCAAAAAATCACTCATAGTCATGCACATAGCAGCTAGTATATTGATCCTCTCCTTCTCCAAGGCAATATTCTGGCTAGCGGTCTCCTTGAGATGCTCCAAGAGAAGTTTCCCTGTACGAGCCATCTTGGCCAAGGACTCCTTGTACTTCGGAGCGACTTTCCGACTTGAGGACATGGTGGGAGCAAAACAAATGATGAAGTCTAACTCTAGTGATTGTTGCAAGAGTGAAGGGGTTTTCCACCATCTTCGTTTGTTGTTCTCTCTCTCTCTCTCTCTCTCTCTCTCTCTCTCTCTCTCTCTCTCTCTCTCTCTCTCTCTCTCTCTCTCTCTCTCTCTCTCTCTCACACACACACACACACACACACTCTCTCTCTCTCTCTCTCTCTACAAGTGCAACAAGTGGTATCAGAGCTAGAGTTTTGGCTTGGCATAGATGGATTTGCCAAAGCATAGGAGTTTGTGAGAATGAAATGGGAACTTGAGAGCTCAATTTAAAGAGAAATCATCAGCACTCGAGCATTTTTTGGAATTCTGCAAGCAGATTCCTCTCTCCTAAGCGTGTGTTGGCATCTTTTCCATCCCTCTCTCTCTCTCTCTCTCTCTCTCTCTCTCTCTCTCTCTCTCTCTCTCTCTCTCTCTCTCTCTCTCTCTCTCTCTCTGAATTCTCTCTCTGAATTTTCCCCTTGGCAACACTCCTCGGTCAAACATTGTAGCACCATCATTGTTGCTCCTTTTTTCTCTCTCCTTGTCCTCCATCGGTCTCTCTCTCTCTCTCTCTCTCTCTCTCTCTCTCTCTCTCTCTCTCTCTCTCTCTCTCTCTCTCTCTCTCTCTCAAAAATTGCAAATTTTTAGAAAATTGCAAAAAATTGCAGAAATTGAATACGCCATGTATGCTTAATGCGGGAACATGTAAGCATAATGTGGAAGCACGGGTGCGTGTAGATCTCCGCAACATTTCGTCTCGTATGTTAGTAACTACCAACCATGAGGGAGCACAATGATAAGCCCGACCCCTTAGAGGACGCAGTCCAAAAGTGCAAAGAAGAAATGGTTGAGACCATTAACAAGATCAACCGCCACCTATTAGGTACAATAAAACTACTCGAAGATCGCATTTTGGCCCAAGAAAGCAAGATCGCTGCATTGGGAAGAAATTGTGTCACTCAAGAGGGAGCTTGCTGAGGCACAATCACGAAATACACTTGAAGAAGGAGAATTGCAACCTTCAGTAATAGAAGAGCTCAACACGATCAAAGAGCAAGTGCGATCCATCAAAGAGGGGGAAGAGCAGCACAAAGAAATGACGACCTCTTGGGTGGATGTTATTACAAAGACTCAACAGAAGGCATATGAGGCCGAGAAATGGATTGAGGTTGCCAAGAAAGGGAAAAGCAAAGAAACAACAACGTCCACACCCAACATGATAAACCTGACACTAGAAGAGGAGCAAAGAAGGCGTGTGCACTCTCTACATGTGAGAATTTGCGGCCTTAAAGACAAAGATAATGCGGACGAAGAGGTAAAAGAACTCATGGCTTTGATGGGGGTTCATGAGCCGATGCACTCAAGAGCATGGAGAGTGGGCAACAAGAAAAATGGGAGCAAGGGGGAAACCTTGAAAGAAAGGGCACTCATCCTTTGTTTTTCCTCCATGGAAGCGAAGAAGGAGTTTATGAAGAAGAGACCAACTCTTAAGAAAACGGGCATCTTTCTCGGGGATGATCTCACCCTCTCACAGATTGCTCATATGCAGGAGGTAATGCCAGAGATTAGAGCGGCAAGGAAAAAAGGTAAGATTGCTCTTACTGAGATGGGAGAGTGGTAATATTGGAGCCACACTACACATGACGATGTGAGACCTATGGGACCACACTCAAAGTTGCTTCTTGGAATTGTAATGGATCCATGCGTCTTGATGTGGGTGCTTTTGAGGAAAGTTTTATTGGGAGAGGCATCATCTTCTACTCTGAGACACATCAGGCCCCTGGGCAGACTATGCCTCACATTAGTGGATACAGATGGGAGACCGCGTGTAGACAAGAGACACAATCAGAGCACGGAGGGCGAGGCTCAGGAGGAGTGGCAGTGTTATTCAGGGAGGAGTTGCAACCATTGATACATATCGCTCGCAAGGATGAGCAAGCTAGGTACATGTGGGTGAGACTAAGAGCAGAGACAGATAGATACCTTTACGTTGTTATTTGCTACTTTCCCCCGAGTACTTCAGTGTATGCACCACCCAGAGGACTGTCCCCCTTTTCTATTTTGGATGATGACATCTTGGAGTTCTCTAGAGATGGTGAATCATCATTTTAGGGGACTTCAATGCTAGGACAACCCATCATCAGATAGTTTTTTATAAACTTCAGAGGAGATGCTGAGAGAGCTGGATGTTGCAGAGACGGGCCTATCCAGACTACCACAGGATGGGGAACATACTGAGTATGGATGACACTTGATAGACATGGGCACTGCACATGGATTGGTCATCTTGAATGGCCTACAGAGATTTCTCGATGCGGGGGGTTTTACATGCTTTCCACATAGACATGGAGCTAGCACATTGGATTATGTCATGGCACAGCCGAGTCTCATCTCTAGTATCCATGATCTCACGATTGGACCCAGACCTATTGGTGTGGCAGTGGATAATGCTCTTGTGTCGTTGACGATCTCTTTCCAATTTAGTGTAGCACATAGGCCACAGGCAGCAGTCCCTACTCGCTACACTTTCATGCGGGAGACAGAGTGTATATACATAGATGGGATCTACAGATGCATGTGTACAGAAGAGCCAGGGCGACCTCTGGAGGAGCTTACTACTATATTGACACAGACATTACATGATGTAGCAGCAAAGGCATACCCACACACACAGCTTGAGCAGAGACGCCATTCTGGGAGCATGCCCCAAAACAACTGGTATGATGAGGGATGCCGCGAGACTAGAGCTAGACTTCAGAGGGAGGTGCTTTTGGGGGACATCACTCATAGACAGTCACAAATTGACTTCTGACACCTAGTGCGGCGGAAGAAGAGGGCATTTTTGGCTCGCCTAGAGCAAGACCTATACCAGCTATTCTTGAGTCAGGACTCACGTGAGGCATGGCGGCTCTTTCATGAGCCCCCCCCCCCCCCCCCCCCCCCCCCCCCCCCCCCCCCCCCCCCCCGCCATTACCTCTACAGAGGCCTGGGGCCAGTATGCGTCATCTCTGTACACAGTTCCTGGACAGCCGTCCCTTCTCGACCCCCCCGATCCATGTCCCCACACATGTACTTTTTTCACCGCTGAGATGGTGAGGAAGGCCATTGACAGGATGAGGACTAGGAGAGCATATCATGATCGCTTGGTGGCTAAGCACTTCATGCATGCCAGATATCTACTAGCAAAGCTTCTAGCAGTTATGTTTAACCCTGCCATGTGTGAGGGCTTGCCTGATACTTGGATCCTATCTACTATTGTCCCTATCTTCAAGTGAGGAGACCCTATGGAGCCTCGGAATTAACACACTATCATGATCGGACACACATTGGCACGGTTGTATGCATCCATTCTTGAGTAGGAGCTGAGCAAATGGGCACAGAGAGAGAGAGAGAGAGAGAGAGAGAGAGAGAGAGAGAGAGAGAGAGAGAGAGAGAGAGAGAGAGAGAGAGAGAGAGAGAGAGAGAGAGAGAGAGAGAGAGAGAGAGAGAGAGAGAGAGAGAGAGGATACTCGCAGCCGGGCAGGCAGGGTTTAGGAGAGGTTTTTCTACTCTTGACCATATCTTGACACTCAGAGCCATCATTGAGGAGGGCAGATCACTTTGGAGACGGATCTATTGTAGCTTTGTGGACTTCCACAAAGCATTTGACACAATACCCAGAGCTAGATTGATGCACAGATTACAGGAGATGGGAGTACCCACATAGCTCATTTGGGGGGTCATGGCATTATACAGGTCATTAGTGGGGCATGTACCCACCTCAGAGGGCCTATCTACAGCGGTTCACTCCACTATTGGAGTGAAGTAGGGTTGCCCGCTCTCTCCTACTCTGTTTGGTATGTATGTGGATGAGGTTTCTGACTACATTGAGAGAGATGGTGATAGAGGTGCACAGCTGGCAGGGAAATGGATTCCACTATTGTTATATGGGGATGATATTGTGTTGATTTCCAACTCTCCGGAGGGGATGCAACGTCACTTGGATGCTTTGCATAGGTTCGCCCATGAAAGTGGTTTGTCTATCAACCTTGGCAAAACCAAGGTCATGATATTTAATACCACCCCACAGTGGATCAGGAGGACAGTGCCCGCATTCACATATGGCCAGGAGACAGTGAAGTATACATATGCTTACACTTACCTTGGAGTGGTTTTCAGTGGACCAACATTTTCATTGAGGAGAGCAGTAGAGACTAGACTGACCAGAGCCCATGCAACATTAGGTGGAGAGGATGTGTTCACATGTTCAGTTTCAGGAGCCTCGGACGAAGCTCTGTCTCTTTGACACTTTGGTGGCTTCTGCATTGCTCTATGGAGCTGAGATTTGGGGACCTTCATTGGACCATCGCGGGAGGACAAGTCGCACTGATGGATGGGGGTACATGGAGAAGCCACTAGTCTCTACGATCTCGCGGCTCATTAGAGCCAAGGCTTCAGTACCACGTGCCATTATCCGGGCAAAGCTAGCTGCCTCCCCACTAGTGGTGGAGGCGCTCACCAGATCTAACTCCTTCATACACCGCATGTGGGAACTCCCCAGAGATAGATATGCCCGCCTTGCACTTGAGTCCTCTTGATAGTTAGCCATGCAGGGAGATACGGCATGCTGGTATGGGGAGATGACATCATGGTTTCAGGCACATGGGTTCAACATAGACAGATTGCCCCCCTTCCAGTACTCACTGGATGCACCCTCTTTGACTCTTACACAATCCGAGATCACCAGGCTCATCTGCCAGGACCTGACTCAGCTAGACACTAGGAGGACATGGATCTAGCCAGCACAGGAGTTGGGCACGAAGATGGCTTTCTATAGAAAGCATCTTCTCCATCTTATGAAGTACGATTTTGTGATGAGGCCAAGATACATGGACACCCACTTGTCTCATGGGATATGATGTGTTATTGGCCAGATACACACATCTTCACACCAGCTACAGATCGAGACTCGGAGATACAGTGGAGTACCGGCAGAGGCCAGGACATGCCTCCTATGTGACATGGAGCCTGAGACAGAGTTGTACTACACATGCCATTGCCCTGTCTACTACGAGATACATGGCCGCTTCCACTGCTTGTTCAGAGAGGGCTTCGGACCACTCTCCAGAGTCATGAGGTACGAGGATCAGAGATGCTTGGGTCTATTTTTTCTCGAGCTGTGCAGACACAAAGAGAGCCTGATGAGGGGAGAGGCTAGCCAATCTCAGAGACGGATTGCAGACTTCTTTAGAGCAGACACTGGGTACCCGGAGGAGCTACTACCACGAAGATCTCTTCGTCTCACACTAGAGGCACACTAATTGAAAGAGTGACTGAGCTAGGGAGATCCAGATGCCCACGACTGTGGAGGACTACATAGCATCGATGGAGGCTGCATCAGAGGATTCGGATCACTTTGGCCCGACATGCACGATGCCTGGTTAGGCTATTGACCATGGAGGAGATTGATGACATCCGCCAACGACCGATGCTGGATCTTTTGTGATTTAGCTATCCCACCTAGCTGCTTAGCTCACACATAGCAGTTTAGGATTCCATAGTATTTTATTTTATATAGTCCAGCCCAATGTTGTCAACGAGTGTGATGTACTACTTTCCAGCACTTGAGGGGTAGGATGAAGTTGGCCTGCCAGTTTGAGCTGTTGGTATAATCCATAAGAGATCAAATTTGCTTGAGCTCCAGAATCAAGCAAGGCCGCCGATTCAACTTGATTGCTACCCACTTGTTGAGATGTCGAGCTCTACATCTTGAGCTGGCATCCACTACGTGTCTTGGCCGCTTACGGCATTTACTCACTGGCACGTTAGG
Organism: Adiantum capillus-veneris; assembly: GCF_014529385.1. NCBI lineage: Eukaryota > Viridiplantae > Streptophyta > Polypodiopsida > Polypodiales > Pteridaceae > Adiantum > Adiantum capillus-veneris. The sequence continues at coordinate 55,772,608 of NC_140952.1, read as the reverse complement.
TGACCGACACGGAGGATCTCTGCCAGTGATTCTACAGCTGGACTACACTTATAGTGCCAGCCTAATACGCTTCTAGAGTGTTCACACTTAGTGACCGCATGTACATATGTGCTACTTTTCAGCTTTAGCACTTAGTCATTTTTGTTCTCTCTTTTCTGTGCGAAGAAGAAGAATCTTTCCATATCTGTGTGCTTTGTGCTTGTCTTGTGTAGCTCTCTTGCATCCTCTTTCTTTACATGGTATTAGAGCCTAGTGCAGGCAAGAGAGGCTAAGAGAGCAAGAGCATCACAATCCCTTCGTTCAGTATCCAAAGTGCAGTACACAGAGATTTATTGTACAAGTACAGTGGTTGTATGTACGCTTGATTATGGACACTCGTTGAGTGTAGAAAGCGTTACAGGTACCACGATAGCAGGTTCAACAGATTTGCAGGTTTTTGCAGATTGCAGCTATTTTGTCTTAGTGCTTCAAGATGTCTGACAGTTTCTGTCAGATTGTCACTGAGAAGCTTGAGAAAAATAACTACCCTGCATGGAAGTTCAGAATAACAAATTTCCTAAAAGGAAAAGGTTATTGGGACTATGTAGAAGGAGACAATGAAAAGGAACCAAAGATTCCCGAGGCAAATGCTACAGCAGAACAAAGGAAAGCTTTGAGGGACTGGCAACAAGGCCAGAGCAAAGTGATGTATTGGCTTTCTATGAGCATCACAGATGGCATGATGGGCTATCTATAGGATGCTGAAACCCCCGCCATTGCATGGAAAAACTTAGGCAAAGTGTTCGAGGTGAACACCAAGGCCAGGAAGCTTCAACTAAAGTCGGAGCTAAATCAGGTTAAGAGGCACAACCTCTCCATCAATGATTATGCTTTGAAGATCAAGAGTATCATCAAGGCTCTTGGATCTATTAAAGTCTCAGTGGAAGATGATGACATTGTCCATGCATGCTTGGATGGTCTAGGAGATGAGTATGTACATTTCAGGTCTTCCATGAATACAAGAGACGACATCCCCGTGTTCCAAGATTTGATTTCTATGCTTATTCTTGAGGAGAAGAACCTTGACACATCTTCTTCTCATGGCAGAAATAATTCTGAACAGGCCTTCTATTCTAACTCCAACAGAGGTAGAGGTAGAGGTCGTGGTCGAGGCCCAAGGGGTTGCAGGGGCCAATTTCAAGAAGGTCAATCAAATCAAAACAATACAGGTGGCAGGGGAAACCAGTCTCAAGGCAGGGGGAGTCAAAGAGGTCGTGGTGCAGGATCAAGCAGGCAGCAACATACTGCAGATTGCAGAGAATGTTGGACTTGTGGTGAAAGAGGTCACATGTCACGTGACCGTCCAAAGGGAAAAGCAAGTGGAAAGAGAGAACAGGGCAACTATGCATCTACTAGCAGAGATGCAGATGACAACAAAAATGAGCACATGCAACATGTAATGAATACAATGACTGCAGAGAATTCCACCCAAGATGATGTTTGGTATGTGGATTCAGGTGCCTCTAATCACATGACGTCTCGTGGAGAGTGGTTTAGAGATATGCGCAAACTAGATGTGTCAGGCTATGTGCAGACAGGAGATGACACAGCTCACCCCATTGCTCATGTATGGGACATACCTCTAAATACGAAGAGTGGGAAATCAAAGTACTTAGCAGATGTACTTCATGTCCCAAACATTACAAAGAATCTTGTTTCTATTGGACAAATGGTTGAGCAGGGTTTGCAGGTTCTCTTCAATCCCAATGGTTGTTATGTAGAAGATTTTCAGAATGGCTGTAAGCTGATCACAGAGGACAAATGTGTGGGCAGAATGTTTACGCTGAATGTAGACATGCCTGAGGTAAAAGATGCATTATTTGCACAGGGCACAGGTGTTGTGTCTGATGTTGACATTTGGCACAAGCGTATTGGCCATGTCAATGAGCAGAGATTGCGCAGCATGCAATCAAAAAAGATTGTAAAAGGTTTGCCCAAATTCAAGGTGGATGGTATGCATAAAGTGTGTGTAGCATGCCAATTTGGAAAACAGTCAAAGGACTCATTTCCACATGAGCGCAATGTATGTAAAAAGCCACTTGAGGTGGTGCACACAGATGTTTGGGGTCCAACCGATACTGCAAGTATACATGGTTGCAGGTATTATGTCTCTTTCATTGATGACCATACTGTAGCGCGGATAATGTGTCGTGCTCTCTATAGTGTGGGTGCCCCTCAGTGCAATGTGCGTGACAATCTCACTCAAACAAATGAAAACTCTCTCAAACAGAATGAAACATAGAAACAACGGATAACAACACAGAAACAACGGATAACAACACAGAAACAATGGATAACAACAGAGACACAATAGTGGACCAGAACATGTGGACTCGACTAGATCAAAGAACCATGTACAGACTCTAGCGTGGCAGCACACTCTGCTCCAGCCCAGGACTCACAGGTACAAATGGGGTGTCGAGGCTCAGATGTGCAGGGATGGTGAAGCAGTGCTCTGTGTAAGACTTCCTCTAGACGACTACGTGCAAGATAAGATAGAATTGCCCCAAACACGACTACTCATATGTACAACCATAAGAGCCACCAACGGCCCATAAATGTCCAGCCAGCTAAGTCTATCTCCAAACTGAGTGGTGGTGGTGACCTGGCCACGATGTCCACTAGACCACCGTAGGTACCCTACCACATGTCACTCCCAGCCCAAAGGGTCCGTCCAGTGTGAACCAGACCAACTGTAGCTAACTGTCCAACTGCCTGTCCTGTGAAGTGACACTGTAGCGTTGCTACACATACAAGGAAAGTATGGGTCTACTTCATGCGTAACAAAAGTGAAGTGTTTGGTCACTTTCAAGACTTCAAAGTCATGATTGAGAAGGAGACAGATATGAAAATCAAGACACTGAGGTCAGATGGAGGGGGAGAGTACTTCTCCAATGCTTTTTCAGGTTTTCTGCGAATGCATGGTATACGCAGGCAGTTTACATGCAGATATACTCCACAACAGAATGGGGTCGCAGAAAGGAAAAACAGGCACATTACAGAGGTTGCACGTGCATTGATGAATGAGAAGAACATGCTTCATCATTTCTAGGCTGAAGCTGTAAATACAGCTGTGTACATTATGAACAGGACACCTACAGCTGCGGTGCATGATGTAACACCTGAGGAAAAGTTTACAGGTACAAAGCCTCATTTGGCACACTTGAAAGTGTTTGGCTGCAGAGCTTACGCGCATGTACCAGATGAGTTGCATAGGAAATTGGATCCTAAAGCAGAGAAATGTATTTCTGTGGGATATTCCCTTGAACAAAAGGGGTACAGGTGCTACAATCCTACTACACAAGAATTACGAGTGAGCAGAGATGTAGTCTTTGATGAGATGAGTAGCTGGTACAGTAATGCACATGGCACTATTGGGGCTGATGTAAAAGATGATGTGGTTGTACAAAATGTGAGGCCATAGTCACAGGTTTTGAGTGGACCACAAGAGTCCTCTTCTCGTGGCTCTGTTGAGAAGCCATGGAATGGTGGACTACGTACGCAGGTTACTCCACTAGCAGGTATAGGGAATGTATCACGAAAAGGTAAGAAAAAGGTAGATGAACCTCCCTTTATGACTGATGCATCATTAGGGTTTTCACATGTAGACATGGATTCAGATGGTTCTGAACAAAGTCTTGATGAGGAATTTGGAATTCCGGCTTTCAGGACACCTGGTGTAAGGAAAGTACAAGAAGATGTTAGAGGGCAAAGGAGTGACCCATGACCGCGCAGATCTAACAGAGTCAGAAATCCAGTTCAGAAATTGACTTATGATGGGTATCTAGCGCATCACCAAGCCTACATGGCTAAGGTGATACAGGATGTGGAGCCCACATGTTTTGAGGATGCAGTTGGAAATGTGCATTGGGATGATGCAATGAATGAAGAGATGGCTTCATTGGAAGCAAACGACACATGGGAGTTGGTGCCATTGCCAAGTGGCAAGAAAGCTATTGGCTGTAAATGGGTGTATAAAACCAAGCATAAGGCTGATGGTAACATTGAGCGTCACAAGGCAAGGCTGGTCGCAAAGGGTTATGCACAGACGTATGGCATAGACTATGAGGAGAGCTGTCATAGCAGTGGCTGCATCTAGAGGATGGATTATGCATCAAATGGATGTAAAGAATGCCTTCTTGAATGGTGAGTTACAAGAGGAAGTGTATATGGATCAGCCACCTGGTTATGTCGATCCAAGTTACCCAGATTATGTATGCAGACTTCTCAAAGCTTTGTATGGTTTGAAGCAGGGCTCTAGAGCATGGTATGACAGGATTGCCAAGTACCTTGTCAGTATTGGTTTTAGGAGAGCTCATGCTGATCATTCACTCTATGTACGTGAGAGTGATGTGGGGATTGTGGTCATTACCATATATGTAGATGACCTTATTATTGTGGGTGACAATGCTATGGAGATTGACCATGTGAAGGGTCTTCTCAAACAGGAGTTTGAAATGAAAGATTTGGGCGAGTTGCACTACTTTCTTGGCATTGAGGTGATCAAGACTCGATAGGGTGTATGGCTGTCATAGAGACAGTATGCTTTGGACATGTTGTCAAAGTATGGTATGGATGATTGTAAGCCAATTTCTATTCCCTTGGATGTGAATGCAAAGCTGAGTGCAGAGAAGGGTGATGTTGTTGAGGATGTCAAGATTTACAGGAAGATTGTGAGTAGTCTAATCTACTTGACTATCACGAGGCCAGACTTGAGCTACACAGTAGGCTTGGAGAGTCAGTTCATGCAGCTTCCGAGGAAGCCACATTTGGATGGAGTACGATGTACACTTCGGTATGTGCAAGGGACTCTTGACTACGCATTGTTCTATGCAGCAGATGCGCCATTAGCATTCTATGGGTATACAGATGCAGATTGGGCAGGTAGCATTGTTGATAGGAGATCTACGAGTGGCTTCATGTTCTCTTTTGGGAGTGCTGCTGTTACTTGGAGCAACAAAAAGCAGCCTACGGTTGCTTTATCGAGCACAGAGGCCGAGTACAGAGGTGGAGCAGTTGCGGCGTGCGAGGTAGCTTGGCTACGCACATTACTTGAGGACTTGGGAGTGCAGGTGGACTAGCAGATTGTCATCCATTGTGACAACCTCAGCAGCATGCAGTTGGCTAGGAACCCAATGTTCCATGCCAGGACCAAGCACATAGAGGTCCATTACCACTACGTTCGAGAGCGAGTGTTGGTGGGCGACATCGACTCGGTCTACGTCAGCACAGAGGAGCAGATAGCGGATATCTTTACCAAGGACCTTGGAGCTGAGAAGCTTCGACGTTTTCGGACTATGCTTGGACTCTGCGACATGCAGAGCTCGAGGGGGAGTGTTGAGATGTCGAGCTCTACATCTTGAGCTGGCATCCACTACAGGTCTTGGCCGCTTACGGCATTTACTCACTGGCGCGTTAGGTGACCGACACGGAGGATCTCTGCCAGTGATTCTACAGCTGGACTACACTTATAGTGCCAGCCTAGTACGAGCGTGTTCACACTTAGTGACCGCATGTACATATGTGCTACTTTTCAGCTTTAGCACTTAGTCATTTTTGTACTCTCTTTTCTGCGCGAAGAAGAAGAAGCTTTCCATCTCTGTTTGCTTTGTGCTTGTCTTGTGTAGCTCTCTTGCATCCTCTTTCTTTACACCACTTTGACTACAATTATTGGCTCCACTGTGTCTTCATCCAACTACGTTATTCGAATGGCATTGATTCGCAATGATGCTCCACTTTGTTGTTGTTGTCACAGAAGTCTTCGTTTTGCAATGCGTTCTTTTGCTTTTGCTTGAGCTTCCTCTCGTACTCTCTGTTTTTCCTTCATTCGTTGTTTTCCTTGATGAATTTGTTGAAGCATATCCTGTGTGAGTGGTAGATGATATTTCTTCAGTCGACATCCACTAATCCAGTTCGGCATTTCTTCACCTGCTAATGTAGCAAGCTTGACAGCTCCACTTTGTGATAGATCACTAATCACAAAGGGTCCCATCCCTTGCTTTTTAAGTTTCTTGGTATGTTGCTTCAAAGTATAAACAAGTATATAATCACCTGTTTTGAACTCCTTAGTGCGCACATGCTTGTCAAAAAACTCTTTTTGTCTTCTCTTTTTAGCATAGATTGAAGCTACAACTCTCAAGCGGAGTTCATCTAGCTTTTCAAGATCATCTATTCTTAAAGAGAACTCATGCCCTGTCCATTCTAAGCGTTTCGCTACTCGTAGAGTTGGAATTAAAAACTCTATGGGTAGTATAGCATTTAGGCCAAACACCATGTTGTACGGTGTTGTTCCTATCGATGTTTTGTAAGCTACCCTGTATGCCCATAGTGTTGAGTGTAGCTGCTGATTGCAATCTGTTCTTAACTCTGACACTATTTTAGTGAGAACCCTGCATAGTGTTTTATTTGTGGCCTCGGCTTGTCCATTGGCCTGTGGATGGTATGGTGCAGATTTCCTATGTATGACCATGAATTCCTCTAGCAGATATTCAATGACTTCATTAAGAAAATGTGTCCCACGATCACTGACAATTTCTATTGGTAAACCATATCGTACAAAAACATTCTCATACAAAAATTGTGCAGTTGTTCGTGCATCTGCTTTTTGCGTTGCCTTGGCTTCCACCCATTTTGTGAGATAGTTCGTAGCCACAATGATATATTGGGTATGGGTGCGATATACAGGGGGTGAGATAGGTCCCACAAAATCAATGCCCCATTTTTCAAATGCTCTTGCTCCCATCATTGGCCTTAGTGGCATCTCATCCCTCTTTATCGACACTTTGGTGCGCTGACATGCGTCACAAAGCTTTACAAACTCTTCAACATCCATATGCAATGTAGGCCACCAAATTCCTGCGGTCAAGACAATTTTTGCCGTCTTATCGCCTGAAAAATGGCCTCCACTTATTCCGCTATGTGCATGTTCTAGAATCAGCAGGTATTCGCTTTCACTTGCACAGATTCTAAGTTGATTGTCCTTTCCTCGCTTATAGAGTTAGTTCCCAATTAACTGAAAGTCACGCTTTCAACTCTATAGCTTTTTTTCATGCTCTTGTTATGTTCTCAGGAAATGTCCTGGTGGTTAAGTAATCAATGGTATATTGACTCCATACAGGTGCAATGTTTACCTGAAACAATGTCGCGTGATCCACTGGTCGTTTGGCACTACATATAGTACAATTGGTAACATAAGAATGTGTGTCCGCATACATAGTTGGCCAATAAACCCCTAACTGTTTCAGTCTCTGGTGTGTTTTCATTGTTGAACAATGAAATGCACAATCTTGGACATGTGCTTCTACAAGGTAGCACTCGAATTCTTCCGTATTTATACATAATCGTAGGATTTGGTCTAAGCCTAGATGATACAGCCGTCCTGCTATCAACTGGGAAGTTTTTTTTTTTGTCGAATTGTTTGTTGTTTGGATCTGTATTCCGTATTATCAAACCTACTTCCATAAGAAAGAATGCTAACAATTTCCTGAGACCATTTGGGTATCATTTCAATATTGAAAAGATAAGCATCTGGTATGTCATCATCTACTCCTTCAGGAGCTTCCCCGTTGTGTATCCTTGAAAGATGATCCGCTCGTAGATGGGTTTTACCCTTTTTGACCACCACTGTGAAATCAAACTCTAACAATATAATAAACCAGCGTACAATTCTCCCTGTATTGCATGGTTTATTTACCATATACAAAAGAGCTTGATGATCTGTGAAGAACACAAATTTGTTTGCAAGCAAATAATGCCGAAATTTCTTTACAGCATAAATCATTCCTAACCCTTCTCGTTCGGTGGTTGTGTAGTTCTTTTACGCACTGTTTAACTGTCGGCTTGCATAACAAATTGGAAAGTCCATTGTTCCGTCTCCTGGTTGAGCCAGAATACTCCCAATTGCATATGCAAAAGCATCAATGTGAACATGGAATATCTTTTCCCAATCCGGTGCCTTAAGTACAGGTGCTGATATAAGGTTTTCCTTCAGCTTTTGGAATGAAGTTTCACACTCCTCGGTCCAATCGAAATTGGCTAGCAAACGGTACAGAGGTTGTGCGATGACCGCATACATGTATATGAATCTTCGATAATATCCGCAGTGTCCCATGAAGGATTGCACTTGTTAAGCATTAGTAGGCCTGGGTAGGTCTACTATGACTTTGACTTTGTCTAGGTCAGTGGTTATGCCATTTCTTGAGACAATGTGTCCTAAGATGCGGCCTTGCTTAACCATAAAGATACACTTTTCCGGATTAAGGCAGATTCAATATGTCCTGCATTTTTCAAAGACCTTTTGCAAATGGTCAATATGTTCCTCTTGTAGAAGAGAGTGTACACAAAGATCATCCATGTAAATTTCTAAGAATATTCTTTGAACGTGTGCGTCATTAAACTTTGGAAGGTAGCTGGGGCATTAGTTAAGCCAAACGGCATAACTCGATACACATAAATTCCCCATTCTGTGGCAAATGCTATTTTGTGTTGATCCTCCCTTGCAATTGCCAGTTGGTTGTATCCTGAAACCCTGTCCAGAAAGGAATAAGCCCGTTTCCCGGCCACCCACTCAAGTACATGTTCTGTGATTGGCAAGGGATAATTATCCCTTATGGTGGCTGCATTTATCTTTTTGAGGTTTACACACACTCGTAGTTTTTCGTTTTTTTGGAAACTACCACAATGGGTGACACCCAATCTGTATGTTTAATTTCATAGATGAATTCAGCTTCCATCAGCTTGTCAATCTCCTCTTTGATTCGTTTAGCAAATTTGTCATTAGAAGTATAAGGACGTTGTTTGCTAGGTTTTGCATCTGATTTCAAAGGAATTGTATGTTGGCATATCGATGGATCAACTCCCTTGAGATCTTTATAGGACCATGCAAACACATCTTTATACTTCTTGAGAAGTTGTGTTAGCCGTTCTTCTTCTTCAGGCTCTAAATCGTTTGCTATATAGACCGGCTGAGGCTTTTCACCTAGTTCCACGAGGTCTATACTTTTTGCATTTTTTGGCCCATCGTAAGATTCTTGGTTGGTTCTTTCCCTGACTGGTGGCGTCATGATGATTTTTCTGTCCTGGATGGTAAATTTCCGATAGTGTGATGGTACATTCATTTTTCCCTTTTCTGACTCCCCTTTACCACCATCACTATCTTCTTCCGTAGTCCATATCTCACGTAAAGACCGTTTTAGTTCTTGGTATTTCTGTTTACGCTCCAGTTTGGTCCACTCTTGGTCTTTTGTTGTTTCTTTTTTTGATTTTTGATATTTTTGTGATTTTGTTTCTGTTTTAGCTTTTCGTTTCTATTTTATTTCCTCTTGCGTTCTTTCCTTGCGATCTTTTGAGAATCTTCCTGATATGTGATCTTTTACACAATCCTCTGCTTTTACAAGCATCAAATAGTGAGTTTTATCTTTTATCATGGGCATCAGGTTCTTTCTCACTTTATTTCCTGCTCGTTTCCTCCTATAGCGTTCCTGGCGTCTAGGGTGCTGATTAGCAAAATCATAAAACTTGATATTCTCGGTTTCCCTTCCACGCTCACTTGAGGTTTCTGAACACTCATTATCTGCATCATCATTTACTTCCAGATATTCATAGGAGTTATAAAACTCTTCTTGTCCTGGTGGTTCTATCGTCTCATCTTCTCCTGGTATAATGCTTACCGTGTAGTAGGGTAGCACATCATAACCATCCTTATCGCAAAATTTTGTTGTTGGACTATTTGTAATGGTACAAACATCCAATGTTGCTAGTATGTGTTCCCATTCTAGAGGTTCCAAGGCATCTTCAGGAAAAGGTTCCGGAATATACTCCTTGTCCTCTATCGCTCTTTCTAAGACGCATTCCTCCCTTCTTAAGCTTCCACAATGTGAAGCTCCGCACATCCATAGCTCTTTTTGTTGCCCTAACCATGCTGAGAGTTCCGATCCTGCTACTGTAGCTGAATCAAACTCTTCCACAGGTGTTTGGTTCACATCTTTGTAGCTATGGTCTTTCAGGTGTATTTTAGTTGTTGTCTCGCCATGTCTGAGGTATATGTATTCATAATCCCAATCCTGGACCATTTTAATTGTCGCATGAATGGTCGTCCCAAGATGATCTCATAATTGTTCTTTTTGTTGAAATCAACTATTGCAAATGTATGCTCATACTCGATTCCACACGAAGTGACAATTAGTTTTTCTAAAAGTCCTAGAGGCTTCTCCATGAACCCATTTGCCAATTGCAATTTCATTCCGGTAGCTCTTAAAGCTGGTTTTCCCCATTTTTTCCAGATTTCCTTGGTGGCGATAGCAACTCCTACTCCACTATCAAGAATAGCTTTGGAAACTACTCCTCGGAATTCTACTGGTAGCGTAGTGTTTCCATCTTCTCCCTCGCAATACTCTTAATGGTACTGACCTAGCGTTTAGTTGAGACCTGTCCAACTCTCTGATCCCTTCCTGTAGCCTCATTGTGGGGTCTCTTACTCCAAATTTTTCTAGGCATTTACCTACTGTGGTCCACATGTTTGGTCGTAACCTTAGGAGTTCTGCTAATGTGATTGTGCATGCCACCGGGGTGGACAATAACTCATTCAATCCTTGTGAATCCATCACTTTGTTAGAAGAAAGCTTTTGAGATGGGATTGCTCTCACTTTAGACTTGGCTTCATACTCTCTTAGGTAAGAGGGTAAAGTTTTCAGCGAGTCTGGTTGGCTATGCCCTGAACTAATTGATCCCTGGTCTCCCCCTTCTGAATGTATCTCAAAGTTCATTTGTGACCTTGCCTCAAATTCTTCAATAGGAGGTGAGATCACATTCTTCTCTTTTCTCGTGCTATTCATGTGGTTACTCATCCTGTTAGCCTCGTTGGCCTCACGGATTTGCTTCCATAGATCGTCTAGACCGTTACAGGCCTTACCCATTTCTGTCAATGTTTTAGGCTGGAACCTGTCACTTGCCTCATCTGTTGTATTTGGCACTATGATAGGATCTTCTCTGGACTCATAGGCATTAGTGAGTCTTTCTTTTGTTTCTACTTGTTCCTCTAAAGTTGATTGGATAGGGGTTGGAGCTGGTGCCTCATGCCAATTTGCAGGTTTACCCAGAGGGTCTTCCATCAATGATTGAGTTGTTTCAATCATCTTTTTACACATTTCCAACCTATGTTTTTCTATTTCCGCATATGGATACGTCATCCACCTTTGCTCCTGGGTTTGGTTCTTTTTGAGTCTAACTTCATAAGCTTTTAGAAGCGCATCCAACTGCTCATTTATCTTGTCTGCCAGTACAGATCCTCCTGATCCTGCACTTTTGGGCTCTGCTATTTCCTTGGGTGCTATGGTTGCCGTGGTGTGTGAACTTAAGCTAGCTAGATCCTTTAACCGCTCTAATCTATCCGTTGTATGTTTCAACTCCTCGGATAGAGCTGTTTGCTCTCGTTCTTTCCTGGCTTTCATACGCGCCTTTCTAGCTTTCCAAGTGCTTCTCTGATTTTTTGTTTCTGAACTTTGGGCATCGGTTTTTGGTTCTTCAACTATGGGTTCGTTCGTCATTCTTTGAGCTTGGGCTCGTGTCACCGCCTGAATAGGTATGATTGTTTCATTTTCTGACCCTCCACTGGAAGGTACTGTTTCTAGCATGTTCAAGGTGGTTTTTGCTCCTTTGCTCGGGTTTTTAGGACAATCGGGAATCAAATGAGTAACTCCACACTTGGTGCAATATGCGTTGACTCTAATGATTTTATCATGAGGACAGTCTCTTAGCCAATGGTCTCCACCACACTTGTAGCAGGGTCCCTTGGGTTGTTGAGGTGCTCCTTGAGCTCCCCTTTGTTGGTATGCATGTCTTTGTCCGCCCATGGCTCCGTTGGCTATGAACAATAATGTTCGTTCATCTAAGCTATATCTTCCTTCTCCTGCAACTTGTGCAGCTGTTGGTGGTCCTGTACTTCCTATCATGCTCCATGGTTCTGCTGTCGAGGGTTCTTCCGGTGGATAATAGACAGAGTTTGCCGCATATCCATTGGGATCTTCATAATATGCATGCATAGGCACCAAAGCCTTATCCTCTGATTCGGTTACGGTTGGTGTGTATCTTATACCGACTGGTCGTAATCCTGGTAGGGGTGGTTGTTGCCCCAACACTGGTTGTGGTCTTTCTACACCTATAGGTTTTGGTACGTTGCCTGCTTGATACCTAGGCATCGATGGAACTTGAGGAGAAGCTACCGGAGCTTGGGGAGCGTAAGGTCTCTCTCTCGCATATCCCTTGTTATAATAACATTCCTCGGTCCCATGGTTTGTCCATTTTTGTTCAATAGCACACCACTTGGGCTGTTTAGCCTGGGGTTTGGCGTACAAGTTAATCTTTTTTAGCACTTCATCTACAAACTGCTCTTGGTTTACAGCTACTTCTCCTTTCGGTGTTGTCTTAGAAGACTTGCTTCCACTTTGTTGTGAAGATGAATCGTCGTCAAGGTCCTTGAACTCCCCCTCTTTGTAGATTGCACAATTATCCACAAGGTAAAGAGCCTCCTTGGTCAATTCATTCAACGTCGTGCTTCTCTTCATATGTAAGTCTTTTTGGAGATCCGCATTCCTTAGTCCTTGGATAAATATAAGCATAAGTCTGGACTGAGTGGGCAGTTCTTCCATAGGACAGAACTTAACATATCTTTTTAGTCTTAGGGCTGCCTTTCGTACAGATTCCCCATCTTTCTGTTTGAATTTATGGATTTGTGAGACGGTATTATGAGTTATCCCCCTTTGTGAGAATTCCTTAATAAATTCGTCAAACACTTCCTCCATAGACTCAAAGTCTCTACGCTCTACAGAGTCAAACCAAGTAGCAGCGTCATCCTCTAGGGTTAGTCCAAACCTTGCAAATTGGGTAGGGAAGTCTAACACCTCTTAGCTCTAATTACACGCACAAAGACTGCTACATGATCTCTTGGGTCTTTGTTTCTTGTGTATTTCTTGCTCACCCATTTTTGCACTTGAGAAGGTCTAATTCTACGATGGTCTACAAACCTCATCATTGGATCTCCACGTCCTAATCGATATACCTACTCAGGTCTTCTGTAGTAGGCTGGTTCCTCTCCCAGTGGTGCTCCTAAGCCATAATTTCTAACAGTTCTCACCAGAGATGGTTCATCTCTTCGAACTCGTTCTATGGGTGACCCTCCCGGCTCTGTTGACCCTTGAGTCTTTGGCTTACTCTCTCCTTGATACCTTGAATAGAGTGGTGGTTCTTGCAAATCCCTTAGCCCTCGTGCGGCTTGATAACCATCTCCGCTTCGGTCTTGTTCCAATGTTGCACTCTGTCAAAGACATGCCTGCAATGATGGCTGGTTTGCTGGTTGGTTTTGGTTGTTGAATGCCTGCAGTCGGGTAGAATGTGAGGTGGCATCATAATCTTCTGAAAAAGGATTCGTCGACTTGCTTGGGGTGTAGGTGGCTCTTGGCACTTCCTCAGGGGCATATGCTGATGCTCCTGGACCTGTTGCCCTTTCTACCTCCTCTAGGAGAATACGTTGGTATTCTCGCCCGTATCTATCAACAAAAACTATACCCTTCCCCATAGCAGTTTCATAAGAGAATAAGTAAAGAACCTTGTCTTTGCTTAATTCGTTTAAGTATGGTTCTTTGCTGCGAAAGTAAGCGACTATACCCTCACTCTCATGCTTGTAGATTCCCACGTCCTCATTATAAGTTGGAACCCTGGTTGTTTTCTTATCATACATGAAAATAGCTCCGGGCCGATCAATGTTTGGTGGCGATTATTGAGCTTCTGGAACCATTTTCCCTTTCGCCACATTATCTCCATACCTGTTGTAATCTTCAGGGTTACTGACTATTAGATAGTGGTTCCCCTTTTCGTCTCGGAATCTATCTCCATCATCATAGACTCGAATTATCTCCAATCTTTGAGCCGGCCTCTCTTCGATACAAATGCACTTGCGTCCTTGATAGTCAGAGTAGATTAGGGCTCCCCTCGAGTTTGTTCCCTCTAAGAAGATCACAGTGAGCTTGGAATCATTCAAAGGATTTAGGGAGGTGCTTCCTCCTGGCATTGGTCCGTCATAGGTGAAACCTCCTGGCTGTTGACTACCCATCATGAAGAAAGATTTTTCTGACGAAGTGTCAGTATCACTACCTTCCTCAATAATCGGTGCTAGTGGATCTAGCCTTGCCTAAGTTACACTCTCCTCGATGGACACGAAGCTACCTTGGTCACCTGCCACCTTCTGGTCTCTAAAAATGTATCTTCCTGATCTTAAATTCATCAAACTTATCAATGCAATTTACCACAAATCCAACCACTCACCTGGCAAGGGATCTGTCTCCGCACAACTTCTTGCTTTGCTGCTGAATATACTTGTACACAAGCGTTTAATTTTGGCAATCGAATCAAAGCATTTATCTGGTAGAGGTTATCTTAGTAATGATTGGTATAATTAGAGAGTTAATCTCAACCACTACTATATTTTATACACTGGTGATGTTCTGGATTAGGTCTGCTATTCTAGAACTGTACTTCCCTCGAATGTTGGTCAATTTACGTGCAAAAGTCTGAATTCAGTCTTTGCTCCGTCAAATGGACAAACAAGGTCCAAATTCACTTCCGAAAGAAGTTCTGGAACCCTTAAGCCAAATGGAATCTCACTGTCTAAGCCCAGTCAAATTTTCTCTTCAGTAGGCCCCAGTCGACATCCTACACGTAGGATGTCTCCTACTTTGTTTTGCCTGGATTTTTGCACTATGGATTCCCCTTGATGTGCTGAGTCCACAACTGTTTTTACTTTTTGATTTGGACACCTATAAGCTGGTCAATGGGTCAAAAATCCGCTCTGGCCGCCTGTTGCTGATCTTGATCAGTCTAATCAACTCCAATGTGGACCAAAATTGACCAGGAGGCTTGCCTCAGGCTATACAACACCTTGCTATGCCCACTGTTAGTATCTGGCTTCAATTTCTTGCTTTAGACATCCTATGCGTAGGATATCTTTTTCATCATAATGGCTTCAAATTCAAAACACAGGCTCCCCTTGAGTTGCTGATCACTTTGGTATGCTCAAAATTAGGTTTGGAGTGTAAAATCACACAGAAGACATCCTACGCGTAGGATGTCTTTTTGGTCTGTTTGACCCAGACTTGACCCACAGCTTCCCCTTGATGTCAGCAACCCAGTGGTATGCTTAGATTTTCGTTTGGATTTCAAAGTCCCCAATTTTAGCTGTTCTTGCCTTTTTTAGTCAAAAGTGCTAAAGTCCGCTTTGAACCCAAATTTTCTCACCCAAATGAGATGAAACCCCTCTCAGTCACTCAATATATCATGCAAGTCATGCTCATGCAGCCATCTTATGGTTTTGGTCTTAAAATAATGCTTTGGCACAATTTGAGTAGGATGTCTTGCAATTTCAGTCTACCTAGCCTTATCTTGTCAAGATATGGTCAAGTTTCCACTTTCCAGTTGAAAATAGGGTAAACTCTTGACAGGTCAACCTTTCAACAACACTTCCACAAAGATTCCATGAAGATTCCTCAAAGATTCCATATGAATATGTTGATGAAGTGATGAAGATGACGATGGATGTTGTAACGTGAAGATACAAGCTCATGGACATCATCGAATATCCCGTTATGATCATTTTGAGCCATTACGGTCACTTTTGTAATGTTTACAGGAAATTCATATTTTAAGTCGGCAATTGTATTTTGGCCACAGATGCTTGTTGGATGAGCAAAGCCAGCTCACGGTGTTGTAATTAAGCTCTATAGAAGCCTAGGGACAAATCAGGTCATTTTGGCCGGACATTAGGTTTTCTAAGGTTTAGTTTTGGTTTAGTATATAAACCAAAACCTAAAGCTTTGTAAGAAGACTTCTAATAATCTGATCTACTGTCTGTGAGTGAGCGTACTGTGTACGAGAGAGAGAGTGAGAGCTTCTTCTTGACACTACGCGCATATCAGTGGTCAGAATCGGGTGCGGAGAAGTGTAGCATGTTGCCCCCGACAAGAGCTACGCGCCAATACCTACATTGCGCGCATACGGTCTGGTTTTGCGAGCTCCATCTACGAGCTTCATCTGGTGATTCGGTGAGCATCCGCTGCCCGTTTCTACATTTGAGCATATCCACGCGTTTGCATTGAGTAGAAATACACATTAGGCACTTTAGTTTTCGAAAACGACGACCTGCAAATTTCGGCCAGACATCCTATGCGATTTTGCACCGGGTGTTTTGGGTTGAGATTTTGGTTCATGGACCTTAGGGAGAGCGGCCTATTGGTGTTAGTAGGGTCTCCTTCAAGTTCTGTGGCGTTTCGAGACTGTTTGATGGGTGTTTGGCTCTTGTAAGCGTTGTAGGAAATCTCTTCTTAAGCACTCTTGAAGGCTGTAGGAAATCTCTTCTTAAGCACTCTTAAGCACTCTTTAGTGTAGATTGACACCCTATGCTTGCTTCCACGCGCCTGGGGGTCGAGCTTTGTCCTTAGTTGACATTATATGTTAGGTGAGTTCTCGCTATGCTGACGTCCATCACGGCGTATCCGTCCAACATTGGCGCCGCTGCCGGGGACAAGGGCCCTAAGTAGGTGACTGAGACTAATCCTTGAGGATAGAGGTCCCTCTGGCTTGCCAGAGTACTGTTTTGCATTTAGATAGGATCAAAGGGTGGTGTACTCTCTAGGTCTTAGGAGGAGTCTAGGGAGCGTGTGTCTAGCCTAGATCTTCCATCTTAGGTAGTAGTAGGTTGTGGTGTAGAGAGTAGGAGTTGGAGTGGTAGATGTGGTGGTAGGTTGACTTGAGAGTCTGTGTGAGGCTAGGAAGCAACCAAGACATCAAAATCACCATCTCACATGATGAGTAGGAGTAGGGTAAGTAGGATATCTTGATTGCTGATCTAGAGTACTTTATGCATGTCTTATTTGCTGCTAGGCTCATTAGAGAAGTGGAAAACGCTAAGTAGGAAAGACGGTAATTTGTGTTTGGAAGCTGATTTGAAGTCCAAAAGTTTCTGTGATTATTGCTGAGAGCTCTATAGAGCATAGGGAGTACTACTACCAAAAAAAAATTGCATTTTAAGACAGTAGACATCCTATGCGTAGGATGTCTCCAGGACACTTTTGACAGGGAATTTGGAGAAACTGAGGTTACTAGTGGGTTCAGAGGGTAGGTTTTACCCTAGTAACATATTGACTTGTGTTTTTCCCTATTTTTGTTGACCAAAAGCCAAAAGGCGGAGTCAGAAAACGTAAAATTTCAGAAAAGGGTTAAATTGAGTGATTTTTGCATTTTTTTGCAAATGTGAAGCATACTTGCACTTGCTGAGAGCATAAGGAAGCATCAGAGACACTTCAGTCAAAAAAAAAAAAAGCAGTAGACATCCTACGCGTAGGATGTCTATAGGGTGATCTGGGCACTTTTTGGAAAAACTGAGGTTACCAGTGTGTTTAGAAGAGGTAGGTTCTACCCTATTTTCACCTGGAAAGTGGAAATTTGACCAAATTTTGACACATTAAAGCCAAAAGATGAGAATTGCCAGACATCCTACCCAAAGTGTGTCCAAGGCCTAATTTTGAGACCAAACCATAGGATGACTCCATAGGCATGTTCTAAATGTTGTATTGAGTGCATGTGATAAATTTCATCTCATTTGGGTTAGTGAAGGTGAAGATTGAATAGACTTTAGCGTTTTTGGACAGACAAAAGGCAAGAATAGCTAGTCTTGACCTATTGACATCCAAACTCAAATCTAAGCATACTAGTGGGTTGCTGAAGATCAGGGGAATCTTTGGTCCAAGTTTGGGTTCATTCTGGGCAAAAAGACATCCTACGCGTAGGATGTCTACTGCATGATTCTGAGACCAAAATTCTCTTGTGACCATACCATGCTGTCATATAGCCTTAGATAAGCCTCCTAGGCAAATTTGGTCCAATTTGGAGTTGATTTGACTTGGGAATTCATCAGAACAGACATCAAGCTTTTGGAAAATATTCTTGATCATTTGACCAACCTATAGGTGTCAGAATCAAAAAGTAAAAATAGCTGTGAGTTTAGCACATCAAGGAGAAGCTATAGTGCAAGTTTGAGCTGAAATAGTAGGATGTCTCCAGGGTCATAAAGTGGTCAAAATTCTATTGTAGCCATATAGGGAGGTTCTAAGTGTCTCAAGGATTCCATATCTTTTTTCAAAAGTGAATTTGGACTTTGTTTGGCCTATTTACCAAGCAAAGACAAGAATTGTCAGACATCCTACTCTTGGAGTGCACTAGAAGCTTATGCAGCCCAAATCTTGACCTATTGGCATCCAATTCAATTCTAAGCATACCATTGGGTTACTGAGCACTAGGAGAATCTTGGGATCAAGTTTGGACAAAATCTAAGCAGTTAGACATCCTACGCGTAGGATGTCTCCAGCTTGATTTAGGGCTCCAAACCAACCTATGAGCACACCACTGTGATCAGCACATCAAGGAGAAGCTGGGGTGAAAATTTCCAGTCATTTTGAGCAAAAAGACATCCTACGCGTAGGATGTCTTAAGGCTATTTTTAGGTCCAAATGAAATTATGATCATACCATTGTGTTGCTGGACTTAAGAGGAGTCTCTGGACCAAATTTTGTTAAATTTTGAGCATATAGACATCCTACGCGTAGGATGTCTCTAGGCCAGTTTTAGGGTCCATCTGTAATTTTGACCATACATGAGTGTTCACAGTGTCACAGAGATCCCAAATCTTCTTTTAAAATTGAATTTGGACTCATTTTGACCATTCTAAACTGCATTTCACTATTTTGTCCATAACTTTCACAAACGGTATCGGATCGGAAAAGTTTTTATATCAAAACGTAGCCTGAGAGCGACTCTACAGATCTTAGAGCAAAACATGACCTAAATGTATGCCCATGGCAACCATTTAGGTCAATTTTGAAAAAAAAAACATCGTTTAAGGCCTCAAAATGCATCCGGAAGTCAGGAGTGTCTAAAATCGATAATTCAAAAGAATTGTGAGAAAACGGTCACGGTATTGAAGACTGCTAAGTTAGCAGATTGAAATTATCCTTGGGAAAACCATTGGTCACCCGCGGAAAGGTGTAAAAGTAACTACGGCCTAGTGTACGTCCATACACAAATCTAGTAGCAGTAAGACCATACACAAGGACTCTTGGTTTTGCAACAACAGTCACAAGTTTTGGAGAACTTTAACACAAGATTTTTGCTAGCAAATCACTGCAACTTGTGCATAATTCTCTTGTGCTAGCTTAAGTTTAGTTCAACTAAAAGCGAACTTGAAAGTCACTTCCGAGCCCACGGAACAAGTGTGGCCGTCAAAGGCACATCAAGAATTTTTGCTCCATTGTGAAAAAGTTTGCTAGCTAAATAGAATTTTGCAGATTGTGTGCTAAAGTGAACACAGGTTAGCTCGAACCAAGAATCACTACGAAGGGAGCAGTCGTTGCAGTATAGTGGTAAGTTGCATAACTTATCACAGTGCTTCCAATAGATCGAGGCTTGCTAAAAAACTCTAGGCAAAGCAAGCAGCCAGACAAGACAGTATCAGCCTTGGCAAGCAAGGGAGCTAAAAAGTTCAAGCAAAGCCCAGTTCAGAAAACTCAGAGATTAAGGCATCCACAAAAGCTGAAGGACCTCAAGCGAAAAAGACCGACACAAGGGTGCTAATAATTTTTATTAGCTTTGAGGAAAGCTATAAGAGTTATCACTGAACAGGTATAACAAGGGAGTCAAGACGAAAGAAATGGCGTCTCAAAGGAATAAGACGAGCCGAGACGAAGCTTCAAGTACATCCACAGAAATTACAAGAGAGCAAAGTGGGCTCCATTTAATTGGCCATTACAAAGGATTGCCATGCTATGAGGATATAAATCGGAATTTGTACATCAAGACAAAGAAAGATACAGAGGAAACTCGGACATCTCAATATGTGGAAGTTGAAACAGCGAAGAATTTACTACACCCACATCCAGATTTCATGGAAGACTGTCTGGGATCAATTTACATGAGGCACGGAAAATACATCAACAATGAGATAGAAATGTTGTACAAGGATCAACTTACAGAACTCTATACATATCCTCCAAGTATTTTTCTGTACAAAGCTCAAGATGGGAAACGGAAAATCGGTACCCTTTATGTAGATGAAGACGGTCGCTACTACAAAGCTGCCACAAATCATGAAGTTCCTGCAGAGAGTAACCAATATTTTGCAGTTGAAATATTTGGATCAAGAGGGGAAGACTACAAATCTGAAGGTGGTAATGTTTATCATCTAGTCATGGCTTTACCTCTTGATACGCAGCTAGAAGAGTTAACAACTACAGTTGTCACTGCACAAATGGGTGGCACAACACAAGGCACAACATGGAAAGACACCGCACAAGTCTTGTGCACCGCACCAGCACAAGACAAAGCACAAACACACCAAATTGCACAAACAGGGAATACACCGGAAGTAGCAGCTATGAATATAGCACAACTTCAAAAAGAGCTAGCTCGGTCTCAAGAGCTACGTAATAGAGCACAACAAGTCATATCATTAGGCATTGAAAAGATGCCAACATCAGATATGGAACCCTCTCGGATGGGGGGAGTTCAAACTCAACAAAGAGACCCTATATCTTCAAGAGTGGGATTAAGAAGTTCAGCTTTACAAGAAGCAGTGTCCTTTTCAGGAACCCAAGTGGAATTTCAAGAAGCATTGGAAGATGTCGAGCCGGAGGAGAAACCACCGGAAATTCACAATGCCCAATGTAGAAGGTCATGTCAAGATGTCATTGTGGTCGACAAATATGATAGGCACTATGAAATAACCGATGAGAAAAATATGGATGAGTTTAGCATTTGTGGGCAACATGTAAGTCACATACTTGGACCCCGTCCAAAAGCACCATCCAGGGAAACGAAAAACAAAGATTCGGTTCGATCTTCACCCTCGGTGCAAACCTCGCCAAAATCAACTCGGAAACATAGCCCTAAGGCTATGCAGAAGCCCCACGACAAAGACCATATACTGATGGAAGAATTAGCATTACAACTACTAGAAAGCATGGATAGTGATTTGATCTTGTATGCAAGCAATAATGGAAGCTATTTTCAGCTTCTCAAGGACAAGACGATGAAGGATAAAGAGACGAAGCCAGTGGATACACCTAAGTCAGTCGTAATCTACAGGTTCATGCATGCAAAGAAGAGGTCATATTTGTATCTAGATACCACAGGAAACCATTATCAGCAGTATTATGGAGAGCTGCCTCGTCCAAAGGGTGCACATGTTGAGATAGCGACATATTGCAACCAATGTTCCATTGGTCATTTAGTGAAGGACTGCTCAACAAAGCTCTACATGGAAAAGAAGAAGCAACAAGCCAAAAGCAAAGTTCAGACAGTGACAACAAGGGAACGAAAGCAAGAATCCCCAATGAGATCCCTTGAAAAGAAGCAGATCTTGTCGCAGAGCACAAAAGATAGGCTCAAGACACAGTTGCTTGAAGTCAAGGGTGTCAACGACATTATCATAGAGAATCAGGCTTTCAAAAAAGGTCAATTAAATTAGCTAATTCAAGATCGCTTAAAGAACCTCAGTGAGGACAAGTCAAAGCATCCACGAGGTGATGAAGATGAAGCTCACAGTTCAAGGGTCGAGAGCAAAAGAAGCCAAGATTCTGACGATAGTGAGCCAACACAAGAAGAGGTGGCAGTGGTAACAAAAAATTTTAGTGCCACGTCACAAGTGGAAGACATGCAAATAGAATCAATGGATGAAGCTGAACGTCAACCAAATAAATTCTCTACTGTGGACTCTTCATTGGTGATTGAACAAATCAAAGAGTATGAGAAGCTAAAAGAAGATGTAACTAAAGACATAGAATGCACAAAAGAACAGGAAATGATTGAGTCCAAGATTGACTACCAAGGACAAGCAATACAGGATATGAATGAATATTTTCGAGAAGAGACTCTACAAAAACCCATGGAACAATGGAAACCAAAGGCCATGGCGACCATTGCATCAGAAGAAGAGAGTCAACCTCAACATCCTGCTACACAAGCTTCAAAAGATTTCCAAGAAGAAAAGTCACCATTGAATGGCCTTCAAGTGCTAGAAGAAGTAAATAGTGACAGAGAGCTTCTGAAATCAAGAATCAAGGCGTCACAGTCAGAAACTAGCACCATCGACCAACAAGCAGCTCAGGCTATAGACCTTATCCAAAGCTATAGATTAGAAGATAGTAAGCACTTGGGACATGCTACAACCAGTCAAATGACAAAGAAGTTCAACATACAAGAGGATGACAAAGCTTCCAAGGCACAAAAGTCCAAGACAAGTACCAAAAGCAAAGAGGACATCAGTTACTTGGTAGCCAACAAGAAGATTAAATTCTCATTGGACGTGCATGAGAAAATGCAGTCCAATTTCACAGCAGAGATAGATTCCACTGCCATGACGAATGTCATGTTTTATGGGCTATGGTTACTTCTAGATAAGCCGGAGTTGTATGAAATTCAGGTAAAGGTTTCCATATCACATGGAATCGAGGTCACAAGTTTGGGGATTGCAGAAGCCACCCTTAAACTACGATCAAAGGTCATTAAAGACAAATTCATAGTGGTGGATTCATCGAAAATGAGAACACATTTGATTTTGTCCAAGAAATGGGCAAAGACAGTTGAAGAAGAACTTGGATTTTCAACAATGGTCATCACAACTAGCTCTCCAGAAAGCCAGCCTACGACCGCTCCAAGATTATCGGCTGCTGACAAAGGAAAAGCTAAAGTTAGCACACAAATGTCCTACCAACACACGCATCCTCTTCAATCAAAGTCTTCAGTCCAACCCACTCAGGTTCAAGATAATGCTTCTACATCAACGGTCAATATGCTTCCACACCCAAGGCAGACTCCAAAGAAAATTTTTCAACCAAAATACCCTACACTGCGAGATCATTGTCGACAAAAATCTTCAAAGGTCTACATCAAAGCTGAAGAAATCAAAGTCAAGGACCCAACATGGGTAGATGATCGTAGCCAACACATGGAAGGTACACACATAGGTTGGATAGCCTCCCAATACAGACTGGAAGAGCAAGGCTATTATGAAGGTCACAAGGAAATTTGGTTACCAAAACCAAAAATCTCAGCTTATGCAGTAAATAAAGGCTTCAAAAAGCGATCGCAACATCAACAAGGCTCATATTCCTCTCACCAAAGGAGACCAACCAACAAGGCCTGTCACAAGTACATATGAAATTTCAAATCAAACTGGCCTTCACAACATCATCAGACTTCATCAGTACAAAATCCCACAAATGACACTCTTGTACATCTCAAGACGACATCACAAAAATCATGGGAAGTGCCATATACAGTTCTTCAAGCACAAGGTTACTATCAAGGAAATCGGAGAATCTGGCTACCAAAGATGCCAGGTAAACATTCTTTAATCAGACGACTTCAGCTTGAAAATAATCGCAATTTCACGGAAGGCAAAATCAAGGACAATGTCACAGTCAAGGCAAAGGATATCTGCAAAGACACGCTAATCACAGGATGCAGATACAAATGGGTGCCAAAAGAACAACACATACTGAAGAAGATTGAAGTCATCTCTAGCTCTCAAGAGATGTCAAGACATGATGGACAAAGTGTTACGGAGAATGGAGCGAGCCAATTTTCTCAACCAAGGGACCAACAACAACAAAAACAAATTTTGACAACCAAGGTCACCCAAGTATGGCAAAAGAAACCAATATTGCCAGTATGGTCCTTTACAAATCCTCTCTTCGAGGATGGGAGTTTTGAGTTTCAAAACCTATTCTTGGTCGAAAGCTTCCAAGAAGTAAGTCAAGTCGCCATAAAAATCATGGCATAAGAGTCAAGAGTCGGGCAACTGAGCCACTAAATGAGCAAGCGTCAGACCCTAGCTTCATGTCTTAATATTTTTTGTGGTCTATGAGTCTAGATATATAGATTATAGCTCAAGCTGGAAGAGTTGAGCATATGTAAGTCATGTCGCTCATGCTAGATAGGTGAGCATAAGAGTCGAAGTCTAATTATTTTAATCGGTGGAGTGGCGGAGTAGTCCAAAAAACACTCACGTACATGTACATAGTGAGGAGAGTGAAAAAAAACCTTGAGCATCAACAGCCCTTCTTGTGAGTAACGGCAGCTCTTGAAGTCAAATATATTTTTGCTTCTATAGCTACGTTCACTCCTGGAAGTACCCATTCAAACTCTTCTCACACAACATATTGTTTCCCATGCATCTATCTGTGCAAGCATATATAATGTCCCATCATTGGACATTTGCATTTGACACGATTTGTGTTCCACCCATGCACTTACACAACAAAATGACGATGACGAAGTGGTAACAGGTTTCATAAGCATTTGCTCAACAACAACGACTCTGACTTCAAGCTACTAACACTTATCCAATGTATATCCAGTCAATAATAGTAGCAATACGGCCATAAGTACTTTAACTCAACAAAACTCGGTTACATCAAAACATAAGTACATATAGCCTCACATTTAATTGTGACTAAAGGCATTTTTTCCCACTGGGTTTTTCCCTTTAATCCTATCCAAGTATCCAAGAACTTCATTTTGTAATATACGCCACATTTTATTTTTTATATAAACACACAAAAGCAGACCAACGACATCCCCAAACAACAACATGATCATCAACTAGAAAATCAAAGGGGAACGGCCCAGAAAAAATTCAAAAAGGCTTCAAGTTTACAGGTACACGTGCAAGATGACACCCAAAGAACAAACATACAGAGCTGCCAAGATAAAGACTTGCTGCAACAACAAACCTCACTTGACTTATTCACGATACAACACCCAATCGGAGGGGGAGAGCTATGGCTTCAACTACACTACATGTCCAAGAAAAAGGTAACTCTACAACATACAAAGCATCGAGTAGAAGCAACTGCAACAACAAAAGCTTCAACCAACACCAAAACATGAAGCACTCGTCAAGGCCACTGCAAACATAGGGTCTTGTCGGGGACGACAAGAATTCGGAGGGGGAGAGTGTTGACAGGTCAACCTTTCAACAACACTTCCACAAAGATTCCATGAAGATTCCTCAAAGATTCTCTAAAGATTCCATATGAAGATGCTGATGAAGTGATGAAGATGACGATGTATGCTGTAATGTGAAGATACAAGCTCATGGACATCATCGAATATCCCGTTATTATCATTTTGAGCCATTACGACCACTTTTGTAATGTTTACAGGAACTTCATATTTTAAGTCGACAATTGTATTTTGGACACAGATGCTTGTTGGATGAGCAAAGCCAGCTCACGTTGTTGTAATTAAGCTCTATAGAAGCCTAGGGACAAATCAGGTCATTTTGGCCGGACATTAGGTTTTCTAACGTTTAGTATATAAACCAAAACCTAAAGCTTTGTAAGAAGACTTCTAATAATCTGATCTACTGTCTGTGAGTGAGCGTACTATGTACGAGAGAAAGTGAGAGCTTCTTCTTGACGCTACACGCGTACCGGTGGTCGGAATCCAGTGCGGAGAAGTGTAGCGTGTTGCCCCCTACGAGAGCTACGCGCCAATACCTACATTGCGCGCGTACGGTCCGTTTTTGCGAGCTCCATCTACGAGCTTCATTTGCGTAGATCTCGTCAGAGGCAACATGCTACACTTCTCCGCACTCGATTCCGACCACCGGTGCACACATAGCATCAAGATGGAGCTCACACTCTCTCTCGTACACAATACGCTCACTCACAGACTTCAAAACTTGTTTTTAAAAATGACAAAAGGTTTTTTCATTAAGGTCAAAAAGTGGTATAAATGCCTTACAATTTCTCAAACCCTAAAGTTCCAAATCAACCATCTACTCCATCTAACTATCAAAACTGGGATACAATCTGGAAACTTTTGTAAGTCCCAATATTTACAAGGTGAAAAATCAGGTTTCCTCAATAAATGAATAATTACAAAAATGATAATCTTCCGAGTAGGTAGTTGCCGTGGGGTGTGTCCAACTTCTAACAGCTGGCTTGACAATTCTTGAGTGAGTATAGATTCAGTTTATGTCCAGTTTGTTATACATTTCCAATTCCCTATTATTGGCATCGAATAGAGTCAATGCTATAGAAGAGTGAACTAACTTCAAAATCGGGAAGATCAAAAGCCTTAAGCTTGTTGCTTATGTGTGAGCTTAAGAAGCATTTCACACACATAAAGACAATTTAGCTTTGCAAAGAATCTTGTAATCGAGCAACCTGGATAGCAGCAAGAGCATCATTTTTCAAATCTGAAGAGTAGCATTGTAAAAGCAAAGTTTTTTGAAGAGTTAGTGTGTGAGCATGCACGCACACACATACACACACACACACATCTCCATGGGCAAAAAAAATTATAATTAGTGCCCATTCTCTTAGACATATAGACTTGCTTCCCTCTCCCTTGCAACCTCATACCCTTCTCTCACTGAGACGTAGCTTTAGGCCGGTTTCCTTCTCCGCGTAGGCTCATGCCTACTGCCTGCCTCACATATTCTTTAGAATAGACTCTCTTAACATTGATGCATATAAACCTCAAGTCTTGCTGACACATATACCCCTCACATCTTGCATGCATGCCCACATGGCTTCTCCTTCACTTACTCTAGCTCATGGCATCTCTAGAGATGGCATTTGTTGTAAAGATGGCGTATGGTATACACCTCCCATCCTGTGCACTTGATCCTACACACAAACACAAACACACACACACACACACACACACACATTCTTACATGCATGTGTAGAGCATTAAGATTCTTTTAAAGAAAAAACTAACTTGCACATACTATTGATAAGATAACGTTTAATTTTCTTCGCATGCCGACCAAAACAATAAAGCTCTACTCTCTTGAGTCTAAAAGTGCAAAGAAAGGACATAAGCTTGCAAGTTTCTTCATCAAATTTTGTCTCTCCCTCTCTTTTATGCTCTCTCTCTCTCTCTCTCTCTCTCTCTCTCTCTCTCTCTCTCTCTCTCTCTCTCTCTCTCTCTCTCTCTAGCAACCTCATAACCGTCTCTCTCACTCTTCATGCTCTTGCAAGATTCTAGCTCCTTCTCACCTTCCCTATGTGATCGTGTGCATCCACACACACATGCGTGCACACGCGCACGCGCGCGCGCGCACACACACACACACACACACACACACACACACACACACACACACACACACACACACACACACACACACCCTATCACATGAACCCACCTATGGCAACATTTCTTTTCTCTTCAAAAGAAGGGTAACTCTACCTTCTGGGATCAACAACATTTGGATGGCAAGCATTAGTGCCATACATGAAAGTTCTTTTCACTTGGCCACCTTTCCCTCTATGATCTTCAACATTTAAAGGACAAGAATCAGAATCTACTCTCCAGGTTGCTCCTTTGCCATGTCCAAATCGGTATACACGTTGGTGCTTATGCACCTACTCCAGTACATATGTGATTTTATTTTTGTTATTTATACAAGCAATAAACTAGGCTTCAAAACTTTTCTTTTTTGATGCAATTTCTTGCTCATAAGTACTAGAGGAAGATGATGAGGTTTATGGTTTGGCATATGACTATAACACAGTCTGTTGAATTAACAATGAAAACTGAAGTTTTTTTTTTTTGTTGAGAAGTTCTGATTTGAATTGGTCAAAAAATATCTAGCTTTACATTTGCATGTCTTGAAACCTCAGGTGAAGGTCTCTCAAGAGATGTCATAAGTGGTTGATTTTTGAAAAAATGATGACATCACAAACAAAATGCTAGCAACTTTTTTGTAGTTTGACTCGTACACACACACATGGAAATGATTGGTAGATGATGCTTGATATTTTTTAGCCTAAAAGATGCAAAGGCTATTAGCATATCTTGATCATGAATTCACAAATTCATGAGTGTTTGTATGCACATAAACCACGTATAATGGAGTTTAGCATTTTACTTGAGAAATCTATTGTTTCTTGTTCTTGATCTTGGCTAATGGCTGGCTTGCAAGCCGAGAATTTACACTTGTTTGTATATGGATGAAATTTTGTTGTTTTATAGAGAACACCTACAAATTCCTTGAGGTTGAAATTCCTTGCCTTTGGACTTTTTTTGATTGAAAATAGTATGGACATGTTGGGGTAGAGGCGTCTATGCCTTACCCAACCGCCCGCCCCCGGTGATACCTTATTCTTGTGTACATATACAAAGAATAAGGGGCAGCTCATTAGTAGATTCTTGCTCCACCCACACACTGTGTACTCTCTCATTCCCACATGCACATTGCACCACGCATGCATGTATCCGTGCACATGCACTCTTCAACTGGTATTAGAGTGCACTTACAACTGATATCAAAGTGCATGGTGATTGTGGAGAGCACAATGGCTTTGAGAGCTTTGAGGTGATAGCTCGCTTGCTTTTGATAGTGGAGAGATTAAGAAAGCTCAAAAGCTATGTGAGAATGCAAGGGGAGCTTATGAGCTCAGCTGAGAGTGATGTATATTCTTGTGGAAGCTTAGAGCACAGTGTGAAAGATTGTGTGTAAGTGAAGGTGCTGCCCTAAAAACTGTGTACGCAACAACACTATTTTCAAATTCATTTTCTCCTTGTAGAAGACAAATTTGAATATTTTGCTCGCCAAGCCCATCCATTTCGACGTGGTCTACAACTTTGCATAAAAAACTTTTTGCAAGTTCCTCACGGTTTTGCTGATATTCAGCTCAGACTGACTGTATATAGAAATTACAAGTTTTCTATTTTTGAATAGTGTGCAAGTTTGATGCACTTTTGGAAGCAAGGCAGGTGCTCAAAGTTAGGTGCATAAATTTCGAGGTGAAGATGCAATTTCAACTTGTGTAGAGCTTGTGGTTTGAGGGTCTTTGATAGATTTGGGAAATGAAGTACGGAGACGTTTACACACGATCGAAGCGGTCTCTTGAGAGACACGATTTTTGGAGCACACAAGTGGAGCTTCTTTCATAGGTTTTCACAGGATACTTTGGCAGTGATTTTGTGCTTGGATTCATGGTCTTTGTAAATGGGTTTTCATATGGTTGTGGCGCATGGTTGATGCCCATTATACATGCATTTTGGTGAGCACTTTTGAGTGTCGGTGAGCTCTTTTGAGAGCATTTTTTTCACATTGATCAGGTTTCCAGATTGAACTCTTCTAGCGCTTGTTTATGCACAGTCACTCCATGGATGTATGCTGAGTGTGGATTTCCATTGTATGTAAGATTTGTGGAGCCATTTTGGCATTTCTACTCATTGACATTGAGTAGTGTTATGGTTTATGGTTTAGAGTCCTCTTTTGGAGACTTTAGTGGTTGAACTCCCACTTTGACAGTTTTGTCAGTTTGGACACAGTTTGGTGTTCTTGTACCCACTCTCATAGGAGTGAGGATTGTGTATGCTAATGTGGATACAAACTTTGCCAGTCACAGGTTTTTTACAAACTTTTGCAGGCAATTTCTCTTGTGGGATGCATTTTGAGCGAGTTTGCTCTCTACTTGCATGTATGGTTATGCGCTTTACACTCGGTTGAGCAGTTTGTCCCAGTTTATTGCTTGCAGATAGAAAATTGTGGACTTGTTTTATGCATATGTGAGCATTGGGTTTAATGCGTTTGATCATGTTTTCCATGATTGTGTAGTGGTTGAGTTATTTCCTACTTTGTTGCCATTTTCTCATGGTATATGGTAGAGATTGTACATGAGGTTTTACTCAGTTTACAGGGGAGACTCTGTCGGATTTGTCCCAAGTTTTCTCACCATAGTTACTTGACATTGACTTAATGTCGCAGATATGTGTGAGTTTAGAGTCTACAACGACGACTCTTGAGAGATGGAAGTCGTTCTTACCGATACCTGCGTTCTTGGAATTGTGGTCACACATGGCACATTAGGAGCCGTTGTTTCAGACGTATGAGACATCAACGGAGATGTATGCGTGATACAGATACAACTTTGACACATGTTAGAGAGGCACTTACAATGACAGTCTATGCCACTGCAGGTGATGTCATGCTTGCCTCGAGTGTACCTCTTGCAGATATGTCTATGGATAGCACACTTTCTCCACAGTGGTTACTAGACAATGATGCTACTTTCCATGTCACACCATGTCATAAGTGGTCATCACATTTTCTAGTGGGAGACTTGGTTGTGTGCGACTTTCCGATGGTTCAACATGTGACATAGAGGGTGCAAGAGATGTTCGTTTGTCTTTGCCCAGTGGTGCATCATATACGCTATGATATGTGCGTTATGTTCCTCAGCTGAGACAGAGCTTGATCTCAGTGAGACAATTAGCAGACTTTGGTTGTCATCTACTACTTAGAGAGTAGTCTTTTCAGATGCATTGCGGTTCATTAGTTATTGGCAGAGGAGCCCGTAGTGGCTTGGTATATCCTATGCATGTGTCTAAGGTTCAAGATGGTGTAGTCTTGGTTTTGTTGTTGGCATGCTTTGAGGGAGAGACAAAACATATCTCTTTTGTAGGTGAGGTCCACCATGCTCACAAGATAGAGCATTTAGTTGTGCAAGATGTGCCAATAGACTCTGTAAAACAGAGATAGAGTGTTAGTGCTCTAGTGAGACACAACAGGTGTTGTCAGATTTTGTGTAGGTAAAGGTAGAGCAGGTCTGCTCCCTAGAGACACAGACAAAGATGACATATATGGAGTTCTTTGATATGCTCATGTTAGAGGCTGATGAGTTGGTGCCAAGATTCACAATTTTGCATATGGGTGATAGGGACGTAGCTTTCCCAGTGTCGGTGTTGACACATCCATTCGTGATGGGTAGTCTTGATGATGTAGTGATTGCAGATAGCGCACAAGAGGTGAGTACAATCGGGTTTGTGCAGATTTCATTAGCATTCGGGCATCTCATGTACGACCTACTTCTGTCAAGGCCCGATCTAGCAGTTGCAATGGGAGCATTTGCAGGAGGGGTTGTCAGTTGAGCGATGGCTGACACTAGCATGATGCATAGTGGAGTTTTGTAGACCATACAGAGTAGTCTACAAGATTTACATGTAGGCTCTAGCATGGGTATGCATGCTCGCGTACCACGAGAGTCGATACAATTGCATGTAGATCCACTGAGCGAGCCAGTGGGTGTAGGTTGAGAGAGTCTCTCAGCTGTTTTCTTGTACATTGTAATGGAAATGGCCTATGAACTTTGAGAGTAGCGGAATTAGGAAATTAGATGAAGCACTTTTGTGAGATTATTTTGTGAGCATAGTGGGTGAACTTAATTGATGGTAGCAACATAAACATGGTACTTAGTTAACTTGGCATGAACAATACTTTTGCAAGAGAGAGATTTTAGAGAACATGACAACTGTTGAGGACCAGATTCATACGGAACCGGTCCCCCCTCCAATAGGCATTTGTATTATAGTTTCTCCCATCAAGAGAAACTTGGTACAATACAATCTTTGTGCTCCTTGTGACCTAGGTGATGCAATGAAGATGGAAAGCTTCATGCATCACAAGCATAACATAAACTTTGTACAAAGCATTAACTATCCCAAGCCTCAATCCCAAGGCCTCAAACACCTTCGAAGGTGGAGAGAGCTAGCGGGGAATGAGGATAGGGAAGAGGAAGAAGAAGCATTCCATAGGAGAAAGAAATACTTCCTCACTTATCATCACTCTTCTTGCTAGCATACATAATAGCATAGTAATGAAGATGGAGAAGATGGCAAGCTTAAGCATTGAAGCATGGCTCTTGGTTGGATTTGCATTCCATAGCCAAGAGTGGTGTTGTAGGCTCTCACTTATCACAAGCTTGGAGAAGTGTTGAGATGTCGAGCTCTACATCTTGAGCTGGCATCCACTACGGGTCTTGGCCGCTTACGACCTTTACTCACTGGCGCGTTAGGTGACCGACACGGAGGATCTCTGCCAGTGATTCTACAGCTGGACTACACTTATAGTGCCAGCCTAGTACGATTATAGCGAGTTCACACTTAGTGACCGCATGTACATATGTGCTACTTTTCAATTTTAGCACTAAGTCATTTTGTACTCTCTTTTCTGTACGAAGGAGAAGAAGCTTTCCATCTCTGTGTGCTTTGTGCTTGTCTTGTGTAGCTCTCTTGCATCCTCTTTCTTTACATGGTATCAGAGCCTGGTGCAGGCAAGAGAGGCTAAGAGAGCAAGAGCATCACAATCCCTTCGTTCGCAATCCACAACCAGATGCCAGTTTCTGAACAGGTCTCCAAAGTGCAGTACACAGAGATTTACTGTACAAGTACAGTGGTTGTATGTACGCTTGATTGTGGACACTCGTTGAGTGTAGAAAGCGTTATAGGTACCACGATAGCAGGTTCAACAGATTTGCAGGTTTTTGCAGATTGCAGCTATTTTGTCTTAGTGCTTCAAGATGTCTGACGGTTTCTGTCAGATTGTCACTGAGAAGCTTGAGAAAAATAACTACCCTGCATGGAAGTTCAGAATAACAAATTTCCTAAAAGGAAAAGGTTATTGGGACTATGTAGAAGGAGACAATGAAAAGGAACCAAAGATTCCCGAGGCAAATGCTACAGCATAACAAAGGAAAGCTTTGAGGGACTGGCAACAAGGCCAGAGCAAAGTGATGTATTGGCTTTCTATGAGCATCACAGATGGCATGATGGGCTATCTACAGGATGCTGAAACCCCCGCCATTGCATGGAAAAACTTAGGCAGAGTGTTCGAGGTGAACACCAAGGCCAGGAAGCTTCAACTAAAATCGGAGCTAAATCAGGTTAAGAGGAACAACCTCTCCATCAATGATTATGCTTTGAAGATCAAGAGTATCATCGAGGCTCTTGGATCTATTAAAGTCTCAGTGGAAGACGATGACATTGTCCATGCATGCTTGGATGGTCTAGGAGATGAGTATGTACATTTCAGGTCTTCCATGAATACAAGAGACGACATCCCCGTGTTCCAAGATTTGATTTCTATGCTTATTCTTGAGGAGAAGAACCTTGACACATCTTCTTCTCATGGCAGAAATAATTCTGAACAGGCCTTCTATTCTAACTCCAACAGAGGTAGAGGTAGAGGTAGAGGTCGTGGTCGAGGCCCAAGGGGTTGCAGGGGCCAATTTCAAGAAGGTCAATCAAATCAAAACAATACAGGTGGCAGGGAAAACCAGTCTCAAGGCAGGGGGAGTCAAAGAGGTCGTGGTGCAGGATCAAGTAGGCAGCAACATACTGCAGATAGCAGATAATGTTGGACTTGTGGTGAAAGAGGTCACATGTCACGTGACTGTCCAAAGGGAAAAGCAAGTGGAAAGAGAGAACAGGGCAACTATGCATCTACTAGAAGAGATGCAGATGACAGCAAAAACGAGCGCATGTTTGTTATGCAGCATGTAATGAATACAATGACTGCAGAGAATTCCACCCAAGATGATGTTTGGTATGTGGATTCAGGTGCCTCTAATCACATGACGTCTCGTGGAGAGTGGTTTAGAGATATGCGCAAACCAGATGTGTCAGGCTATGTGCAGACAAGAGATGATACAGCTCACCCCATTGCTCATGTCGGGGACATACCTCTAAATACAAAGAGTGGAAAATCAAAGTACTTAGCAGATGTACTTGATGTCCCAAACATTACAAAGAATCTTGTTTCTGTTGGACAAATGGTTAAGTAGGGTTTGCAGGTTCGCTTCAATCCAAATGGCTGCTATGTAGAAGATTTCCAGAATGGCTGTAAGCTGATCACAGAGGGCAAATGTGTGGGCAGAATGTTTACGCTGAATGTAGACATGCCTGAGGTAAAAGATGCATTATTTGCACAGGGCACAGGTGTTGTGGCTGATGTTGACATTTGGCACAAACGCATTGGCCATGTCAATGAGCAGAGATTGCGCAGCATGCAATCAAAACAGATTGTAAAACGTTCGCCAAATTTAAGGTGGATGGTATGCATAAAGTGTGTGCAGCATGCCAGTTTGGAAAACGGTCAAAGGGCTCATTTCCACATGAGCGCAATGTATGTAAAAAGCCACTTGAGGTGGTGCACACAGATGTTTGGGGTCCAACCGATACTACAACTATACATGGTTGCAGGTATTATGTCTCTTTCATTGATGACCATACAAGGAAAGTATGGGTCTACTTCATGCGTAACAAAAGTGAAGTGTTTGCTCACTTTCAGGACTTCAAAGTCATGATTGAGAAGGAGACAGATATGCAAATCAAGACATTGAGGTCAGATGGAGGGGGAGAGTACTTCTCCAACAATTTTTCAGATTTTCTGCGAATGCATGGTATACGTAGGCAGTTTACATGCAGATATACTCCACAGCATAATGGGGTCGTAGAAAGGAAAAACAGGCACATTGCAGAGGTTGCACGTGCATTGATGAATGAGAAGAACATGCCTCATCATTTCTGGACTGAAGCTGTAAATACAGCTATGTAAATTATGAACAGGACACCTACAGCCGCGGTGCATGATGTAACACGTGAGGAAAGTGTTTGGCTGCATAGCTTACGTGCATGTACCAGATGAGTTGAGTAGGAAATTGGATCCTAAAGCAGAGAAATGTATTCTTGTGGGATATTCCCTTGAACAAAAGGGGTAGAGGTGCTACAATCCTACTACACGAGAATTACGAGTGAGCAGAGATGTAGTCTTTGATGAGATGAGCAGCTGGTACAGTAATGCACATGGCACTATTGGGGCTGATGTAAAAGATGATGTGGTTGTACAAAATGTGAGGCCACAGTCACAGGTTTTGAGTGGACCACAAGAGTCCTCTTCTCGTGGCTCTGTTGAGAAGCCATGGAATGGTAGACTACGTACGCAGGTTACTCCACTAGCAGGTACAGGGAATGTATCACGAAAAGGTAAGGAAAAGGTAGATGAACCTCCCTTTATGACTGATGCATCATTAGGGTTTTCACATGTAGACATGGATTCAGATGGTTTTGAACAAAGTCTTGATGAGGAATTTGGAATTCCGGCTGTCAGGACACTTGGTGTAAGGAAAGTACAAGAAGATGCTAGAGGGAAAAGGAATGACCCAGGACCGCGCAGATCTAACAGAGTCAGAAATCCAGTTTAGAAATTGACTTATGATGGGTATCTAGCGCATCACCAAGCCTACATGGCTAAGGTGATACAGGATGTGGAGCCCACATGTTTTGAGGATGCAGTTGGAAATGTGCATTGGGATGATGCAATGAATAAAGAGATGGCTGCATTGGAAGCAAACGACACATGGGAGTTGGTGCCATTGCCAAGTGGCAAGAAAGCTATTGGCTGTAAATGGGTGTATAAAACCAAGCATAAGGCTGATGGTAACATTGAGCGTCACAAGGCAAGGCTGGTCGCAAAGGGTTATGCACAGACGTATGGCATAGACTATGAGGAGACCTTTGCTCCAGTGGCAAAGATGACAACTGTGAGAGCTGTCATAGCAGTGGCTGCATCTAGAGGATGGATTATGCATCAAATGGATGTAAAGAATGCCTTCTTGAATGGTGAGTTGCAAGAGGAAGTGTATATGGATCAACCACCTGGTTATGTCGATCCAGGTTACCCAGATTATGTATGCATGTAATGACTATTTCCCGCACTGGAGCAATAGGCATTACGGGAATGATTACCCGCAACTACATTATATGAACATCAACATATAGAATGACAAGAGAAGGAAGTACATAGTACATAGGCACAGAACACCTCTTGCTTTATTCATGTATATCCCAGACTCAGAGTTACAACAGTAGTTGCCATGAATATCATAGAGATTGGTTAAGTTACATCAAAAGACAGGTATGCCCCTCTATATACAACCACTGCTCCAGCGCAGATCGGGAACGGTGCACCCACTCCTGTCCCATGATACCCCGTGAAGAACTGCCGCTACGGCCATCGCATACCGCATGACTCCTTATCTGCAGTGTCCAGACTTCGCAGGACCGCATGTGCGGCTAATGCCGTAAAATTTGGCACGCACGGTGGATTGCGCGAACCCACACTCAGCGCCTCCGGTTGGAAGGTTCCGGTGGTTGCTCTGTACCCTGCTCCGGTGAAGAGGAAATATCAATATAGAAAAAGCCTCTAAAATCTGCAGTATGTGCCCGATAGACCTCATCCAGAAGATGTGGATCTACCTCAATTTGTTCCGGCCAGGCAGCCCGAGGAATAAACTGCGTTGGCAAAGAGATAGATTGAGGCGGCTATGGTAGAGGAGCAAGAGGTGTATGTAACGGATAATAGCGAGAAAGGTATCTATTAAGAGAAGACCAAAATGGAGGGCAAGGTGGTAGACTGAGAGAAAAAGAATGAGCTAAGGTCTCCACCCAAAAACAGACCCTGCGCCGCTCCTTACGAAATCGACGAATCATTTTCTGCAAACGAGATACATGAGCCTGGGCTTCAGCACAATCCTCTGTAGCTTGTGTCCAATCAGCAACATCAAAACCCTCGGGAACAACACTCTTACCTCTGTCAGTGTTGGATGACTCGGGTTGGTGCAACACAACCTGCTGAGTGGGTGGCTGCGCTCTCACCTCAGCAGCCAAACGTGTGCTCCAGCTTTGTAATTGATTATCTAAAAAAATTCGGAGATCTTCTTGCATCTCCACTGCCAATGCATCCAAATCAGCCATGTTGATCATTACATCGCCAGGGTGCGAGGTTAAGTAAGAGGCTAGGCTATGCTGTGTTCTCAACTGAAGAAGTTCCTGTTGGATAGAGGCCACAAACTCAGCATTAGCCTCTCTTAACATTTGTATTTCTGCCCCTTGCTGGCGAGTTGTGACAGTCAGCTCTTCATTCTGAGTGGTTAACTCCGCAATGCGAGTCTGCGAAGCCGCTACTTGCGCTTCCAACTCATTGACTCGTCCCTCTGTCGCTAGGGCTGGCCAGGCCGCACGAATAGACTCTGCAACTCTGCTAAAAAATGTGCCGCATGCCTGTAATTGGTCAGCAGGGGTCGCTGCTGCCGTAGCCTCCCAGGGTAGCGCTGCGGGGAGAGTACCTCCCGTCGAGGCAGCCGCATTAGTAGTGCCCGAAGTTTTTGGTTGAGCGGAGACATCCGCAACCGGAGAAGAGCTCGTCCGCAAAGGAGTAGCATTGCTCACTCTCTCCTGCATTCGGAGACGCCAGCGAGCCACCGCAGAATCTTCCAAAACAAGAGATGTAGTTGCCGGAGGTGGTGTCGAAAATTGGTGTTCCTCCCTGCCGCGCTTGCGGCTTGCTGATCCTGCACCTGCAGTGGCCATCTCTTGGGCTCCAGAAGATACCACTGCTGTTGATGGACCAGGAAAATCTCCAACGCCCACCTGCTGCTGCTGTGTTTCCCTCTCAGCCGGCACTGCCAAGCTTTGTGTTTGCGAGAGCGGAACAGTAGTGCCTTGGACCATCAAGCGATCATCTTCAAATTGGCAGAGAGGACGCAGGGCGAGAGGAAAGACTTCTCTCAACGGAAAAATTAATGTGAGCAGTTGGCCCACCTTTGTATTGGTTGGGGTATTCCTCCCCAACTGTGCCATGACTCGTTGGCATTCCGCCAACAGTCGTTCTCTGACCACCGTTGCCCAAGCTACTGGCCCAAAGTTGGCCGAATGCAACACATTTCTTGCTCGGGTCGAAATGGTATAAGTTTTGGCCTGTAGCCAAATGGCCTCGAGAAACCACCTATATGCATCCCTGGTTGCTACATCTGACAATCCTGACAGTTTATACTCCCCTTTGACCTTCAAACCAAATTCTTGTTCTACATATGCCGCAGGGATCACATGAGAGGCGCGCACCACGCCATCGTTGGGCAAACAGCAACACCTTGAAATCCTTTCTGCTGTCAATTGAATCTGCTAATTATTCAGCACCACCATATCGCCAACAGCGAGTTGCTCAATCAAACCTGCTGCCTGCGGGTGAACTGGGATCCCTTGCCAATCCAGGTTGGCGAACACACGCAGCCGCAAGTCTTGCAGCCATGCGTCCACTCGTCGAAGCGCGAGCTGCTGCACGGGAGTGAAAGGGACACATTGCAGAAGCGAAGCTGTCATGGTGGTGATGAGATGAAGGAGCAGAGAGTAGAGCACTAAGAGCGCACGACACACGAAACAAGAGAACCACAATAAAAGTCGTCTGCATACAGTAGTAACCTTTCCACAATGAGTTCCCAAAATAGGGCGATCCACGTTGTCACAACCATCATAGATCCTTCCCCGCTGTCCAAGATTGCATGCAAAAGAATCCCCAATCATGATTAGGGCGGCTTCCGGCTCTTGTACCACAGCAAAGGGGCACTGAATCGTGGTAGGTGAAACATAATGGCGCAGTCTGAAACCATTGACCGGCACAGAAATAACCTCCCCCCTTAAATCCGCCAAATAAAAAGAGATGGGTCCGCACGCTTGAAAAATCCAAAATGGTCCTGACCACCGTAATTTAAGCTTCCACGGCATCTTCCCGAGACGGGAATTGAAGACAAGGACCAGCTGTCCCCGAACAAATTTCCGTGCTTTTGGGCGATCCAGCCATTTTTTCCGCCTAGACTACAGATCCTGCAGCACCGCAAAACTATTCAGCCGCTCTTCATCCAATTCCTGCAAAACATCCAATCGATAAATCACAGAATCCTCCAAAAGAAGCTGATCCACAATCAACATCCGCATACTCGGAATCACATGCTCCACCGGAGTGATTGCCTCCATGCCAAATGCCAACTTAAAAGGAGTCAATCCTGTTGCTACTTTATAAGCTGTCCGATAGGCCCATAAGGCTGAAGGAAGTTTCACATCCCAGTCCGTCCAATGCATATTCACCAACTTTGTTAAAATCCGAATCAATTGCTTATTAGTTGATTCTGCTTGCCCATTCGCTTGAGGATAATATGGAGAAGATTTCCTGTGTAATACAAAATAAAACCGCAGCATTCTCTCCATTACCTTATTCAGAAAATGACTTCCCCTGTCACTAACCAACTCAATAGGGCAGCCATATCTAGAAAAGATATCCTTATATAAGCATCCCAACAAAGAAACTACAGTGTTGTCTTTCAAAGGCCATGCCTCCACCCATTTGGTAGCGTAATCCGTGGCTGTCAAGATATACTATTTCCTGTGTAAGCTGCCACTGGTTTAAAAGGACCAACAAAATCCAAACCCCACTTTTGAAAAGGCTCCAAAGACAGAACTGGCTGAAAAGGCATTCTGGACCGTTTGGTAGGTTGTCCCAACCGCTGACACACATTACACTGTTGCACATAATTTCTTGCATCCTGAAACAATGTGGGCCACCATAATCCAGATTGAAGAACCTTTCGAGCTGTGATTAATGTTGCAAAGTGACCTCCCGCAATACCAGTATGGACTTCCTCTAATACTGCTACCTGCTCCTGTGGTAGCACACATCGGAGTAACACTTCTGCCACTGTACGATAATAGAACTTTCCCATAATAATCTCAAAATTCCGGCTTCTGATAGCCATACGTTTCCTCTGATGGTGATGGGGGCTTTTCACAAGCCAAGCTCCCATACCCCTCTTCTCTCGTCCCCACCCCATGAAAACCCCCTCTTATGGAGGAAGTGATAAAAGGCATTGGAAAAAAGTAAGAAAAAAATAAAGTATGATTATGTAAATATATAAGAAAGGTAAAATAGGCCACCTCATGCCTGCGGGGTAGCCCATCCCCACCTTGCCTCCTTTTTCTTCACTATTGCCCCGCCGGGTGTCCCTTTTCCTCTCCTCCACTCAAAAGGTCAACCCCCTCTCTCTTCCCCTTGTCCTTTCTCCTTTCTCTCTCCCCTCAAGCTACCCCACCTCTCACCAATAATGCATTATAACTCACCAATAATGCACCCTAACTCACATGCAACTTACCCTATCTTCCAAAATAGTATACCCCACCCCCTCTTTCTCTCTCCTGTCATATCCCATGACCCAAATACCCCCCCCCTCTCTCTAAAGGGCGCCACGTCTCTTGTCTTGTAGCTAAATAACCTCCCCCACACTCACACACACTCAGTTTCACTGAAAAAGGTGCCCACAGACCCATCCCCACCCGGTGGTTACCTGATTTTTCTTGTGTTCACACACATCTGCACACAGATTCACCTCTAAACACACTCCCCTCTTGTAATTACTTTATTCTCCATGTCACCTCTCACTTTTTTTCATCAACCCACCTCTCTCTCTTAGTCTCTCTCTCATGAGATTGCTGTTCTAGCACATATACACACAGCCAGACAAGTGGGGCCCACAGTCACATGGCCTATGTAGATAATGATTTCTTCATTTCTAAATTCTAGAATTTCTCCCCCCTCCTCCCCTATATAAAGAGGGGTCACCATCACACTAAGGACACACCATCACCAAAGAGTACACTATGCACTGTGTGTGCCTAGTGCACACACACACACCCACACCATCACCATCACTGCAATCACCATGCTCGTCTTGAGCATGACCTCTACACCCTTGGGCTATGGAAGATGAAGGGAAACTAAATGAAGGATGATGGCCATAACCCTCGTGCGAGTCTTCGCCATCAACTCCCACCTATCCGCCATGTGCTCTACCACGCTCTCCCTTCTCATTCCCTATGCTCCCCATTTCATTGCCTTATTCTCTAAATAAAGCTTGAGGTTTTGTGAGTATGTTTTCTTGCAATGTTTTGCCCATGTGAGGTGTGCAGAATCGCCACCTAGTCTTGTGTTTGGAGTGAGATTGTGTATGTGTGAAGGGTGTGCGGATTCGCCATCCTTTTGTGGTGCCTAAGTACTAAGCCACTATACCCCCTCCCTCACTCTCTCTCTCTCTCTCTCTCACTTGATCTCATTCCCTTTCCTCTTCATCATTACTCCCAAGCATCCATCTCTCTTGGATGAAAACTTTGTTATGGTGGTGTGTTGTTTGCGTCCTAGCCGCTGAAGCTAGGTGGTGCCCCCTGTTTGCTTTACCATGACAGGCTCGAGGCGCGCCATTCGGTCCCCGGTGTTTTAGAGGCCGTCGGGGTTCGGGGTTCGTTTTGCTCCCGTCATTTGGTGCCCCCACTGAGGATCTTTTCATGAAACCCTTCAGTTTACAAGACTGAAACCCCTAAACTATTGTGAATGGATGAATGGCTAGCAGGATTTGCTAATTGGACGACAGAAGAAGAAGAGCTCCAAGCACAACTAGACGAACTCCGCATCTCCATCGAAGCTCGAGTGCTAGGCGTAACGGTAATCGATTTGCAGTGGGAGAGTCAACCAACACACCAAACCCAGTGGATATACATAGGCCAAGTGCCAAGAAGAAGAAGGAGAAGGTCGAAACCATGTCCGCAACCTACAACCAACCCACAACAACAAAATGGAAGGAGCTCTACACAATAGAGAATCAACACTATTCTACTTTGAGAATCGGGTAACTCAAGTCACCGAGGTAATTATCACAGTCAGTTTTCAAGTCGCACCTGATGCTGCAGCACAGATAACGGAATCATTGGCTCACACTCTCACTAGAGAAACTAGGGATCTACTGAGTTTGTTTCAGGAAAGAACACCACCCTCTCCCACAAGCTTGGACAGTGACTAAGCACCTCTAAGCTTCACATGAATCTGTACAACCTACCTCAAGACAGATCACACATACCAACACGTGTATGCTCAATCAAGGTAATACTGGATTTGAAGGCTCACTACCAGCACGTCATTGACACCATGCTGGGTGGGGAGCGATTTTTTGAGGTTCTGGCATCAGATCAACCATTTGTCCTACCTTTGGTACAAGGCAATGTATCGTTTGAAGTTTTAATCTATGTCCTAGTATAAGAGGGTATATACGCCTCCTTGTAAAGAAGAAAAAAACTTTTGCAAGTTAAGCAGTGTGTCTTTCTAGCTCTCTCTCAGTAATCATGGAAAGTGTAGCATTTCCAACATTTAAAGGAAAGAAGGGGGAGGATTTGGTAACAGAATTCCTAGATGACTTTGAAGTAGCATGTGTAGTGAGCAACAAAGATACGGATGAATCCCGGGTTAGAATCTTTAAGCATCTCATGAAGCTAGAAGCTAGATCATGGTACAATGCACTTCCACAAGCAACCAAGGATGACTGGGAACCCTTAAAAACCGCTTTTAAGAGGCGCTTTGGGGGAGGTACCACTTCAGAAAAGTTGTGGGACAAGTTGAGAGACTTGAAGCAGGAGGGTCTTTTAGAATATGCCACCTATGAGTCCAAATTTGTGGATTTGTGGGAACGGTGGGTTGAGTCACTGGCAAGGGGGGAAGCCGCACCCGATTTCCTAAAAAAAGATCAGTTCACGCATGGCTTATGGCCGCTTCTCAAGGAGAAGGTGAAAGGTAGATTCCCAGCTACGTACAAGTTAGCCGTTGAGATTGCTTGCCTTAAGGACAAGAAGCTGTGAATGAATGCCAAAGAAACCGAGTCAACAGAAACAACAACATCACATCGACCAGCAACTACGACAACCACCATTCCACCACCACCACCAGCTCTTGGGGTAAGAGATGACCAACAAGATATGTTGGCCCATATTACTGACCAACTGCAGAATTTGTCTGTCCACTTAATACAGCAAGGGAGGAGTCAAGAAAGAGATCAAGACCCTGGAAGAGCACGACGACAAAACAGGGAGTATCATTGCTACAACTGCGGAGAAGATGGTCACGGTATGTACTATTGTCCCAAACCACGACAAAACTATAATAGAGGAGGTAGGAGGAACCAATTGTCACCCCCTAGAGAAAGAACACCCCCACCCTGAGCACCAACCCCACCAACACAAATTCTACGTCCACCCCAGACACCACTACAAGCATCCATTCCACCTCTTCCACCAGCCCCACCACCTGATCGCCCTGTAAACATCATAAGGCTAGAAGAGAAAGGAACAGCCATAGTAGTGGATCCACCCAGAGTAAAGGAGAGGGACAAGGGTAAGGAGAAGGTAACCTTTTTAGAACCACTTGAGGCCATGACTGTGAAAAGAGCTAGGAGGGAGAAGGCTACACAATCAGATGATGAGAGAAGCATGAGAGGAGAAACTAGCAAGAGGCCATCCAGGCCACGACGGAAATTGGGCATCACCGACTTCCAGCTAGGGGAAAGTTCAAAGCCCTATGATCTAACATTGGATGTGGCAGAGCAAGGACCGAAGATTACATGGCCACAGCTGCTACATCTTGTACCTAAAGTAAGGTGACAATGGTCTAAAATGGTAAGTACAAGACGCTCCAAAACAAAGGTAGCCGGAGAAATTTCGGGATGCAACATGGATGACATCCTTCCAATTGTCGACGTAAACATAAAAGAAAAGAGGGTTGGAAACACCTACATTGATGGAGGTGCACAAATTTGTGTAATGAGCGAAGCTATGATGCTTCGATTAGGGCTCGAGGTTGACAGGCCTTCTCCATGCAAGGCAAAGATGGCAAACAACGCAAAAGTAAAGTGTGTGGGTGTGGTAAGTGCCGTGAAAATCAAAGCTTTCAACACTGAGGTAGAGGTAGATGTTTTTGTAATGCCTACTAAGGGGGAGGGCTATCCACTAATTTTGGGAAGGCCATGGTTGATGGCCATGAAGGCAAAACAGGACTGGGGTACTGGCCTTCTACGCATGACCGGTAAGAAAGGGGAGACAATCTACTACGACATGAGGATTGGCAAGCAGAAGCAAATGAATCTGGAAACATCGGCAGATGAAACCACTAGCGAATCTTCCAGTTCTGAGGAGGAGACCACATCCACCGACGAAAGTGACAGTTCCAATGATGTGATGGGTATCATTATGAAGGATGCACAAAGGGTAAGCACAACTGGTGATCCATCACCAAAAGGGCAACCCAATGAAGAGGAGAGCAAATCACCTGGCCTAGGAGGAAGTAGGTTGAAGGGTATGTTGTCTACAGAATTAACACTTGAGGAGAAAGATAGTTTTTTGCAAATGTTGATGGGATTTCCTAACCTGTTCATTGACAACTATGAAAGAATCACAGGCATTACAGTGGTGGAACATCATATTAAGCTGAAGGAAGGGGTAAAACCAGTTGTGCAAAAGCTACGACGACTGGGGGTCATACAAGAAAAGGCACTCTTGGCCGAGGTAATGAAACTGCTGGAGGCAGGA
The DNA here is from genome assembly GCF_014529385.1 of Adiantum capillus-veneris. Lineage (NCBI taxonomy): Eukaryota > Viridiplantae > Streptophyta > Polypodiopsida > Polypodiales > Pteridaceae > Adiantum > Adiantum capillus-veneris. Next base: position 55,728,439 of record NC_140952.1, on the reverse strand, counting down.
TTCATCTATCCTGTAGAAAACTCAGAATGGGTGTCACCCGTAGTGGTGACGCCTAAAAAGAATGGTAAGTGGAGGGTCTGTGTTGACTACAAACCACTAAATGCAGCTACAAAGAGAGACCACTTTTCTCTCCCTTTCTTAAATGAAATTCTGAATGAAGTAGCGGGTTTTGAATGCTATACCGTCTGTGATGGTTATTCTGGATACTTTCAAATACGCATAGCCTTGGAAGATCAGCTAAAAACCACTTTTATCACGCCATGGGGTTGTTTTACATACAGGGTTATGCCATTTGGTCTCACAAATGCACCTGCCACATTCCAAAGATATGTCACATATGTTTTTCAACCGTTCTTTGGAAGATCCATAAGAGTGTTCATTGATGATTTTTGTATATATAGCTCCCATATTTCACATTTAGAAAAGGTAACTGAAGGTTTGGCCAGGTTGCAGAGCCTAGGTGGGCAATTAAATTTGGATAAATGCCACATTGGGGAGAGTAAAGTCATTCTACTAGGCCATGAAATTTTAGCAAAAGGTATCAATGCCGACCCAAGTAAGGTGTCCGCACTCATAGCCCTACCTTCACCAACGACCGCACGTCAACTGGTCTCTTTTCTACAGAAGGTGAGGTACTTAAGTAGATTCATACATCTACTATCACAACTTGTCCTACCACTGCAACAACTCACTCAAAGATCAACTTTCACTTGGGACGAGGAAAGTGAACATCACTACAACAAGGTAAAGGAGGTCTTAGCCACTCTGCCAACTATCTCACCACCTAAGTGGGATGAAAAATTCTATGTCACCTCAAGTGTTGGTGATGACTCATTGGGGGCTGTGCTACTCCAAAAGGATACGACGACATCTTTCATGAGGCCAATCTATTTCTCTAGTCGAATGATGACAGCAGGAGAGAAAGGTTTCACCCATGTGGAACACTTAGTCCTAGCTCTTAGATTTGCAACTACAAAGTTTAGGTCATATTTGCTGCCTAAGCAATTTGTGATTCTAACCATGGATGAAATATTTCCCTATGTTGTACAACACATGGATGTGTCTGCTAGAATTACTAAATGGCTAGTTCGTCTGCAAGAGTTTGACTACATGGTACAGGTAGAAAGCACGACAAGGGCAAGTTTGGGGGGACTCATGACCTACCAAGTTTTTGAAGGGAAGGAGAAGCAATCTAAGGAAGGAGAAGTCCGATTACCTCCAGTACCACCGATGGTAGAAGGAGCATACTCTCTCTACTTTGATGGAGCCTACAAGCGAGCGTCCGACAAAGCAGCTGCAGGCATAGTGGTCTTTGATGACAAAGGGACAAAGGTATTTTCGTTGGGCCAATTGTTAGATTCACATTCTAACAATGAAGCTGAGTATGCAGCACTAACCAAGGGTCTACAATGGTGCGTCTTGCAAGGTGTACAACGCCTTAATGTATTTAGGGATGCTCTACTTCTGGTAAGGCAAGTAAATGGAGCATGGACATGCAAGAATCCTAGTTTAAGGACTCACTTAAGTGGTGTAAAAACCTTGTTGGGTAAGTTTGAAGAAGTTCAAATACACCTTATCCCAAGGGCTCAAAACCAAGGAGCAGATGCCCTAGCAAGTGAAAGACTACAGGAAGTGGTGGTTGGAGCAATAAAACTAAAGCTCCCTCTATTTCAAGGCAGTGATGCCTTGCCTGACATCATGCATTTTTTGGAAACAGGGGAATGCCCATCAGATTTAACAAAGGGACAGAAGCAATGGCTGACGCGGAAGGCCACAAGGTATCGACTCATCAATGATGGTTTGTACTGTAAGGGTAAGGACCAAATACTCAGGAAGGTCCCTCTCTCTCACGAAATCACGGGAGTAATTGCTAGCTGTCACGACGGGGTTTGTGGTGGTCACTTTGCCCTAGACATAACAAGTAGGAAAATCTTGCAGGCAGGCTTCATATGGCCTAGCCTCAACCGTGATGTACACCATTGGTGCAAAACGTGTAAGTTGTGTCAAAAGGCCGGCACTAGGTCACTTATGCCTGAACCACAGACACCTATTCTCTCATATGGTCCATTTGAAAAATGGGGTATCGATGCCATTGGGCCATTACCTAGGGCCAACTCAGGAAAATTCTACATTATCATGGGGATCGACTACATGACTAGATGGGCAGAGGCTACAGCCACCACTAGAATCACAGCGGTAGAGGTAGCTAAATTTATCTACGAGCACATATGCTGTAGGTTTGGAACACCTTTAGAGATCATCTCTGATAGAGGGCTAGGTTTCAGAGCAGACTTGGTAGGAGAATCAATGCAGAAACTGGGCATTACAAGGAGGCACTCTTCACCATATTACCCTCAATGTAATGGCCTAGTTGAAAAGGTAAATGGAATGGTTTCTAAAATTATTACCAAGCAGGTAAACAATCATCCCGGAGACTGGGATAAGTATCTACTACCAGCTTTATGGGCCTACACAACTTCATTTCTTACATCCTTGGGATTCACACCGTATCATCTAGTATTTGGTAAGGAAGCAATCTTGCCCATTGAAGTGCAACTACAAAGTCTCAGAGTAATGGCAAGCCAACTTCAACAACCCAACATGCATTTGAGAGATCACATCATCAACTTGGAAAGACTGCAGCTGGACAAAGAAGAAGCAATAAATTATTATGCAGCACAAGCAGAGCATAGACGGCTTAGCTTTAACGAGCATCTCCGGAAAAAAGAATTGAAGAAAGGAATGTTGGTGCTCCGCTACGACAATCGCTTCGACACGCGCAAGGATAAGAAACTCCTGCTCCGATGGGAAGGCCCTTTCATCATCAGGAAAAAGTATGCCAATGGAAGCTACCAGCTTATGGAGGCTGATGGAAAACTTCATAAAACCAGGGTAAATGGTTGGCGACTTAAACCTTATTTTCTTCGATTTGACCAGGCTCCACCAATTGACATTCCAGATGAGGACACACCATCAGCCACCACCTCCGACGATAATGATCAAACAGATGAGCTAGAGACATGAATGCCTCTAGCCAAAAGGGGAGGGCTAATGATGGGGGCTTTTCACAAGTCAAGCTCCCATACCCCTCTTCTCTCGTCCCCACCCCATGAAAACCCCCTCTTATGGAGGAAGTGATAAAAGGCATTGGAAAAAAGTAAGAAAAAAATAAAGTATGATTATGTAAATATATAAGAAAGGTAAAATAGGCCACCTCATGCCTACGGCGTAGCCCATCCCCACCTTGCCTCCTTTTTCTTCACTGTTGCCCCGCCGGGTGTCCCTTTTCCTCTCCTCCACTCAAAAGGTCAACCCCCTCTCTCTTCCCCTTGTCCTTTCTCCATTCTCTCTCCCCTCAAGCTAACCCACCTCTCACCAATAATGCATTATAACTCACCAATAATGCACCCTAACTCACATGCAACTTACCCTATCTTCCAAAATAGTATACCCCACCCCCTCTTTCTCTCTCCTATCATATCCCATGACCCAAATACCCCCCCCTCTCTCTAAAGGGCGCCATGTCTCTTGTCTTGTAGCTAAATAACCTCCCCCACACTCACACACACTCAGTTTCACTGAAAAAGGTGCCCACATACCCATCCCTACCCGGTGGTTACCTGATTTTTCTTGTGTTCACACACATCTGCACACAGATTCACCTCTGAACACACTCCCCTCTCTCCCCTCTTGTAATTACTTTATTCTCCATGTCACCTCTCACTTTTTTTCATCAACCCACCTCTCTCTCTTAGTCTCTCTCTCATGAGACTGCTGTTCTGGCACATATACACACAGCCAGACAAGTGGGGCCCACAGTCACATGGCCTATGTAGATAATGATTTCTTCATTTCTAAATTCTAGAATTTCTCCCCCCTCCTCCCCTATATAAAGAGGGGTCACCATCACACTAAGGACACACCATCACCAAAGAGTACACTATGCACTGTGTGTGCCTAGTGCACACACACACACACCCACACCATCACCATCACCGCAATCACCATGCTCGTCTTGAGCATGACCTCTACACCCTTGGGCTATGGAAGATGAAGGGAAACTAAATGAAGGATGATGGCCATAACCCTCGTGCGAGTCTTCGCCATCAACTCCCACCTATCCGCCATGTGCTCTACCACGCTCTCCCTTCTCATTCCCTATGCTCCCCATTTCATTGCCTTATTCTCTAAATAAAGCTTGAGGTTTTGTGAGTATGTTTTCTTGCAATGTTTTGCCCATGTGAGGTGTGCGGAATCGCCACCTAGTCATGTGTTTGGAGTGAGCTTGTGTATGTGTGAAGGGTGTGCGGATTCGCCATCCTTTTGTGGTGCCTAAGTACTAAGCCGCTATACCCCCTCCCTCACTCTCTCTCTCTCTCTCTCTCTCTCTCTCTCTCTCTTTCTCTCACTTGATCTCATTCCCTTTCCTCTTCATCATTACTCCCAAGAATCCATCTCTCTTGGATGAAAACTTTGTTATGGTGGTGTGTTGTTTGCGTCCTAGCCGCTGAAGCTAGGTGGTGCCCCCTCTTTGCTTTACCATGACAGGCTCGAGGCGCGCCATTCGGTCCCCGGTGTTTTAGAGGCCGTCGGGGTTCGGGGTTCGCTTTGCTCCCGTCAATGGCTGGACAAGAAAGAAGGCATTTCACCGCTGTCGAGAAAGTGAAACATCTCCTCATACCATGTCCATGGAATGCTAGGAATAACCCTCGCCTGTTGTGGGACTCTGCTATCCTCTGCAGCTACTCCTGTTAGAAATAGAGACGCATCCGAAAATTCATCAGCTACACCCGTCGGAGGCTCTCCGGAATCTAACCTAGATAGGTAGTCAGCCACCGCATGTTGGACCCCTGGCCGATATATGACCTCAAAGTCAAATTCCTGCAGCAAAAGCACCCATCTGGCCAATCTTCCCGTCAAATTCTGTTGCCTTACCAGGTATAAAAGAGCCGAATGGTCCACATGGAAGAAAAAACGTCGGCCCAACAGATAGTGCCGGAATTTCTTCACTGAATAAATCATCCCTAAACATTCCCTTTCAGTTATGGAATAATTCTTTCTGCGGATGATAATCGTCTATTGGCATAATAGACAGGTTTGAACCATCCTTGACTTTGTTCCTGCATCAGCACACTGCCAATAGCTCGATCCGAAGCATCCACGAACACATGAAAATCCTCACCCCAATTTGGTGCCAGCATAATCGGAGCTTTGGATAACTGCAGTTTTAATCTGTGAAAAGCCAAATCACATCCTTGTGTCCATTCAAAATCTATAGCATGAGCTGCCTGAGTAATTGGGATTGCCAAATGCGCAACAAACCGCAAATGCCTCCCATGCCATCGGCTTTGACCCAGGAAAATCTGACATTGCTTCTGGTTCCGCGATGTAGGCGCTTCCGTAATTTCGGCAATTTTATCCGGATCCACAGAAATACCATCTTCAGAAATGATATGCCCCAGTAACCTGCCACTGCGGACAGCAAATGCACACTTTAAAGGATTCAAACTGAATTTCACCTCTCTGCATTTCATAAAGCATAACCGTAATTGTTTCAAATGCTCCAATTGTGCTCCAAAAACACTGACATCATCCAGAAAAATCCTCATAAAATCCGTCAAATAAGGCCCAAATATTTGAAACATATCCCTTTGAAAAGTGGAAGGTGCATTCCACAATCCAAACCACATTACTGTACAAGCAAATACTCCCCATGCGGTAATAAAAGCTGTTTTTGGCTCATCCCGCAATGCCATTCGGATTTGATTATATCCACTAAATCCATCGAAAAAAGTATACATCTCATGTCCTGCTACATCATCCAAAATGGAATCCAAAAATGGAAGAGGAAAAGGATCTGGAATAGTAGCTGCATTCAATTTTCGGTAATCCACACAAATTCAAATTTGCTTATTTTTCTTTGGTACGACCACAATTGGAGAAATCCACTCCGGATTATCAATAGGGGTAATAAAACCCACTTTCAACAGGCGATCAATTTCCATCTTAACTTGCTTTGCCACATTCGGATTCATCCTGTATGAGTGCTGCTTCACTGGCACCGCATCCGGTTTCAGATTGATCGTGTGCTGATAAAACTTAGGATCCAATTCCGGCATATCCGCATATTCCCATGCGAAAACATCCTTAAACTCTGTCAATAACTTGATCAAATCATCTCTAAAACTTGCCTCCAACTGCTTATTAATGTATATGGGCTGCGACTCCGCTTGCTCCCCAAGAAAAACCTTCTCTAATTCATCTTCCTTAACCCTTGTAATTTTTCTCATTTGCGCCTCAAACGCTCGTTCTTGCTGAATCACGTCCTCCAATGATTCAGGACTCGGAAGCACTTGTTGTTGCTCCCCTATTTCTCCTGGAGTTCCTGAAACCCCCACCGAATTCCCTTTCAGAATCAGAGAAATATCTGCAAGGTATAGAGAAACCAAATCCGGGTTAGCTTTGAGAAATTGTTCCTCTTCATCATCTTCTAATCCTTCCACCATATTAATTGTCTCAGCTATCACCGGCCATGCTGCCTGAACTGGTTGTCGGCATGTTCCCAGCATCACCCGCACTTTTCTTTTACCCTTCTTTACTGTAAGCATATTTGCTTCCCAATTATGCTTTACCCTCACTTGTCGTAACCAGGATCTTCCCAAGATAATGTGATAATTCTGTTTATGATCTTCAATATTCAAGACTACTAAGGAAACAACAAAGGATAAGCCCGCCACATCCAAAACAATGCCCCGAAGTAAACCCACTGGTTGCACTCTTCTTTGATCTGCCATGCGGACTACAAAGGGTGCAGGCTTCCAATCACTGAGACCAAAACGCTCACACGCTGCTTGGGTGATAATGTTTACCCCCGCTCCTCCATCCAAGAGTACCTTGTCAATGTATGTGCCATGGTATCAAACTGAAAGCTCTGGAACTCGGGTATCTGTGATCCTATTCGCCAGCAACAGGACTGAATCATCGTCCTCGCTTTCAACCTTCCCAATGGCAATTTCCTGCAGCTCAGTGGTCGATTGTCGCAGCAATGCATTATGGAAATTCGGGACTAATTTCAGCAATGAACCCAGAGGTACTTGAATTGGTGACATAAGAACCTCTTTCCAAACTGAATTCCACTCCTCCTGTTCTTTAATATCATCCTTATTTCCAGCTTTCCCTTCCTTTATTTCCAGACCCACAGTCGATGGCATAGTCGATGTCGATGGTCCTGCTGTCTTCACTGATGGTGCGGATTGTGGCAACCAAGACACAGTCTTTTTCCGCACTTCTTCCTGAACCGCCCAATCCGGAATTTTTACATCGGGAGTTGGAACCACACTTTTACCCGATCGCGTGATTAATGAAACCACTGGGTCAGACTCCTCCAGTCCTTCAATCTGAACCATAGCCACACTAGGCTGTTTCCCTACAACGCGTTCCTGGTTTTTCCGATCGTATTCCATAGCTTCAGTACACTCAGATCGCCAATGTCCATCCCCCAAACAGAAAAGGCATGTCTTGGGGCGATTAGGATCTCGGCCACCTCTTCCGCGACCTCGTCCTCCCCCTTGACCCCGTCCTCCTGCTTGACCTTGCACAAGTTTCTCTGATGTATGAGCATGAGCCATCGCCACAACAGGCTCTTGTCCCTGCCCTATCTGTGGTTGTTTCCAGGTAGAAGAGTCCCCTCGACTCCGACGACACCGGCCATTGAAATAACATTCCACTGTATTATGAGTATTGGTCGTGAAAATCGCACACCACTTCTGATTCATTGCACATTCCTGAGCATCATGGCCCGGATTCCGACATTGGGTACACCATATTTCCTTCAGACTTTTAGCCACTGCAGCCGATTCCGTCGATCCGGATGATACACCTTTCCCGTGACGCTGGGATTTTTTCCGCGGTGTCTCCTCTGATTCTTTCCCCGAATCGTTGTTGCCTGAGTCCGAGGAATCAGATACTGCGGATTGCGACTCCCTCCGAACTATCACTGCCACTGTCCTGTGACTTCCGATGAGATTTCTTCCCATCTTTCTTCTTTGACTTCTTTGGATATTCCGTATCCTCTAAAGCCTCTCCTGCTACTACAGCCCTAGCCATTATAGTATCCAGTGGAGTAGTTACCTTATCTACTGTTGCCATAGCCGTTCTAAGATCCTTGTTGAGCCCCCGCAAAAAATAATCATTCAGCACTTTGGCTGCCGGCTTTTGTGCCTGAGGTACCCTCTGCAAAAGCATCCGAAATTTTGCTGCGTAATCCTCCATTGGAAATGACTTCTGTCGGAGCGTTCGAAGCTTCTCCAAATGTTGAGGGACTGTATTTTCCGTTCGAAACCTTTGTAGAAACGCTATGGATCCGTCGGTATACGTCTGGAAATGGTTATCAGGGTATTCGGACAACCATTTCGCAGCTTTTCCTGAGAGTGTAGATTCAAACACTGATTGTTGATGGAGAGGAATCACCACCCCAGGATGATTCAATCCATAAGCTTTATTGAATTGGCGCAAATGTGCATCACGGTCTTCACTCGAAAGACCTCAAAACCGACTATACTTAATCTGAGGATGAGCCATCACCCCTTGCCCAACTGTTCCTCCTCCTCCCGGGAAAAGATGACGAGCACTAGGAGATGGAGACAGTGGCGGAGATACCCCCGGACTGCTTACCGGAGACGGTGGTGGAGCAACCTGTGAGGGTGAGGGTGAACGTACGACAGGAGGACATGACTGACTGCGCGAAGTGCGTCTCGCTCACCGCAGCTGCCGACCACGCACCGGGCTTGGTGATGGAGATACAGATTCCTCAATCTGCGGTGAAGAAAAAACAAATTCATCTGAACCGCCTCTCCTCCGTTGTCTTCCTACAATTGGAACCACAGGGTCAGGCGGACCTTGCGACCTAGTGCACATGCATATTCATCGCAAGCTGTCCATCACGCATAGTGGTCGCCAGATGTAATGACTATTGCCCGCACTGGAGCAATAGGCATTACGGGAATGATTACCCGCAACTACATTATATGAACATCAACATATAGAATGACAAGAGAAGGAAGTACACAGTACACAGGCACAAAACACCTCTTGCTTTATTCATGTATATCCCAGACTCAGAGTTACAACAGTAGATGCCATGAATATCATAGAGATTGGTTAAGTTACATCAAAAGACATGTATGCCCCTCCATATACAACCGCTGCTCCAGCGCAGATCGGGAACGGTGCACCCACTCCTGTCCCATGATATCCCGTGAAGAAGTGCTGCTACGGCCACCGCATACCGCATGACTCCTGATCCACAGTGTCCAGACCTCCGCAGGACCGCAGGTGCGGCTAATGCCGTAACAATGCAGACTTCTCAAAGCTTTGTATGGTTTGAAGCAGCGCTCTAGAGCATGGTATGACAGGATTGCCAAGTATCTTGTCAGTATTGGGTTTAGGAGAGCTCATGCTGATCATTCACTCTATGTACGTGAGAGTGATGTGGGGATTGTGGTCATTACCATATATGTAGATGACCTTATTATTGTGGGTGACAATGCTATGGAGATTGACCATGTGAAGGGTCTTCTCAAACAGGAGTTTGAAATGAAAGATTTGGGCGAGTTGCGCTACTTTCTTGGCATTGAGGTGATCAGGACTCCAGAGGGTGTATGGCTGTCACAGAGACAGTATGCTTTGGACATGTTGTCAAAGTATGGTATGGCTGATTGTAAGCCAATCTATTCCCTTGGATGTGAATGGAAAGCTGAGTGCAGAGAAGGGTGATGTTGTTGAGGATGTCAAGATGTACAGGAAGATTGTGGGTAGTCTAATCTACTTGACTATCACGAGGCCAGACTTGAGCTACACTGTAGGCTTGGAGAGTCAGTTCATACAGCTTCCAAGGAAGCCACATTTGGATGGAGTACGACGCACACTTCGGTATGTGCAAGGGACTCTTGAGTACGCATTGTTCTATGCAAAAGATGCCCCATTAGCATTGTATGGGTATACAGATGCAGATTGGGCAGGTAGCATTGTTGATAGGAGATCTACGAGTGGCTTCATGTTCTCTTTTGGGAGTGATGCTGTTACTTGGAGCAGCAAAAAGCACCCTACGATTGCTTTATCGAGCATAGAGGCCGAGTACAGAGGTGCAGCAGTTGCGGCATGCGAGGTAGCTTGGCTACGCACATTACTTGAGGACTTGGGAGTGCAGGTGGACCAGCAGATTGTCATCCATTGTGACAACCTCAGCAGCATGCAGTTAGCTAGGAACCCAGTGTTCCATGCCAGGAGCAAGCACATAGAGGTCCATTACCACTACGTTCGAGAGCGAGTGTTGGCGGGCGACATCGACTCGGTCTACGTCAGCACAGAGGAGCAGATAGCGGATATATTTACCAAGGCCCTCGAAGCTGAGAAGCTTCAACGTTTTTGAACTATGCTTGGACTCTGCGACATGCAGAGCTCAAGGGGGAGTGTTGAGATGTCTAGCTCTACATCTTGAGCTGGCATCCACTACGGGTCTTGGCCGGTTACGACATTTACTCACTGGCGCGTTAGGTGACCGATACGGAGGATCTCTGCCAGTGATTCTACAGCTGGACTACACTTATAGTGCCAGCCTAGTACGCTTCTAGCGAGTTCACACTTAGTGACCGCATGTACATATGTGCTACTTTTCAGTTTTAGCACTAAGTCATTTTGTACTCTCTTTTCTGTACGAAGGAGAAGAAGCTTTCCATCTCTGTGTGCTTTGTGCTTGTCTTGTGTAGCTCTCTTGCATCCTCTTTCTTTATAAGAAGGAGGTGGAGTTCCTCAACTTTCACCAAGTGAGAATGATCACAAAATGAGAGTGTGTGTGTGGTGTATACCCCCCCCAACACCCCCCTTGCTTGCTTGGGGCAAGTTCTAGCCTTTCCTCATGCTTCAAGCTCATTGGACCCCTCTCCCCCTAGCCAATCACATGCAACATGCATTCAAGTACATGGGTAGTCTTTGGACAAGTGTCCTCCTTACCCCTTAGAGAGAGAGAGCTTGAAAATATCTAGATATTTGTTTAATGGAGTTAGAAGCTCATTGGACCCGTCTTTAGCCCATCAATAGCATTCAAGCACACCATGTGGCTAAGCACAGGGAGAGTCTGACATGTGTCCCATGTGCCCCTTGAGAAAAGGGTTGCCCTTTGGGTGAGTGGGAGGTTAAGTCAAAGACTCCCCTAACTTTGGAACTTTCCCCCTCCTTTGTAGGGTCTCTTTTTGACTCAAGCACCTTACCCCCTATACATGGGAAGCTTCTCAAGCACCTTCCTCAGTTTGTAGGGTCTCTTTTTGACTCAAGCACCTTATCCCCCATGCATGGGAAGCTTCTCAAGCACCTTCCTCATTAAGTATGACAAGCACCACAAGTACCTTAGTCATCAAGCAGGACAAGCACCTCAAGCACCTTAGTCATCACGCACGACAAGCACCTCAAGCTTAGGTCGGGTTCCCACCTCAAGCTTAGGTCGGGTTCCCACCTCAAGCTTAGCCCTACCTTGCCTAAGGTCAAAGGACTTTTAACACTAACCATTGGAGGTCTTTAATGAAGCTAACCCTAAGGCATTTTAAGCTCCATTAGTTAACCTTGCTCTTTGACAGACCATCTTTCATTTAGACCCCTTTACCATTGGCCCCGTGTTGAGATAGATCCGTAAGCACATGTCTATATTCTAACCCTTGTTCCCGTTTATTATCCCACATTAAATGATCACGTTAATATGAGAAAATCATTTGGGTTGGTTAGATATTAGATTTTATGACATTATCTCTCTCTTGAAATCATAGTCAATTAGTCAATTTGTCAATTTGTCTTAGCGGGTAGAGGATCCCTTTTTACCCTATGACATCATTCCAAGATGGATTGTGCATGGAGTTGAGCTGGCAGCTTGGGAGAGGTTTTGTATGACTTTGAGGGTCTCGAATGTGTGGCAGCACTCTAGTTTTGTGAGATCCCCAGACAGCCTAGCTTCTACACTAGTGACCATTTCAGTGACTTGGGTGGGACAGTTGGCATTCTGGCAGGAACTTCCTTCTCGGACCATGCACCAGTGATCCTCACAGTGGCAGATAGGCAGAGGAGGGGTGTAAGGTCTCTGACCCCAACCAAAAAGAGCACCCTTGTACCATGAAATGATCATAATGGAAAAAAGTTACTATTTTTAGCAGTTTTCCGAATTCTATCAGTGCCATGATGTTTAAAATGTCATAAAGCTTCGAAATGTGAATTAAAAATTTTTTGGTGAAAATTTTCCAAATATAGTAAGTTTTTGGTCACCCGACCCGTTTAGTTTTGACCGTCTCGAAAATCTGCACCAGTACCCTGAATTTGAAAAAAATGCATTTTCGGACCCCAGGGGTTGCTTAATATGGCACGTACTCGGGCCAGTACGTCTTAGTTAGAGCTTCGTATAGCAATTTTTGGCATCAAAATCCGACTCGTATGACCCGTTTTAGCGTAGAACCAATTTTCCTAAAAATTGTCCGGGGAGGTGCCGGGGGCCTTGGACTGTGTGGGAACAGGTTCCAGCCCACTCCAGATCAGCTATAGCAGCTAGGGGGCGCCCTCTTGCTTTGTGGGAGTCCTGTGAGAGTTTCCAAGCCAGCAACTCAGTCTCAGAACCAATTAACCAAGCCAATCTGACACTTGGTGGGCAGGGAACTGGACTTGCCATGCTTAACTGTAGAAGCTCCCAGATGCATTTAGCAACCCAGATCGATTTTCAGCTTGAGGAGGCCTATTTAAAGACCTACACACACACACACACACACACACATATGCTCACACACACACATTGCATACTCACACACCTACACACTGGGAAGGTGCTGCCCACACACACACAGCTTTTGAAGGAGAAGCAAGGAGGGAGGTGCTGCCGAAATTCCCATCTTGAGGATTCATTGCATCAGAAATTTAAGAGGATTCTCAGTCCCTAATCACGGTAATTATGGTTAATTACTGCTCTTCTTAATCTCATCATTACCCACTCATAATTCTTGTCTACTATGCCTACTTTTAGCTATAATTCTCTATAGCTACTCTCTAAGTTTTCATAGCTATACTTCATTACATAATTATCATTCATTTAGTTAATTTATTCAGCCATTCATCATCCTTAATCAAGGATTAATGCATGATTAGGAAAAATTCTCTCTCTAGGCGGTATAGTCAATAAATTGTCAGCTAGTAATAGTGTAGATTTGTCAGAATTCAATCTTTCACTACTCAATAGAGTTGTAATTAAATTATACTTAATCTTCTCCCACATTTAGATGCGATTAAGGCTGAAAATTAATCCGTCATTAGTCCAAATAGAAGAAGGTTTTTTTTTCATCACACATGCCTGCGGTCACTCTACACCTTCACATTGCTCTAGGAAAATGAATGAGCTTGCTTACTTCATATCTTTCGTGAATCAATTAGAAAAACTCTGAATTTCTTAATCATCCAAGCCAAGTAATTAACCTTAGAGTCGTTTCCCATAGGGTGGATACAGAATTACCCTTAAAAATTGCTAAGGCAAAAAGGGAAAAATCTAACCTCGTGCATAAGGAGGAGTCTTTAATAAATCTAATCTGCCGATTGGTTTGTCATGTTACTCTCGGACCTTAGCTTTTTTTTTTTCAAGTCTATCATTTAAGTAGTAAAATGGCCCCGGTTAAGAGAACTCGCTTCGGTGGAGCCCACGACCGCCAGGCGGGAACAAGCAATGTCAACGGAAAAGGAAAGGCTCCCATGGACGAGCAAATACCGGCCATCTCACGGGCTATTGACGAAGAAATGGAAGAGGTAGGTCCCAATTTCTATTCAAGTTGTTTAATTAACATTGCATACAATTAGTTAAGAATGAACATATCCCCGAACATGTTGGAGAAATCCGACAGAAATCTCGGCATTGCATGCATAGTACATTTAAGTATAAAGTAGGAAAGAAATGATTGATGGGTATGCTGTTTGCAAGAGGAAAGAATGTTTGCTAGGGAAAATTTAGCTCGACATGTTCATTTTATTTCCAATGTTGAATCAGTCCTGACCCCCCTACTGATCACAGGGGGCAGAGTTCCTCGTTAGGGCTCTTGAATCCACGACTGCTGGTTAAGCGGTGGATACCCATGACTTGCTTTCTATGCGGTGGGAACCCACGTCTGCTGGTTAAGCGGTGGGAATGTCCATGTCGTGCTTTCTATGCGGTGGACATACCTAGTTGTATGGGCAGCTAGGCGACAATGGGAGGAGTAAACTCTCGCTGGAGGGGGGATGTTGTACCTCCAGAACATTGGAATTTTTATGAATAAGTTTGAGTAGAATTTTTACTAGAATTCTGTCTGGGTGTTGTTTGCAATACTGGTTGAAGGGCTGTATTAACGAACAATGTGATTCGGAATTATACAAGGAATATCTATGTTGAACAACCTTGTGGTAGTAATTAGGTCACACGAGGAAGTGTGAGTGTGGGGGTGGAAAGTGGGGGCTTGTTGGCTCAGGTTGCCAATGCCTACGAGATGGGTGGTCCCGATTGGTCGGGAACTCTCTGTCTCCATAGTGCTTACTTCGATATTAGTAATACTCATTGCCCCTAGAGCGGTGAAATCTCGAGTGTACATGCCTCTGCAACATGGGGAAAAAGGCGCTCGGGGTTTCTCTTCTCTTGGAAGGTGGGTCTTAGGATCGCTAGATAGTTAAGTACGCTTCCCCTACGAGGTGGAGCTAGATCTCGTTGCTAGTAGGTTCGAACTCGATTCACTTTGTGATGAGAGATCGTCCGCTAGTTGAACCCTGAACCATTTTGTTTGCTTCCGCTATAGATCTAGTGGCCACCAGGTTTACCATCAGAACCGTTGTTTGATATGACGGGGTGGGGACCTCAGGTATCAGAGCTATAGGTTTACGAACTGGAAAATGATGTTGTTTGAAATTTTAAAAACCAAGGGATTGTAGGATAGCTCGTACTCAAAGCTTGAGCATGATGTTTCCCAGAATAATGACATTGGATTTGTCTAGTGGATTGTCTCCTGAGTAATGTTAAAGAGTTTTACTCGTTGAGCTTGTCGGGATTCAGTGGGTTCCACATGATGTTTTTTTTTGAGAAGTCGTTGGTGCGACTAGTGCTGCGGATAGGTAGCCTGTTGATGCACATAAAGTTATAAGTATGGATCAAAGCTCTCGAGTAAAGTTTTACCATTATTTATCGGACAATTTTGGATGTATTCAATGGAATTTAAATGGTGGAATGGTTAAAATCCTTTGTGATAGATGTACAGATTAAGTAGGCTGGTTAAGCCCAAAAGTTAAATTTCTTCTTGAGTATGGAAAAGCTTAGGTTCATTTGAGAAGAGTGCTATAGTAATGAGTTTTATACCATTGGATAGGCACCGCCTGCTACTCTCTACTCGGCAGTGCAAGAGAAGAAGCTCCTCCTTAAACAAGCTCAGTCTCCAACCTTTAAAGGCGAAGGGGAAAATGTGGAAAGAGATGCAGAAGTATGGATGGAGGCTATGGATGACTATTTTGAAGCTGCGAGAACTCAACCCGAGAACCAAACCATGCTTGCAATGTTCCGCTTGTCTGGTGATGCCAAGATCTGGTGGAAACAACATTGCAGGGACTTGGATATCAAGGGATGTTCCCAGTCATGGGAAGACATCAAGACTGCTGTGATGGAGCGTTACTTACCACCCGCCTATAAAACCTTGAAGATGAACGATTTCTTTTCCCTCGGCAGCTGACTTCATTTGTCGAAGAATATTATTCAAAGTTTGCTACTCTTCGGAGATATGCTCCTAAGATGACATTGGAACAACAGGTAGCACGGTTCTGCCAAGGACTCGTCAACCCCCTGAACAACCGACTAGAAGCTCTCAGGCCAGTAACTTTGCAAGATGCCTTGCTAAGGGCCAAACCGTTAGCTAAAGACATTCAGAGGACTACCCAAGATAGTGAATACTATTTGTCAAAGAGGGCCAGGACAGACAACTGGAGTAACAGACCAATCAACCCTGCATACGACCATCGCCCGGTAGTAGCTACCATGACAGCTACCGAGTTTCCCAATATAAGATGCTTTGAGTGCCAGGAGTATGGGCATTACAAAAGTTGATGTCCAAAAAGGATTTCCCAAACATCCGGTGCTAATAATGTACCTCTGAACGCCAACGGGCGAGGTCAACCAAACGGAAGAGGAGGCCGAGGAAGAGGAAACATAGGACAAGGAAGTAGAACTTTCGCTAATGCCGCAGTGAGACAACCAAATGTGGGCGATGAAGCTGATGAGAGAGCAGCAATGTATGATGCAACTGCTAATCCTAGTGAGCAATAAATCAAGCACCAGAATCTCATCAAAGTTCAGCAGAATAAGGCGCATAAAGCTAAAGACTACTCTATTATCAAAGGATATCTTTACTTTAGACAAAGGATATATGTACCTAAGTAGTTAGCATAGAGTTTATCCAGATGTATTCTTGAGATGAGGACATCTCAAATTTTTCACGTTGGGGAGGTTGTAAGGTCTCTGACCCCAACCAAAAAAAGCACCCTTGTACCATGAAATGATCATAATGGAAAAAAGTTACTATTTTTAGCAGTTTTCCGAATTCTGTCAGTGCCATGATGTTTAAAATGTCATAAAGCTTCGAAATGTGAATTAAAATAATTTTTGTGAAAATTTTCCAAATATAGTAAGTTTTTGGTCAACCGACCCGTCTAGTTTGGACCGTCTCGAAAATCTGCACCAGTACCCCGAATTTGAAAAAAATGCATTTTCGGACCCCGGGGGTTGCTAAATATGGCAGGTAATTGGGCCAGTACGTCTTAGTTAGAGCTTCGTATAGCAATTTTTGGCATCAAAATCCGACTCGTATGACCCGTTTTAGCGTAGAACCAATTTTCCTAAAAATTGTCCGGGGAGGTACCGAGGGCCCGGGACTGTGTGGGAACAGGTTCCAGCCCACTCCAGATCAGCTATAGCAGCTAGGGGGCGCCCTCTTGCTTTGTGGGAGTCCTATGAGAGTTTCCAAGCCAGCAACTCAGTCTCAGAACCAGTTAACCAAGCCAATCTGACACTTGGTGGGCAGGAAACTGGACTTGCCATGCTTAACTGTAGAAGCTCCCAGATGCATTTAGCAACCCAGATCGATTTTCAGCTTGAGGAGGCCTATTTAAAGACCTACACACACACACACACACACACACACACACACACACACACACACACACACACACATATGCTCACACACACACATTGCATACTCACACACCTACACACTGGGAAGGTGCTGCCCACACACACACAGCTTTTGAAGGAGAAGCAAGGAGGGAGGTGCTGCCGAAATTCCCATCTTGAGGATTCATTGCATCAGAAATTTAAGAGGATTCTCAGCCCCTAATCACGGTAATTATGGTTAATTACTGCTCTTCTTAATCTCATCATTACCCACTCATAATTCTTGTCTACTATGCCTACTTTTAGCTATAATTCTCTATAGCTGCTCTCTAAGTTTTCATAGCTATACTTCATTACATAATTATCATTCATTTAGTTAATTTATTCAGCCATTCATCATCCTTAATCAAGGATTAATGCATGATTAGGAAAAATTCTCTCTCTAGGCGGTATAGTCAATAAATTGTCAGCTAGTAATAGTGTAGATTTGTCAGAATTCAATCTTTCACTACTCAATAGAGTTGTAATTAAATTATACTTAATCTTCTCCCACATTTAGATGCGATTAAGGCTGAAAATTAATCCGTCATTAGTCCAAATAGAAGAAGGTTTTTTTTTCATCACACATGCCTGCGGTCACTCTACACCTTCACATTGATCTAGGAAAATGAATGAGCTTGCTTACTTCATATCTTTCGTGAATCAATTAGAAAAACACTGAATTTCTTAATTATCTAAGCCAAGTAATTAACCTTAGAGTCGTTTCCCATAGGGTGGATACAGAATTACCCTTAAAAATTGCTAGGGCAAAAAGGAAAAAATCTAACCTCGTACATAAGGAGGAGTCTTTAATAAATCTAATCTGCCGATTGGTTTGTCATGTTACTCTCGGACCTTAGCTTTTTTTTTTTCAAGTCTATCATTTAAGTAGTAAAATGGCCCCGGTTAAGAGAACTCGCTTCGGTGGAGCCCACGACCGCCAGGCGGGAACAAGCAATGTCAACAGAAAAGGAAAGGCTCCCATGGACGAGCAAATACCGGCCATCTCACGGGCTATTGACGAAGAAATGGAAGAGGTAGGTCCCAATTTCTATTCAAGTTGTTTAATTAACATTGCATACAATTAGTTAAGAATGAACATATCCCCGAACATGTTGGAGAAATCCGACAGAAACCTCGGCATTGAATGCATAGTACATTTAAGTATAAAGTAGGAAAGAAATGATTGATGGGTATGCTGTTTGCAAGAGGAAAGAATGTTTGCTAGGGAAAATTTAGCTCGACATGTTCATTTTATTTCCAATGTTGAATCAGTCCTGACCCCCCTACTGATCACAGGGGGCAGAGTTCCTCGTTAGGGCTCTTGAATCCACGACTGCTGGTTAAGCGGTGGATACCCATGACTTGCTTTCTATGCGGTGGGAACCCACGTCTGCTGGTTAAGCGGTGGGAATGTCCATGTCGTGCTTTCTATGCGGTGGACATACCTAGTTGTATGGGTAGCTAGGCGACAACGGGAGGAGTAAACTCTCGCTGGAGGGGGGATGTTGTACCTCCAGAACATTGGAATTTTTATGAATAAGTTTGAGTAGAATTTTTACTAGAATTCTGTCTCGGTGTTGTTTGCAATACTAGTTGAAGGGCTGTATTAACGAACAATGTGATTCGGAATTATACAAGGAATATCTATGTTGAACAACCTTGTGGTAGTAATTAGGTCACACGAGGAAGTGTGAGTGTGGGGGTGGAAAGTGGGGGCTTGGCTCAGATTGCCAATGCCTACGAGATGGGTGGTCCCGATTGGTCGGGAACTCTCTGTCCCCATAGTGCTTACTTCGATATTAGTAATACTCATTGCCCCTAGAGCGGTGAAATCTCGAGTGTACGTGCCTCTGCAACATGGGGAAAAAGGCGCTCGGGGTTTCTCTCCTCTTGGAAGGTGGATCTTAGGATCGCTAGATAGTTATGTATGCTTCCCCTGCGAGGTGGAGCTAGATCTCGTTGCTAGTAGGTTCGAACTCGATTCACTTTGTGATGAGAGATCGTCCGCTAGTTGAACCCTGAACCATTTTGTTTGCTTCCGCTATAGATCTAGTGGCCACCAGGTTTACCATCAGAACCGTTGTTTGATATGACGGGGTGGGGACCTCACAAGGGGGAGCACGATGCTTCGCATCCCAGAGAGGTTCTTCTGGACTCTGCATTCAGAGAGAGAGTTGAGGCTCTCTGGATAGAGAGCTTGGACATGTAGGATTCTCCTGCTGACAGAGTGGCCTCAGGACTATTCAGATTAGTCGTTTATTTCTCCAGGAGTCTTTGGCTCGCCTGGCTACAGCGAGAGAGGAGGAGGAGCGTCTCAGACGGGGTATTGCTTCGTTGCAGAGGAAAGGATAGCTTCGGGTTGTAGCACCTCTTCTTGGTATTCGATTTCGGGAGGGTCTTCAATAATTTGTTCATTCAGAGGCTCTCCTTTGTAGGGCTTACGTAGGCTCACATGAAAAGCATTGTGTATGAGCCAATGGTTAGGCAACTTGAGTTGGTAAGCCACCTCATCGATTGGATTCAAAATTTGAAAAGGATCATAGTATCTTTTGCTAGTTTAGCATAATACTTTGATGGCCCGTAGGATTTTTGCCCGTCGTTGCCTCAATCGAGCCTTAGGAAACTTAAGTAAAACCCATCATTTTCTTTGAACGTTAAGGCCCTTCTGTGCTTGTCAGCAACAGCTTTTTGCCTTAGTTGGGAGATGGATATAGCCTCCTTAATCTTTTGAGAATATGCTTAAAGGTCACGGCTATACTCATCGGCAGCGAAGGTCTTCCCATGTACTTTAAGTAGCAAGGGACTTTTAGGTCTTCCCTCTATGATTTCAAAAGGTGCTTTTCCCGTAGAAGTATGGATAGTATTATTATACATATACTCTACAAGAGGTAAGTACTTTTCCCATTGTGAGCGTTGATCTACTTCTGTAACATAGGTCTTTAGTAGATCAAGAATCGTAAGATTGGCTATCTCACTTTGGCCATCCGTTTGTGGGTGATAGGCCGAAGAGAAATTCAACCTTGTACCTAGATTTTTGAAGAGACCTTTCCAGAAATTACTGGTCATTCTAGGATCTCTATCTGGCACGATGGATGTTGGAAATCCATGGTGTTTGAAAATCTGGGATATGAAGAGAGTTGCGATTTGGTGTGCCTTAATAGTCTTCTTGATAGGGATAAAGTGTGCTTGCTTGCTAAACGTGTCAACTATTGTCCATATTCTTGTATTTCCATGGATAGACTTGGGTAATCCAAAGATAAAATCCATGGATATACTCTCCCAGTGTAAATTAAGGATTGGCAATGGTTGGAGTAATCCAGGTTTCTTCCCTCTATCATACTTGGTCTTTTGGCATACCACACATTTTGAAACATACTCTTGTATGTCCACTTTCATGGTAGGCCAATAAAAGTATGTCTCTACTCCTTGAAGAGTAGGTTGAATGCCTCTATGCCCTGCATAGAGAGGAGCATGGGATTCATACATGAATTTCTCACAAAGGGAGTGGGTAACACATAGCCTATTTCCATGGAGAAGATAACCATTATACAAGGTGAATGGTTCCTCTTTCTTCCCCAAAGCAAGGGCTGACATTATGTCTTTAAAGTCAGGGTCAGTACCATACTCATTTATCATGGAAGATAGATCATTGTGAGTCGCTATTGACACAGCATTAACTTTTGGTCATTGTGAAAGTACATCCGCCACTTGATTGTGCTTACCAGCAATGTGAGCAATGTGGAAATTAAATTGCGAAAGAAAATTTGCCCACCTCATTTGTTTTTTGGAAAGCTTTGTTTACGTCATGAAGTACTTGAGACTTTGATGGTCTGTTCGTAAAATGAATGGAGTCCCCAATAGATAGTGCTTCCATGTGTCTAGGACATGTAGAACAACTAACATCTCTTTCTCATAAATACCTAAGACCCGTTTATCCATATTGAGTCTTCAGCTCTCATATGCTATGGCATGCCCTTCTTAAAGCAAGACTGCTCCAAGGCAATCACAAGCATCACATTGGACCTCAATTGGTTTTGAGAGATCCGGGAGCATAAGGACTGGTTGGGAGGTAAGCTTCTCTTTGAGCTTGTCAAAAGCACTTTGCTCCTTAGCAATCCATGAATACTTAACATTTTTCTTTGTTAAGTCATGTAATGGTCCTGCTATTTGAGAGAATTTTGCTATGAAGCGTCTATAGTATGCACACATACCAATAAAGCTTCTTAGCTCATGTAGATTCCTTGGATTAGGCCACACATTTATTACCTCCAACCATACGGATACCATCTTGAGAGATAATATGACCTAAGTATTGAATTTCTTGAAGGAAAAAATCGCTTTTCTTTTGATTGAGAAAAAGCTTATTCTCCCTTAATGCTTGAAAAATCACTTGGAGATGTTGCTTGTGTTCCTCCAAGGAATTGGAGTAGATGATGATATCATCAAAGAACACTCCAGTGAATTTGCGGTAGGGTCTAAAAATTTTCTCCATTAATCGATTGAATGTAGCTAGTGCATTAGTCAAGCCAAAAGGCATGACTAGATATTCATAAAGGCCAAACATTGTACGAAACACGGTCTTTAGGATATCTTCATTCACTATCCTTATTTGATGGTAGCCACTTTTAAGGTCAATCCTAGTGAAGTAGGTAGATCCTTGTAGCTTATCAAACAGATCTTCTACTAGAGGTATGGGAATTTCTTTTTTGATAGTGATATGGTTTAGTGCACGATAGTGCACACACTTGCGGTATGTACCATCTTTCTTTTGCACTAAAAGGACTGGAGAACAAAAGGGAGAGGATCTAGGCCTCACCATCCCTTTGTCTACCAATTCTTGTACTTGCCTCATGATCTCCTCTTGTTGAGCTTGGGAAACTCGATAAGGAGGTTTGTTAGGTGGGAGCTTCCTGATAGGAGCTCAATTCGATGGTCATCATCCCCTCGTTTTGGAGGTAAGTCCATAGGGATATCATCGATGAACACATCTTGGAATCCTTTTAGAAAGTTAGACAAGTCTAACTCTTCTTGATTCCTACTATTCACCTTTGATGAAACATTAGGACCTTTTAGGGACTCTTTGACAAAAACTGAGCTCTTCATTGATTTATCAAGGGCAAGAGGATTTACAAGTGGTATAGTACGACCAGACTCATTAGAATCTATATAAATATTATTTTCCCTATACGTGAAGTAGATCCTCCTTTCAGGGAACTTCATGTTGGTAGCCATGCGGTTGAACCATGGTGCCCCTAGGATAGCATCCTCATGTTGGAGAGGAGAGATAAAGAAGTCTTCTTTGTCAACATAACTTTGGACATGAAGCCTCAACTTCCCAATCAAGGGAGTAATGGAGGTTTGTTGTCCCTTGAAAGCGGCATTAGCAATTACAACATCTCCCATCTCAAAATATTGAATGCCCAATTTGGTGGGCAACTCCATTGATATGAAGTTGTGAGTCGAACCAGGGTCAAACAAGATGAAGGCATCATCCTCCCTTACCTTTCCCCAAGCATAGGAGAGAGGTGATCCTTTGCAATGAGCATCCTCTTTTGGAGCTTTGATAGTGGAAGCTCTAGGAGTCTCATTGCGAGCATTTCTTTTGGAGCAAGAACAATAACCATGTCCTTGCTCCCCACACTTAAAACATTTGTGATCCTTGCGAAAAGTTTCAAGCTCTTCAGGAGAGAGTTTATTTTTACCTTTGTAAACTCCTTTCTCCTTGGACCGATTGTTGTTGTTGTTGTTGGAATGGCCTTTGGAAGAATTTTGGGCATTAATTTCTCCCTTTGCATCACTTTTGTCTTTATTTTCCATGGGCTTGACATTGTGTCTAGCCCCTTGTTGGAAATTGATGCGTGAAGCAACCATGGTATGGTGGATTACTTCGCTGATAGAACCAGGCTGTTGAGAGTTGACATACTTGGCCATCTCTTCAGGTAATCCCGCATGGAATTTTTGTTTTTGCTCAACAAAGTCTATCTTTTGAAAGACAATAGCTTTGAGATATAAATCCCAAAACTTGTCCACATATTTTGTGGATAGATTCATGAGAGAGAAGCCTCAAACTCCGCCATTCGGTGAACACTTTGTCCTTTGCATCACTTGCAAGGAATTGCTTCATGATGGAAACTCATAGAGTTTTCCATGTCTTTAGGGCTTCGCCGTTGCCACGAAGGCTAGCCCACCATTGACGAGACGAGTTTTGGGAGTGCATAGCTACATGGCGTAGCTTGGAGGACTCCGTGAAGCCCTTGTCTCCAAGGGCCACATCAAGTTGTTGGATGAAGGCCAATACTTTGTCGGTAGCACCAAAGGTGCCATCATAGGTGAGAAAAGAGATACTCTTTCCTCCCTCTTTGAACTTCTTTAGCTTTTGTGACCTTCGCCATGCAGGGTAAGATTTGCGATGTCCTCCCCTCTTGTATTCTCTAGGAGAATAGCTATAGCTTTCATCGGTAGAGGAGGAAGGTGAAGAAGAAGGAGACGATGGTGACCTCTTTCTTGCCCTTTTCTTCCTTTATTTCCTCTCTTCCCTTTTGGAGTGACAAGGAGAAGGACTATGGGTTAACCGTTTTCTCTTGGAGTTGGCGATCATTTAGTTCGTCTTCTTTGTGGAACCACATCTTCGGAGGAATTTAGGGATTCATTACTTTCTTGATCTTTGGATTCCTCCTCTCGTATGGGAGTTTTACCAAACACCGAGCAAGTTTTTTCGAGCAAACAAAAAGCCAAGCATATTCCATTAAAATAATAGCCATTGTCCAAATTTTTACCTTTGTTTGTGGGCACCAATTGCCCTAATAGAAATTGCTTATTCATTTTTCTTCCAAAAACAATTAGAATTTTGGAACAATACATCAGGACGTTGAAGTTGATCACAATTATAATATGATGTGCCCCTCCAATAATGTGGAGCTATCTATTATTTTTGTGGCCTTATCGACTCTCTCTCTCTCTCTCTCTCTCTCTCTCTCTCTCTCTCTCTCTCTTGCATGTGCCTCCTATGGTGGCAAAGTACAACTCTGGCTAGTAGCATTCTCTCTCTGAACAAGTATGTGAAGCTGAGGCATAGTTGGATCCTAGTATCGTACCGATTTCCTTAGAAAGCACTCATCATTAATAGAGATTTTTAGTAGGGCAAAATAAGAGATTTGCATGCATGATTTTACATAAACTTCAAGACATAGAATCTAATGGGGATGATGATATTTTTTAAGAAAAATTACGAAAATACGTGTCTAATTTGTTGGAAATTCCCAAAGTACCCCTCAAATCTAAAAAATTCCAAATATACCCTTGTATCATTTGGGATGGTTTAGCCTTGATTTGTGCAGATACTTATATTTATGCAAAAAGAGTTATTTTTAAGTTTTCTAGACAAAACTATTTACTAATGCGGTCACAAGTAGAGACATCTGTGTCTAAAAAAGATGAGCAATTTCATCTTAAGAGACCACAATACCATATCAAATCCTAGTTACATCATCTTCTATTGAGGAAGAACCAATTTTCCTATGAAAAATTGCAAAACAACTTCAAAAATTTGTTTTTAGGTATGTTTACTAGGTTATAAAATGTCATGGGCAGTCATGACGGGAAAACATTGTTGGACAAAAATGTTGTTTCCAGCACAGATAAATTTCCAAGCAAGGTGTACATTAGGAAATTTGAAGAAATTGAAGGGTATTTTGGGAATTTTTGGTGGCGTATATCGGGAAGATTCGAAATTAGAGGGGTATTTTGGGAATAACCACAATTTAGAGGGGCATTTTGGTAATTGGAAATTGGAGGCGTGAACCCTCTCTCTCTCTCTCTCTCTCTCTCTCTCTCTCTCTCTCTTTGCGCAGGGTGTTGGGATTGCACGATGAAGATGCCGTGCTGTAGGCAGGGTAGTACGTATTGGGCCAATATGGCATTGTAATGCAGAGAAGGATGTAGCAAGGTAGTGGTGAGGTGGGACAGGGCAAGGCAGTGACGGGACAGAGCAGGGAGGCGTCACAATGCTGATGGAGAGAAGCTTATGTTGAAGTAGTAGGTGTTGGAAGGTAATGTGTATACAATGATGATCGAGTTGAACATTCTGGTGTAGGGAAAGGACTGCTAGTGTCCTTTCCCATGAATAATGGCGACCAGCTGGCGATTGGCGGGGAGCCGGGAGCTAGTGCTGGGAGCCATTATTCATGGGAAAGGACACTAGCAGTCCTTTCCCGACCGTCAAATGTCCAGGGTGAGGGGGGCCAAGTAGCGAGCATGAAAGCGACTGGGAGCAGATTCTGCAAAGCGATGGGTGCAAATTCCGCGCGGCGAAAGCGACGTGCAGGCAAATTCTGCACAATGAAAGTGATGCGCCATTGCCAATCACTGGCTTAGAATAAAGTTTATTCCCTCTGCTGATGTGTCAATCATCGAACATCTGTATGCAAATATTACGTGATTTAATTGCCACTAAATGGAGGGCCAGGATGCGCAGCCCCCCTCCCCTGGACTTTGACGGTAGGGATGACGGGTGTTTTGCTTGAGGCACGCAATGCAGAATTAGAAAACCAGGTGCAGGGATTCAATACAGGCAGTTCAATTCTCTCTCTCTCTCTCTCTCTCTCTCTCTCTCTCTCTCTCTCTCTCTCTCTCTCTCTCTCTCTCTCTCTCTCTCTCTGTGCGCAAGCTGGCACCATAAGGTGGAGATGCCATTGGCCGTCAAGCAAAGATTAATTGCATGAGGAAAAAGTTGCCGAATTCATTTCGTGGAAACAGACAAGCCTGGTGCAAATAGCCTGTAGAATGAGGGTAGTGCTCTCTCTCTCTCGCACGCGCAACAAGCCCCAAGATGACGACAACGCCGTTTTCTTTATAAAATGATCTCTACCTGGTTTGCTGTTGTAACCAGTCCACGCCGGTGCGGAATGGTTGCAGCAGCAAACTAAAGAGGGGTAGGGTCATGCGAGTACGGTTGTTTCTTTTTTATAAACGTCAAGTAGACCAAGGAGTTGTTGTAGCAAGCTGTATCATAGGGAGATAAAGCGGCATAGGCGATGGTTTGCGGCAGGAGATCAATCAACTATGTGCCCTTAGGCAAACGATTGTGAGGCGGCATGATGTTGAGGTGTTGAGGACGTATGACGATACAGCCATTGCAATGTGCTGGCGAGCAATGCGAGGCCTTTTTATCTCCATGAACGAAGGGATTGGGGCATTAAATTGTAGCCACAGATGTTGGAGTGTAAAAGTAACAACTCTGCTCTTGCGATGGTTTCTCTTGTTTACGTGTTGCTGCAAAGGATCTAGCAGGCTCTGGAAGCTTTAAATTTCCACTATGTGAGTTATGACTAAAAGATTCTTTAATCTTGACCTGGATATCTTAGGACCTTGGGTGTTTGCAGCAGTGAGAGCACTCACAACATAGTAGCTTCAAGGAAATTGTTGCTTCATGGATACCTCTCCATCCAGCATGCAAATGCACTTGAGACTTGGACCTTTCGTGTGCAGAAGAACTTGCATTTGGCTATGGTCAGATCGCTTCTGTTTAATGATCTCAAAATACTAGTTAGGCAAGAAATTGTCCTCACAGAAAGTGGTTCCAGAAGCAAAATGATTTAGATCAAGCATCCTTTTGGAGGTTCCTACAAGGAACCTCTTAAGGCTTTATTTTATCCCATAATTTTCAATTAGGAGGTCTTAGAGAATTAAGAGGCATCTTAGAAGCCAATGCTGCACAAGATTCCATGGAACTTAAGCAAACCAAGAACTTTTGGTAACCAGTAAACTAGATCTTGCCACAACCCTTTTACTAACTCTTCTTGAAATACCTTGCAACTTCGATTTTGTCTTGGACTCCTCCTTTAAAATATGTTCTAAGACCTCATGCATGTCAGCAGCTATGTTCAGAAATCCAAAAGACGACAATTAGTTACCACAAGGTTAGGCAGATCTATGACAGATAGATATGTTAATAGCCTCTCAATCAATTTAACTGGCTTGTATAAGCGCCTGCTAAATTCTTGGAAATGAACTCTATTTTACTTAGATTTTTCACTTTTGTGGCTTTAAGAGGCTTTTATAAAACAATACTTCAATAGCTATTTAGATGTCTAAACAAAAGACCCTCTTAGGGAAATCCGCACAACACATAGTATGAGTTGATAAAAAATGTAAAGAAAATAGATCAAGGGTTGAAGTTGTATTTCCTGCATGGCCATCTCTAAAGACTAATTTAATAAAATGCATATATTCTTAGAATACTAGAATCTAGGCATGAGCCACTTTAAGGGCACCGACCACTTTTGTGGCCCATTATAATACTAGTGTTAATTTCATGGATTAATTGTTAGTCAAGTCTGGTAAAAAGTAGTCGAAAACTCATACATCAATACTCTGGTTGAGATGGTCATGAGGCAGTTGGGTTGCTTGAGCTCATCATGCATTGGGCGCATCACTTCATCATTGCCATTGCATACCTTATGGATGTAGTTGCAGTGGGTGCATCCATAGCTTGATGGCAAGGGGAAAGGGAGGGAAACTCAAGGATGTTGCACTGCGAAGTTGAGAGGAGAGAGAGCGAGAGTGGGCTTGTTTTCACTTGCTTTAGGAACTTGGTTTTTCTTGCTTACTTAGTGGAGTGGAGTATTTTCAAGCTTTAGGAGGATCTCATATAGCATTGTAGGCTTACGAGGTTGTGTGTTGACTTTTTGGTAAAATCTAGGTGCCAAATTTTTTGTGGGCTATTTTTGAGAGGAGGTATGCCACAAGAAATTGAATTATATACGTTTCAAGTATGAAGTGATTGCAAGTCTCGAGTATTCAATTTTCAATGTCTTTAAAATCTCTTTTTTATCGATTAAGTGTTAGGTTTGTGGTAGTGGAAGTAATGTGCATGGCATAATTTTTTTCTTTCACCATTGTTGCTCTTGTATCAATTTGCTCGGATTTATCTTCGCTCGATTTTTTTTGCTCGATGATTAGTTCAACCCCCTCGTATGGGAGAGAGTCTTCTTTTGGGGGTCTCATCAAGAGGCCTCCTAAGCTCTCTCTCCTCTTGGAGAGGAAAGGAAATCCCATAAGCACGAAGTTGTTGAGTAACTTTGGCTTGCAAAGCAGGGTTGCCCATAGCTTGTTGCAACCTAGTGACAAGATAATTAACAAACATGGGGGCATCATCATTAGCACCTTCATGTGCAAAATCAAAGTTATCAATGTTCGTTCTACTCTCTTGGTTATTGTCAGCCATGTTAATTAAACTTATGTGTTTACTTAGTGTATGCTTTGGGAATTCAAAACCTTAGTTGCTACTCCTCTAGACTTTGAAAATAGGCACTTAAGTATCTACACCCACGGTTCGAATTGGCTAATTATAGAGAGTAGTGG
This sequence comes from Adiantum capillus-veneris, assembly GCF_014529385.1. Classification (NCBI taxonomy): domain Eukaryota; kingdom Viridiplantae; phylum Streptophyta; class Polypodiopsida; order Polypodiales; family Pteridaceae; genus Adiantum; species Adiantum capillus-veneris. The sequence continues at coordinate 55,699,845 of NC_140952.1, read as the reverse complement.
AGTGAGTCTAACATAGCAAAGTTGCAGGGATAGCTCCTTTCGGACTTCTTATGGGTCAATAATGGTAAAGCCATAGGCAAGTCTAAAAAGACTCCATTTTAAGACCAAAGCTCCCGCCGTGTGCACTGAGAGTTTAATTGGTTGAGCCCTGAAGTGCCGAAGGGTAATCCAAATGCAAGCCGCAGACATTGATAGTTTCTCATACATGCCTTGTTTCTAAATTACCATGTTATCACCATGACGGGTTTCGTAACCTCGTCCTGTACTCGAAGCGACAGTGAATTGAACTCTAATCACAATCACCCAGTCCTCTTAATGGTGTCGCTAGGGCAAACAAAACAAGCCAACCACGGGAAGGAAGGAAGAAAATTGAGTAAATAGAAGCAGAGGATCAATAATGTCTGGGTTATTGCACTGGCCCACTTTCCCTTCTTGCTTGCTTTCGATACTTTCTACCTACAACCTCTAGCCTTTCTTGCTATCGAGACGCGTCTAACTAGTGATTAGTCACATCAAAAGGAGAGAAAAAAAAATTATGTATGCGCAAAAACGAGATGTTGACCTCTAAGCAGGCCATTCAGTAGAAATGCCTTGAATCCAAAATAGAAAGTAAGCGGCTTCATATAGTGGGCTCAACAAAACCAATAATAGATCCTAGTCCCACTTACCCTAATATAATTAGCAAAATCAACCATTAATAGGATACTTAAGGACCTCTCTTCTTAAGCAAGAAAAGAGAAACCAAATGCTCTGATACCAATGTAATGGAAATGGTCTATGAACTTTGAGAGTAACGGAATTAGGAAATTAGATGAAGCACTTCTGTGAGATTACTTTGTGAGCATAGTGGGTGAACTTAATTGATGGTAGCAACATAAACATGGTACTTAGTTAACTTGGCATGAACAATAATTTTGCAAGAGAGAGAGTTTAGAGAACATGACAACAGTTGAGGACCAGATTCATACGGAGCCAGTCCCCCCTCATCGGCATTTGTATTATAGTTTCTCCCATCAAGAGAGACTTGGTACAACACAATCTTTGTGTTCCTTGTGACCTAGGTGATGCAATGAAGATGGAAAGCTTCATGCATCACAAGCATAACATAAACTTTGTAGAAAGCATTAACTATCCCAAGCCTTAGTCCCAGCCTGAAACACCTTCGAAGAGGGAGAGAGCTAGCGGGGAATGAGGATAGGGAAGAGGAAGAAGAAACATTCATAGGAAAAAGAAATAGTTCCTCACTTATCATCACTCTTCTTGCTAGCATAGTAATGAAGATGGAGAAGATTGCAAGCTTAAGCATTGAAGCATGGCTCTTGGTTGGAGTTGAATTCCATAGCCAAAAGTGGTGGTGTAGGCTCTCACTTCTCACAAGCTTGGAGAAGGAGGTGGAGTTCCTCAACTTTCACCAAGTGAGAATGAACCACAAAATGAGTGAGTGTGTGGTGTATAACCCCCCAACCCCCCTTGCTTGCTTGGGGCAAGTTTTAGCCTTTCCTCATGCTTCAAGATCATTGGACCCCTCTCCCCCTAGCCAATCACATGCAGCATGCATTCAAGTACATGGGTAGTCTTTGGACAAGTGTCCTCCTTACCCCTTAGAGAGAGAGAGAGAGCTTGAAAATATCTAGATATTTGTTGGATGGAACTAGAAGCTCATTGGACCCCTCTTTAGCCCAACCAATAGCATTCAAACACACCATGTGGCTAAGCACAGTGAGAGTCTGACATGTGTCCCATGTGCCCCTTGAGAAAAGGGATGCCTGGGTGAGTTGGAGGTTAAGTCAAAGATTCCCCTAACTTTGGGACTTTCCCCCTCCTTTGTGGGGTCTCTTTTTGACTCAAGCACCTTACCCCCCATGCATGGGAAGCTTCTCAAGCACCTTTCTCATTAAGTTTGTAGGGTCTTTTTTTGACTCAAGCACCTTAGCCCCCATGCATGGGAAGCTTCTCAAGCACCTTCCTCATTAAGTATGACAAGCACCACAAGTACCTTAGTCATCAAGCATGAAAAGCACCTCAAGCACCTTAGTCATCAAGCACGACAAGCACCTCAAGCCCCTCAGTCATCAAGCACGACAAGCACCTCAAGCTTAGGTCGGGTTCCCACCTCGAGCTTAGCCTTAGCTTGCCTAAGGTCAAAGGACTTTTAACACTAACCATTGGAGGTCTTTAATGAAGCTAACCCTAAGGTCTTTTAAGCTCCATTAGTTTACCTTGCTCTTTGACAGACCATCTCTCATTTGGACCCCTTTACCATTGGCCCGTGTTGAGATAGATTTGTAATCACATGTTCCCGTTTATTATCCCACATTAAATGATCAATTTAATATGAGAAACTCATTTGGATTGGTTAGATATTAGATTTTATGACATACATACTAGTAGTTTAGTTAGTAGGACCCACTTATCGGCACATTCGCCTTTAAGTGGGAGTTTGTTGGGGTATAGGCGTCTATGCCTTGCGCGACCATGTAGGCTATGGGTGCCCGTCCACTGATACCTTATTCTTGTGTACATATACAAAGAATAAGGGGCAGCTCATTAGTAGAGTCTTGCTCCACCCACATACTGTGTACTCTCTCCTTTCCACATGCACACTACATCGTGCACGCACGCATCCGTGCACATGCACTCTTCAACATAGTGCACTTACAAGATAATGGTACAAATAGCGATTATCACAGTCTAGTTCTACCTTAGAAATAATGTACAACTACATTGCCACTTAGTGGATATAAGATGATGAGCAGGATGTTGATGCCTTTCTTAGTTTTCTTAAATAATTGCATACTTTGTATGATGGCTATACAAAGGAATTTAGACATCTGCAAAGTGGTAAAAAAAAGTTGTGGGAAACTCAAAAACCTTTGCTGGAAAAAACATGGATTGTCTCTAAATCTTTATAGATTTTCCAAAAATATTCTTAGGGGACGAACTTCACATATAGCTTTTTGGTAATGGTAGAGTGGAAGATGCTTGGATATTCCTATTTGTAGTACTATGATACGAAGACATGGGCTAGGCCATACTGTTAGAATGAATTGGAACAATGCCTCAACATGGGTTGATGCACAATATTTAAGTGTTGTTCCTTTTTTTACTTGTATCTTTAGGTATACACAATTAAGCTAGGATTTGAACTCGTAATGCAAAGACACATCTTTACGATTGAAATTCTTGCATGGCTGTTCAAGCAAGACACTTCTAATGGATTAGCTTTGACATTATTCAGGTATGATAATTTTTTAATATTTGATTTGAGTCATAAAACCTCATGTGAGTATCTCATGGGAGATGGCTATGATTAATTCCTTGAAAATATTGCCCTCAAACAAACAAGATGCTGCCAATTTTTTTGTAAGTGTTGATTTTTAAAGCATGTAAACATAAATGAGAGTGCTAATAGCGTTATGTTGACTTTTAATGAAGTGAAGGTTCACTTTGATCACTCCTCGTTTCCATTCAAGGCAGTTTGTATCTTTAACACTTTTTCTCTCGCTATAAGTTTAGTACTTGATCTTTGCTTTAGTCGCTATTTTTCTTTCTAATTTTTGATGCCAATAAAAAGGGGAAGGGGTCATTGACACCTGTTGAGAGGCGGAAGTGAAAAAAATAGACCCGGTGGCCTCTACACCAAGACTATGCACAATGGCCTCATCATGGGGAATACACAATAGGGGCACCGCCTAGCAAGATATGCGGCTAGGACGCATACATATACACAATGAAGCATGCCATGGAAAACAATTTCAAGATCCACACCCAAATGTGGAATGGGGTGGTCAGAGAATAAGATGAGAGGAGTGGTGAGTGAGTGAGAATGGGCTCGCTACTCGTGCATGTAGTAAGGAAGATAACGAGGTCAGGGATACATGCAAATATGCTCACTTCTCATACAAAAGGTGGCGAATCCGCACACCTCAAGATGGAAGTAGCAAGATGATAGGAATATGAGAGGGAGAGAGAGTGTGTGTGTATGGTGGCAGATCCGCACACCTTAAAATAAGCAGAAAAAAAATGGCAAGAAACAAGCATATACCATACTCACAATGAGATGTATCCAAAGCGACACAAAGTATGGCACCAAGATGGAGTGTGTTGATTGCTTGCAAAAGATGAATAAAATAGGTAGCGTATGGCAGGAAAATGAGAAGGGAACAAGATCGTAGGAGGCATAATGGAGAGATGGGAGTTGATGGCGAGGAATATCATGAGTGTGTCCACCCTTCTTCTTCTTGAAATTGTGCCTTCAACCCTTAATTACAAGTGGTGTGGAGGTGTGGTGCTCATCTTTTGTGCATGGTGATGGTGATGATGATGGTGTTGTGATTATGTGATTAGGGTTCATGCTACAGGCATGTAGCACAAGAGTGTGTATGGATAGGTGTATGTGTGTGTGTGTGTTCTCTCCTCCCAAGTGAGCTCTCATGGCCTCCTTATATAGGGAAGGAGGGAAGGATTTAGCAATATTTCTATTTGAGGTGAGTGTCCAAGTTTGGTGACTAGGAAAATGGGGTGCATGTGACTGTGACTCCCATCTTGTCTCCTCATTATTTAAAATACCAGAGTCAATAGAGAGAGAAGAAGAGAGAATGTGGGTAGGATGTAGAGGATAGGAAATATTTACAATAGTTTAGCTTTGGATAGACATAAGCTTATTAGGGAGAGAAGAGAAAGGTAAGAAAATTATAAGAGAGGTTGTCGAAGGTGGATATTTGTTGATGAGGATGGATCCTCCAAAAATGGTGATAGAATTACTCTAGACTAGCCAAGACCTCATTAAAAGAGCCTTGTCTCTTGTAATCATGCTTGAAGACTTGTAGAACCATAGCCATTCTAGAAGGAAGAAAAGTGGGGATGGCCTGTGTCACCATTTCATGAGAAAACTGGGGTCCACTACAAAAATCATATCTCCGTGTTCATAACTGCAAAAATTCTGAAAAAATTTGAGCTAAAAGTTGAGATCACGAGCTACATCTTTCATGTTGAACGCTCCTTCAGATTCGGGGTTCTTCTTTACTTAAAAAATTCAGCCAAATAATGTATTATTTGTAGCTGCAAAAGTCTTCTGGTGGTCCCCTTTGAGTGGACTTCTCTCTTGCCTTCAAGTGTAAGCTCCTTCATGTGTATGAAAACATGACCTAGAGTGTTGAAAAGATTGGCAATCATCTAGATGGAGGTATTATTGAAATTTGAAAGTGGGGTTGAGGTTTGAAAATGAAAACTAGTGAATAAAATATTTGGTAGAGTGGAATAATATATATACATGAAAAAAATATATTAGAAAATACTAGAATATATATATATTTAATATTTAAGGTCAAAAGAGAGATCAACAAAGAAAGCTTACTTATTATGCTACATCGTGATTGATTAGCATAAGTATTATTTATTTAATAAAGGCTAAAACGTTAGTGAAAAAGGGAAGAAAAATCAAAAGTAACTTATATAATAGGAAATATTTTTGGTAAAAGAGAAAAAAATATGGGGGGGTTCCCATGCATGGAAAAGCTTGCCTCACTGTCTTCCCAAGTGATGCAAGTACTGACGTGCTTGTGTTCTTGAATGGTGACTAGTAACATGTCCTTTCCATGGAATTACAAAAGTAACTACAATTGTAGCAGTGGATCTATGTACTGGAATACGAATTGGGTAACTTTTATGGATTATAGTAAGAGAATTTTTCATGTTCAGTACTCTGCTTAATACAACCAGATAAGAATCTAGATAGAGAGTTTTTTTATAAGCCCTATGGGCACCACTTTACCGATTGGTACCCTTTTGAAAAGTTATTATTTTCTTGATAGTTTTAATCTCTCATTTGATTGAATCTGGTTCGGGTTAGGGTTCAACATGGTGGGCCCTACCTCGCACCATGTGGACCTTCTTCTAGGGTTGGGGGAGGGCCACACACACACACACGTCTACATGGGCAAAAATAGTTATAATTAGTGCCCCATTTTCTTAGGCATACTAACTTGCTTCACTCTCCCTCGCAACCTCATACCCTTCTGTCATCGAGACGTGGCTTTAGGGCGGTTTCCTTCTTGCGTGTGGGATCATGCCTCCAACTTGCCTCAACACATCCTTTAGAATGACCTTTGTTAATGTTGATGCATACAACCCTCAAGTCTTGCTGATACATATACCCCTCAGGTCTTGCATGCATGCCCACATGGATTATCCTTCACTTACTCTAGCTCATGGCATTCCTGTAAAGATGGCATATGGTATACACCTCTCATCCCACAGCATGCACTTGATCCTACACACACACACACACACACACACACACTTATAGAGTGTCAACTATCTATCCCATTTGGAAACACATGGACATGCATGAGTAGGGAATTTCTTTAAAAAATAACTAACTTGCACATACTAACGATAAGACAACATTTAATTTTCTTCACATGCCAACCAAAACAATAAAGCTCTACTTTTCTCGAGTCTAAAAGTGCAAGGGAAGGGAATAAGCTTGCGAGTTTCTTCATCAAACTTTGTCTCTCCCTCTCTCTCTCTCTCTCTCTCTCTCTCTCTCTCTCACACACACACACACACACACACACACACACACAACCTCATAGCCGTCTCTCTCAATCTTCATGCTCTTGCAAGATGCTCGCTTCTTCTCACCTTCCTTTTGTATGATTGCGTGCATCCACACACAACACACACACACACCCTGTCATATGAACCCATCTATGGCAACATTTCTTTTCTCTTCAAAACAAGGGTAGCTCTACCCTCTGAGATTAGCAACGTCATTTGGATGACAAGCATCAAAGTAGTATATGAAATTTATTTTCACTTATCCACCGTGCCTTCTATGATCTTAGACATTTGGACGACAAGAATCCACATCTGCTCTCCAGATTGCTCCTTTGTCGTGCCCGGATCGGCATACAAGTAGGTGCTTATGCATCTACTCAATACATATGTGTTTTTGTGTTTGTTATTTATACAAGCAATAAACTAGGCTTCAAAAAATTGCTTTTTTAATGCAATTTCTTGCTCATATGTACTGGAGAAAGATGACGAGCTTTATGGTTTGGCATGTAATCTATAACACACTCTGCTAAATTGACTATAAAAATTGAAGTTTTTTTGAAAAGTTTTGATTTGGATCAATCAAAAAACTATCGGAAAAATATTTGGCTTTACATTTGCATGCCTTGAAACCTCAGGTGAAGGTCGAGTCAAGAGATGTCATAAAGTGGTTGATTTTGAAAAAAATGATGATATTACAAACAAAATACTAGCAGATTTTTTTTGTAGTGTGATGTGTACGCACACACATGGAAATGATTGATAGATGATGCTTGATCTTTTTGAGCATAACATATGCAAAGGCTACTGGCGTATCTTGATCATGGATTCACAAATGCATGAGTGCTTGTATGAACACAAACCACTTATATTGGAGTTTAGGATTTTACTTGAGAAATATGTTGCTGCTTGTTCTTGATCTTGGCTAATGATTGGTTTGCAAGCTACGAATGTGCACTTGTTTGTATATGGGTGGAATTTTGTGGTTTTATGATTCCTTGAGGTTGAAATTCCTTGACTCTTGCCTTTTCTTAAATTGAAAAAAGTCTAGTTAATGGTATAAAATTGATTATCAATGTCTAATTTCAACTTAAAAGTTATGTACAAATACATTACCACTTAGTGGATATAAGATGATGAGTAGGGTGTTAATGCCTTTCTTGGTTTTCTTAAATAATTGCATACTTTGTATGCTAGCTGTACAGAGGGATTTAAAAATCTGCAAAGTGGTAATCAATGTTTTTTGTGGGAAACTTGAAACTTCGCTGGAGAAAACATGGATTTTCTCTAACTCTTTATAGATTCTTCTAAAAGATACTTTGGGGACAGACTTTCCAGATAGCTTTTTGGCAATGTAAGAGTGGAAGGTTATCATCCTTTGGCCTTGGATGCTTGTATATCCCTATTTGCGGTAGTACAATAGGAAGCCATGGGCTAGGACATATTGTTAGAATGAACTAGAACACACACCTGAGCATTAGTTGATACCCAAAATCTAAGGTTGTTCCTTCTTGTATCATTAGGCATACGTAATTAAGGTTGGCTTTAAACTCATAATGCCAAGCGCACATCTTTACAATTGAAATTCTTGCAAGGTTGTCCAAGCAAGATAGTTCTAATGGATTAACTTTGAGGTTATTCCGATATGATATTTTTTATTTATTTGAATTGAGCCATAAAACCTTGTGTAAGGATCTCATGGGAGATGTCTATGACTGATTCTTTTGAAAATATTTCCCTCGGACAAACAAGAAGCTTCCATTTTTTTTGTAAACATGAATTTTAAAGCATGTAAACATAAATAAGTTGGTAATAGGGTTATGTTTGACTTTTTATGAAGTGAAGGTTCAATTTGACTCACTCCTTGCTTCCATTTATGGTAGTTTGGATCTTCATATCTCTCTCTCTCTCTCTCTCTCTCTCTCTCTCTCTCTCTCTCTCTCCTTTAGTTGTTAGTTTTCTTTGTAATTTATGACACCAATAACAAGGGGAAGGGGTCATTGACAACTATCTTCCCAAGTGATGCGATAATGACGTGCTTGTGTTCTTTGACAATGAAAGGTAGCAGGTCCTGTCCTTGGAATGACAAAAGTGATTGCAATTGTAGTTGTGGATCTACATAGTAGACCCATTCTCCATACAAAGACGTGTTCTGTTCTTATAATTTATTGTATATAGAAAAGTTTTTGTATTGTTAGCATATCAAATAGATTCAATAGACGTATAAAATAGTTTTTTTTCTTTTCCATGTGTAAGGTAACTTTATCTTCATTAAGAATACATTGTTTTACATCTATAAAGTCTAATATGGTCCATTATATAGTTCAATAGTTTGTATTAGTTCAACCTGTTGTTAGACAATCAATTCAAACACACACACACACACACACACACACACACACACACACACACACACACACACACACAAGTATTGTGTGTGAGCATTGGCGAAAAGCAATTCTGCTTGGGCTTTGAAACCTTCCATTTTCTTTGGCATCCGACCGAAGCAAAATTGAGAGAGACATTCTCTTAGCGAGGGAGCTCAAGCATCAGCAGTGAATTTTGAATCACTCTTTGACATCGGCTTTTAGCATTTTCCATTGGCATAGGATTGCGGTGTTGCATCATCAGTTTCTTCGATTTTGACTTCATATTTTGGCTTCGAGCAATAGCAAGCTCGTCTTTGACATCCTCAACCTCCCTCCATATCTTTGACATCGACGCCCTTTCCTAACCTACCATTCACACGCTGTCACAATTTTTCCCCACATCCCACACATTGAATTGTGGCATTAATGGTATATTTTTGGCATCCCACCCTTGACCTTGATGTTTTTGGCATTTCCGTCCGATGGTAGAATACTCCTATGGATCTCTATATCTTTAGCTCACAGGTCTATAGAGGGGCTTTTGAGCCCGCATGCATTTACTTTCTTAGTGGCATGACACATTGATAGGCTTTAGTGTGCATGCACGTATTGTTAAGTTTCAAATAGATATAGGTACATGGCCTTTCACATGCAATTTTGGCAGTGCTTTTATAGTAGTTTCACGGCAGAATGTTATGCATTGACAAATGTGTTTTTTTAAAGAACTTAGAGTGCCATTGAGCTCTTTTGAGAGTAGATATCCCCACAAAAATCTTGTCTACTACTTGCATCAATTTTTTGTGCCTATTTGTGTGTGCTCTTACTCATGTACATTGAGTTGCAGACGCTACACTGCCTACCATACACACCATGTGGAGCCATTTCTTGGCATTTTTTGGCTGCTTTACTTATTTTTGAGACTTGAATCAAAAGGTCCCTTTCTGAGATCGTGGGTCATTTTTTTTCTGTGTTAGCTTAATATCCTTTGGAGGTCTTCTGAGAGGTTTTTTTGAGCTGGGGTATTTTTTAATGTTGAAATACCTTCGATGATAGAGGTTGCTTGAGTTCCCCATTTTGGTATCCTTGCCATAGGTCATGTATCTTATGGGACATTTTGCTTGACACGATATATGAAAGTTGTTTCTCAGTGATAGTTGACATTTTATGCCCAAATTTACTCTCTTCAGTTGATTTTATGCTTTTTATATGCATTAGGGTCAATTTTTCTCTCCTTGTACAAAGGAGACTCTGCTGGATTTTCCTCTCAGTTCTGCCTATGCGTTTTGTGACATTTTGAGCATCATTTTGGCTCGAGATTTCCCTCTTGTTTTAAAGGGGATTCTGTCAAAGGAGATTTTCTCATCATAGGGCTCAAGCAAAAATGGCCTCTTTTGTTGAGAAGGACATTTTCCATACTAGAAATTTTGATGGCACAAATTTTTCTGTGGAAAGAGAAAATCGAGGATGTGCTAACCCAAAAAGGTCAATTAGAGCCAATCTTTGAGCATGCAAAGGGAGATGGCTAAATGAAAGCGTAGTGAAAGATGCTAGATGCAAAAGCCCGGTCCAAGATTCACTTACACTTAGTTGAGTCTATGTATTTCACCATAGTGGGTGAAGCTATTGTTAGACCCTTATGGACAAGCTATGCATTACATATGAGAGCAAAAGCACAAGTAGCAAAGTGTACTTGATGAAGAAGATTTTTGAACTTTGCGTGAAAGAAGGAGACACAATTTTTGAGCACTTGAATGCGTTCAATGTACTTTTCGGTCAATTGACATCATAGGGACCATAATTTGACAACAAAGTGTGGTCTATCTTCTTATTGTGCTCTCTACCCTCTTCATGGGACATATTTTGCAAAGCAAATAGCAACTCTATACATGAGGAAAAATTGGCCTACAATGTTGTAGTTTCTAGTATACTCAATGAAGAGATACATAGGAAGTCTATGGAGCCTACAAAGCAAGGTGATGCATTTATTGCGAGTAGAAAAGGTAAGAGGTGTCACATTCATAAACATGCCAAAAAAAAGTAAGGACCGTGGAAATTCTCGTGGCAAATGTAGAGATTCTTTGCAGAATATCAAGTGCTATCATTGCCACAAGAAAGGACATTTAAAGATATATTTTTTTGTATGGCAAAGAGACAAGAAAAAGTCTCAAAACAGCAAGAAGTCTAACAATGATAGCAAGGGCAAAGGGGGGGCAAAGCTAAGTTTGAGGAGCTCAATGTGCTAGAGTCTCCTAAGATTGTAGATGTAACTGAGGTCCAAACTTGCTTAGATATTCTAGTCTTTACAACATATGTTAGTCTAGATTCTCTTTGATGAGTGCACAAATGTGTGTGTGTGTGTTCGTGTGTGTGTGCGCATGTGGAGAAGGGGAAGAGAAACATAGTTTGTGGGTGGAGCGGCCTCTCTGGAGGAAGAAGTGAGAGTGCTCATTACTCATTTATATGTACATGAATAAGGTAAGTGTGGTCATTTGCATATGCTGTGTGGCTCATATTACAGGCAATCATAGGCTTTATAAGGGTCTTCAGGTTTTTAGATAGTTAGAGTTGTTCATAGAGCCGCTCGTTCAGGAGTAAGCTACATTGCTAGGATTTTCGCTTTTTTTTATACTACATAAGGTTTTGCTACTAAGACACTGAGTGTTTGCCTATGTGTATGGTGCGATTTTGGAGATTTTTTGAGATTTTGCTCAAATTTTAGGGGAAACTCCGTTGGATTTTTCTCCTATTCTCGCCATGCTTTGTGCATAATTGCAGTTTACTCTCTAATGGTTTAGTGGTCAAGTGCAACTCCCACTTTGACACCATGGGACGAAGCTGACTCGACTAGTGCATAGAGGCTACAAGAGGTTGTCAATCTCTTGGAAAACAACAGACAACTTGCATCTAACTCAAGCTACACTCATATGACAGAAATCACCAAAAGCTAGTTGCTCATCGGCAAACAAATCACATTTGTTACAGCATCAAACGACATTCAAATGTAACAAAACTTCTAGGACATATTTATAAGACCTAATCACACACGCTTATGGTCTCAAATCTCACTTTAGGTCAAGTGCAAAAATCACGATTATTAATAGCAGAGCAGCGAGTTTTTGACCTAGTCATTTTTGACCCAGAATGCATCTAAATGCTTAGCAATGATGCCCCAATACCCCACCTACACTTATTTTATGATTTTGAAGCTTAAATTCCTACTTATGATGAAATTAGGCCACGGGTCGGTGACGCCAAAATCTACAGATTACCATGAAATGCTTACATCAATGCGTAGAGCTCTTACTTGCGGTTGCAACGCAACAGACGCGACTGCAATGTGACAACCAGGGAGGGAGTAGGAAGCGCGAGAAGGAGAGAACTGAGCGTCGTTAGCTCACGTTGTGTATTTCATTATCCAAAACTTAATAATAACTTTACAAAATTGGATTTTATACCTTAGCCAAGGTTTTTGGTGGTCAAAACTAACAATCTGGGAGCTCTAACTAAATACAGGTTGATACAATCTGGAAGCTTGTAGCCCTGGCTCATCAATTATAAAGTTTATCCGAAAAATAGGAGTTACGATATTTTTGATTCATCAAAATAATAAATGTTTTTACATTGAAAGCTCCAAAAAATGTCATCCGAGTTAGCTTGCTACTAACATTCCCCCCTCCTCGCTTGTGTCGTCCCTTGACATGGCTTTATGGGTTGAGTAATCTTCGGATTGACGGCTAGCAAGGCGGTCTTTCAGTGCATGTAAGGCTTTCTCATATTTGATCTTTCTTTCTTTGTCTGGAACTTGCAAGAACTGGATGGTCACCCTATTTTTGAGCTCAATGGAAGAATAGCCAACAAATCTGGAGGTTAGGTTGTTGATCACTGGCCCAAAAATCTTTGTTCGCCAAGTGGAGAACCCTGTATAGAATGCTTCCTCAAACGCCAACATATTGCTAGATGGCAAGAACATGCATCGCACGTAGTAGCCATAAAGAACTTCATCGGAAGGCTGGCCGCTAAGATCATAGTAGAGACCCTTATTGCCCTCGAGGAATGACATCCACGGTGCTCTTGCTTGCTCTGGCTCATGAAAAGCTTCAATGCATGTGAGCAGCATTTGGCAAATTCTATAAAGCATGGCACATGAGAGATCAGGGAGACTTTTAAAGAATGTCATGGTGCCCGTTAGGGTTTTCACCATGTATTCCTCCATCGGTGTTCCCTGCTCCAGTGCTGGCAATCTGTTAAGGCGGTTACGCCGCTAGCGGAAGCTAAATAGCGAGAACTCAACCAACAACAGAATTTGTCAGACGAGGACGGAGTTTGACCCGCAGGCGCATGGAAACAACTAGGTGGGTGTCAAATCACCTACTCGACCTTCTAATGACAATCACTACTAAGGAAATCAAATCTAAGTTCTAAAATACGCAAGTGACTGAAATCCGTACTACAAACGAATGCTATACGAAACAGGATCTAGAATCATTGAATCGATCTCAAACTCAAGGGGAAGTCTATACACTAGGTAAGAACAACACCCTAAAGACTTGAACTGCAAAATCAACCTATAACCACTCCGTGCGGCAAACGCGTATGAAGACAGGCCGAAAAATACAGGTGATCGAAACTTGACCCCGATGGTACTAATGTGTAGCTCTACTCGTTGTGGTTCTATAGATATGTTGCACGCTCTATTCCGACACACGAGTTGGAAGAAAACTCACACCGAAGCTCGTAGGAACTTACCACACGTAGAAGCCGATAGCGCGCACTCTTGGTATCTGTGCGTAGCTCTCACCGTTGCTAACACAATGGCGGTGTCGCTTCTCCAATGGCGGCCCCGTAGCTCGCGTAGCAAGAAGATAATAGTCTCTCTCTCTCTCTCTCTCTCTCTCTCTCTCTCAGACACAGTCACGGCGCTCAAAAACTCCCTTTGATTAATAATTGAATCTCCTTTAGGTTACAAAACTTTGGCTTATATACCTCAGCCTTGGAGGTGAGAACATCTCTAATTATTTACATCAACAGGTGAAATTACTTCGGGATTACAAGCTGGAAACTCAATTGAGTCCCGTTACTTAATGAATGGCTCAAATCAAAATTAATGTCGGAAAGACATTTATTACAATCAATGGTTACAAAATGATGGGTGTGAGCAAAAATGTGGGTGTGATCCTCAGCTGGCTCAACACTTCCTCTGCTGGCTCAACACTCCCCCCCTCCGCGTTCATGTCGTCCCTGACATGACTTTTAGGCTTGGTCAATAGAGTCCTATCGTCTTGAGCATCTGCAAATGTGATTCGTAGCGTAGGTTGCCGATGGTCAAGGTTGGGCCGAATATTTTGCTTTCGTGAGTGAAAAAGCCGGTGTAGAAAGCTTCTTCGAATGTTTGCATGTGGAAGCTAGGCAAAAACATAATTCTTTGGTATAAGAGATGTAACACCTTTGGTGATGGCTGCAATGAAAGATCATACATCATATCCGTCACTGTGTCGGCCGTCAATAGTAGACTCGAGGTTGTGGCTTTATCTGGCGCGAACACTTCAATGCATGCTAAGAGAGTCCTGCAGATTTTCTGTAGCATCTGACACGAAAGGTCAGGAGAGCCAGTAAAGAGTTTGATGGTGCCCGTTAGGGTTTTCACCATGTAGGCTTTACCTATTCTCTCTCCTTCCTTTGGTCCTGGCATCCTGGGATAATTAAGCCAATTTGGCTTCTTTTCTGCAATCCTGCCATGCTCTTTCCAGTTTCTGACTCTTGGCACCGGGCAGAAGGTTGCATCCTCCCGAATCTCCTTCAGAACCTCTACCAAGTAGATGAGGTAGGCTGGGTATTTGTTCAGCCAACCTTTCCTCCATCTAGGTTGAGAATCTACAATCTTCTTTGATTGTTCATCCTTCGTGATGTCGCCTTCGTAAAGAGCGACATACTGCTCCTTCTCTATTCTCTTTTTCGTCTTTATCACTTCAAATTTCATCAGAGGGAAAGGCAGGCTGGGTTGCATCCACTCTTCATGGAGCACTTTTGTGTCTAAACCTTGAAGTCTAATGGAGATGAGGAGTCTCCTTTCCCATTCCATTTCCGCCTTGGCACTTTCCTCTGTTGACTTTTCTATTTGGTCCTGGAGACTTTGTTCTTCTTCTTTAGAGATTCCTGAAGTTGAGGCCACTTCTTGAACTGGGGCCGGATCTTCAATTGTGGTTGCCTCTCCAGTTTCTGGTAGCTCTATGGCTGCTCCCCCTGCTTCTTCTTGTGGTGTCTCTGTTTCTCTTCTTTGTTGCTCTTGGAGGTCTTGGAGCTGTTTACGGAGGGCCTCATTTTCTGTCCTTAGTGTTTGGTTTTCTGATGTGAGCCTCTCCTCTGCAACCAATGATCCCTCCGCCATGTGCAATCTTTGCACTTGCTCTAACCTTAGCTCTCTTTGCAAACTTCTGACCTGATCTTCCAGAGCTGGTACGAGGGCTCCCTCTTGTTCTGTTCCTGCTCTGCTAGCTCTAGGGGTGGTCCTGAGTCTCGTGATTGTCCTTTCTTGAAGTTCGACTCTTTCCCTTAGCTCAATGAGCTCATCCTTGGCTGCCTCCAGCTCATCTTCTATTCGCTCCTTTGCTTCCTGTGAACTTGTTACCTCTCTTGAAGCTTCGGCTAGTTGGAGTATCAAGCCGTCTCTCTCGTTTTTTGCGTCATGGAGTGATGCTTTATGACTTTCAGATTCAGTCATAGCATTCTCTAACTTCTTCTGCAACTCTGCTTCCTTTTGTTTTGCTGTCTCAATTGCTACTTCCTTTGCTCTGGATCTTTCTTTAATCTTGCTGAGCAGTTCATGCACCATGTGCATGTCTTTTTCATCTTCATCTGTCAACTCGACAGCTCTTTCTGCCACCACCTCCAATGGTTTCGGCTCTTCTAGTATATTCTGTTCGTCCATTTTCTCTTCACTCTCCATTGTACCCTTTGTCTTTTCCTTCGTCCCTTTCCGATCATCTTGTTTTCGTAGGGATATCCCATAAACTGCCTCCAGAGCCTCTTCTTCACTGTATCCGATCGCTACCAGATCCTCATAATCATCTTTCTTTTGCTGAATTGGATCTATCTCCTTTTCCTTGGTCCCGGCCTCCGGCTTTTCCATAACATCTGTTTCTATTTCTATTGTGGTCTCCTCCACAATAATTTCCGTCTTTTTCGGGCTTGGTACATCAGTAAAGGAGGGCTGATTGTCCTCAGTCATCTTGGCTTTCCCTTTGTTTGCTTGCCCGTCTTTCTCTCGAAGTTCAGTAGACTCATCTACTTCCTTCTTCTCCTTGTCGTCCTTTTTCAGCTCAGCTTTTAAAAGTTGTACTTCCTCTTCAGTATAAGGCTCGACAGGTTGCTGCTCCAGTATGGCCTCCGACTCCTCATAAGCTCTAATATATTGATCATATTGATCAACATGTGGCCTGGCTGAGCTGGTTCTGACTTTAGTGGGGTCTGGCACCCACATTTCTTCAAAGTCCCCCTTTAGAGCTCTTTCCGCTCTGAACTGCTCCACCAGCCTTTCCATTCTTGCGGCTTTCTGACTTTTGGTTTGCTTGGGATCAGCCTTCTTCTTCGCTTTCTTCTTGAGCGGCTCATCCACATTCTCTTCAGGTTCTGAAACTATTTCTAGTTTCCTGCGTGCTCTTGTGGACGCCCTCTTGGATACTTCAAGCTGTTCTTCCTCTTCATCGGCTTCTCTAAGCCACTCATTCTGGGAGGGAACCTTTGGGCGGAACGCTAGGTAGGGGCACAACCGCCTAACCAAACCTTGCAAGAACTTAGAGACGGGGAATGGGGAGGAACGCTAGGTAGGGGCACAACCGCCTAACCAAACCTTGCAAGAACTTAGAGGTGGGTTACTCTAGTATAGGAGATGAGTTTCTAGCACTCAAAGCTCGAGAAAGAACGACTGGAAAAACCCTAGGTCAACAGAGCCTGCAAGAGGCAAACAGAAAAAAGTTGTCGGAACGACACAAAACTTCTCAGGAAGCTTAACAACATCGAGGGCAATGCAACCATGGAGTATCTCCGGGTTTGGATCACCAAAAGTAGGTCGGAACAACCGATTCGGTGGCGGACACACAAAGCGTCATTTTGGCATAACGGCTAAAATTGACGACCAAATGACATGAAACTTCACAAGCAGCTTCAAATATACATGGATGACTTATGTTTGCAAGCAAAACCCAAAAGAAAGCTGATTCACTTACCGATGGTGAAAAAGACGCTTTCGGGCAACCAAATGGAGAAAGATGGAGAACGGGGAGCCAAAGTCAAGTTCAACCAAATAGGTGGCTTCACAACATATCCAATGAGCTGGAAATGCAAGTCTCGAGAAGAAAAGGTGAAGAAATTCAACTCCAAGGCAAAAAGACGACTTCGGAGACTGAAATGCCTATAAGGGGGCTTTTTAGCTAAACTGATGACTTTTTAAGTTGAAAACTAGTTAGCAGGGCTTAGGGCACTAGCACAAAGCATTCTTTGCACAAAAAGACCAACATTTCAAGAAAAGACATCATACGCGTATGATGTCTCACAACATGATTTTCACATCCATTTCAACATTTGAGTGCATAGCCTCATTCCACATGTTAATCACATCCTATGAACCAAGTATCATGAGAATTGGAGTTAGAAAACCCAAGGAAAACCAAAAAGACGCAAAGTAGACCATAAAATTGATTTTTGGTCCTAATTTTGTCAAAATAACTCCAAACTCATTGAAACTTTGTAGGATTGTTGATTAACACATCTACAAGCTATCTGGAACCAAAAAGCACCATTTTGACACAAAAGACATCATACGCGTATGATGTCTATTTGCACTTACAGAGCCAAAAATGCTCATTTGTCATCATACATCCATTATATATATCTAATACATGCTACATATGAAGTTTGGAACCATTTGGTCAAGTGGATCACCCCATTAGCCCAATTAAGAGAAAATCCTTCATACAAAGCCTATTTTTGTCCCAAATCCAACATATTCAAGTCCAAACCAAGATTTGAGTATAAACAGTCCTTCACTAGCACATGGAGAGTCCACAGAACCAATCCCATGAAAAATTGATGAAAAAGACATCATACGCGTATGATGTCTCCAGAGCCATTTTTAGTCCAAATTCTATCCAAACTTGATAAATCCACTGAATAAGCCTATCTAAAGCCAAAACCAAGCTTATAGAGAAAATTGGTCCAAAAATGCACTAAAAGACATCATACGCGTATGATGTCTCACTATGTGATTTTGGCACCTCAGGGCTTCAACCACCAAACAGAAGTGTTCTACATGCCATTTGAAAGTAATCCACCAAGTTTTACCCAATTTGGATCATAAAATCCAATTCCCTTTCAAAATTTTGCCAAGAGCCTGAACCGGACTAAACTGGCCAAAACTTGACCAAATGGGATCCAAACTCAAATCCAAGCATATGATACTCATGTATACACTATCAGCTACAAGCACAACCAATATGAAGTCATTTTGACACAAAAGACATCATACGCGTATGATGTCTCAAGCATGTTTTTGAGCCCAGTTTGCATATTTTTTCACCTACATTGCATCCTTAGGCCCTGAATAGCTCATGTTTCAATTTTCAAGTCATTTGAATAGTTAAAAGCTTCATTTCGGCTTTCAGTACTAAAAAGACGCTAACTTCTGAAATTGGAGTTACAGGATCCATGGATTCCGTTAAGTCATCAGCAACTAAGAGAAAAAGACCAACCATCAAGGATGCTCTTGCAGAAGCAGAACCTTTTGATATTCCAACAGAAACCCTCAAGCCAACCAAGACTTGGGTGGAGGAAGCAGTACTAGAAAAAGAGGGAATAAAGATCTACCAGGGGACTTTCAGAGATCCTCAAGGGCAATCGGTCGATGTACCTATGATCCCACGAGAATTAGTGGATTATAGCAGATCAGAGAACATCAGCAGATACCTGGAAAGGGCTGACTTACACAGGTTCTTCACCTCGAGGCCATCAGGTGTGGATACAAGAAGAGTGTACGAGTTGGCAACATCCATTCAGAAGGATGGGAAAGCCACATTGACAGCCATGGATGGAGAGAAAGTAGAAGTACAGATCACTCCACAGCTCATTGCAGATGCATTGAAGCTGAACAACAAAGGGAGCTCTGTCAGGGAAAGAAGGGAGGCTATAGAGGTTTATGGGTCCAAGAAATAGAATGCAACTTATGGAGATATGGCAGACCAAAGAGCGGCAACCCTTTGCCGACTGTACAACCAATTTCTCCATATTTGCAGTAAAAGACCGCAAAAGTATACGACACCGCCCCATGCCATTGCAACTACCATCACATGGGCACTGAAGAGCAACATGCCAAAAGAGGTGAATTATGCTCAATACATCCACGAGCAAGTAATTGCCATGCACAACGAGAAGCCAAAGTATATAGGAGGAGCTGAAGTTCTGACAAGAATAGCTTATGAAGCTATTGGAGCCAGAGATCAATGGCCAAAGGTTCCCTCCCAGAATGAGTGGCTTAGAGAAGCCGATGAAGAGGAAGAACAGCCTGAAGTATCCAAAAGGGCGTCCACAAGAGCACGCAGGAAACTAGAAATAGTTTCAGAACCTGAAGAGAATGTGGATGAGCCACTCAAGAAGAAAGCGAAGAAGAAGGCTGATCCCAAGCAAACCAAAAGTCAAAAAGCCGCAAGAATGGAAAGGCTGGTGGAGCAGTTCAGAGCGGAAAGAGCTCTAAAGGGGGACTTTGAAGAAATGTGGGTGCCAGACCCCACTAAAGTCGGAACCAGCTCAGCCAGGCCACATGTTGATCAATATGATCAATATATTAGAGCTTATGAGGAGTCGGACGCCATACTGGAGCAGCAACCTGTCGAGCCTTATACTGAAGAGGAAGTACAGCTTTTAAAAGTTGAGCTGAAAAAGGACGACAAGGAGAAGAAGGAAGTAGATGAGTCTACTGAACTTCGAGAGAAAGACGGGCAAGCAAACAAAGGGAAAGCCAAGATGACTGAGGACAATCAGCCCTCCTTTACTGATGTACCAAGCCCGAAGAAGACGGAAATTATTGTGGAGGACACCACAATAGAAATAGAAACAGATGTTATGGAAAAGCCGGAGGCCGGGACCAAGGAAAAGGAGATAGATCCAGTTCAGCAAAAGAAAGATGATTATGAGGATCTGGTAGCGATCGGATACAGTGAAGAAGAGGCCCTGGAGGCAGTTTATGGGATATCCCTACGAAAACAAGATGATCGGAAAGGGACGAAGGAAAAGACAAAGAGTACAATGGAGAGTGAAGAGAAAATGGACGAACAGAATATACTAGAAGAGCCGAAACCATTGGAGGTGGTGGCAGAAAGAGCTGTCAAGTTGACAGATGAAGATGAAAAAGACATGCACATGGTGCATGAACTGCTCAGCAAGATTAAAGAAAGATCCAGAGCAAAGGAAGTAGCAATTGAGACAGCAAAACAAAAGGAAGCAGAGTTGCAGAAGAAGTTAGAGAATGCTATGACTGAATCTGAAAGTCATAAAGCATCACTCCACGACGCAAAAAACGAGAGAGACGGCTTGATACTCCAACTAGCCGAAGCTTCAAGAGAGGTAACAAGTTCACAGGAAGCAAAGGAGCGAATAGAAGATGAGCTGGAGGCAACCAAGGATGAGCTCATTGAGCTAAGGAAAAGAGTCGAACTTCAAGAAAGGACAATCACGAGACTCAGGACCACCCCTAGAGCTAGCAGAGCAGGAACAGAACAAGAGGGAGCCCTCGTACCAGCTCTGGAAGATCAGGTCAGAAGTTTGCAAAGAGAGCTAAGGTTAGAGCAAGTGCAAAGATTGCACATGGCGGAGGGATCATTGGTTGCAGAGGAGAGGCTCACATCAGAAAACCAAACACTAAGGACAGAAAATGAGGCCCTCCGCAAACAGCTCCAAGACCTCCAAGAGCAACAAAGAAGAGAAACAGAGACACCACAAGAAGAAGCAGGGGGAGCAGCCATAGAGCTACCAGAAACTGGAGAGGCAACCACAATTGAAGATCCAACCCCAGTTCAAGAAGTGGCCTCAACTTCAGGAATCTCTGAAGAAGAAGAACAAAGGCTCCAGGACCAAATAGAAAAGTCAACAGAGGAAAGTGCCAAGGCGAAAATGGAATGGGAAAGGAGACTCCTCATCTCCATTAGACTTCAAGGTTTAGACACAAAAGTGCTCCATGAAGAGTGGATGCAACCCAGCCAAAGTCAAGTTCAACCAAATAGGTGGCTTCACAACATATCCAATGAGCTGGAAATGCAAGTCTCGAGAAGAAAAGTTGAAGAAATTCAACTCCAAGGCAAAAAGACGACTTCGGAGACTGAAATGCCTATAAGGGGGCTTTTTAGCTAAACTGATGACTTTTTAAGTTGAAAACTAGTTAGCAGGGCTTAGGGCACTAGCACAAAGCATTCTTTGCACAAAAAGACCAACATTTCAAGAAAAGACATCATACGCGTATGATGTCTCACAGCATGATTTTCACATCCATTTCAACATTTGAGTGCATAGCCTCATTCCACATGTTAATCACATCCTATGAACCAAGTATCATGAGAATTGGAGTTAGAAAACCCAAGGAAAACCAAAAAGACGCAAAGTAGGCCATAAAATTGATTTTTCGTCCTAATTTTGTCAAAATAACTCCAAACTCATTGAAACTTTGTAGGATTGTTGATTAACACATCTACAAGCTATCTGGAACCAAAAAGCACCATTTTGACACAAAAGACATCATACGCGTATGATGTCTATTTGCACTTACAGAGCCAAAAATACTCATTTGTCATCATACATCCATTATATATATCTAATACATGCTACATATGAAGTTTGGATCCCATTTGGTCAAGTTTTGGCCAGTTTAGTCCGGTTCAGGCTCTTGGCAAAATTTTGAAAGGGAATTGGATTTTATGATCCAAATTGGGTAAAACTTGGTGGATTACTTTTAAATGGCATGTAGAACACTTCTGTTTGGTGGTTGAAGCCCTGAGGTGCCAAAATCACATAGTGAGACATCATACGCGTATGATGTCTTTTAGTGTATTTTTGGACCAATTTTCTCTATAAGCTTGGTTTTGGCTTTAGATAGGCTTATTCAGTGGATTTATCAAGTTTGGATAGAATTTGGACTAAAAATGGCTCTGGAGAGATCATACGCGTATGATGTCTTTTTCATCAATTTTTCATGGGATTGGTTCTGTGGACTCTCCATGTGCTAGTGAAGGACTGTTTATACTCAAATCTTGGTTTGGACTTGAATATGTTGGATTTGGGACAAAAATATGCTTTGTATGAAGGATTTTCTCTTAATTGGGCTAATGGGGTGATCCACTTGACCAAATGGTTCCAAACTTCATATGTAGCATGTATTAGATATATATAATGGATGTATGATGACAAATGAGCATTTTTGGCTCTGTAAGTGCAAATAGACATCATACGCGTATGATGTCTTTTGTGTCAAAATGGTGCTTTTTGGTTCCAGATAGCTTGTAGATGTGTTAATCAACAATCCTACAAAGTTTCAATGAGTTTGGAGTTATTTTGACAAAATTAGGACCAAAAATCAATTTTATGGCCTACTTTGCGTCTTTTTGGTTTTCCTTGGGTTTTCTAACTCCAATTCTCATGATACTTGGTTCATAGGATGTGATTAACATGTGGAATGAGGCTATGCACTCAAATGTTGAAATGGATGTGAAAATCATGCTGTGAGACATCATACGCGTATGATGTCTTTTCTTGAAATGTTGGTCTTTTTGTGCAAAGAATGCTTTGTGCTAGTGCCCTAAGCCCTGCTACCTAGTTTTCAACTTAAAAAGTCATCAGTTTAGCTAAAAAGCCCCCTTATAGGCATTTCAGTCTCCGAAGTCGTCTTTTTGCCTTGGAGTTGAATTTCTTCAACTTTTATTCTCGAGAGTTGCATTTCCAGCTCATTGGATATGTTGTGAAGCCACCTATTTGGTTGAACTTGACTTTGGCTCCCCGTTCTCCATCTTTCTCCATTTGGTTGCCCGAAAGCGTCTTTTTCACCATCGGTAAGTGAATCAGATTTCTTTTGGGTTTTGCTTGCAAACATAAGTCATCCATGTATATTTGAAGCTGCTTGTGAAGTTTCATGTCATTTGGTCGTCAATTTTAGCCGTTATGCCAAAATGACGCTTTGTGTGTCCGCCACCGAATCGGTTGTTCCGACCTACTTTTGGTGATCCAAACCCGGAGATACTCCATGGTTGCATTGCCCTCGATGTTGTTAAGCTTCCTGAGAAGTTTTGTGTCGTTCCGACAACTTTTTTCTGTTTGCCTCTTGCAGGCTCTGTTGACCTAGGGTTTTTCCAGTCGTTCTTTCTCGAGCTTTGAGTGCTAGAAACTCATCTCCTATACTAGGGTAACCCACCTCTAAGTTCTTGCAAGGTTTTGTTAGGCGGTTGTGCCCCTACCTAGCGTTCCTCCCCATTCCCCGGCTGCTCTTGTTTCTTGGTTTTGGTGAGTTTTCGCGACAAAAGTTAACGATAAGCATCAAAAGCTTATGGCAACGAGTCTACCTCTCATGTCTGGTGTCCTCTGAGCTCTCGTAGCAGTCGTAGAAGGCGGTAGAAGGTCAGATGCTCCTGTGTGCTCTTTGCTCTCTCCAAGAAGGTAATAGTGGAAATGAGCTTGATAGTGAAGTGAAAAATACTTAACTTCGGGCTTCCCGGATCACTTGTTACCAAATTTGACATGTGCTCCTATCTCGTCGTGAAATGCACTTTAGGATTTGAAATTTCTCAATTTGGACTCCGTTTGACCTGTTTCTGAGAAATCTGTCCACTTTGCCAAAATTCTGTCATTTCGGGCTTTCCGCAACTTTTTCAGAATTGTACCCCATTTTTACCATGGGTTGCCCTTTTCATTAGGATCATCACCGTCTATTCTTTTCTTTTTTTCGATTTCATTTCACCTGCTTTTTTATTTTTCTTTTATTTTTATTAAAAAAATCATAAAAAATAAAGGAAAATAGCAAATTGAAGCCAAAAAATTCCAAACATACACGATAAATAGCTGGTAACCCTGTGTATATGAATATACACTTCTTTGTGATTTCTGGACTTGGATTACCACTTTTTTCCACTTTTTAGCTCCAAAAACACTCTTATTTAGTGATATTTACACATCTAGAGACCCAAATTCATCATTTGATCTCTTCTTGTTGCAAAACAAGGTATATAAGGGCATAAATATTATCAATATCCACAATCAAACATAAAAAATTGCAAAATCATGTAAGACACTGCCCTTGTAATATAATTTTTGTTTTTCTTTGTTTTTCCCGCTTGTAGCTGCTTTGAAGCTCTTGTATACCTCCCCCCCTCCTAGTCTGAGTCCTCCCGGACGACTATGAAGTGTCTGTGGGTGAAGCATTGTAGTTGTTTTGTTCATAAGTTCCCAATGCAATTGTAGAGCGATGATACAACAGTCTTTCCAATAAAGCTGCTCTTTGTTTGATTGAAGGATTGGAGGTCGGGTTTTGGGTTGGTTTTGGCAATTTGGTAGTAGAATCAGTAGATGGATTCTTCGTTACCTTGTTGTCTTTTTTCACAATCCAAATCTGCTTCCGCTTTGCTTGTGCTTGCCACAAACTCTTTGCGACCCAAACCTGCTTTGTTCTGTGTGTTGATTTCCTCGCCTTGAAATACCTAGGAGTTTCCGTTGATTGTATTGAAGGGAGTTCCTGTTTACAAATCTTTGGGATCCAAATTTGCTTGCTATAGCTTTGTGCCGTCATGAACTTCTTTGGAATCCAGATCTGTTTCACTGTCCTTGATTGTCTGGAATCACTCTGTTGTCTGGTATTGAAGACTCTGTTTTCCACCTTTGTGTTCTCTGGCACAGCCTTTTTTGGTCTCCATACCAACTTTGACTCCGTTTTTTTCCAAGGTTGAGCTGTTATATTATTGCTTGTCTTCCTTATCCACTGTTGAGAATTCCTCGTCGAAGAGTAATCCGGTTGTACAGAAACTTTTGGTTGCCATTGCTTCTTCTTTTTCTTGCATCCTATTGCATATGCCGAAGCATCTATGTGCACATGGAATATCTTCTCCCAATCTGGTAATTTCAAGACTGGAGCAGTAATGAGTGCCTCTTTCAATTTCTTGAACGATTCCTCACACTCCTCTGTCCATTCAAAGTTCACTATTAGCCTGTAAAGTGGTTGGCCTATTATAGCGTACATGTAAATGAATCGTCTATAATATCCACAATGTCCCATAAAGCTCTGTACTTGTTTCGCATTGGTTGGTCTAGGCATATCCACTATAACTTTTATCTTCTCTAAATCCGTGGATATTCCGTTTTGTGAGACAATATGTCCCAGAATTCTGCCCTGTCGGACCATAAACACACATTTCTCAGGATTGAGACAAATGCGATATGTCCTACATTTCTCAAATACTTTTCTTAGGTGTTCTAGATGCTCATCTCTCAGTAGAGAATGTACACATAAGTCATCCATGTAGATTTCTAGAAACAGCCTTAAGTATGCTTTGAAAGCATGCGTCATCAGCCTCTGGAAGGTTGCGGGAGCATTGGTTAGACCAAAAGACATAACTCGATAAGCATAAATTCCCCACTCCATTGCAAAAGATGTTTTATGTTGATCTTCTGGTGCTATGGCTAGCTGGTTATATCCTGAAAAACCATCAAGAAAGGAGTATGCTGTTTTCCCTGATACACGCTCTAGAACATGATCAGTTATCGGCAGGGGATAATTGTCCCTGATTGTTGCAGCATTCACTTTCTTTAAGTTGACACACACTCGGAGTTTTCCGTTCTTCTTAGGTACTACCACAATCGGAGATACCCAATCGGTGTGTTCAATCTCGTATATGAATTCAGCTTCCATTAGCTTATCTATCTCTTCCTTGATTCGCTTAGCAAAAGTATCATTATATGTGTATGGTCTCTGTCTGCTAGGCTTTGCGTCTTGTTTCAGTGGGATTGAGTGTTGGCATATCGATGGGTCAACTCCCTTTAAGTCCTTATAAGACCATGCAAACACATCCCTATACTCTCTGAGAAGACTCAAAAGTCTCTCTTTCTCACCTGGAGACAAATCTGTGGCTATGTAGACCGGTCTAGGTGGCTCACCTGGAGCTGCTAAATCAACTTTTTTTGCATCCTCCGGTCCGTCATAAGATTCGTTCTCCTTCCTCTCTCGAATAGGTGGGGTTAATATCACCTTCCTATCCTCTATTGTGAATTTCCTATAGTGAGAGGGAACATCCATGTTTTCCTTGATTTTGACGTTTTCGTCCTCTCCACTCTCAATTTCTGTCGTCCAAACTTCCTTCAGAGTTTTCTTGAGCTCTCTGTACTTGTTTCTACGTTCTAACTTGGACTCCGTGTATTCTCTGTTGCGCTTGTTCTTTTCTGATTTTTCTGTTTCAGTTTTCGTTCCATTCTTTTGAACTTGATTTCTTGAGCCTCTTTTGTCTTTTTGTAAGCTCTTTTGATCACTGCCTCTCATTCTTCCAGAAATCTTATCCTTAACACAATCTTCAGCCTTTACTAGCATTAGGAATTGATTTTTTCCTCTTATTCTAGGCATCGGATTGGTTCTAACCCCTTTTGTTTTTTTCTTTGCTCTATAGTGTTTCTGGCGTTGTTTAGTTTGGTTCGGAAAATCATAAAACCGGACATCCATTATAGTTTCTTCGTTTCCGCCTGAATTGTCCGTTGACTCGTTGTCTGCTTCATTTCCCCACTCTGGATGATTGGGAATGTCGTGAAACACCTCTTCTTCATCTTCCTTTTCCAGTGTATCGTTCTTTTCAGTTTCTTTTTCGAGTACAGTTCTCAACATGAAATACGGAACCACGTCGTACCCGTCCTTGTCGCAAAATTTCGTTGTGGGACCATCCGGAATTGCACAAACATCTAGGGTTGCTAGAATGTGTGTCCATTCTAAGGGTTCAAACGTGTCCTCTGGAAAGGGTTCTCTTACATAAGTTTCGTCTTCGATAGCCCTTTCTAAAACACATTCTTCTCGTTTCAGACTTCCACATTTCGAAGCTCCACACATCCATAACTCCTTGGGTTTACCTAACCAAGCTGGAAATTCGGATCCCGCCAAAGTATCTGAATCAAACTCCTCTACCGGTGTTCGGTTCACATCTTTGTAGCTATGGTCTTTCAGGTTCACACGTGTAGTGGTTTCCATATTTCTCAAGTATATGTGATCGTAGCCCCAATCTTGGACCATTTTCAACTGTCTCATGAATGGTCTTCCCAATATGATATCATAGTTATTCTCCTTGGCAAAATCGACAATAGCAAAAGTATGTTCGTATTCAATGCCGCAAGAAGTCACTACAACTTTCTCTAATAACCCCATAGGTTTCTCCATGTGTCCATCTGCTAATTGGAGTTTCAACCTAGTCTTCCTTATTGCTGGTTTCCCCCATTTTTTCCAGATTTCTTTTGTAGCAATGGCTACCCCTGCTCCGCTGTCTAGTATTGCCATCGTCTTCACTCCTTGGAATTCAACTGGTAAGGTTGTATTCCCCTCTTCACCTTCGCAATACTCTCCGACCTTGTTTAAGGGTACAGGCTTAGCGTTCTTTTGTGGCTTGCTCAGCTCCTCTATGCTCTCTTGCAATCTCGATGTTGGATCTTTTATCCCGAATTTCTCCAAGCATTTTCCTACAGTGGTCCACATATGTGGTCTTAGCCTCAAAAGCTCAGCTAAAGTGATAGTGCATGTCACTGGTGTTGACAAAATCTCTATCAATCCTTGCGAGTCCATGACTTTTTCTGATGAGATTTTTCGTGAGGGAAGTGCTCTAATCTCGGATTTTGCTTCATACTCTCCTAAGTATGAAGGTAAGGTTTTCAGTGAATGAGGTTTGCTCTCCATTGTTCTAACAGAGCCCCCATCTCCCCAGTAAGATTGCAGATCCAAGTCCACTTGAGATCCTGCCTCAAATTCCACTATGGGAGGATTCCTGATGTCCTTTTCCCAATTTGTCTGATTAGCTTGGCAACTTAGCTCGTTTGCAAAGTTTGCCTCTCTCACTTGTTTCCAAAATTCATTGTAATCCTCATCTTTTCCGTAAATCCTCTGTATGACTGGATGAAAACTCTCTATCTCCTGATCGGTTGTGTTCAATACTATGCGGTCATCCTTTTGTGTATTTTCAGGCTTTTGTGCACTGGGAGTCTTTTCAGCTACCCGTGAAACGATAGTCTCTTACTGAATTGGGTTTTCCTTTCCACAATTCATTGTTTCTTTTGGTGGTTCTAATAAGGCTTGTGCAGTCTCGATCATTCTCTGGCACATTTCAAGTCTCTGCTTTTCCAATTCCGCATTTGGGTATGTCATCCACCTCTGTTCTTGTGTTTGGTTGTTCTTAAACCTAGCTTCGTAAGCTCTCATCAGTGCGTCCAATGGTTCGTGTACTTTGTCGACTAGCACTGATCCCCCTGAGCTTAAGCTCGTTGTTTCTTTGATACTCTTTTGTTTCGTTCTTTCCGGGCTCATCTCTCGTTTCCCGTTTTGACTCTCAAGTTTTTCTAATCTAGCTTTAGTTTGCTTTAGTTCCTCAGCTAGAATAGCGTCTTCACGTTCTTTTCTCAACTTCATGCGTGCTTTTCTAGCTTTCCATGTGTTTTTCTGACTCCGCGGTCCTTGACTAACCACTTCAGTCGCTAACTTTCCATTCTCAGGTTCTCTAGTGGTTTTCTTAGCTTGAGCTCTAGTAACAACTTGCGTTGGTATCAGAGTTTCATTTTCAGACCCACTGCTGGTAGGAATAGTTTCTAGCATATTCAATGTCGTCTTTTGCACTTTGTTTGGATTCTTTGAACAATCCTCAATGAAGTGAGTAACCCCACACTCAGTGCAATAAGCGTTAATTCTAATGATTTCCGTATGTGGGCAAACATTCATCAGATGGTCACCTCCACACTTGTAACAGGGTCCTAGTGCTGGTCTTGGTCCCATTTGATTCGTCCTTTGTGGATAGGATGGTCTTTGTCCTATTAGCCCTCCATGAGCTATGAACATCAATGTTCTTGCGTCCAAATTGTATCTCTCTTCATCAGAAGCACTTGTAATTGTTGGTATTCCAACATTCCCAATCATGCCCCATGGTTCTGGTTGTTTGGGTTCTTCTGGTGGGTAATACATAGTTGGAGACATGTGTGCACCAGATTCTTCATAATAGGCTTGAACAGGCACTAAGGCTTGTTCTTCCTGATTCTCTAAGGTTGGTGCATATCTAATGCCCACTGGTCTTGCTCCTCGTAAAGGTGGTTGTTGTCCCAATACCGGTTGCGGTTTTTCTATCTCCCGGTAGGTCCTGGTACACTTCCCGTTGGGTATCGAGGTACTGGATGTATCTGAGGTGGTGCTAATTGAGCAGGAGGTGCATACGGGCGCTCCCTTCCATACCCTTTGTTGTAATAACACTCCTCTGTTGGATGATTTGTCCATTTTTGTTCAATAGCACACCATTTCAGTGTTTTTGGCAATGGTTTTTGGTATGGTGCCATCCTTTTTAGAGCATCTTCTATCATTTGCTCTACATTTGGCATGGTTGTTGTTTGAACATTCTTTTAGTGGTAGTCTCGCTCGCTACGGAGGAGGAGCTACTGGATGCAAAATCTGTATCCGCTGACACCTCTCCATAAACCGTACAGTTATCCACTAAGTACAATGCCTCTCTCGTTACTTGCTCGAAACTTGTACAAGCTTTCAAGTGCAAGTCCTTCTTGAGAGTGTCGTTCCTCAGTCCCTCAATAAAGAGAACAGATAGTCTGTCATCTTGTGGTCGTTCACGTACTGGACATCTCTCAATGTATTGTTTGAAGCGAAGTGAAGCTTCCTTCACTTTTTCGTGTTCTCTCTGTTTAAAAGCATATATTTGTGAGACCGTATTGTGCTTAATCCCTCGTTTTGAGAATTCCTCAGCAAACTCTCTTAGCAAATGGTCAATGTCATGGAATCCCCCTATGTTCATTGGTTGAAACCATGTCAATGCAGTACCTTCTAGAGTAAGGCCAAATCCCTCGTATTGTGTATGGAAATCTGTTATCTGCTCAGCTCTTAAGACTTGCTTAAAGAGTGACACATGTGCATACGGATCTCCTGAACCACCATACTTCTTTGGCATACACTTGGCTACTTGAGATGGTCTCATACGTCTATGATCTGCTACCAATCTCATTGCTCCTGTGTCTCGGCTAAAGCTTTCTCTAGCATCATGGACTTCATGGGTTACCCTTGTCGGTTCCCCCGCCCTGAATCTACTACTAGGAGGTAAATGTGATGGTTCCGCTTCAAACCTTGGACCTGGAGTGGTATAGGTGGGGATTGGAACTGCACTACCTCGATTCGTCTCCATTGACTCTCTGGAATGTAATGATCCCATTGGTCCGAGCTTCGAGTCCCAAGGTTGACTGAAAGAGTCAGCAACCTGAGTTCTTTGTCCTCCTGTTGTCATTGAGTTTTGCACTCCAGTTGTTGGTGCTGGTCTATGTGAGCTAGAAGTAACATAATACTGATGTAGTGGTCCCCCAAAGTATGTATATCCTTCTAATTCTTTCTTGCCCATTGTTGAGTATTGCCTGCCATACTTATCGTAAGCGGCAATTTTCACTTCCGATCCCTCTGTGTAGGTGAAGACATAGAGTTTTTTTTTGTCTGTCAACTCTCCGGTGTAGGGTTCTTCACATCTATAATAGAGATCTTGCTCCCCATTATTATATTTGTATAGCCCCACATAGATGTTATCAGTGTTGATCCTTGTAGTTTCATTCTCTCTTCTTAACCTCGCATTAAGGAAGTTCATTATAATTTGGTGCTTTCTCCTCGAGTTCTTCATCTATTTTGGCTTTGGTGCCCATCAATCCCCACTTGTCCACAATGTTAGGGTTTAGGACTACCAAGTACAGGGTACCCTCATCATCTAGATATCTATCTCCGCTATAGCTCACAGGCACTAAGTCCTTGAACTCACTAGGTCTTTCTTCTATCTGTACACAATAGCGGTCCATTCCATCTTTGTAGATCTTTGCACCTTGCTCATTGTCGTACTGATATTTTATGAACAATAGCTTCATTGTGGCGGAAGGGTTTGATGATCCTGCTGCCATATTTTCTCTGTTGTTCCTGTTCGAGTGTTCGGTGAAAATCTCGTAAGACCTCTCCGAAACGGTATCAGAAACACTTCCTTCAAAGATCGGCTCTAATGGTTGCACCCAACTTTGGTTTACACTTCCCTCGGTTGATATGACACTTGCTGGTTCCCCTTGTTTTGGTTGATTATTCCGGAGATTCCTGCCCAATCTCAAATTCATCAATTCCCCTAAAGGACTGTAACTTTTCCGTCTCGGCAATTTGTTTTCCCCAAGTTTTTGTGGTCAGAATTGATCCAAACTGATTGATACTTGGTCAACTGTTTAATCTTGTCAGTTGGACAAATTCTGTTTCATCAAGTGAGAATTTTGTCGCAGTTATGCTGAAAAAGACATTATACGCGTATGATGTCTTTTTTTACAGATTTTGACTATTTTGGTTATGCTCACTCTCAGTAGCCCCCTTATGCTCTTTCCACTCACAAAATTCAGTTTGAACTCTGTTTGAGCAAGTTATGGCTAATTTAGGCTTTTCTTGGCAATTTTCCGCTTTTGACTTGTTTTTTGGGTCAATTGTGATCCAAATGGGATGAAACTTGAAATATAACCTCTAGACAGCTATTACAATGGATCTGTGTTAGCAAAGTATCAAAATATGTCCAAAATTAGGTCAAAGACATCATACGCGTATGATGTCTTTTTCATCAATTTGGGTCCAAACTTGATATTTATGCTTCCTACAGTGCCTGTAACAATCTTGTCAGGTCAGATTTCAAAAATAAGCAGTGGAAGTGCCAAAAGACATTATACGCGTATGATGTCTTTTGTCCCAGATTTTTTTGGTTTTAAGCCTTCTCCAATGTTTATAATTGAGTTTCAAGTGTTTTTGTCAGGTTTGAATGTAAAAACAAGATTTGAATCCAAAATTTCCTATTCTTTGCGTTTCTTGGACTCCGACTTGTCTTTTTGGGTTTCTTTGAGTGTTCATGCTCTTGTTTTAAGTTGATCTTAGGGTAAAACCCCCCTTCTAAACACTCTGGCAATATCAAATTTTCAATTTTAGTGTTGTTTAGGTCCTAAGACATCATACGCGTATGATGTCTAAAGTTGCAGATTTCCAGTTTTTCAGCACAGAACTCTTCCAATAGCTCTTTTAAGTGCTCAGCAACAATCAGTTACACAGAAAAAAAATTTGAACTTTGTTTATTGCATATTTCACTACCAAAGCGACTTTTTCAGTGATCTAACATGCAATCAAACACATCAAGCAAATAGAACACCAATTGATAGCTCTAGATCAGGATCAAATCAGGCCCTACCTAAGCTACTTCTAATCATAAAATGGATTTTTTGCAATTGAACATATAAAGAGATTTACTACCACACGAGGAGTAGCAAATGCTTTTTATGTCAACAACCACTTAAACACCATCAAAAACAATCTAATCTAAGCTAAACTAAAAATACTGTCAACACGGAAGACCCAGGAATACCCCACTTCCTAGTATCTCTCGAGACCTTCGGAGTCCACCACTCCTAGATCTTTTCTAACTAAAGTATACAAAGTAGTTTATACGACTCACCTCGTAGGATTAGTCTAAGGTCACCTACTTAGGGCTCTCGTCCCCGGCAGCGGCGCCAAATGTTAAGGCGGTTACGCCGCTAGCGGAAGCTAAATAGCGAGAACTCAACCAACAACAGAATTTGTCAGACGAGGACGGAGTTTGACCCGCAGGCGCATGGAAACAACTAGGTGGGTGTCAAATCACCTACTCGACCTTCTAATGACAATCACTACTAAGGAAATCAAATCTAAGTTCTAAAATACGCAAGTGACTGAAATCCGTACTACAAACGAATGCTATACGAAACAGGATCTAGAATCATTGAATCGATCTCAAACTCAAGGGGAAGTCTATACACTAGGTAAGAACAACACCCTAAAGACTTGAACTGCAAAATCAACCTATAACCACTCCGTGCGGCAAACGCGTATGAAGACAGGCCAAAAAATACAGGTGACCGAAACTTGACCCCGATGGTACCAATGTGTAGCTCTACTCATTGTGGTTCTATAGATATGCTGCACGCTCTATTCCGACACACGAGTTGGAAGAAAACTCACACCGAAGCTCGTAGGAACTTACCACACGTAGAAGCCGATAGCGCGCACTCTTGGTATCTGTGCGTAGCTCTCACCATTGCTAACACAATGGCGGTGTCGCTTCTCCAATGGCGGCCCCGTAGCTCGCGTAGCAAGAAGATAAGACTCTCTCTCTCTCTCTCTCTCAGACACACTCACGGCGCTCAAAAACTCCCTTTGATTAATAATTGAATCTCCTTTAGGTTACAAAACTTTGGCTTATATACCTCAGCCTTGGAGGTGAGAACATCTCTAATTATTTACATCAACAGGTGAAATTACTTCGGGATTACAAGCTGGAAACTCAATTGAGTCCCGTTACTTAATGAATGGCTCAAATCAAAATTAATGTCGGAAAGACATTTATTACAATCAATGGTTACAAAATGATGGGTGTGAGCAAAAATGTGGGTGTGATCCTCAGCTGGCTCAACACTTCCTCTGCTGGCTCAACACAATCTTGGATAGTTGAGCCATGTAGGCCGCTTCTTATTTAGTGCGTCATGTGCTTGCCACGTCCTTACCCTTGGTACATGACAAAAGGTCGGGTCTTTGTAAAGGGTTGCAGGTGATCTTGTGAATAGAATCAAATATCGGGGATTCTTGTTCAGCCAGGTCTTTCTCCACTTGGAGTGGACTTCCTCTGTGCCTTCTACTTGCATGTCTTTGTATAATCTTTCTTTGACTTGTAAAAGTTCTATCTTGATCAAGGGGTATGGCAATGATTGTTGATGCCATTGTGTATTGATTTGGTTGGGAGTGAGTTGAGTAACATTGATTGAATGGAGAACTCTCAACTCCCAATCCATCACTGCTTTATTGTTCATCTGTCTCCTGAGAAACCCGCTCCTTAAGTGCAACTTCTTTAGCTTTAGTGCTTCTGCCTCTAAATACATTTTTTCAAGAAAATCGGTGGGGTCCTCTACTTCTTTCCTTGCAGGTTTCTTTGTTCTAGGTCTCTTTATCTCTTTTGGAACCCACTTCTCCGTGTCATCGCCTGCACCTTGGCGGCTTCTTTCGTAAGTGTGTTTCTCTCTTTCAAATCTTTCCTTCTTCTGCTAAGGTTCCTCTTGGTGTGCAACCACTGCTTTTTTCTTCATTTCTTCTCTTCTGGCTCTCCTCTCTTCATTATCCTAGCTTTCGCTGCGATGTGCTTCATGAGAGCTTTCTGCCCACTATTCATCAAATTTGTAAACTCTCTTTGTCGAGCGGGTGGTCCGTGGAGATGGTTGTGCAGACACAATTCATGTATTTTGATCCGAGGCAGGCAGCAAATTGTCTGCCATGCCAATAGCATGGTATGCTATTCTTGTCAATACTTCAGGTGCACCCAGATACGTGATTTTACCTTCTTTTTTGGTGCCCTTTAGTGTTGATAGCACATATTGAGCGTGATCGATTGGTTGCGTAGTTGTTGACTTCAACACTTGTGTGAATGTAGCTGCAACTGCATATTTAGGTGTGGTGTACCTTGGCGGTCTCTTTGCTAGAAAATGGAAGTGTTGATGATATAACCATGATGTTTCTTCCACTTACTTCTGGATGAGGTCGGCAAAGGTTGCCACAATAGTTTCCTTGGTGCAAGGTGCCTGCCGTCTTCCTGTCACGGGCCCTCATTGTCATTCCCTCTGTTGGCACCTTCAAAGCCTCAGACACAATTTCCTTTGTGATCACTACTTTGACTTTCTATCCTTGTTGGTCACTAATTTGGGCTAATCCATCTTCCTTAATTGTAGACAAGAGGTCATAGGCTTTTTGGAAATCTACGCCACCAAGCCTTCTATTGGCCTCCTTTGTGTCTAGCTTTGCCACGACATTTGTCATAAAATATAATATCTAACTTTACCAAATGATTTTCTCATATTAAACTGATCATTTAATGTGGGAGAACAAACGGGAACAAGAGTTAGAATAGAAACATGTGCTTCTAGACCTATCTCAACGCGGGACCAAAAGGAGAGATGGTTGCATCTCAATAGGGGTCCAAAAGGAGATGGTCTATCAAAGAGCAATGTG
Organism: Adiantum capillus-veneris; assembly: GCF_014529385.1. NCBI lineage: Eukaryota > Viridiplantae > Streptophyta > Polypodiopsida > Polypodiales > Pteridaceae > Adiantum > Adiantum capillus-veneris. Next base: position 55,664,601 of record NC_140952.1, on the reverse strand, counting down.
CAATAAGTGCTTCTAGGCTTACCTCAGCAGGGGACCAAGAGGAGAGATGGTTACATCTCAATAGGGGTCCAAAAGGAGGTAGTCTATCAAAGAGCAATGTGCATCTATTTGAGCTTAAAAGACCTTAGGGTTAACTTCATTAAAGACCTCCAATGGTTAGTGTTAAAAGTCCTTTGACCTTAGGCAATCTAGGGCTGAGCTTGAGGTGGGAACCCAACCTAAACTTACCTTTGACCTTAGGCAAGCTAGGGCTGAGCTTGAGGTGGGAACCCGACCTAAACTCTCCATTGACTTTAGGCAAGCTAGGGATGAACTTGAGGTGGTAACTCCACCTAAGGTGCTTGTCATGTTTGATGACTAAGGTACTTGAGGTACTTGTCATATTTAATGAGTAAGTTGCTTGAGAAGCTTCCTATGCATGGGGGGTAAGGTGCTTGAGTCAAAAAGAGACCCTACAAACTTAATGAGGAAGGTACTTGAGAAGCTTTCTATGCATGGGGCAGTAAGGTGCTTGAGTCAAAAAGAGACCCTACAAACTTAATGAGGAAGTTGCTTGAGAAGCTTCCTATGCATGAAAGTCCCAAAGTTAGGGGATCTTTGACCTAACCTTCCACTCACCCAAAGGGCACCCCTTTTCTAAAAGGGCAAATGAGACACATGTCAGACTCTCACTAAGCTTAACCGCATGGTGTGCTTGAATGCTATTGGTTGGGCTAAAGAGGGGTCCAATGAGCTTCTAGTTCCATCCAACAAATGTCTAGATATTTTCAAGCTCTCTCTCTCTCTAAGGGGTAAGGAGGACACTTGTTAAAAGACTACCCGTGTACTTGACTGCATGCTGCTTTTGATTGGCTAGGGGTAGAGGGGTCCAATGAGCTTGTAGCATGTGGAAAGGTTGCAATTCGCCCCAAGCAAGCAAGGGGTGTGCTAGGGGGATGTACACCACACACACACTCATTTTCTAAAACTATTTTCACTTGGTGAAAGTAGAGGAACTCCACCTCCTTCTCCAAGCTTGTGAGAAGTGAGAGCCTACACCAACACTCTTGGCTATGGAATGCAAATCCAACCAAGAGCCATGCTTCAATGCTTAAGCTTGACATCTTCTCCATCTTCATTACTATGCTATTATTTATGCTAGCAAGAAGAGTAATGATAAGTGAGGAACTATTTATTTCTTCTATGGAATGTTTCTTCTTCCTCTTCCCTATCCTCATTCCCCGCTAGCTCTCTCCACCTTCAAAGGTGTTTGAGGCCTTGGTACTGAGCCTTGGGATAGTCAATGCTTTCTACAAATTTTATGTTATGCTTGTGATGCATGAATCTTTCCATCTTCATTGCATCACCTAGGTCACAAGGAACACAAAGATTTTATTATACCAAGTCTCTCTTGATTGAAGAAACTATAATACAAATGCCTATTGGACGGGGTCGTATGAATCGGTCCTCAGCTATTGTCATATTCTCTAAACTCTCTCTCTCTCTCTCTCTCTCTCTCTCTCTCTCTCTCTCTCTTGCAAAAGTATTTTTCATGCCAAGTTAACTAAGTACCATGTTTATGTTGCTACCATCAATTATGTTCACCCGCTATGCTCACAAAGTAATCTCACAAAAGTGCTTCACCTAATTTCCTAATTCCGCTACTCTCAAAGTTCATAGGTCATTTCCATTACATTGGTATCAGAGCATTTGGTTTCTCTTTTCTTGCTTAAGAAGAGAGGTCCTTAAGTAGCCTATTAAGAATTGATTTTGTTAATTATATTAGGGTAAGTGGGACTGGGATCTATTATCGGCTTTGTTGAGCCCACTATGTGGGATATGGTGCACACCTCGGGAGCTTTGGTCTTAATAATGGCGTCTTTTTAGACTTGTTTATGGCTTTACCATTATTGAACCATAAGAAGTCCAAAAGGATCTATGCCTCGGCAACTCCGCTATGTTAGACTCACTCCACCACTCTCTATAATTAACCAATTCGAGCCGTGGGTGCAGATACTTAAGTGCCTATTTTCAAAGGCTAAGAGGAGTAGCAACTAAGGTTTTGAATTGCCAAAGCATACACTAAGTACACACAAAAGTTCAATTAACATGGCTGACAATAACCAAGAGAGTAAAATGCACATAGATAACTTTGATTTTGCACATGAAGCTGCTAATGATGATGCCCCCATGTTTGTTAATTATCTTGTTACTAGATTGCAACAAGCTATGGGCAACCCCGCTTTGCAAGAAGCCAAAGCTACTCAACAACTTCGTGCTTATGGGATTTCCTTTCCTCTCCAAGAGGAGAGAGAGCTTAGGAGGCCTTTTGATGAGACCTCAAAAGAAGACTCTCTCCCATACGAGAGGAGGAATCCAAAGATCAAGAAAGTAATGAATCCCTAAATTCCTCCGAATATGTGGTTGCACAAAGAAGGCAGACTAAACGATCGCCAACTCCTCCCAAGAGGAAACAGTTAACCCATAGCCCTTCTCCTCGTCACTCCAAAAGGGAAGAGAGGAAACCAAGGAATAGAAGGGCAAGAAAGAGGTCACCCTCTTCTCCTTCATCTTCACCTTCCTCCTCTACCGGTGAAAGCTATGGTTATTCTCCTAGAGAATATAAGAGGGGAGGACATCTCAAATCTTACCCTACATGGCGAAGGTCACAAAAGCTGAAGAAGTTCAAAGAGGGAGGAAAGAGTATCTCTTTTCTCACCTATGATGGCACCTTTGGTGCTACCGACAAAGTATTGGCCTTCATTCAACAATTTGATGCGGCCTTTGGAAACAAGGGCTTCACGGAGTCCTCCAAGCTATGCCATGTAGCTATGCACTTCCAAAAATTGGCTCGTCAATGGTGGGCTAGCCTTCGTGGCAAACGGAGACGCCCCAAAGACATGGAAAACTCGACGAGTTTCCATCATGTATCAATTCCTTGCAAGTGATGCAAAGGATAAAGTGCTTACCAAATGGCAAAGTTTAAAGCTTCTCTCTCATAAGTCTATCCACAAATATGTGGACAAGTTTTGGGATTTATATCTCAAGGATATTATCTTTCAAAAGATAGACTCCGCCGAGAAAAAGCAAAAATTTTGTGCGGGATTACCCAAAGAGATGGTTGAGTATGTCAACTCTCAACGGCCTGGTTCAATCACCGAAATAATCCACCACACCATGGTTGCTTCGCGCATCAATTTCCAACAAGGGGCTAGACAGATTGTCAAGCCCATGGAAAATAAAGACAAAAGTGATGCCAAGAGGAAAACCAATGCCGAAAATTCTTACCAAGGCTATTCCAACAACAACAATAATCGGTCCAAGGAGAAGGAGTTTACAAAGGTAAATATAAACTCTCTCCTAAAGAGCTAGAAGTTTTTTTGAAGGACCACAAATGTTTTAAGTGTGGGGAGCAAGGCCATGGTTATCGTCCCTGCCCCAAGAGAATTGCCCGCAATGAGACTCCTAGAGCCTCTATGTTTGAAGCTCCAAAAGAGGATGCTCATTGCCAAGGATTTCTCCTTTCCTATTCTTGGGGAAAGATGCAAGAGCATGATGCCTTTATTTTGTTTGACCCTAGTTCAATTCACAACTTCATATCCCCAGAGTTGACCACTAAGCTAGGCATACAAGCCCATGAGATGAAAGATGCATTGAAAGCCGACAGAGCTATCAACGGACAAGACGTCTCAGTTACTTCCTTAATTGGAAAATTAAGGCTTCATGTCCAAAGCTATGTGGACAAAAAGGATTTCTTCATCTCACCTCTCAAACATGAGAATGTTATCGTTGGGGCACCATGGTATAACCTCATGGCTTCCAACATGAAGTTCCTTGAAAGGAGAATCTAGTTCACCTACAAGGAAAAGGGCATGTACATAGATGCTAATGAGTTGGGGAACACTATATCCTTGCAATAAAGGGAATCAAGAGGAATTAGATTTGTTTGATTTTCTAAATGGATCCCAAGATGATTTCATTGATGACATCCCTATTGAGCTACCTCTAAAATGAGGGATGATGACCATGCAATTGAGCTCCTGCCAGGAATCTCACTGCCTAACAAGCCTCCCTATCGAGTTTCACAAGCTCAACAAGAGGAGATCATGAGGCAAGTGCATGAATTGGTGAAAAAAGGGATGGTGAGATCTAGCTCCTCTCCATTTTGTTCACCCTTGCTTTTAGTGCAAAAGAAAGACGACACATATCACATGTGTGTCGACTATAGAGCACTAAATAAGATCACTATCAAAAATAGATTTCCCATGCCGCAAATAGAAGATCTATTTGATAATTTACAAGTTTTGGCCTGACAAATGCTCCAGACGCATTCAAACTCATGATGGACAAAAACCTTCAGGCCACTCAAATTCTCTTGAGGAGTACAAGGGCACCTCCAAGTAATCTTTCAAGTTGTGAGAGAGAATAAGCTTTTCATTAATCAAAAGAAAAGTGAATTTTTTCTACAAGAGATTCGATACTTAGGTCAGATTATCCCTAAAGATGGCACCCGTATGGATGCAACAAAGTTAGAGGTAATAAAAAGATGGCCTAATCCAAGGAATCTACAAGAGGTACGAAGCTTTGTAAGTATGTGTGCCCATTACATGACTTAACAAAAAATAACATTAAGTATTCATGGACTGCAAAAGTGCAAGAAGCTTTTGAAGAAGCTTAAGGAGAATCTTATCTCTCAACGTGTGCTCACACTACTAGATCTCTCAAAGCCATTTGAGGTCCAATGTGATGCTTGTGGTGATTTCCTTGGAGCTATTTTGCTTCAAGAAGGGCATGCCATAGTATATGAGAGTCAAAGACTCAACTTCGATAAGTGAATAATGTGCAAATACGAAAAAGAGCTACTAGCTATTCTATATGCCCTAGACACATGGAAACACTATCTCTTGGGGACTCCATTCATCCTAAAAATGGATCACAAACCCTCAAGAACTTCATGATGCAAACCAGGCTCTCCAACAAACAAATAAGCCTTTGCAATAGGGAAGAAAAAAAGAACCGTTCACCTTGAAGGATGGTTATCTTCCAAACGGCAATAGGCTATGTGTTATTCACCCATACAATAAGAAAGTCATGTATGAATCCCATAGTTCTCCTTATGCGGGGCAAAGAGGGAATCCATAATCTACTCTTCAAGGAGTAGAAATGTATTTATGTTGGTCTACCATGAAAAGTAAACATACAAGAGTATGTTTCAAAATGCGTGGTATACCAAAAGTTGAAATTTGATCGAGGGGAGCAACTTGGATTGTTTCAGTCAACAGGCTTAGCAAGAAAACACACTCTATGCCTGTCAAAAAGACTATTATGGCATATCAAACGGCAAACCTCTTTAGATCTCAAATTTTCAAGTATCATGGCTTTCCAACATCCATAGTGTCAGACAAAGATCCTAAAATGACCAGTAATTTCTAGAAGGGTCTCTTTGAGAATGTAGGAAGTAGATTAAATTTCTCTTTCGGCCTATCATCCACAAACGGATGACCAAAGTGAAATAACTAATCTAACGATTCTTGATATACTAAAATCCTATGTCATGGAAGTAGATCAATGTTCTCAATGATAGAAGTACCTACCTCTTATAGAGTATACGTACAATGATAGTGTACATACTTCTATGGGGAAAGTACCTTTTGAGGTTAAAGAAGGAAGATTCAAAAGTCCCTTACTACTTAAAGTACATGGGAAGATCTTCGCTGCTGATGAATATAGCCGAGACCTACAAGAATCTTTTCCAAAGATTAAAGGGGTTATATCCATCTCACAAGAAAGGCAAAAAGGGTTGTTGCTAATAAGCACAAAACAGCCTTAGCCTTTAAGGAAAATGATAGGGTCTTGCTAAAGTTCCTCAAGGCTCATCTGAGGCATACTACGGGAAAGAGTCCTACGGACCACCAAGAGTATGATGCTAAACTAGCAAAAAGATACTATGGTCCTTAAAATTCTTGAGCTAGTCAATGAGATGGCTTATCAATTGAAGTTGCCCAACCATTGGCTCATGCACAATGTTTTCCATGAGAACCTACATAAGCCTTACAAAAGAGTGCCATCAAAAGAAGCAATAGTTGTAGACCCTCCAAAAATTGAAGATCAAGAAGAAGTACTTCAATCTAAGTCCATCTTATGACATGAAGACAAGGTATTAAGAAACGGTAAGATTATCTGACGATATCTTATTAAGTTAAAGAATTATAATCTTAAAGATGCTAAATGGATGCAAGGAACCTAGCTTAAGGATAATATGAACCTTGTCAATGCTTACAATGTTGCACTAGAGTAAGCATATGAAAATTCATTTTAAATGAAAAGTGTTTTTGTCTTATAAGACTAGTTCTCTTTTTATTGTGCACAAATTTAAAAGTATGCATGCTTAGAATCACGTCTGTGGTGACGACGTCTCCCAAACAACAAGTAGAACTTGTCACTCTACTTTGGAAGTATGATATGGACTAAAGAGAAGACATGCTTGCGGCAGCTACGTCTCCCAAGCACCAAATGGACTAGTCATCCATCTTGGAATGATGTCGTAGGGTAAAAAGGGATCCTCTACCCGCTAAGAAACATGGACTAATGACTAGGCTTTATCTTCTCTATCTCATAGTTGAGGACGACTATGATTTGAAGAGAGAGGTAATGCCATAAAATATAATATCTAACTTTACCAAATGATTTTCTCATATTAAAATGATCATTTAATGTGGGAGAATAAACGGGAACAAGAGTTAGAATAGAGACATGTGCTTCTAGACCTATCTCAACACGGGACCAAAAGGAGAGATGGTTGCATCTCAATAGGGGTCCAAAAGGAGATGGTCAATCAAAGAGCAATGTGCAATAAGTGCTTCTAGGCTTACCTCAGCAGGGGACCAAGAGGAGAGATGGTTACATCTCAATAGGGGTCCAAAAGGAGGTAGTCTATCAAAGAGCAATGTGCATCTAATTGAGCTTTAAAGACCTTAGGGTTAGCTTCATTAAAGACCTCCAATGGTTAGTGTTAAAAGTCCTTTGACCTTAGGCAAGCTAGGACTGAGCTTGAGGTGGGAACCCAACCTAAACTTATCTTTGACCTTAGGCAAGCTAGGACTGAGCTTGAGGTGGGAACCCGACCTAAACTTGCCTTTGACCTTAGGCAAACTAGGGCTGAGCTTGAGATGGGAACTCCACCTAAGGTGCTTGTCATGTTTGATGACTAAGGTACTTGAGGTACTTGTCATATTTAATGAGGAAGTTGCTTGAGAAGCTTCCTATGCATGGGGGGTAAGGTGCTTGAGTCAAAAAGAGCCCTACAAACTTAATGAGGAAGTTTCTTGAGAAGCTTCCTATGCATGGGGGGGTAAGGTGCTTGAGTCAAAAAGAAACCCTACAAACTTAATGAGGAAGTTGCTTGAGAAGCTTCCTATGCATGAAAGTCCCAAAGTTAGGGGAATCTTTGACCTAACCTTCCACTCACCCAAAGGGCACCCCTTTCCAGGGCACATGAGACACATGTCAGACTCTCACTAAGCTTAACCAGTTGGTGTGCTTGAAGGCTATTGGTTGGGCTAAAGAGGGTCCAATGAGCTTCTAGTTCCATCCAACAAATATCTAGATATTTTCAAGTTCTCTCTCTCTCTCCAAGGGGTAAGGAGGACACTTGTCAAAAGACTACCCATGTACTTGACTGCATGCTACATGTGATTGGCTAGGGGGAGACGGGTCCAATGAGCTTGCAGCATAGTTGCAACTCACCCCAAGTAAGCAAGGGGCGTGCTAGGGGGATATACACCACACACACACACTCATTTTGTGGAACTATTTTCACTTGGTGAAAGTAAAGGAACTCCACCTCCTTCTCCAAGCTTGTGAGAAGTGAGAGCCTACACCAACACCCTTGGCTATGGAATGCAAATCCAACCAAGAGCCATGCTTCAATGCTTAAGCTTGCCATTTTCTCGATCTTCATTACTATGCTATTATGTATGCTAGCAAGAAGAGTAATGATAAGTGAGGAATTATTTCTTTCTTCTATGGAATGTTTCTTCTTCCTCTTCCCTATCCTCATTCCCCGCTAGCTCTCTCCATCTTCGAAGGTGTTTGGGGCCTTGGGAGTGAGGCTTGGGATAGTCAATACTTTCTACAAAGTTTATGTTATGCCTGTGATGCATGAAGCTTTCCATCTTCATTGCATCACCTAGGTCACCAGGAACACAAAGATTGTATTGTACCAAGTCTCTCTTGATGGGAGATACTATAATACAAATGCCTATTGGAGGGGGGACCGGCTCCGTTTGAATCCGGTACTCAACTATTGTCATGTTCTCTAAACTCTCTCTCTCTCTCTCTCTTGCAAAAGTATTGTTCATGCCAAGTTAACTAAGTACCATGTTTATGTTGCTACCATCAATTAAGTTCACCCGCTATGCTCACAAACTAATCTCACAAAAGTGCTTCACCTAATTTCCTAATTCCACTACTCTCAAAATTCATACGCAATTTCCATTACAACATTATAGATTTATTTTGGTAGTAATTGAAGCTCTACTTGATTTCCTTCTTCACTTTTAAACCTGCCTGTGAAAATCCTGGTGTTGTTCTCTTCAAGCTGTTCTCTGTACAAATATGTTGCTTTGGCTGTCTTTACTGAACTGGGATCCAGTTGGTACGGTGGCAGCTCTTGTAGCTTCTCTTTTTGGGACACCCTCTTCTTGGCCTTCTCTATAGCTTGCATTGCTCCTGTTAAGTGAATAGAGTGCCAAAGTTAGAAAAATTTTGCAATTTCGCTCTGAAATGCCCTTCAGTCTAAATTGTTGATTGACAACTTGAGTGTAATTTCCTTCAAATCAATTTTTGAACATGCATAGATGCATAAAAACATGTAACGATCAAAATCATAAAGTCCAAACAAAAATTTGCAACAAAAGTAAATAATTGCGATTATTTACAGCTGAGAAATGTTTTCAACTTTTTGCACTTTTGGCATCATAGGCTTGAAATATATAGCATTTAGATACTCTGACGTGAAGTGTGGGCTCATTTGAGTGTAAAGGGTGAAAATGGTGCCAAATTTAGGCTTTCAGTCTATGAAACAATAGATGTAAAGGAAATTTGAGATTTTGAGCTCCAAATTTGTTCAAACTTGGTCAGTGGACTTGGGACATCACGTGCTTTGGTTCCATGAAGTCAAAGTTGCAATTTCCCCCCATCTTGGCAAAAAAGTAGATAATCGTGATTATTAACTTTTTCATCAAAATGAACATTTTTTGGTGCAACTTGGTTCTAGGCATGATGTAGACTCTGTTCTGTGTATGAGATATGAGGGGATTTGGATCAAAAAATCTGATAGATAACTCAAAATCTGAATTGGAAGGACTTTTTTTTGCGTTTTTTGACAATTTTCCAAGTTATCATTGATCATTTTGGCTCATACTCGAAATGTGGCATGTAATAGGTGTGTACAAATTATAGGTGATTTGAAGGTACCATTTTCAAGCCAAAATTTCACAAAAGTAAATAATCACGATTATTTATAGCAGTCAACTTTTTTTGCTGAACTTGACAAATTTTGACCTAAACATATTCGATACACCTAAAACAAGTCCTAAATTGAATTTGGTAGAGTTTTGTCCTGTCGGCATCACTTCTTGCTTTGTCGACTCTGAAATCACCGATTATTGTGACTACATAGCCTGTAGAGTTGGTTGGTCACTTTTGAAGCTATGGACTTGTCCGCTACATAGTCCTGAAGCAACTCATTCAATTTTGGCCCATTTGGAGTTAGTTTGACTTCATATGTCAAATTTGACGCTTTGTAGCCTTCAAGCTATTTTCTGCTTTTCGAGAGCTTGCCTTGATTGTTTTTATGAAACCAATTATATACATTGTGTATAGACCCAATCTATAAGCTGTCTGTGGAGTCCGAATCCAATTCTGGCATCTGCCAAAAACCTAGTTTTTCTACTTGGGACCCCCCTCGACCCCTGCCGAATGGTCATCTGGTGATATAGAAGTGTTCTATTATATGGGGGCATGCTACAGTTCGTCTCGTCCGATTTGGAGAGCTGAGCTATGGTCAATTTTTGGTCGTAGGACTTCGTGCACTCCTCGATTTATAGGGTTTTTTCATGGGGTTTAGACTAGCTACCGGCCATACAGAATGGATCATTGATGAGTAGAGAACTTACTGCTCATGTCTCGTGTAAGATGGAGCTATAAACGGGCGACTGTGGACTCGCAAGTCACCTCTTGATGATCTGTCCATTAACCACACAAATATTTACTTTGGAAAATACGCGCAAAGAAGGTCGAAAGCTCTCTCTCCAAGGGCCACAAGTCGAAATGAGGTGATTTAAGACTACCTTGGATATGTATACTTGGGCTTCCCAAACTATTTTTTCCCAAATTCCCCTGTTAGACCTACTAGGTCGTGAAATCGATGTTAGACTCAAAAATTTCCTCATTCGGATTCCTGTAGCTCATTCTGCAAGAATTTAGAATTTGCGAAAGTCGGCCTTGGCTACCTAATTTAGGCTTCCCGCTTCCATCTGCCGAATTGATTGAAATTTTTTATGCATGTCCATCTTGTCCTTGTGATCATCAGCATATCTTCAGTTTTTCCATCTGTGCTCAATTGCTATTTATTATTAATTTTTGACATGTTTATTGAAAAAATCAAAGAAAATAACAAAATATGCTAAAAAAGCAAAGTGAAAATCCAATAATTAAGAAAATCAATTGAAAAACACAGCTTTATTGTTTTTTGTTGGAATTTTCCATTTTTAAGTCTCAATATCAAGAAAAATGATGAAGAATAACAAAAAAGACTATTTTTTTATTATTTTCTCATAGTATATACACTGATTGGGGAGATGTTATCTGGTAAATATCCCCTGTTAATGATTTGTAAGTGCATTATTAGGTAATTTTGCAAAATTCACACGTTAATATCAAATTTTTTCCTCCCTCTTCAAACATTGCCCTTAATTACTTAGTTCCCTTCCACCCCCCTAGATGGCATACTCCGGGACGACTGTGTGCATGGGTTGAACAATCATGTCTATGTATAGCCTTGGTTGGATCTACCATGCTTTGAAGATCAATGCAATTCAAACCATTATGTTGTGCAAGAGTTGGGCCTTGAGTAATTAACTCAAGGGTTTCTGATATCGAGGTTTTCTTTTGCTGTCTTCCAAAGACCAAATCTTGTAGCTTGTGTGCTCTTTGCTTGATTGTACCCTCAGGCTGCTTTGGTATGGTGATTTTCGGAGCAGTTGGTATCAACAATAATTGTTGTCTAGCTTTTACCCGCCATTCGTATCTTGATTTGTCTTGGTCAGAATGGGGTGGATGAGTCTTCTGAAACTTAACTCTCCATTGCTTGATTGGTTTTACGGTTTGCGGAGAAGATAAGTGCTCCTTTTTCTTCCAAATCCATTTCTTGTTAGGTTTCCTGTTCAAAGCTCTTCTTTGTGTTTTGAACCTTGGAACCGTCTTTGGTATTGTAGATGATGTTTTGGGCACCCATATTTGAATCGTCTTGTCCTTAAGCTGTGACTTTGATACCCAAATTTTCCTGACTCTTTTCACGCTACTTGTAGCATTTGCTTTTCTATAGTATGGAGAAGATTGATTGCTTCATGGTTTGCTATGCTAGTAACCTCCTTTCCATTCCTCCTTGCTTGGTGCAATTGGAACAATGAGTTGTCCGCCTTTAGGTAATAGCTTGAGTTGATTGGTATCCCAATATGGTACTGCCTTATACGTCCGCATGCATGGGATTCCAAGAATCATTGTTTCATTTATGTGCATCTGATAAGCATACAAATTGATGAGGGCATGAACATCCATGTACTATCACATTTAAGTTGACTACTCTCAATGTTGGTGTTGGGTTCTTGTTGCATCCTTTAATAGTCACTATTCCTGTTGTCAAAGACTAGCTTGTTGCTTTCTTGTATGTGGAATAACTAATTGCATTGACTCGAGCTCCTGTATTGACTAATGAATTTGTGCTATGATTGTTCAACTGTACTTTGATGCGAAGGTCCATTCCATCTAACTATTCATCCTCTGTTGACACTGCATCTTTCTGTAATTCCCATTGTCGATCATCTGGTTTCAGAGTGTTGATGGGAATAGGTATTCTTGAGAGCAGCTTTCCTTTTGAGTACCCAAATCTGAGCTTCTTCTTGGGCTTCATCAATAACCTGCTGTCATTTTATCTTTTGTTACTTTGCTGCATGCATCCTTTCTAGCAATTCATTGGTTAGTGGCAAATTGTACTTCTTTAAACGACATCCACTAATCCAATTAGCCATTGGTTCACCATCTAGGGTGGACAACTGGAGATACATCTTCAATGATAAATGATCCGTTTCCTTTTTTCTTAAACTTGGCAATGTGTTGCTTAAGGGAATAGACTAAAACTAAGTACCCTTTTTTGAAGATTTTTGTAATTAGATGAGAATCAAAAAACTATTTTTCTTTTTTCTTTTGTGCGTAGATGTGAGGTACAACTGCTAGCCTTTGCTCATCAAGCTTGTCTAAATCTTCAAGCCTCTCTGATAATTCATGTCCAGTCCACTCAAGATCCTTTGCTACCCTTAGTGTCGGCAATAGAAATTCTATTGGGAGTATGGCATCAAGACCATAAACAAGGTTAAAAAGTGTAGCATGTAGAGCTGTTTGAATGAAACTCGATAAGAACATAGAGTAGCATGGAGATTAGTTTCCTTATCTATCCTTCCTGAACTTACCACTTTAGTCAATACCGAGCTAAGAATTTTATTTGTATGCTCAGCTTGTCCATTTGCTTGTGGGTGATAGGGAGCTGATTTGTTATGGATTACCATAAATTCGTTAAGTAGATACTCAATTACCTCATTGAGGAAATGAGTTCCCCTATCACAGACAATTTTTATGGCAGTCCATATCTGGTGAACACATTCTCATATAAGAATGCAGTGGTGGTTTTGGCATCATTCTTTTGAGTTGCTTTAGCCTCGGCCCACTTGGTCAAATAGTCCGTAGCTACAATGATATATTGAGCTTGGGTTCTATAAGCAGGCGGCTGTATTGGCCCAGCAAAGTCTATACCCCATTTTGTGAAAGCTCTAGCCCCCATCATTGGCTTAAGGACATGCTATCTACACGTGTTGGCATTTTAGATTGTTGACATGCATCACAGCTTCGAACATATTCCTTGGCATCTGCAAAAAGTGTTGGCTACCATATGCCTACCATTAAGATTGCTCTTGTGGTGGTCTCACTAGAGAAATGACCTCCAGTTAATCCAGCATGTGTTTGTTCTATAATGGGAATATATTTGTTTTCATTTGCACAAAGACGCAAATGTTGATCCTTACCTCTCCGATACAATTGGTTTCCAATAAGAGCATAGTCCCTTGCTTCTATTTCCATTGCTCTTTGAGAGTGTTTACTCATATCCTGAGGAAATGTTCAGCTTGATAAGTAAGTAACTAGATAGTTACTCCACTTAAGCACAAGTGATATTTGGAACAATGTCACATGAGGTATGGGTGCTTGTTTTTGACATTGAGGACAATTTTTCACAAAAGAATGAACATCACTCCTCATAGTTGGCCAAAATACTTTAAGTCTCAAGATCCGTCGCATGGTTTGGTCTTCCACAAAGTGAAGTCCTATGATGGTAATATATGCTTGACTTAGGTATTGGGTTTTCTCCTCTGGATTAATGCATAAAAGCTATACTTCATCTCCATTTCTCTTGTACAACCTTCCAGCTAGTAATTTATACATAGCTAATTGCTCAATTAATCCGATTGTAATAGGAAGTGGTATTTGCAAATCCACTTGAGTTATGGTCATTAAGGATACCATGTTTTTTGACCATCGAGGTATCATTTCCACGGAGAACAGATACGCATCTGGTAGATCATCGTCTACTCCCTTAGGTGGTTCTCCTGAAACAATCCTTGACAAATGATCTACTCTTTGATGAGTAGTGCCCTTTTTCACAACTACAATGAAATCAAATTCCAAAAGAATGATGAACCATCTCACTATCCTTCCTCTGTTGCATGGCTTATTGACCAAGTACAATAAGGCTTGATGGTCCACAAAGAACACTAATTTGTTAGCTATTAGGTAATGTCTATACTTTTTCAAGGCATAGATCATTCTTAATCCTTCCCTTTGGGTGGTGGTATAGCTTTTCTCTACCATATTCAACTATCGGCTAGCATAAGAAATAGGAAAATCAATTTTCCCGTCTCCTGGTTGAGCTAGTATACACCCGATGGCAAAATTGGAAGCATCTACATGTATGTGGAATATCTTATTCCAATCTGGTGCTTTCAATATTGGAGCTGAAGTGAGAGCTTGCTTAAGCTTCATGAAGGATTCTTCACACTCATCAGTCCATTCAAAGTGTGTAATCAAGTTGTACATGGGTTTTGCAATTATAGCGTACATGTAAATGAATCATCTGTAATATCCACAATGTCCCATGATCGGCTTGAACCCCTTTGACTGTTGTCGGTCTAGGCAAATCAGCAATAACATTAATTTTATCCATATCAGTAGCTATGTCATTTTTAGACACTATATGTCCATGAAGAATTTTACCTCGTCTGCCCATGAATGTGCACTTTTCAGGATTTAAGAAAATCCTATAAAGTCTACATATTTCAAATACCTTTTTGAGGTGTTCAAAATGATCAGATCGGATTGATGAATGTACACATAGATCATCCATATTCCAAGAAATTCCAAAGATATTCTTTAAAAGCATGGCTCATTAATCTTTGAAAGGTGGAAGGAGCATTAGTTATCCCAAAAGGCATAACCCGATAAGCAAAAATACCCCATTCAGTTGCAAAGGCAGTTTTATGCTGATGTTTGGGGTCAACCAAAAGGTGATTGTATCCCGAAAATCCATCTAAAAAGCTGTAAGCTTATTTTCCTGCAACTCGTTCTAAAACATGCTCAGTGATTGGAAGAGGAAAGTTGTCTCTAATGGTAGCTGCATTCACTTTCTTGAGATTGACACACACTCGTAATTTTCCATTTTTCTTGGGTACTACCACAATGGGAGAAACCCAATATGTGTGTTCAATGTCATAAATAAATTCGGCTTCCTTTAGCTTCTCTATCTCTTCTTTGATCTTCCTGGCAAATGTTTCATTGTATGTGTATGGCCTTTGTCTACTTGGTTTTGCATCAGCTCTCATGGGTATGGTATGTTGATAGATTTTTGGATCAACACCCTTGAGATCCTTATAAGACCAAGCAAAGATATCTTGGTACTCTTTCAGCAAGCTTAACAAAAGATCTTCTTCTTTTTCTATCAGGTCGTTTGCAATGTAGGCAGGTATGGGCTCTTCTCTTTGTTCGGCCAAATCTATCTTTGTTGCGTTTTCAAGTCCTTCGTAGGACTTGCACTGTTTTCGTAGTCCCCTGACAGGTTGTTCAACTATGATTTTTTGATCTTAGAGAGTATATTTCTTGTAATGGGATGGAACACTCATTACATCTTTACCATCCTCCTATTGGGTTTCCATTTCAGTTGTATATATCTCCTTTAGAGGGTTTTTCAACTCTTGAAATTTCTTTCTTCGTTTCACTCGTGTCATGGTGTTTCAGTTTTCCTTGAGTTTCCTTTCTTGTTTTTCTTGATGTTTTAGATATTTCCTGCTCTTCATTTAAAGGATATCTACCAGTGATTTTGTCCTTGACACAATCATGTGCATCTATTTGCATAAAAAATTGTGTTCTACTAGAGATTGATGGCATAGGTCTAGCTTTCAAGTTTCTTATGTCTCTTTTTCTTCTATACCATTTCTGTCTTCTCGGTTTCTAGTTTGGAAAGTCAAAAAACTTTTCCTCCCCTCTTTTTATGAGTAGTTTAGCTCTCACGTGTTCTTTTTCCGACCCCGAATCATCTGAGGTAGCTGAATGTTCTTCTAACTCATCTGCTGCATCATAATAGAGGTCTGAAAAGATTTGTTGAGCTTTCATCAAGTCCTTGGATTCTTGAATTTCATCTTCAATGTGAAGGGTTGAGATCATTTGTATGAGAATTATGTCATAGCCGTCCTCATTGCAAAATTGAGTAGGCATAGACGTATTTACACATACATCCATTGTTGCTAAAATTTGAGTCCACTCAAATGGCTCAAATAAATGCTCCGGAAAGGGTTCAAGTACATAGGCTTCATCTGTGAAATCTCTTTCTAAGATACATTCTTCTCATTTTAAGCTCTCGTTTTTTGAGGCTCCGCACATCCAAATAGGTGTGTCTTTGTTCAACCAAGATGGAAGCTTAGTTTTAGCCGAAGAGACTGAATCAAATTCTTGTATGGGTGTGCGTGGATGAGTTTTACTTGTCGCATGAAAGGTCTTCCCAAGATGATTTCGTAATTGCATTTCTTTTCAAAGTCTACTATGGAAAAAGTGTGTTGATATTCAATTTCATAGGAATTAACTATTACTTTTTTAAGCATTCCTAAGGGTCTTTCAATGTGTCCATCAGCCAATTGCAATTTCATTCGAGTTTGTCTAATGGCTGGGTGTCCCCAAGATTCCCATACTGCTTTAGTGGCTATGGCTATGCCTACCCCAGTATCCATTATTACCATGGTTTTGACGTCATTATATCTCACAGGAAGGGTTGTGTTTCCTTCTTCCCCTTCGTAGTAGTCTCCAACTTTGCTCATTGGAACAAATCTAATATCTTTGTTATCCATTTCGTGTTTCAATTTTCCCAATTTTTTTGCGATTAGCCATGTTATCCCCACCTTCTCTAGAGTTTTCTATAGATCATACCATAAATATGGTCTAATTTTCAACAGTTCTCCTAAAGTAAGAGTGCATTGGATAGGTGTAGACATGATTGAATGGATGTTGTCTACTTCTAGGCTCTGTTCCGCTCTCTTTATCTAAGTGGTTTTACACACTATGGATTAATCTTTGTTATCTCCTAAGTAAGAGGGTAGTGTTTTCAAAGTCAATGGTTTAGACATTCTTGAAGCTTCAGATCTGCAATCCCCATACAAGGATTGTACATCCATGTCCATATCAAGAGGTAGGTTGTCTAACCAAACTTCACCTATAGGAGTTGACTTCAAAGTTAGGCTCCCATCATTAATCTCTTTAACTTTTTTCCATAAGTGTCATGTCCAGTCTTCTTCTACGAATGGAATTTTGTCTAAGGCATCTTTGCTGTCCAGCACTATAAGTTCTGGCTCTTTTGTTTTAAGGTGGGGTTCTACCACCACTTTGGATTTTCCTTTACTGGTTCTACCACAAGCTCTTTAGGTTTTGATATACTCTTGAGCTTGGGTTTTTTTTTTCCAGCATCTCTTACCAAATTTTGATAAGCTTCAAGCTTAGCTGCTTCCATGTCTGGAGAAGGATAGTTTTTCCATTTGTTTTCCATGTTTTGGCTTGCTTTAAGTCCCACTTGGAAAGCTTCCAAGGCTGCATTAATTGGCTCAAAAATTTGTCTACCAAAGTTGATCCTCCAGATTTTATGGCGGTTTCCTTGATTTCACTTCCAGTTTCTTTCGCTTTTTTCTGGAATAGTTTCTTTGCTTTCTCCTCGATTTTAGCCCTTTGTTTCTGTTTTCTCATCTCATACCTTTTGCTTCTGCTTCTTTTGGTTTTTTGAGAGGAAATTTTTGTATTCTCCAAGTCATCAGAGGAGTTATGTTTCCTTTTCTTAGCCTGGGCTCTGGTGATTACCTTGATTGGAACAATCGGTTTACTCTCAAATGAGCTACTAGCTATCACTTGGACTATGTTCACTACTGTTTTACCCTTGTTTAAAGGATTTTTTGGACAATCTTCCGGGAAGTGTCCTCCCTTTTTGCAACATTGTATACAATAAGCTTCAAGTGGCTTAAGATTCTTGTCAGGCTCTGAGCATTCATTTTTCCAATGATCATGTGCACCACAGCTATGACAGTTTTCAGGTCTTGGTTTAATCATGGGTCTTACCATAGGAGGTCTAACACCTTGATTAGCTACATAGTACATTGGTGCAAGCTATCGTGTAGTATAAGTCACAAGTTCTTCCATTGGTGGTGGATGTGAATTATACCAATCTCCTTCTACCATTATTGTAGATGAACTAGTCTCAGCATAGGGTGTAACAAGCACAAGTGCTTGTTCATCTATGACTCCGTCTAGATGCATGTACTTTACAGGCACTTCATTATGTCCCGGATACGGAGGTTGATGACCCAACACAGGCTGAGGTCTTTCCATAACCATCGGTGGTCTTTGAGCTTGGGCCATATTAGGCTGATATCTGTACATGGGTTGTCCATGTGGTCTCATAGGTACGTATTGAACATTTCCATCATACTTTGGTCGGTAATAGCACTCATTGGTCTCATGGTTGGTCCATTTATCCTCGATTGCACACCATTTTTGTGGCCTAATTGGTTGTCCATGTTGAGATATCCCTTGCCCTGGTCCCCTCATAGGTGCTTTTTTCATGTTAGTCATCTTGTCATTCATCCTTTTGAGCATGTCTTCTATGGTTGAAAGCGGTGTTGTAGCAGCCATTCCCCCTTGTGCTGGTTTGGTGGATATTGTTTTCTCACTTTGGTTATCCTTAGGGACATCTTCTTCGTTGAAAATATCACAATTGTCTCCTAATTCAATAGCATCTGACACACACTCTTCTAGGGTCGTATGCTTTTTGCTATACATTATAGCATGAAGTTCTTTGTTTAGCAGTCCCTTTAGAAACAATGATACTAGTCTTTCCTCTACAGGTTTCTCTAGCTCTGGGCATCTTGCAATGTATTGCTTCATTTGAGTTGCACAATCCCTAACAGACTCACCTTGTTTTTGTTTGAAGCTATAGATTTGAGCTATAGTATTGTGTTTGATCCCCGTTTTGGAACAATCAGCTACAAATCCTTGAGCTAATGTATTTAAGACCTTGGTGGAATGTTTTGGAACCATGTCAGTGCTTTTCCTTCTAATGTCATTCCAAATCCCTTGAATTGAGTATGGGAATCAAATATGCGTTATGCTCTTAGCACTTGCTTAAAGCTTGCTAAGTGATCATATGGATCCTTAGATCCACTGTATTTTCTGACCCATTTCTGAAAATCAGTTGGTTTGACACGTCTATTTGGTACAACTCCTGGTCTCCCGGCAGTTGGTCCTGTTTCGAGTCCTTCAAACCAATCTGTTGGAAATAGTGACTCATGTAGTAGTGTCACCCGATTTTCTTTGTGATGAGGTGGATCTTGGTTTTTGTAACATTACTCTCAAAAGATCTCTCGCAGAGTTCACCTCTTGGAATAGTTTTTGGTCCTTGGTCCAATATTCAATCCCTTATGGAGTACCCTTGGTATTTGATTTGTTCCACCCCCTCATGAGTCATCATAACAAAGTTATTGTTATAACAATCCCTAAACAGGTAGGTTGGTAGATATGTTGATGCCTTGTCTTTGATTTTGAAGATATAAATGATCTTCACGGGCGTTAGATGTCATGATTTGGCATGAGAAGTCCAAAGAAGATCTTTGACATTTCTATCCTCCCAACAATAGACTCCGATCCTGGGATTATTCGTACCAAGCCGTTTCAAAGGCTTCAAATCAACTTGATCGTATCCCTCAAATTCTAAAGTTGGTGGTCCTTCTTTTGCTTCCATATCTGGAATTATGGTATTTACTTATAACCCCCATTTGCCTATCACGTCAGGGTTTTCAACTTGTAAATATTGAGTTCTGTTTCTATCCATGTACATTTTTCCTTGTTTGTTTGCCCTGATTTCCTCTTCAAACTCTATACCATGGTCATCAATGCAAATAGCATACTCTTCATTAGGATCCAGGTAAACTCGAGCTCCATGGCGATTAGTCTTATAAAAAGAGAGTATGTGCTTATATCGCACTGTCGTTCCGGTTTCTGAGTGAGTCAAATAGGAAGACATTTCAAATGTTGAATCTGAAAATGTGTCTGAGACTTCTTCCAAGATAGTGTGCAAGTGCTCGCCTTGATTCACACTTTATTTGGTGGATACTCTACTAGCGATCTCGCCAAATATGCTTTGATTTGCTAGTATACGACCAGATCTAAGATTCATATAGACTCGTGAAGCCCTGGATAGAGTACTTACCGTTGGATTGACTTGTTGTCAACGTCTTCCTCCTGACTCTATTGCAACTTCTGTCAAGCTTTGAATTCCTTGTCTGCAACTTGATTCCTGTATCAATTTTAATCAAGTTAGCTATTCTTTCATAAGGAATGTACAATTCTTGCTAGCTATTGTGACTGGTCTAGGTGTATCACTTCAAATTGAACTAAGTGAGTCAGCAACTGAGACTTTCAGATTCCACTTTAGCAAAAAGCCAAAGAACTAATTTTCAACCTGAAACTGAGTGAATATGTACCAATTTGGATCCGATTGAGCCCAAAATTGCCCGGTGGCCTTGTATTATGTTGATCTAATACTGTACAAGTCTAAAAGTCAAAAATGGTGTCTCTGTGTAGCAGTAGTAAATAATCGTGATTATTTACTTTTCTAAAATTTTTACACTTTCTGGCTTGATTTGCCAAGTATGCAACTTGTTAAGGTCTCTGGACAAGTTTCACTAAGTTTGAACAAAATTTGTTCAAGTTATCAACTATTTCATGTTCGCAGACTCAGTTTTCACGAATCTGGCTCTTAAGTCTCAATGTTGTGATCCAAATTTCACCAAAATTGATTTGTGTGGTCTACTTGATATGCTTGACCTTGTGGTATACTCAAATGTGCAAGAATATCAATTTTTGTAGAAGATGTAAATAATCATGATTATTTACTCATGCTATTTTTTTGCAAGTTTTTGTCACAATCTTAACATAGAGCTGTTAAGCAGCTTAACTGAAGGTCCCTAGCCAAGTTTCATATCAAGTTTGGATAATTTGTGTTCAAATGGTCAGCACTTTTGTGTCCGCTGTCTGACTTTGCAAATTTTGGTCACAATTTTCAATCCAATGATCCAAATCTTACCAAATTTGGTTTGTGGACTTAATACAACATGCTAAAACTAGTGGTATGCTGCCTTGGTCAAAAAAGTTGAAAATGGGACATATGTAAATAATCATGATTATTTACTTCTGGTAAATTTTTGCATCTTTTTTGTCAACTGAGCATGCACACTTGTTTATCACATCAATTAAGCCTATGAATCAAATTTCATTGAGTTTGAACAAAATTTTGTACAGAATTCAGGTTTTGGTCAGTTTGGTGATCCAAATTCTCTGGGTCTTTACAAAAGTTGTTTGTACACATGCATTGGTATCAACCTTGGTCTCTTTTGGGCTGAAAGTAAATAATCACGATTATTTACTTTAAGCCTAAAATGAACACATTCTTGGATAGTCTTTTCGTGAGCTATTTTAAGCCTCTGGTCAAGTCAAAACTTAATTTGGCCTAAAATGTCAAGAAAAAATAAATAATCTGAGTTTTTGCAAACTCTTAAAATTTTTACCTCATTGTGTCCTTGAGCTTACCCACTAGTTCATACAACTTCTAAAGCATACTCCCCAGTCGGATTGAGTGGTTGACAATCTTCTGGTGCTATTTCTAGCCGTAGACCTGAAATTCTATAACTTCACATAACAACTCACAAATGATTCTTTCAGAGAGAGCAATGTTCTAAGATTCCACCTCGGATTCTACTTACCCTACTCCTAGATTCTACTGCAATGGGGTTGTGAAAAGTGTCCACAAACACTCGTTTTCTTGTTTTTTATGGTTTTTTGAGCCTTGATCTTAAGACTTGTCTCGTCCATCAATCATTCTCAAAATCCTAATCTAATTCTACAATCCTACAATCCTAAAGGCACTCAGCAAGTACAACTTACTTCCAAGCTACCTCTACACAGCAAAAGATGACAATCTTAAGCTATGCGGTTTTTAAAAGAAAGTTTTACTCTAGGTCAACCTAGAGGAAGTTAAAGGATAACTTCACAAGACACTCGTATTTTTCCCTAGCTTAGGTCTCTTTGATCCTCGGCAGCGGTGCCAAATGTGGGGCGGGTGTGTAACCTCACTCCTATCTTATTGCAGACATAGCAAGAACCATGAATAAATTATCAATCCATGGGATGAAGCTGACTTGACTAGTCACTAGAGGCTACAAGAGGTTGTCAATCTCTTGGAAAACAACAAACAACTTGCATCTAACTCAAGCTGCACTCAAATGATAGAAATCACCAAAAGCTAGTCACTCATCGGCAAGCAAATCACATCCATTACAGCATCAAACAACATCCAAACGTAACGAAACTTCTAGGACATATTTATAAGACCTAAGCACACATACTCATGGTCTCAAATCTCAGTTTAGGTCAAGTGCACAAATCACAATTATTAACAACATGAGTTTTTGACCTTGTCGTTTTCGACCCAGAATGCATTTAAATGCTTAGTAATGATACCCCAATACCCCGCCTATACTTGAATTCCTACTTATGATGAAATTAGGCCGTGGGTCAATGACATCAAAAGATACGGATTACCATGAAATGCTTAGGTCAATGCGTAGAGCTCTTATCTGCGGTTGCAACGCAACAGACGCGGCTACAATGTGACAACCGGAGAGGGAGTAGGAAGCGCAAGAAGGAGATAAGTGAGCACCGTTAGCTCACGCTATGTATTTCATTATCCAAAACTTGATAATAACTTTACAAAATTGGCTTTTATACCTTAGCCAAGGTTTCTGGTGGTCAAAACTAATAATCTGGGAGCTCTAACTAACGATAGGTTGATACAATCTGGAAGCTTGTAGCCCCGGCTCATCAATTACAAAGTTATTGAGCAAATGTGCAAGAATATCAATTTTTGTAGCAGATGTAAATAATCATGATTATTTACTCATGCTATTTTTTTGCAAGTTTTTGTCACAATCTTAACATAGAGCTGTTAAGCAGCTTAACTGAAGGTCCCTAGCCAAGTTTCATATCAAGTTTGGATAATTTGTGTTCAAATGGTCAGCACTTTTGTGTCCGCTGTCTGACTTTGCAAATTTTGGTCACAATTTTCAATCCAATGATCCAAATCTTACCAAATTTGGTTTGTGGACTTAATACAACATGCTAAAACTAGTGGTATGCTGCCTTGGTCAAAAAAGTTGAAAATGGGACATATGTAAATAATCATGATTATTTACTTCTGGTAAATTTTTGCATCTTTTTTGTCAACTGAGCATGCACACTTGTTTATCACATCAATTAAGCCTATGAATCAAATTTCATTGAGTTTGAACAAAATTTTGTACAGAATTCAGGTTTTGGTCAGTTTGGTGATCCAAATTCTCTGGGTCTTTACAAAAGTTGTTTGTACACATGCATTGGTATCAACCTTGGTCTCTTTTGGGCTGAAAGTAAATAATCACGATTATTTACTTTAAGCCTAAAATGAACACATTCTTGGATAGTCTTTTCGTGAGCTATTTTAAGCCTCTGGTCAAGTCAAAACTTAATTTGGCCTAAAATGTCAAGAAAAAATAAATAATCTGAGTTTTTGCAAACTCTTAAAATTTTTACCTCATTGTGTCCTTGAGCTTACCCACTAGTTCATACAACTTCTAAAGCATACTCCCCAGTCGGATTGAGTGGTTGACAATCTTCTGGTGCTATTTCTAGCCGTAGACCTGAAATTCTATAACTTCACATAACAACTCACAAATGATTCTTTCAGAGAGAGCAATGTTCTAAGATTCCACCTCGGATTCTACTTACCCTACTCCTAGATTCTACTGCAATGGGGTTGTGAAAAGTGTCCACAAACACTCGTTTTCTTGTTTTTTATGGTTTTTTGAGCCTTGATCTTAAGACTTGTCTCGTCCATCAATCATTCTCAAAATCCTAATCTAATTCTACAATCCTACAATCCTAAAGGCACTCAGCAAGTACAACTTACTTCCAAGCTACCTCTACACAGCAAAAGATGACAATCTTAAGCTATGCGGTTTTTAAAAGAAAGTTTTACTCTAGGTCAACCTAGAGGAAGTTAAAGGATAACTTCACAAGACACTCGTATTTTTCCCTAGCTTAGGTCTCTTTGATCCTCGGCAGCGGTGCCAAATGTGGGGCGGGTGTGTAACCTCACTCCTATCTTATTGCAGACATAGCAAGAACCATGAATAAATTATCAATCCATGGGATGAAGCTGACTTGACTAGTCACTAGAGGCTACAAGAGGTTGTCAATCTCTTGGAAAACAACAAACAACTTGCATCTAACTCAAGCTGCACTCAAATGATAGAAATCACCAAAAGCTAGTCACTCATCGGCAAGCAAATCACATCCATTACAGCATCAAACAACATCCAAACGTAACGAAACTTCTAGGACATATTTATAAGACCTAAGCACACATACTCATGGTCTCAAATCTCAGTTTAGGTCAAGTGCACAAATCACAATTATTAACAACATGAGTTTTTGACCTTGTCGTTTTCGACCCAGAATGCATTTAAATGCTTAGTAATGATACCCCAATACCCCGCCTATACTTGAATTCCTACTTATGATGAAATTAGGCCGTGGGTCAATGACATCAAAAGATACGGATTACCATGAAATGCTTAGGTCAATGCGTAGAGCTCTTATCTGCGGTTGCAACGCAACAGACGCGGCTACAATGTGACAACCGGAGAGGGAGTAGGAAGCGCAAGAAGGAGATAAGTGAGCACCGTTAGCTCACGCTATGTATTTCATTATCCAAAACTTGATAATAACTTTACAAAATTGGCTTTTATACCTTAGCCAAGGTTTCTGGTGGTCAAAACTAATAATCTGGGAGCTCTAACTAACGATAGGTTGATACAATCTGGAAGCTTGTAGCCCCGGCTCATCAATTACAAAGTTTATACGGAAAATAGGAATTACAATATTCTTGATTCATGAAAATAATAAATGTTTTCGCAATGAAACCTTCGAAAAATGTGATCCGAGTTAGCTTGCTGCTAACAGTTTGTGTAGATTTTGTCAGTGTTCGAGCGTATAATGTACAAGTTACTAATGTCGAGGCCTGACCTAGTAGCTGCAGTGGGAATATTTGCAACAAGGATTGACTAACACTAGCATGATGCATTGTGGAGCTATGTATACCATACAGAGTTGTTTGTGGGAATATTTGCAGCAAGGATTGACTGACATTAGCATGATGCATTGTGGAGCTATGTAGACCATACAGAGTTGTCTGTGGGATTTGCATGCAAGCTCTAGCATGGATACACACACTCGCCTATCATTAGAGCCGATACGACTACATGTAGATCAAATGAGCGAGCCAATGGGCATAGGTTGAGAGATTCTCTCACCATTTTCTTGTGCATACTAGTAGTTTAGCTAGTAGAACCCACTTATTGGCACATTCATCTGTGAGTGGGAGGTTGTTGGGGTAATTTCGGTGTGCCTTTGCTTGGGACTGAACATCCGATGGTCGACCGCCACCACTGACCACACTTATCCTTATTCATTTACATATATATGAATAAGGAGCACTCTCACTTCTTCCTCCGGAGAGGCCTGCTCCAACCACATAGTGTGTTGCTATTCCCCTTCTCTAGGCACACATGAGTACACACACATCCACACACTCATGATTTATAGGGCAGGATTGCCTCTGCTTGTGTGCATGCACGAAGAGGAAAGAGAAGATGGAGAGGAGAGGCAAGCCTTTGGGGGAAACACACTGTGTGAGAATAAGAACACACTCTTGTTTAAGAGCTTCATTATTCACATCAAATAAACCAAAATAAACTATCAATGCTCTGCTCCCTACTGCAAATAGCATGTCTGATGCTTTCAATTTGTCTGTAGCTTCAACACCTTCTTGGTGTGCCTTGATGTGCCCACTTCTCTTATTGCCTACTATCCACACACAACCACAATGATCTTGACATGCTTTCTTGACTCTTCTGCATAGACATGTCTCTGACAATCAAACTGCACCTGTATGCAATCCACAGTGCTTCAAAACCTCTTCAACTTTGGAACTTCCTGATTCTTTTGTAGGTGCTAGATTTGCTTCAAGTTTCCAAGTTTGCTTCCAAGCTCCAAGTGGAGTTTCGCATGTGGGGATGAGAGGGGGAGGATGGGAAAGTTGGCGGGCTTGGGATTAAAGTGCACAAGCACTAATACAAGTTCATGAGTGCACGAATGCGTGTGTGCTTGCAAGGAAGGGGAAGATCAACATAGAGTGTACGTGGAGTAGCCCTCTCTAGAGGAAGAAGTGAGAATGCTTCTTATTCATAAACATGTACATGAATAAGGGTAATTGTGTTCAGTGGGTGGATGTCTGGCCCTGGGCAAAGACACGTTGTTTTTATATGAGATCGGCAAATGTCGCAGCAACGGTTTCCTTGGTGAAAGTCCCTGCTATTTTTCTGTCTCTTGCTCTCATCATCATTCGTTCTGTTGGGAGTTTGAGAGCTTCTTCCACTATCTCTTTTGTAATCACCACTTTGACTTTGTTCC
Source organism: Adiantum capillus-veneris (assembly GCF_014529385.1). NCBI lineage: Eukaryota > Viridiplantae > Streptophyta > Polypodiopsida > Polypodiales > Pteridaceae > Adiantum > Adiantum capillus-veneris. Next base: position 55,638,147 of record NC_140952.1, on the reverse strand, counting down.
CTTGCTGGTCAGAGATTTGGGCGGTTCCATCTTCTTTGATTGTGGACAAGAGCTCATAAGCTTTTTGGAAACCCACTCCACATGGCTCTTGTTCATAAAACTCTTTGAGCCCCAGCCTTTGGTTGGCTTCTTTGGTCTCGGGCTTTGCTGCGACATCATATACTTGTTTTGGTAGAAGTTGCAGTTCTATCAGATGTCCTTCTTCGAATCTACCTATGAACACTATGGTGTTGTTCTCTTCCAATTGTTCTCTTGACAGATAGGTCGCTTTGGCAGTTTTGACTGAAGTGGGGTCTAGTTGGTATGGTGGTAGCTCTTGTAGCTTCTCCTTTTGCAAGAGCTTCTTCTTGGCTTTCATAGCAGCTTGCATGGCTCCTGTTAAGTGAATAGAGTGTCAAAATTAGCAAAATTGATAGATTCTTCATTGAAATGTCCTTTAGTCTGAATTGCTGACAAATTGAGCCCAATTTGCTTCAAATCAATTTTGAAACATGAATAGATGTATAAAAACATGTAAATATCAAATTCATGAAGTCAAAACAAAAAATGGCAACAAAAGTAAATAATTGCGATTATTTACAGCTTAGTAATTTTTTCAGCTTTTTGCAAATTTGACATTATAGGCTTGTAGTCTATACTAAATAGATACTCTGAGTGAAATATGGGCTCATTTGGGTGCACAGGATGAAAATGGTGCCAGATTTAGGCTTTAGGTCTCTGAAACAGTAGATGTGAAGGAATTTTGAGATTTTGAGCTCCAAATTTGTTCAAACTTGGCTAGTGGACTAAGGACATCATGTTTTTTGGTCCCATGATGGCAAAGTTGCAAATTTTCCCCATCTTGGCTAAAAAGCAAATAATCGAGATTATTAATTTTTTTCATCAAAAAAAACATTTTTTGGTACAACTTGGTTCTAAGCATGGTGTATAAGATGATTTGGATCAAAAATGTGACACATAACTCAAAAATTGGCTTGCAAGGACTTCCTTGCGTTTTTTGGCAATTTTCTAAGTTATAATTGATCATTTTGGCTCATACTTGAATTTTGGCATGTAATAGGTGTGTACAAGTGATAGGTGAGGTGATGATACAATTTTCAAGCCAAAATTTTGCAAAAGTAAATAATCACAATTATTTACAACAGTCAACATTTTCTTGCAAAACTTGAAAATTTTGACCTAAACATATTTTATACACCTAAAACAAGTCCTAAATTGAATTTGGTAAAGTTTGGTCTTGCCAGCATCCCTTCGTGCTTTGTCGACTCTAAAATCACCAATTTTTGTGACTACATGGGCTGTAGAGTTGGTTAGTCACTTTTGAGGCTATGGACCTGTCCATAACATAGTCGTGAAGCAACTCATCCAATTTTGGCCCATTTAGAGTCAGTTTGACCTCGTATGTCAAATTTGACGCTTAATATCCTTCGAGCCATTTTCTGGTTTTCGAGGGCTTGGTTTGATTGATTTTATGAAACCAATCATATGCATTGTGTATGGACCTCGTATGCAAGTTGTTTGTGGAGTCAAAATCCAATTCTGTCATCTACCAAAAACCTAGCTTTTCTACTTGGGACCCCCTCGACCCTTGCCGAATGGTCAACTGTTGATATAGAAGTGTTCTATTATGTTGGGACATGCTACAATTCAAATTTCATCTGATTTGGTTGAGCTGACAGGCTGCTATGGTCGATTTGTAGGTCTTCGTGCACTGCTCGGATTCTAGGGTTTTTTCCAAGGGTTTAGACTAGCTACCGGCCGTACAAAATGGATCATTGATAAGTATAGAACTTACCCCTCATGTCTCGTGTGAGACGGCGCTGAAAACAGGTGACTGTGGACTCCGGAAAATATGCGCGAAGAGGGTCAAAAGGCTCTCTCTCCAAAGGCAACAAGTGGAAATGAGTTGATTTTAGCCTACCTTGGGTATCTATATCCGGACTTCCCAAACTATTTTTCTCCAAATTCCTCTGTTAGTTCTACTAGGCCATGAAATCTATGTTAGACTCAAAAAATTTCCCAATCGGATTCCTAAAGCTCATTCTGCAAGAATTCTACAAAATTAGGTCCGACCGCCCAATTTAGGCTTCCTGCTTCCATTTTCCGATTTGATTGCAATTTTTTGTGCTTGTCCGCCTTGTCTTTCTCATCACCAACGTGTCTTCAATTTTTCCATCTGAGCTCCTTTGCTAGTTTTTATTAATTTTTGATCTGTTTATTAAAAAAATTAAAGAAAATAACAAAATGCGCTAAAAAAGTAAAGTGAAAATCCAATAATTAAGAAAATCCACTGAGAAACACAGCTTTATTGTTTTTTGTTGGATTTCTCCATTTTCAAGTCTCAATATCAAGAAAAATGATGAAAAATAACCAAAAAGGACTATTTTTTAATGATTTTTAGATAGTATATACACTATTTACACTCATCGGGGAGATATTATCAGCTAAAAATTCTCCTGTTAATGATTTATAAGGGCATTATTAGGTAATTTTGCAAAAAATCACACGTTAACATCAAACTTTTTCCTCCCTCTTTAAACATTGCCCTTAATTACTTAGTTCCCTTCCACCCCGATGGCGTACTCGGGGATGACTGTGTGCATGGGTTGAACAATCGTGTCTATGCATAGCCGTGGTTTGCTCTACCATGCTTTGAAGATCAATGCAGCTCAAACCAATTTGTTGTGCAAAAGTTGGGTCTTGAGTAATTAACCCAATCAAGGGTTTCTGATGTCGAGGCTTTCTGATGCTGTCTTCCAAAGAGCAAATCTTGTAGCTTGTGTGCTCGTTGCTTAATTGTACCATCAGGATGCTTTAGCACACTGATTGCCTGAGCTATTGGTATCACTTTTGACTGTTGCCGAGCTTTTACTCGCCATTGATACCTTGGTTTGCTTGGTGTAAAATGGTGTGGTTGAGTTTTTTGAGACTTAACTCTCCATTGCCTGATCGATTTTCCAATTTGCGGAGAAGATAAATGCTCTTTTTTCTTCCAAATCCATTTCGTGACAGGTTCCTTGTTCAGAGATGCTTGTCTCTGTGTTTTACTCTTTGGAACCGGCTTTGGTATTGTCGATGATGTTTTGGGTACCCAGATTTGAATCGGCTTGTGATTAAGTTGTGCTTTTGGTACCCAAATTTTCCTGACTCGTTGCATGCTACTTGTAGCATTTGCTTGTCGATACGATGGAGAATATTGATTGCTCCGTGGTTTGCTCTGTCGGTAGCTTCCTTTCCATTCCTCCTTTCTTGGTGCAATTGGAACAATGAGTTGTCCGCCTTTAGGTGATAGCTTCAGCTGATTTGTATCCCAAACTGGTACTGCATTGTACGTCCACATCCATGAGATTCCAAGAATCATCGTCTCATTCATGTATTCATCTGGTAAGCATACAAACTGATGAGGACATGAACATCCATGTACTATCACATTTAAGTTGACTACTCCCAATGTTGGTGTTCGGTTCTTGTTGCATCCTTTGATAGTCGCTATTCCTGTTGTCAAAGGCTGACTTGTTGCTTTCTTGTACGTGGAATAACTGACTGCATTTACTCGAGCTCCTGTGTCGACCAATGCATTGGTGCTATGGTTGTTGAGCTTTACTTTGATGAAAAGGTCCATTCCATCTAACCATTCACCATCTATTGACACTGCATCTTTCTGCAATTCCCATTGTCAGTCACATCGATTTCCAAAGTGTTGATGGGAATAGGTGTTTGTTGATTCTTGAGAGCAGCTTTCCTTTTGAGTACCCGAAGCCGAGCTTCTTCTTGGGCTTCATCAATAACCTACTGTCATTTTATCTTCCTTTGCTTAGCTGCATGCATTCTTTTTAGCAATTCATTGGTTAGTGGAAAAGTGTACTTCTTTAAATGACATCCACTAATCCAATTAGCCATTGGTTCACCATCTAGGGTGGACAACTTAACTGCTCCACTTGGAGATACATCTTCAATGATAAACGGTCCTTTTCCCTTTTTCTTAAACTTGGGAATGTGTTGCTTAAGGGAATAGACTAAAACTAAGTCCCCTTTTTTGAATATTTTTTTGATTAAATGGGAATCAAAAAACTGATTTTGTTTCCTCTTTTGTGCATAGATGTGAGCTACAACAATTAGCCTTTGCTCATCTAACTTCTCTAAATCTTCAAGTCTCTCTGACAATTCATATTCAGTCCACTCAAGATCCTTAGCTACCCTTAGTGTCGGCAATAGAAATTCTATTGGCAGTATGGCATCAAGACCATAAACAAGGTTAAAGGGTGTAGCATCTAAAGCTGTTTTGAATGAAACTCGATAAGCCCATAGAGTTGCATGGAGATTCATTTCCCAGTCTGTCCTTCGTGAACTAACCATTTTAGTCAATACCGAGCTAAGAATTTTATTTGTATGCTCAGCTTGTCCATTTGCTTGTGGGTGATAGGGAGCTGATTTGTTATGGATGACCATAAATTCATTAAGCAAATACTCGATTACCTCATTGGGGAAATGAGTTTTTCTATCACTAACAATTTCTATTGGCATTCCATATCTCGTAAATACATATTCATATAAGAATCCGGCAGCGGTTCTGGCATCATTCTTTTGAGTTGCTTTAGCTTCGGTCCACTTAGTCAAATAGTCCGTAGCTACAATGATATATTGAGCTTGGGTTCTATAAGCAAGTGGTTGTATTGGCCCAAAAAAATCTATACCCCATTTTGCGAAAGCTCTAGCCCCCATCATTGGTCTTAAGGGCATGCTATCTACGCATGTTGGCATTTTTGCTCGTTGACAAGCATCACACCATCGAACATATTCTTTGGCATCTGCAAAAAGTGTTGGCCACCATATGCCTGCCATTAAGATTGCTCTTGCGGTGGTCTCGCTAGAAAAGTGACCTCCAGCTAATCCAGCATGTGCTTGTTCTATAATTGAAATATATTCGTTTTCATTTGCACAAAAACGCAAATGTTGATCCTTACCTCTTCGATACAATTGGTTTCCTATAAGAGCATAATCTCTTGCTTCAGTTTCAATTGCTCTTTGACGGCGTTTACTCATATCCTCAGGAAATTTTCGGCTTGATAAGTAACTAGATACTTACTCCACTTAGGAAAAGGTGACATTTGGAACAATGTTACATGAGGTATGGGTGTCTATTTTTTACATTGAGGACAATCCTTTACAAAAGAGCGAACATCACTCCTCATAGTTGGCCAATATACTCCAAGTTTCAAGATCCTTCGCATAGTTTGGTCTTCCACAAAGTGAAGTCCTACTATGGTAATATGTGCTTGACTTAGGTATTGGGATTTCTCTTCAGGATTAATACATAAGAGGAATATTCCATCCCGCTTTCTTTTGTATAGTGTCCCAGCTAGTAATTGATACATAGCCGATTGCTCAATTAATCCGATTGTAATAGGAAGTGGTATTTGTTAATCCACTTAAGCTATGGTCATCAATGATACCATATTTTCCGACCATGGAGGTATCATTTCCATGGAGAACAGATATGCATCTGGTAGGTCATCGTCTACTCCCTTAGGTGGTTCCCTTGAAACAATCTTAGACAAATGATTTGCTCTTTGATGAGTAGTGCCCTTTTTTACAACCACAGTGAAATCAAATTCCAGAAGAACGATGAACCATCTCACTATTCTTCCTATGCTGCATGGCTTATTGACCAAGTATAATAAGGCTTGGTGATCCACAAAGAACACAAATTTGTTTGCTAGTAGGTAATGTCTATACTTTTTTACGGCATAGATCATCCCTAATCCTTCCCTTTCTGTGGTTGTATAATTCTTTTCTGCCATGTTCAATTGTCAGCTAGCATAAGAAATAGGAAAATCAATTTTCCCGTCTCGAGGTTGAGCTAGTATACACCCTATAGCAAAATTGGAAGCATCTACGTATATGTGGAATATCTTATTCCAATCTAGTGCTTTCAATATTGGAGATGAGGTGAGAGTTTTCTTAAGCTTCATGAAGGATTCTTCACATGCCTTAGTCCACTCAAAGTGTGTAATCAAGCTATACATGGGTTTTGCAATTATAGCGTACATGTAAATGAACCGTCTATAATATCCACAATGCCCCATGAAGGCTTGAAACCCGTTGACTGTTGTTGGTCTAGGCAAATCAGCAATGACATGAATTTTGTCTATATCAGTAGCTATGCCATTTTTAGACACTATATGTCCAAGAATTTTTCCTTGTCTACCCATGAATGTGCACTTTTCAGGATTTAAGCAAATCCTATAAAGTCTACATTTTTCGAATACCTTTTTGAGGTGTTCAAAATGATCAGCCCGGATTGATGAATGTACGCATAGATCATCCATATAAACTTCCAAGAATTTCCTAAGATATTCTTTAAAAGCATGGCTCATCAATATTTGAAAGGTGGTAGGAGCATTAGTTAACCCAAAGGCATAACCCGATAGGCAAAATAACCCCATTCATCCTAAAAATCCATGTAAGAATCTGTAAGTTTCTTTTCCTGCAACTCATTCTAAAACATGCTCAGTGATTGGAAGAGGAAAGTTGTCTCTAATGGTAGCTGCATTCACTTTCTTGAGGTTAACACACACTCGTAAATTTTCCATTTTTCTTGGGTACTACCACAATTGGAGACGCCCAATCCATGTGTTCAATTTCATAAATGAATTTGGATTCCTTTATTTTTTCAATCTCGTCTTTGATCTTTCTGGCAGATGTCTCATTATATGTATATGGCCTTTGTCTACTTGGTTTGGCATCATCTCTCATGTGTATAGTATGTTGACAGATTTTTGGATCAACACCCTTGAGATCTTTGTAAGACCAAGCAAAGATATCTTGGTACTCTAGCTTTTAGCAAGCTTAACAAAAGCTCTTCTTCTTCTTCTGTTAGGTCATTTGCAATGTAGGCCGGCCTAGGCTCTTCTCCTAGTTCAGCCAAATCTATCCTTTTTGCGTTTCCAGGCCCTTCGTAGGACTCACCCTGTTTTTGTAGTTCTCTAGCAGGTTGTTTGACTATGATTTTTTAATCTTGGAGAGTATATTTCTTGTAATGGGATAGAACACTCATTACATCTTTACCAGCCTCTTCTGTGGTGTCCATTTCAGTTGTATATATCTCCTTTAGAGCTTTTTTCAACTCTTGATATTTCTTTTTTCGCTCAACTCGTGTCATGGTTGACTCCTTGTCCTGTTTTTTTGGCTTTGCTTGAGTATCCTTCCTCGTTTTTCTCGATATTTTTGACATTTTTGGATTTTCGTTTGAAGGATATATGTGTGCATCTATCTGCATCGGGAAATGTGTTCTAATGGAGACTGATGGCATAGGTCTAGCTTTCACGTTTCTTGTGTTTCTTTTTCATCTATACCATTTTTGTCTTCTTGGTTTCTAATTAGGGAAGTCAAAAAACTTTTCCTCCCCTCCTTTCATGAGTAGCTTTGCTCTCACATGTTCCTTTTTCGACCCTAAATGTTGTGCGGTAGCTGAGTGTTCTTCTAACTCATCTATTGCATCATAGAAGAGGTCTAAAAAGACTTGTTGAGCTTTCATCAAGTCCTTGGGTTCGTGAATTTCATCTTCAATGTGGAGGGTTGATATCATTTGTATGGGAATAATGTCATAGCCGTCCTCATTGCAAAATTGAGTAGGCATAGACGTATTCACACATATATCCATTGTCGCTAAAATTTGAGTCCACTCAAATGGCTCAAACAAATGTTCTGGAAATGGTTCAAGTACATAATCTTTGTCTGTGCAATCCATTTCTAAGATACCCTCCTTCTCATTTTAAGCTTTCATTTCCTGAGGCTCCGCACATCCAAATAGGAGTGTCTTTGTTCAACCAAGATGGAAACTTAGTTTCAGCCGAAGAGACTAAATCAAACTCTTGTATGGGCGTTTTCATGACGTCTCTAAGTGTGATCTTTTAGATTAACCCTTGTTATTGGTCCCACTTGCTTCAAGTACATATAATTTTTCCTCAATCTTGGATAAGTTGTACTTGTCGCATGAAAGGTCTTCCCAATATGATTTCGTAATTGAGTTTCTTTCCAAAGTCTACTATGGCAAAAGTGTGTTGATATTCAATCCATAGAAATTAACTATCACTTTTTCAAGCGGTCCTAAGGGTCTTTCAATGTGCCCATCAACCAATTGCAATTTCATTCGAGTTTGTCTAATGGCTGGTTGTCCCCAGGCTTCCCATACTGCTTTTGTGGCTATGGCTATGCCTGCCCCACTATCTAGTATTGCCATGGTTTCAACGTCATTATATTTTACTGGAAGGGTTGTGTTTCCTTCTTCCCCTTTGTAGTATTCTCCGACTTTGTTCATTGGAACAGATCGAATCTCTTTGTTGTCCATTTTGTGTTTCAATTTTCCCAAATTTTTTGTGATTAGCCTCGTTATCCCCACCTTCTCTAGTGTTTTCTATAGATCATTCCATAAATATGGTTTGAGTTTTAACAGTTCTCCTAAAGTAAGTGTGCGTGTATGTTGCGCGTGTCAATGCAAGGAACTTGCCGATACACCGTGTGCGAGCCACAAATGGCTCCAAGCACACAACAAGCCTAAACTAGTAAGCTCAAAGAAAGCGATGGTGTGTCACTCACCGCTCTACGCTTGCTTCATGGAGGATTCCTGGCCGCGAAGAAGAAGGAGCCGCCGCTTCGCCGCGCTCAACCGCTTCGCCGCCGCCGTGCCGTCGTAGCAATGCTCGATCGCACACTCTCTCCTCTCTCTCTCTCTCTCTCTCTCTCTCTCTCTCTCTCTCTCTCTCTCTCTCTCTCTCTCGCATACACACACACACAAGGAGATGGAGCAAGAGCACTCTTCTATTGCACAAATGAGAAAATGAGTTAACATGTCCCCCTTCCTGATGTAGATTCCGTCCTCGGAAGCTATTGAGTTGAAGCTCGTTCGTCGAGGTGGAATAGCATTTGAGATAAATGTCCTTAGCCTTCTTCAGTCACTGCAAAATCAAAGAACATTGGCACAGTAATTGCATTCTCATCAGCGATTAAAAAGCATATGCAATTTTAGGCAGACAATTGATTGGTAACATAATTTTAAACAATTTGTCAGCAATAAAAATTAAATTGCAATGTAATCAAATGCATAAACAGATGTAAAGGTAAAAAATTAAACAAGTCTGGGGTCGCTAATTTAACCGTCAAAAGGCACTAGAGATCGACTATTAATACCATGGGTAAGCTTCTTAATTTTCTCTGGTCAATTAAGTTGTTTAATCGCGAGAGCCAAGTATTTCATGTTCGAGGGCTGACTAGAGGCTATACCTAGAAGACCTTGTAGTTAAGCTACGATAAAAGGAATTTCTCATGAAATCATCGCCTAACTGATTACCTTTTCTTTGACCCCCCAAAGTCTTTTCACAGTGATTCAATTTTGATGTGTGTGCTTATTTTGTATGCCTTGGGTTTTTTGCTTTTCAAGGAAAAGCGCCCACACTGGGAACCTCTAGGGCTCTAGTACCATAGGCGATACATGTGAGTGAAGTACCCAATCAAGCTGATATTTCTCTTCCAGCTTAAGATTACATTGTGGCACTTTGATTTTTTGTTTGTTCGTTTTCAACATTTTAATTTTGTAACTTTGGGGGGTCATATAACACGGTTACCCTCCCCAGGCTCATCACATTAGTAAACTCCCTTTATAATACTTAAGTTAACGGTCAATAGGGTCAAGCCCACTAGAAACCCTTAGTACATTTCACACAATGCTGCCTAAATCGAATTAAGAACCTAAGTAACCATTGAATATTAGGAAGGCATTCCCCATGGTATTAAGAGAAGATCTCTAACACCTAACTTGGTCAAACTAGCTTAATCGGACTGCTTGATTTTTAAATCTAGACAATTGATTATGACAAAAAATTCATTGAATTTAATGTTTGGTACTAAGCAAATGCGCTAAATATTATGCTACCAATCACAATCAAAGCAGATAAACATGGATGCAAAAAGATAAGGGGCAATGCTAATGGATAAGAAACACCTGTTTGTGTCGATGGTCGCGCTTGATTTGAAGTGTGAATGAGAGAAAGATCCCATGAAGGTCCAAATCCTAACAACAGCAACACGTTCCTGTACACACAAGGAAACACAAAGAATACCTCTAGGAGGCACATCAGTGGGAAGAAAGAAAAAACACTCTAAAACAAAACACTCCTATCGTACTAATCTTACCTACCCTCCATCACTTGAGTGCTGAGGATAAAAGGTGTTTGATGACATAGGTTTCTGTTTCAATGTACCGAATGTGAATGTGTAGATCTGGGTCAAATGTTTTGACTTTTATTGTGCATACTCGTTTGCTAATTGCTCTTGCTCTTTATTATTTTTGTTTTTTGTGAGTATAAGGCTTTATATATACATTCCCTAAGATTGGAGTATGAGAGGTCAGGGAGGAAGTTTGAGAGGGAAGCAAGTGAATGATGGATGTCAGCAAACACTCCCCCCTTCCTTGGGTAGATCATACCGTTTGAAATGAGTTTGTCACCCTTTGAAACCAATTGTTCCAGTTGGTAATAGGTGGGGATATTTGCTAGTAGTTTTCTATTACCTTAGGTGCCTCGTCGAGTTGCAAGGGTGGTAAGGTACTCTCCCAGGATCGAACTTGAAGTGGTTCATCACGTGATTCTTGAACACTGGGAGGTGTGGATTGCTTTGTAGCTTCATGGAGGTCCACTATTGTAAGTGGAGGCTGTGGAGAAGCTTTTACCTCTATGGATTCATTACATGAGGAGCTAGAAGCTTCATGGGACTCCCCCCTTCCTGAGCTAGGTGGAGCAAATCGTTCTTTCTTTGGTACCCAAACTAGCTCTGGAGTGGGTGTGTAGCATTCTGTGCTTTTTTTCTTTCCACGATAGTTGATTTGTTTTCGAGCTACGAGATTGGGCTCACATGGATCAGGTGACAAGTAAGAGCACAATTTACGTTTTGGCACCCATATTTGATCATTTCCTTCATAGTAGCCTTGGGCTTCCAATAGTTTTTTAGGAATACAACGCAAAATTTCTTTACATTTCTTGGGGCGAATGGGACGTCTCTTACCAAGCTTTTGTCTTTTAGCATTGGCTATGGTTGCTAAAGAAGCTTTAGGGACCCACTTGTATGTTTTCTTTGTTACATGAGGATCAGTCTTGTCAAAAGCTATATGCATTGCTTGTAGCATATTTAAGGGTACGGGCATTTCATCCCCCTCAGGCGTTATGCATGTCGTCCCCCTATTTCCCCAAGTGTCTATGGTTGCTGCTAGGTGGACCCAATCCACATTGTCCGACTCAGTCATCCCAGGTAGTACATCCATATAAGGAGAATCTTCCCCAACATCAGTGTCCGCTTTACATGTGTAACAATACTGCAATGGGGCAGACTGAACTGTGGTGTCAGATCTATGATCAATTATAAACCTGTTTCCTAGAGAATGTGCTTGACCCGTCACAAGATCCACTCGATGACAGAATCTTGGAATTGCAAGTAGACATGGTTTTTAGACCATTCATGCACCATTTTTGCTTCCCTCATGAAAGGACGTCCTAAGATCATCTCCGATGCCATGGTGTGTTTGGAAAAATCCATAACAATGAAGGTAACTCTTATTTTATGTCCAAAGACCTTGATCTTGAGATCTTCTAGCATCCCAATAGGTTTAACGATAGACCCACTGGCCATCTTCACTACTATGGTTGTGGTTGCAAGGTGAGGTCTTCCCATAGTTTCCTTGCAATTTTTAGTCACAATGCTATCCCCAGCACCACCATCAAGGATTCCCTTCACAGTTAATCCCTTAGTAGTGATTGGTATAGTCGCATTGGATTCATCACCCTCAAAGTATTGTCCCAACTTGTTAACATGTATTTCTATAACAAGGTTCTCATCTAGGTTGGGTTGTGGATCTATGTATTCCTCCTCTGTTGGCATCTCCCCAGATCCATCCATCTGTGCAAATTGTGGTAGCCCAAACTTTAGTTCTCCATTGAGGAAGGCTCGAAGAGCTGAGACTAGCTCAGGGTCTTTATATAGTTTGGACATGATGGTGGTTCTAACTTCTGAAGAGATGAAATCCATCAATTTGGCAATGTTTAACGGCACCTTTTGGCCTTGAGTCCCTTGACGTGGGGAAGATGAGATCTCCATTTCTTCGATAGGATCAGGTAGTCCCTTTGTAAACATTCTTTCCATCAAGAAGTGAGTACGCCCACTTTCCCATGACTTTAAGTCACTTTCTTCTTGGATGACACTAGGTATGTCCAAGGGTCTATGGACTTGGTGAGGTTGTTGTTGCGTAGGGAACACGGTGTCTGTAATCTGGATCTTCCTAGGTGCTGGTTCTAGATCCCTTTGGGTATCTTCTACCAAACTCCTTAATTGCTTGACTCGCTCAATCTCCTCTGTAGGGTTTGGGTAAGTTCCTATCTTCTTTTTGGATCCTGGCCATTGTGGCTCATGAAGATCTTCCTTGTTGGTTTCTATGTTAGTGGTCGTTTTGGTCTCCATGGTTTCACCTGAATCACAATCTTCTTCAACATCGTTTATATATACGGAGTCGTCATCAGTCCCTATGTTGGTCTTTGAATTGGGGTCTGACTTCGCTGCTTTTTGCGATCTATTTCTTCGTGTTTTCTTCTTTTCTGAGATTGGGCAATTGATGCCGTGTCTCTTTCCTCGAGAATATAATTTTGTTTTTGGAGCATCGATCGTGTGAGTACGTTTACTGGTACCACGGGTGTACTTGGTGATGGCTCCTCGGTAACTTCAATCAGGTTTAATGGCGTGATCTTCGGTGCATTTGGATTATTCGGACATTGGGCAATCAAATGATCTATGCCACATCGATTACACATGAGTATCGGCATTGTAGATGTGCTCCCTTGATTGGTTTGCATTAGTGTGGCATTCTTTTGTAGCCTAACAGGACACTCGGCTACACGATGTGGACCTCCACACTCATAGCATTGAAGAGGTGGTCTCTTAGCAGTGTAATTGATATTTTGGCCTCTTGCCGCAAGAGCAGCTACTTGATATACAGGCTTGACTTGTCCCCAATAGTCCTCCATGTAGTATTGTGGACTTTCTTCAAGCACATCCATCCCATAGGCAATATTAGGATCTATATCTTCCTCACAACCTTCCAAACAAGAAATAGATGACTCACAACCCACTTGATTCACATAAGTGATTCTCGGATGTGGTGGTTGCGGTCCTAGCACTGGAGGTGGTAAGGGTGTTGTTTGAACAACATTTTGGGCCCTAGGGACCATGTGTTGTGTTGTTTGTTCAAGAGGTGGGGCCGGCATCAATGCAGGCACTCGAGGTGTGTCTGTCCATGCTAAGGTTGGTCTATTGGCCATCGGGCGCTTAAATACTATGCAATCCTTAGCTTGATGACCATACCTTCCACATGCATTGCAGTTCCCATTGAATTTTACTCTAAAAGTAGGGCATTCACTGGTACTATGCGGTCCATAGCATACTGAGCACCATTGCTGCTCCCTTCTTGGATACATATGATTGTTTTGCGGAGCACGATTGTCTCTAAGACTCTCTTGAATAGCCTTGGTGAGATGTGCTAAAGTCATCTTAGATATCTTTGGCTCCTTAGAAATACGCTTTAGGGTCATTGGCTGATGCTCTGATGCTTGCGAGCTAATAGATTTAGTCTCAACAGACACTCTTTCTCCTTGAATCATTAAATTATCCTCCAATTATATCGCATTGGTGGTGACTGCTTCCCAAGTGGTGATACCTCTAATGACTAAGCCATTGTAGATATCCTCATGTCGTAATCCCCTAATGAATCTATCAAGCAATTGGTTATTGTTGAAGCGCTCATTTGGATTACAACGAGAATTCAAATGCTTCAAGGGACTTATAAACTCTCTCACCGACTCTCCTTCCTCTCGTTGGGCTTTCTGGGGTTGAGAGGCTACACCCCAAAGCACTCCCTCTCGTATGTATTCTTTTAAGAACAGTCTCCTAAGAGCAGGGTAATTCATTTTTTCTTCCACCCTTAGGGTTCTATACCAATCCCCTGCCTTTCCACTTAAGGTTAGGCTTAAAGCATTGCTCTTATGTAGGTCATTGTGTTCTCCTAGAGAATCGCATATTTGTTCAAACACTTCGATATGCTTTCTCACATCCCCGTATCCACTAAATTTTTGTGTGAGCTTGGCTATTTGTACTGCCTTACTTCTAGGCTCTCTATCAGGCGTGTTACGCATATTCTCAGCAATAGATCGACCGATAGCTTGAGCAAATTTTGCCAAATCACCTAAATGAGCAGACATCGTGGGTGAAGGTGCTCCAGAGACTACATGTGGAGTAGGTATTGGCATTGGTCTTGGTGCATAGGAAGCCCTTGGGTTCCACGTTGGGTACGATGTTGTGCCAAGTGGTGGTCCATAGTTCATATGGGTGGCCCTAGGCATAGCAGACATCGGATGTGACATGCTAATGCTAGCCGGTATAGTCCCATGGAAATAAGAACTTGTGTATTGTGGTTGTGGAGCATAGGTAGTTGAAACAATGGGAGGGGTAGGGACTACATGAGTACGAGGACCCATGGGTGTATACGATTGGTACACACTTGTAGGTACTATTGCAGGCATTGAGCTACCATGTAGCGGTACTTTACTAACAAATGAGGTCCATGGCATGTTTCTTGGCATGCCCATCATTGGGGTAGGCATGGTAGCTGTGGTGTCATCAAGGGAAAGATGAGCTAGACTTGGAAAGGTGAAGCTATTACTTGTGGGCTCATATTGCACTGAGACCCCTGGAGAAACAACGCATGGAGGATCCATCAGACTTACCGAGGGAGTCTCCATTTGCGATAAGGCCGGTTGTTTAGCCTTTCCCGTATCTAAGAATCTCATGAGACCCGTTGAAGGCATGTTGATCCCCTTGTTTTGTCTCTCTAACTCGATAACCCTATGGATGACCTCACAAACTTTTTGTTGTTGATCCTCCACACTAGTAGCACCCATTGTGGATTGTAGGACATCTAACCAACCCACGTGATAGGTGTGACCTGTGTATAGGTTGGTCAGAGTCTCTGTTTGTAATTCGTACTCCCAGTTCTCATTTAAGAACACTCCATCTAGGATTGAGGTGCTAGGGGTGTCCTTTGAGCTAGATGCAATGTTGCTTTCTAGGGGTTGGCCCTTAGCAGTTGCTAAGTCAGGAGCACTCGATTGCTCTCCTAGAAAAGATATTGACATAGGCCCTTTTGATTTTAACTCTCTCTTCGTCTCCTCTCTCCGCCTTCTAAGCTAGGATCATTCGTTGCAATCATATCGCTCAACCTCTTACTCTTCCTCTTCTACCATTGGGTAATATGACCTCGGAGGAAAATAACTCTGAAGAGTCAGGAGGTGCAGTGAATGATGTATTCACATGCACATTCTCTAAGGGCATAGCGTCTACGTTGGTCACGAATGGAGAATTTACTTCCCCACCCCCCTCATTTACATCATTAGCTCCATGTTCGGAGCGAGTGGCTCTACTAAAGGTTTCCTTCAGGTGGCTAAGCACACTCGGCCCGGACCGAGGACCCATGGCATGCATGTCTTGGCTCGAGCTATCGGGATTAGGCATTGGGAAACCCTCCATGATGTCGTAGTCAGAGGAAGAGTCACTAGCCGCTATGTTCGGGTCTTGGTTTGTACTACCTTGGGTCCCCGCCGAGGGTCCAGAACCTAAAGTAGGTGGATATTGAGAACTCGCGTAAGTCGAAATTATCTCTAGTTGCTCCGTCTCTAGAACACGACCAGAGCGCAGATGCATGTACCTTTGGCACCCTACAAACGTCGGCGAATAACCTCGAAGGTTAACCGCTTACCTTTTTTAGGTGTCCGTTTTCACTCGTATTTTTTACGTTTTTAATGTTTGATTTTTTTGATTAAAGTGTGTGATAGCTCGAAATGAGCGTATCACTTAGAGGGTCGTTGTGTGCTTTACAGCACAATTTTCGGGCATCTAACGTTCCGTTGATCCTCAAAAATTTGATTTTTAGCTACGTGTGAAGCTAAAATTCGTTTTTTTAAAAGGCGACTGAGGCCTATGCCTGAGCATGAGCTTGGGCTTGGGTCTGGGCTTGGATCTGGGAGATATTTCCGATCCCGGTCCTCCCTTTATTATAAATAAATAAATAAATTATATTTATTTATTTATTTAAAGGATAAGGTCAGCGCGGCCTGCGCGAGAGCACACACACTCTATCTACCTACTTCTAACTAACACACTCTATTAACTCTCACTAATCTACTTCCTACTTACTGTATACAGAAAACTAACTACCTTAATACACAGAGAATAAACACAGTACCTTTGAAATCTCCATTAACAAAGAAAACTAACAACCTTAATACATAGAGAATAAACACAGTACCTTTGAAAACTCCATTAACAAAAAAAAAACACAGTATAACACCAAATCCCTCTTCTCAACACACACACACTCCTTCCCTACCTTTCCTATAATTGAAATTGCACCACAGAGAAGCACAGAGTGCTACTCGAGCTTAATGCACGGCATTCCCCGGCAGCGGCGCCAAAAATGTGTGCGTATGTCGCACGTGTCAATGCAAGGAACTTGCCGATACACCGTGTGCGAGCCACAAATGGCTCCAAGCACACAACAAGCCTAAACTAGTAAGCTCAAAGAAAGCGATGGTGTGTCACTCACCGCTCTACGCTTGCTTCGTGGAGGATTCCTCGCCACGAAGAAGAAGGAGCCGCCGCTTCGCCGCGCTCAACTGCTTCGCCGCCGCCGTGCCGTCGTTGCAATGCTCTCTCTCTCTCTCTCTCTCTCTCTCTCTCTCTCTCTCTCTCTCTCTCTCTCTCTCTCTCTCTCTCTCTCTCTCACGCATACACACACACACAAGGAGATGAAGAAGAAGAAGATGGAGATGGAGCAAGAGCACTCTTCTATTGCACAAATGAGAAAATGAGTGAATTTTAGGTTTAGTTGACTTTTATATGAGCTCACCCAGTCACACTTGGGCGCCCATGCTTAGCCAACTAATCCCTTGAATGTTCCAGTTAGAGTGCGCCTCTCATCGGTGATCACTCTTACCTTTTTTCCATTGGACCGACAAGCCCGGTACCTGACTCTACCAAATAAATAATACAATGTCCGCCGTAGGTTACAACGTCCGTCTCGTAGGTGATAGGGTGTCCGTCAGCCGTGAGGGTTAACAGTAAGAGTGCACTGGATGGGTGTAGACATGATTGAATGAATGTTGTCTACTTCTAGGGTTTGTTCTGCTCTTTTTACTTGGGTGGTCTTACACACTATGGATTCATCTTTGTTATCTCCCAAGTAAGAGGGTAATGTTTTCAAGTTCAATGGTTTAGACATTCCTAAAGCTTCAGATCCGCAATCCCCATACAAGGATTATACATCCATGTCCATATCAGGAGATAAATTGTCTAACCAAACTTCCTCTATAGGAGCTGCCTTTAGAGTTAGGCTCCCATCATTGATCTCTCTAGCTTTTCCCCATAAGTGTCCTGGCCAGTCTTCCTCTACGAATGGAATTCCGTCTAGGGCATCTTCATTGTCCGGCACTATAAGTTTTGGCTCTTTTGTTTCAAGGTGGGATTCTACCACCACTTTGGATTTTACTTTATTGTCTCTTACCACAAGCGCTTCAGGTTTTGCCATACTTTCGAGCTTGGTTTTTTGTTTTTTCAGCATTTCTTGTGTGATTCTTACCAAATTTTGATAAGCTTCAAGCTTAGTTGCTTCCATGTCTCGAGAAGGATAGTTTTTTCATTTGTTTTTCATGTTTTGTCCTGCTTTAAGTCCCGCTTGGTAGGCTTCCAAGGCTGCATTAATAGGCTCAAAAATTTTATCAACCAAAATTGATCCTCTAGATTTCACGGTGATTCTTTGACTTCGCTTCCAGTTTCTTTTACTTTTTCCTGGAATAGCTTCTTTGCTTTCTCCTCGATTTCAACCCGTTGTTTCTTTTTTCTCATCTCATACCTTTTGCTTCTGCTTCTTTTGGTCTTTCGAGAGGCAATTTCTATATTTTTTGAATCATCAGAGGAGTTATGTTTCTTTTTCTTAGCATGGGCTCTGGTGATTACCTTGATTGGAACAATTGGTTCACTCTCAGATGAGCTACTAGGTATCACTTGGACTACGTTCACTACTGTTTTACCCTTGTTTAAAGGATTTTTTGGACAATCTTTTGGGAAGTGTCCTCCGTTTTTGCAACATTGTATGCAATAAGCTTCAACTGGCTTAAGGTTCTTGTCATGCTCTGGGCATTCATTTTTCTAATGATCATCCGTACGACAGTTCTGGCAGTTTTTTGTTCTTGGTTTAATCATGGGTCTTACCATAGGAGGTCTAACACCTTGATTAGACACATAATACATTGGTGCAAGCTCTGGTGGAGCATAAGTCACAGGTTCTTCCATTGGTGGTGGATGTGAATTATAACAATCTCCTTCTACCATTGTTGTAGATGGACTAGGCTTAGCATAGGGTGTAACAGGCACTAGTGCTTGTTCATCTATGACTCTCTCTGAATGCATGTACTTTACATGCACTGCATTATGTCCAGGATACGGAGGTTGTTGACCCAACACGAATTGAGGTCTTTCCATACCCATCGGTGGTCTTTGAGCTAGGGCTATGTTAGGCTAATATCTATACATGGGTTGTCATTGTGGCCTCATAGGCACGTACTGAATATTCCCATCATACTTTGGTCGATAGTAGCACTCATTGGTCTCATGGTTGGTCCATTTACCCTTGATTGCACACCATTTTTGCGGCCTAATTGATTGTCCCTATTGAGATATCCCTTGTCCTGGTCCTCTCATAGGTGCTTTTTGCATGTTATTCATCATGGCATTCATCCTCTTGAGCATGCCTTCTATGGCTGAAAGTGGTGTTGCAGCAGCCGTTCCCACTTGTGCTGGTTTGGTGGATGTTGTTTTCTCCCTTTGGTTATCCTTAGGGACATCTTCTTCGTTGAAAATATCACAATTGTCTCCTAAGTCAATAGCATCTGACACACACTCTTCTAGGGTTTTATGCTTCTTGCTATACAATATAGCGTGAAGTTCTTTGTTTAACAGTCCCTCTAGAAACAATGATACTAACCATTCTTCTGCAGGTATCTCTAGCCCTGGGCATCTAGCAATGTATTGTTTCATTCGAGTTGCACAATCCTTAACATACTCACCTTGTTTCTGTTTAAAGCTGTAGATTTGAACCACTGTATTGTGTTTGATCCCCATTTTGAAACAAGCAAGTAAAAATCCTTGAGCTAATGTGTTCAAGTCCATGATTGATCTTGGTGGAATGTTATGAAACCATGTCAATGCTTTTCCTTCTAATGTCATTCCAAAAAACTCGAACTGAGTATGGAAATCAAATATGCATTCTGCTCTTAGCACTTGCTTAAAGCTTGCTAAGTGGTCGTATGGATCCCCCGATCCACTGTATTTTTTGACCTTTTTTGGAAAATCAACTAGTCTGACACGTCTATTTGGTTCAACTCCCAGTCTCTTGGCACTTGGTCTTGTTTCGAGTCTTTCAAACCAGTCTGTTGGAAATAGTGACTCATGTAGTCCTGGACTGGCTTTAGTGTCACCCGATTTTCTTCGTGATGAGGTGGTTTCTGGTTTCTTAACATTACTCTCAGATGATCTCTCATGGTGTTTATCTCTTGGAGTAGTTTCTGGTCCTTGGCCCAATATCCAATCCCTTATGGAATACCCTTGGTATTTGGTTTGTTCCACCTCCTTAGGAGTCATCATAACAAAGTTGTATAACAATCCCTAAACAGGTAGGTTGGTAGGTTTGTTGATCCCTTATCTTTGATCTTGAAGATATAGATGATCTTCATAGGTGTTAGTTCTCCTGATTTGGCATGCGAAGTCCACAGAAGATCTTTTACATTTCTATCCTCCCAACAATAGACTCTGATCCTAGGATTATCCGTACTAAGCCGTTTCAAAGGCTTCAAATCAACTTTATCGTATCCCTCGAATTCTAAAGTTGGTGATCCTTCTTTTGCGGCCATATCTGGAATTATGGTATTTACGTTTAACCCCCATTTGTCTATCACGTCAGGGTTTTTGAGTTGTAAATACTGAGTTCTGTTTCTATCCATGTAAGTTTTTCCATGTTTGTTTGCCTTGATCTCCTCTTCAAACTCAATACCATGGTCATCAATGCGAATAACATACTCGTCATTAGGATCCAGGGAGCTGATCTCTTGAGATAAGCTAATTCCAGTGCTAGAAGCTTATAGCTACTACTGGTGATGTATTAGTTCAGACAATAGATAGGACAAAGGATCAAAAACTGAACTGAATAAATCTACTGGAATAAGATCCAGACTAAGTACCGAGTAGAATGATATTCAGATTGAGATTCAGAGTCAGATTTAAGAATAACTGAGTATAGAGTAGGTATTAACTGGCATATAACTTCACGTATAATTGGATTTACAGTATGCCTTGATTACACTGAAGATGAATGGCTTATGGACAAAAGCTTGAACAAAGTACATCGACAATGACAGTTGTAATTACCGGGAACAACTGTCAATAATTGCCAACATAATTACAATGGTAATGGTCCTATAAATAGGACCCATTATATTGTAATCGTGTTGGCAATTATTGACAGTTGTTGTCGGTAATTACAACGTCATTTGTCGGATGTACTTTGTTCATCTTTTGGTCCATAAGCCACATCATCTTCATTGTAATCTTTCATCTGTAATTCCAATTATAGCAGTGAAGTATATGCCAGTTATACCTACTCTATACTCAGTTATTCTAAATCTGACTCTGAATCTGAATCTGAATATCATTCTCAGTACTTAGTCTGGTTCTTATTCCAGTAGATGTATTCCAGTTCAGTTTTTGTTCCTTTGTCCAGTCTATTGTCTGAACTAATACATCACCAGTAGTAGCTATAAGCTTCTAGCACTGGAATTAGCTATCTCAAGAGATCAGCTCCAATTCCATTTTGGTGATCACGGTGGCTAAAGCTGAAGCTCGTTGACTGGAACACTCTTCTCCCAGTTGGAAGTTCTCAGCTACAGCAATGGCACCCAAAACCAATCGTGGCCAAAAATCAACCATCCGTGTTGATCCTATTCCTGAGGAGTCGGGAAGAGAATCTGACCCTAAGCATGAGAGGGTGATTGACACTAAGGCCCATGAGGAGCACAGTCAGGCTGGTGAGACGCATGATTCACAGCATTCCAGTCACTCTAGAAACAGATGGACAAAAAGGGAAGCACGTAAGGCCAAAATTTCTTGGTCCAGGCAGGGGGATGAGGGTACCAAAGGTAGTAAAGGCAGTCACCACACTTCCAGTAGACAGGCCAGAGAGGACACTGACACAAAGACAAAAACAGATATTGATTGGGATGCAGATACTGACAAATGTAAGAAGACTCCAAAGTGCCGTTCAGACTCTAAGAAGAGAAGCGGCAGGACCAGCGGTAATCGGCATGATTACACATCCTCTCACTGAAAATCTCTTTTCCAGTATTCAAAGTGGGCAAGAAAGATAATCCAGATGTTCACATCCAAGCTTTTGAGTAGTACGCAGAGCTGAAGAATATTGAGGAGGATGACTAGGGTGAATACTTTCCGCAAACCTTGAAAGAGGCAGCGAGAAAGTGGTACTACCATTACCCCGCTTGTCAGCTTCGATCCTATAATAAACTACTTAAAGCCTTAAAATTGGAGTATTCTGACAACAGAGGTGATGAAGATATTCTTTGTGAACTGGATAAGATCAAGCAGAGGAATCTATCAGTCCGAAGCTATGTGGAGAAAATCAAGGAGTTGACAAGGCAGTTGCAGGAACCGCCGTTAGAAAAGCGACTGCGTGCATGGTTCTTGAATGACTTTCGTAGCAAGAAGCTTAGAGAGCAGGAGGTACCAGCACCAACGAAGAAATTCAATGATCTGGTACAGCGAGCATTGAAGCTGGAACAACGGGCTAAGAAGGAAAAGAGCCATAAGAAGAGAAGATCCAGTAGCAGTAGTTCTTCTACTGAGAACTCTGATTCCAGCAAAGTTTCCAGCAGTTTTGAGAGTAGCTCCAATGAGAGGTCCAAGGATAAGTCAAAAAAGGGATCCTGGACTAAGAAGATTGAAGAAATGGCTAGGCAGATTGCTGAGATCAGCCATACCGGACCACTAGTGAGACAAATGGAGACTTGGTGTTCAAAATGCAAATCCAAGGACACCCGCAGTGTACTTATTGTAAAGCCTTTGGCCACTTATGGAATAATTGTGGTATTAGGATTCATCATTTCAAGAAGGGTAAAGACTTGTCAGTAGTGGCATACACGAAACCAGTAAGAGTGAAAACCGCCAAAGCTTCTCAGGAGGAGAAACCAAGTACCAGTGGTATTGGTCGAGGGCGTGGCAGATACCAAGCAAGTACTGGCCGAGGCCGAGGGCGTGGTAACTTTTAGAGCCGGAGTTTGAATTGCTATACTTGTGGAAAGTATGGGCATTTCGTGGCTCAATGTCTAGAGACACCTGCACCTGCTGCTACTGAGGCAAAGGCACCAGAGCCAGTTCCAGTACGGGCAGTAACACGGAGGAAAGGAGTAGTAATTGAAGAAATTCCAGAGATTCCAGAAAAACCAGTGACTACTGAAAGCAGAAAATGGGATCAACAGAGAGAGGTATGGAAGGACAAGGGTAAAGAGAAGGTGGTTGATGAATGCGATTGGCTGGGTTCATCACAGAAGTGGCCAGTAGCGATTGGCTGTTTCCCATAGTAGTAGTTCCCAAGAAGAATGGGAAATTGAGAGTCTATGCTGACTATAGGAAACTCAATGCCCAAACTATCAAAGATCCATTCCCATTGCCTTTTACTGACATGTTGCTTGATGAGATTGCAGGATACGAAATGTATAGTTTTATGGACGGTTACAGTGGCTATAACCAGTTACAAATCACTCCTGAGGATAGAGAGAAGACCACTTTCATCACAGAGTGGGGAGCTTTCATGTATCTGGTGATGCCCTTCGGCCTATGCAATGCACCAGCTACTTTTCAGTGGTGTATGATGGAAATGTTCAATGGTGTATGATGGAAATGTTCAATGAGTTTCTTCATCGGTTCCTCACCATCTTCATGGATGATTTTACTATATATTCAGATGAGGAACAACACTTATTATTCCTGGAAATGTTTTTCAAACGCTGTCAGGAGAAGCGGATTTGTTTGAATCCATTTAAATCCGTTTTCCTAGTCTGGAAAGGATAGCCTACTGGGACATGTAGTATCCCACAATGGCATAGAAATTGCCAACGACAAAACTCCACTGTGTTCAGCAAGCCAAAGCACCCAAAAAAGCATCGGAGTTAAGCTCTTTCTTGGGTTATATTAACTTCTACAGAAGGTTTGTGCATAAGTTTGCCTCTCAAGTTGTACCATTATATGAGCTCACAAAGAAGACCAGTAAGTTCAATTGGACTGCTGAGTGTGAGGAAAGCTTTCAGAACCTGAAAAAGGCCATTATCAGTAAACCAGTCCTTAGGCAACCAAACTGGGATGTTATCTTCCATGTACATGTGGACTCTTCGGGACTGGCAATGGGGGCTATATTGGCTCAGCCAGATGGAAGGACTAATTATCCTATTTATTTTGCCAGTCATCGCAAATTTAGTCAGGATGAACAAGAGTATACGACCACTGAATGAGAAGCCCTAGGAATGGTTTTCAGTGCTACAAAGTTCAGGCATTACCTGCTATGCAAACTGTTTCATTTCTATGTGGATCATCAGGCTCTTTTGTTCTTGATTAATAAAGTCATTATTCAAGGCAGGCTAATATGGTGGATGATGTTCCTCATGGAGTTTGAATTTTGGATTCTTCATAAGCTTGGCAAGAATCACTGTGGCGCTGATTTTCTATCTATAAGTACAGAGGGTTATTCAGAAGCATCTTTGAGGGACGAACCAGTGGATGCTGAATTATTTCAACTGGAAGAAGGAGAATCAGTGGACCCTGAATGGTATGATTTTTATCAGTTTCTTTCTTAGGGTGCTTTCCCAGATGACTGGAAGCAGAACCACAAGAAGGCTTTGGTCATCAAGAGCTTGAAGTTTACCATCATCGGGGGCTCACTCTTATCGATTATGTGTTGATGGTATTCTTGGGTGTTGTGTGCCTATGGAAGGGAGAATGCAAGTCATCTCAGAGGCACATAATGGCAAATCTGGTGGACATTTTTCCAATGAGGTCACCTATAAGAAGACTCTGCAAGCTGGTTTATGGTGGCAAACACTAATAGCTGATGTTAGAAGTTTTTGCAAAACTTGTGACATATGCCAAAGAATGGGTAGACCTACAACTGCAAACATGACTCCTTTAACGCCAGTACAAAAACTGGGTGTTTTCATGAAATGGGGCTTGGATTTTATGGGACCTTTTAAGAAGGTTACCCCTAGGAAGAATAAATATATAGTGATGGCTACTTGCTATGTCACTAAGTGGGTAGAAGCTAAGGCTCTTCCTGACAACACAGCCAAGTCAACTGCAAGATTTCTATTTGAGAATATTGTCTGTCGCTATGGATGTCCTATGGAGATTGTGTCGGACCAAGGGACACATTTTATCAATGACACCATGGAGATTCTATTGGATATGCTTTCAGTCAAGCATCGGAAATCTACCCCTTATTATCCCAGATGCAATGGACAGGCTGAAAGTAGTAACAAGACAATTAAGACTATTCTCGCTAAGGTTGTGCAGAAGAAGCCAGACCAGTGGGATTTGAAGCTCCATATTGCTTTATGGGCGTATAGGCCAGCTTACAAGGTCACTACAGATTGACACCATTCAGAATGGTGTATGGTACTAAAGCTGTTGTTCCTATGGAGTTTGTTATCCCAAGTCTTAGAATGGCTATGGAATATGGGTTGCCTGGATGAGCTTACCCAGTTAGATGAACTCAAGCAACGGGCTATGCTGGAACAAGAGATTGTTCAGCAATGAAGGAAGCACTGGCATGATCACAGAATTAAGGTCCGAGAGTTTCAAAAGGGAGATCTGGTGCTCCTCTATCAGTCTAGATTGGGTCCTAAGAAGCCAAACCTAAAGATTGCTTGGGCAGGACCATTTGAGGTAGACTGGGTTTTCTCCAATGGCACGGTAAGATTGAAAGACTTATCTGGATTACTGCTCCCAGGGGTGTATAATGGCGCGAAGATCAAGCTCTACTATTCAGAAGCTAGAGGGCCTGGCCAGGAATAGGGTACTAGGGAGCTAGGAACTGAAGACCAAGAGATACCAAAATCATATATTTTTGGGCTTTTTCATGTGCAGCCAGTTCCAGTTTCAAAACCAGTGCCAGTGGGACCAAGCCAGACGGGTACCAGGACCAGGACCAGTACCAATGAGATCAAGCCAGACTGGGACCCAGCCCAGTATCAGTGGGAAAAGAGTTATCACTTTTTAAGCGCCCAATGGTCAGATGGCACTCCAATAGTAATCATTTCAAGGATGGGTCGAAGTCTTGTCCAATGCATGTCTGCCACGACAACAGCGACGCACAAAAGTCTAGGAATGGCAAGTTTTTGGAGCTTTTATGGCGTGAACGTGTATAATAGTAAGGAGAGTCAGCATTTTTCCTCACAAATCTCCTGCGTGACGATTCCCTCCTGTTGTCCATTCACCATCGCCAAGATCTGAGGTATCTTTGCTACAGCCGCAGACTTCGTCTTCTGAGGAGACAGTGGATTGTCGTCTAGCTTTGCCAGCAACACCTGGGTACGGCTTTGAAGCATCAAGTAAGTCTTCCTCTTCCTCACCTGTTTCGTCATCTTCATAGTGTATGGGTAGGAGGAAACGTTCAGAAAAGATGCAGGAATCTCTCAATGAAACCCAAACTCTTGTCAATGCTGCAAAGGCAAGCCTTCCCCTCATCCCTTACAGCAAGATTCAATGTTATGTGTTCACTGACCAAGCCATGGCTCTGCTGCAACTGTGGGATTTACGTGTGGTTCTGCAAGCCACAAGAATTGACTTTGACACAGCCACCATCAAGCAGGTTCTAGACTCTTTCAATGTTGAAGATGGCAGTGCTATGGTATATGGCAAGAAGGTGTCTGTCACACCAGACAACATAGCTTTTGCATTTCGTAAGCCAAATGAGCCCAAGCCATCTGTGCCAACTCCACAGCAGATCAGCACAGTCTTGAAGGAGGATGATGCTGCCAAGAAAAAAAGAAAAGCCAGTGGTCAAGGAATTCCAGTGGCCGGACTGGAAGCTCCCGCTGCTTATAGGTTTGTAGCTGAAGCTGTCAGTCTTAAGAATAATCCGAGATATGTGCCAGAGAAGGTTTTTGCTATGCTACTAGCAAAGGCATTGGATTCAAAAGTTTCTATCAATCTCTATCAAATATTGTCACATAATGTGCTTCAACAAACTGCCAAGTTGAAATCCTAGAGTGTATTTAAAGCTTGGTATGTTTGGCAAATTTTTGTATTGGGCAATTGCTCCAGATGCCATGACCAGGTAAGAATGTCTTGGAGTGAGAAGCCATTTCCAGTGTCAAAAAATATGGATTTGTCTTCGGATGAAGAAGAAACAGACAGTCAGACCACCCCGACTAGACTGAAAAGGAAGGCTAGCCAAGATGAATCTGGCAGCTCAAAGAAATCGAGGACGACACTGATGAAGAGTAGTGCTTTTCTGATGCAAATGGAGAGTCAAGTCAAAAGAGTGACTACTGAAAAGACTCTAGTTAGCCAGGCTGACAAACAAACTACGCAGACCACTGAAGTCAACCAGTCAGCAGGACAGATTACAGTCACTACTGGTACTGGCAAAGATCAGGCTAAATCAACTACTTCTGAAAATTCAGCCGAATAGTTGGATAAGGGCAAAGGTCCAGCATCTCCAACCCTACTGGGTGGTGTCTCCATCCCAAACAATGAAGAAGCTCTACACCTAATGAAGAAGACAGGTTGCAGCTGCTGCAGACCAATCCACTTAAAGGGCGTCTCTTTCTACAAAAATCTGATTATGCTGCTTTATCCTATATGGCTCCTGTTACAGTGTATGAGCCAATTGATTCTGACCCAGCAACAGTCAATGATGGATGTTCAGTCCTCATCCAGCCCTCATGGAACACTATTTTCGACTGTATGGAACAAATGCTGGATGCTACAGGGTCAGAAGATGAACTGAATAAGGTTAAAGCTGAATTGAAGGAGGCTGAGGACCAGATTGAGAAGCTGAAGGAAGCAAGAGAAAACCAAAATCTGTGCCACAAGCTACTGGAAGCTCATTCAGAGAGATCCATTAAGCTACTGGAAAGTAAGCTAGCTAGGGTGCAATCTGATATGCAAATTATGAAGGAAGAAAAGGATGAAGCACAGAGAGCTGGAGATCCTCTAAAGAATACCCTCACTGAAAGATATATCTATAATAACTTGGCTGAGATTTTAAATCCATTAGGCAATGCTGTTTTTTATCTGGATAACTTGAAGTCTCTTATGGAGACCATGCAGAGTGACTTGCAGGACAAAGTTGCTGAATATAATACAGCTCTGGCAAATCAAGCCAGCCTAGACTATATTAAACAGCAGAATTTCCAAGAAGAAGAAGAAGAAGATAAGGAAGAAGAAGCAGATAAGGAGGAGGATGACCACGACGAAGGGCATACTAATGATGATGATGATGCTGCCTCTCCTCCATCTCCACCTCCAGGACCTGGTACTGGTGGCACAAGGCCAACTGGAGGAAATCAGTCACAGTCAGACCAGCCAGACCAGTATGAAGGGAAAAAGTCAGGCAATCAGCAGCCATAAGAACAACGACCCAGTGACACTGGGAATCCGCCAACAAGCCAGTCCCAACACAGTAGGGAGGATAAAGGGAAAATTAAAGTTATGACTGAGGGACCAGCAGCTAATGAGCAGCATTCATTACAGCTTATCACACTAAACAGGAGATTGAGACATCAGTACGCTCCCATAACCAGGCAATATCTGGAGGATGATGATCTCCTATCTGATCTGGAACGCTTTCAACGACTGTATGTTGGATCCAGGGAAATGGTTGAGCATTGGAAATCAGTTGCTTTTCATGATCAAGAGACCTGCCATTTACCTGTGCATCCTAGCACAGTCTAGCTATTGGAAAGGGTGCCTGAATGGATAATTACAGCTGAAGAGAGAGTGATCAATCCACACTGGCAACGATAGTCTGCTGTAGATTGTCGATCTCTGGCTATAGAATTATAACTTCTGTTGGGAAACAAGCCAACATATAAATGTATGAAGGATGTCAGGAATCAGTTGAAAGAGGTTTTGGTGCAGATGCAAATTGCTAGAGGAGTCTTGGATCAAAGGGTGCAGTCCATTCTTGAAGATCAGACGGCCACCAGCAAAGGACCTCAGACTAGAATGTCAATTGGAGAACAGGCAACTCCTCTCCGGAAACTGTTCTAGCTGGTGAGAGTAACCAAAAAAATGATGCAGCAAGAGAACCAGGCTGTTTTCAACTTCTTAGAATTTGTGCGTGATTTCCCAGTTCTCTTGTATGCTTTACCAGCAAGAGAGACACAATTGCCAAGATTTTTTCGAGCACTTTACCCTCAACATCTAGAACTATTTGATCGCCTTACATATTTCAAGATTATTGATGACCTCCAGGATTGGTATGAGCGATTGACTGTAGAATGGAAAACTTGGCAAACACTGTTCAATGATGCTCTCCAACTAAATGATATTCAAGAGCTAAAATGAGGTGCAGAGGATCAAACTGTGTATGGGTCAGTGGAAGATTCAAATTAGAGGCCTCACCAAGATCACCAATCAATTGCTACAACTTACTGTTGAGTCCTCTAAACTGCCTGAAAAGGATATTGCAGCTAAACCAAGCCTAGACCACAGTATAGAGAGATGGAGGAGATTCTTTTTGAAGCTCGAGTCAAAACCAATCAGCCTCTTCCAGAACGATGGATCCATACAGCTTCGTATTGTCACAAACTGGCCAGAACTAGGATCACCAAAGGCAGATGCACGCTCTATGATCCTGACACCAAAACCTATCATTCTCTTATGCCTTATGAAGTGGAGATGACCACGGAAAGGCGGGATCAGCTTGAGCAGGAGGCCATTTACAGACTCATTCAAAAGGAGAATGCTGACATTGGGACTTCTCAGACGCCATCCAGGCCAAAGGGTAAACGAAAGCTGGTTCAGTGGAAGGATACTGGGTAGTTCCATCTCCGAATTCCGTCGAGGAATTTTTCCTTCTCAGCTGGAAGGTTGATATCAGACTGTGTAGATGATGAGAGCTCTACACTGGCCTTTTCAACTGGCTCTCTATCATTGGTCAAGTTCGGTCTCCAGAATCAGAATCAGACGGTGGATTTTTTCTCTTCAAACCAGAATCAAACGGGGGAATTTTCTTTTCAAAAATTTTGGAATCTTGCCAAAATTCAAGAAAGGAGGGAAGGATGTAGACGGCTGAACAGTTTCACTAGGTGGGAATCGGCTCCTGTGAGACGGGCAGTGGATCAGTCAGTAATTACTACGGTAATTACCATGGTAAACCCAAGGCATATAAATAGGACCCATTACATCGGGTTGGCAATTATTGGCAGTTGTTGTCGGCAGTTACGGGGTCATTTGTCAGTTGTACTATGTTCATCTTTTGGTCCATAAGCCACATCATCTTCATTGTAATCTTTCATTTGTAATTCCAATTACAATAGTGCAGTATATTCCATTTATACCTACTCTGTACTCAGTTATTCTGAATCTGACTCTGAATCTGAATCTGAATATCATTCTCAGTACTTAATTTGGTTCTTATTTCAGTAGATGTATTCCAGTTCAGTTTTTGCTCCTTTGTCCAGTCTACTGTCTGAACTAATGGTCAAGTTAGTTATCCTTTCACAATGACTGTATAGTTTTTGCTAACTATTGTGATTGGTCTATGTGTATCACTTCAAACCGAGCTATGAGAGTCAGCAATTAGACTTTCAGATTCAACTTTGGCAAAAATCAAAGGATTAATCTACAACTTGGAAACTCAGTGAACATGTACCAATTTGGATCCGATTGAACCCAAAATTTCCCAGTGGCCTTGTATTATGTTGGTCTAACACTGTACAAGTTCAAAAGTCAAAATTGGTGTCTCTATGTAGCAGTAGTAAATAATCATGATTATTTACTTTTGTTAGTTTTTTACACTTTTTGGCTTGATTTGCCATGGGTACAACCTGTTAAGGTCCCTGGACAAGTTTCACTAAGTTTGGACAATATCAGTTCAAGTTTAGCCACTGTTTCGTGTTCGTAGACTCTGATTTTAAGAATCTGGCTTAAATCTCACTTTTGTGATCCAAATTTCACCCAAAAAAATTTGTGTGGTCTACTTGATATGCTTGACATTGTGGTATGCTCAAATGTGCAAAATTGTCAATTTTTGAAGCAGATGTAAATAATCGCGATTATTTACTCCAACTAATTTTTTACAAGTTTTTGTCCCAATCTTGACATAGATCTGTTAAGCACTTCAACTTAAGGTCTCTAGCCAAGTTTCATTAAGTTTGGACTATTTTTGGTTAAATGGTCATCAGTTTTTTGTCCGCAGATTGACTTTGCAAATTTGGTCACAATTTTCAATCCAATGATCCAAATCTTACCAAATTTGGTTTGTGGGCTTATTACAACATGATAAAACTAGTGGTATGCTAACTTAGTCACAAAAGTTGAAAATGGGGTAGATGTAAATAATCTCGATTGTTACTTCTGGCAACTTTTTGCATCTTTTTGGTCAAGTAAGCATGTACACATGTCTATCACATCAATATAATCCTATGAATCAAATTTCATTGATTTTGGACAATTTTTTCCCCAATTTACACTCATATTCTCAAAAGTCAGTACAAACTTTAGTTTTTACCCAATTTTTTGCCAGTTTTGTGATCCAAGTCCTATGTGCCTTTACAAAAGTTGTTGTACATATGCAATGAGTCACTAGTATCAACCTTGGTCAATTTTGAGCTAAAATTAAATAATCGTGATTAGTTATTTTATGCCCAAAATTTAAAAAAAATTGCAATTTTTTAATGGACAGTCTTTTCATGAGTTATTTTAAGCCTATAAATCAAGTCAAAACTTAATTTGGCTTAAAATATCAAGAAAAAGTAAATAATCTGAGTTTTTTCAAACTCTTGAAATTTTTACCTCAATGTGTCCTTGAGCTTACCCACTGGTTCATACAACTTGTAAGCATACTCTCCAGTCGAATTGAGTGGTTTGGAGTCTTTTCGTGCTATTTCTAGCCGTCGACCTGAAATTTTGCAACTTCAAATAACAACTCACAATGATTCTTTCCGAGAGAGCAATGTTCTGAAATCCACCTCGGATCCTACTTACCCTACTCCTAGGTTCTCATGCAATGGGGTTGTGAAAAGTGTCCACAAACACTTGTTTTCTTGTGTTTTAAGGTTTTTTGAGCATTGATCTTAAGAGTTGTCTCGTCTATCAATCATTCTCAAAATCCTAATCTAGTTCTACAATCCTACAATCCTAAAGGCACTTAGCAAGTACAACTTACTTCCAAGCTACCTCTACAAGCAAAAGATGACAGTCTTACGCTATGCGGTGTTGAGCCAGCAGAGGATCACACCCACATTTTTGCTCACACTCATCATTTTTGTAACCATTGATTGTAATAAATGTCTTTTCGACATTGATTTTGATTGGATCCATTCATTAAGTAACGGGACTCAATTGAGTTTCCAGCTTGTAATTCCGAAGTAATTTCACTTGCTGATGTAATTAGTTAGAGATGTTCTCACCTCCAAGGCTGAGGTATATAAGCCAAAGTTTTGTAACCTAAAGGAGAGAGTTTTTTATTTTAATCAAAGTGAGTTTTTGGAGCGCCGTGACTGTGTCTGAGAGAGAGAGAGAGAGAGAGTCTTATCTACTTGCTACGCGAGCTACGGAGCCGCCATTGGAGAAGCGACACCGCCATTGTGTTAGCAACGGCGAGAGCTACGCACAGATACCAAGAGTGCGCGCTATCGGCTTCTATGTGTGGTAAGTTCCTACAAGCTTCGGTGTGAGTTTTCTTCCAACTCGTGTGTCGGAATGGAGCGTGCAGCATAGCTATAGAACCACAACGAGTAGAGCTACACATTGGTACAATCGGGGTCAAGTTTCAATCACCTGTATTTTTCGGCCTGTCTTCATACGCGTTTACCGCACGGAGTGATTATGGGTTGATTTTGCAGTTCAAGTCTTTAGGGTGTTGTTCTTACCTAATGTATAGACTTCCCCTTGAGTTTGAGATCGATTCAATGATTCTAGATCCTGTTTCGTATAACATTCGTTCGTAGTACGGATTTCAGTCACTTGCGTATTTTAGAACTTAGATTTGATTTCCTTAGTAGTGATTGTCATTAGAAGGTCGAGTAGGTGATTTGACACCCACCTAGTTGTTTCCATGCGCCTGCGGGTCAAGCTCCGTCCTCGTCTGAAAAATTCTGTTGTTGGTTGAGTTCTCGCTATTTAGCTTCCGCTAGCGGCGTAACCGCCTTAACATTTGGCGCCACTGCCGGGGACGAGAGCCCTAAGTAGGTGACCTTAGACTAATCCTACGAGGTGAGTCGTATAAACTACTTTGTATACTTTAGTTAGAAAAGATCTAGGAGTGGTGGACTCCGAAGATCTCGAGAGATACTAGGAAGTGGGGTATTCCTGGGTCTTCCGTGTTGACAGTATTTTTAGTTTAGCTTAGATTTGTTTGTTGTTTTGTTGGTGTTGAGTAGTTGTTGATAGAAGAAGAATTTGCTAGTCCGTGAGTGGCAGTGGATCTCTTTAAAATCACAATTACCAAACCCATTTTATGATTAGGAATAGCTTAGGTAGGACTTCATTTGATCCTGATCTAGAGCTAGCAATCATTGGAGTATTTGCTTGATATGGTTGATTGCATGTTAGATCACTAAACCGTCGAGTTAGTAGTGAAACTTGCAATAAACAAAAGTCTGAGAAATTTTCTGTGTATCGGGGAGTTGCTGAGCACTAGAGGAAGCTTTAGGAAGGATTCTGTGCCAAAAAACTGGAAATCTGCAACTTTAGACATCATACGCGTATGATGTCTAAATGACCAAACAGAAATTTTGACTTTACCAGAGTGTTCAAAAGGGGGGTTATACCCTAATTTCAACTTAAAACAAGAGCATTAACACTCAAAGAAACCCAAAAAGACAAGTCGGAGCCCAAGAAACGCAAAGAACAGAAAATTTTGGATTCAGATCTTGTTTTTATATTCAAACCTGACAAAAACACTTGAAACTCAATTATAAACATTGGAGAAGGCTTAAAACCAAGAATAGTCAACATCGGGGACAAAAGACATCATACGCGTATAATGTCTTTTAGCACATCCACTGCTTATTTTTTATATCCGACC
Source organism: Adiantum capillus-veneris (assembly GCF_014529385.1). Taxonomy (NCBI): domain Eukaryota; kingdom Viridiplantae; phylum Streptophyta; class Polypodiopsida; order Polypodiales; family Pteridaceae; genus Adiantum; species Adiantum capillus-veneris. Next base: position 55,604,687 of record NC_140952.1, on the reverse strand, counting down.
TGACAAGATTGTTACAAACACTGTAGAAAGCATAAATATCAAGTCTTGACCCAAATTGATGAAAAAGACATCATACGCGTATAATGTCTTTGACCTAATTTTGGACATATTTTGATACTTTGCCAACACAGATCCATTTTAATAGCTGTCTAAAGGTTATATTTCAAGTTTCATCCCATTTGGATCACAATTGACCCAAAACAAGCCAAAAGCGGAAAATTGCCAAGAAAAGCCTAAATCAGCCATAACTTGCTTAAACAGAGTTCAAACTGAATTTTGTGAGTGGACTGAGCATAAGGGGGCTACTGAGAGTGAGCATAACCAAAATAGTCTAAATCTGTGAAAAAAAGACATCATACGCGTATAATGTCTTTTTCAGCATAACTGCAACAAAATTCTCACTTGATGAAATAGAAGTTTTCCAACTGACAAGATTAAACAATTGACTAAGTATCAATCAGTTTGGATCAATTCTGACCACAAAAACTTGGGAAAACAAATTGCCGAGACGGAGAAGTTAAAGTCCTTTAGGGGAATTGATGAATTTGAGATCGGGCAGGAATCTCCAGAATAACCAACCAAAACAAGGGGAACAAGCAAGTGTCATATCAACCGAGGGAAGTGTAAACCAAAGTTGGGTGCAACCATTAGAGCCGATCTTTGAAGGAAGTGTTTCTGATACTTCTTCGGAGAGATCTTACGAGATTTTCACCGAACACTTGGAACACTTGAACCTGAACAACAGAGAAAATATGGCAGCAGGATCATCAAACCCTTCCGCCACAATGAAGCTATTGTTCATAAAATACCAGTACGACAATGAGCAAGGTGCCAAGATCTACAAAGATAGAATGGACCGCTATTGTGTAAAGATAGAGGAGAGACCTAGTGAGTTCAAGGACTTAGTGCCTGTGAGCTATAGCGGAGATAGATATCTAGATGACCAGGGTACCATGTACTTGGTAGTCCTAAACCCTAACATTGTGGACAAGTGGGGATTGATGGGCACCAAAGCCAAAGTAGATGAATAAATTGAGGAGAAAGCACCAATAATGAACTTCCCTGATGCGAGGTTAAGAAGAGAGAATGAAACTACAAGGATCAACACTGATAACATCTATGTGGGGCTATATAAATATAATAATGGGGAGCAAGATCTCTATTATAGTGTGAAGAACCCTACACCGGAGAGTTGACAGACCAAAAAAAGACTCTATGTCTTTACCTACACAGAGGGATCGGAAGTGAAAATTGCTGCTTACGACAAGTATGGGAGGCAATACTCAACAATGGGCAAGAAAGAATTAGGAGGATATACATACTTTGGGGGACCACTACATCAGTATTATGTTACTTCTAGCTCACAAAGACCAGCACCAACAACTGGAGTGCAAAACTCAATGACAACAGGAGGACAAAGAACTCAGGTTGCTGACTCTTTCAGTCAACCTTGGGACTCGAAGCTCGGACCAATGGGATCATTACATTCCAGAGAGTCAATGGAGACGAATCGAGGTAGTGCAGTTCCAATCCTGAGTGGGGAAATGAAGCAGACAATGAGTCAACGGACAATTCAAGCGAAAACGAAGAAACTATAACGGATGTCCGATTTTATGATTTTCCGAACCAAACTAAACAACGCCAGAAACGCTATAGAGCAAAGAGAAAAACAAAGGGGGTTAGAACCAATCCGATGCCTAGAATAAGAGGAAAAAATCAATTCCTAATGCTAGTAAAGGCGGAAGATTGTGTTAAGGACAAGATTTCTGGAAGAATGAGAGGCAATGATCAAAAGAGCTTACGAAAAGACAAAAGAGGCTCAAGAAATCAAGTTCAAAGGAATGGAACGAAAACAGAAACATAAAAATCAGAAAAGAACAAGAGCAACAGAGAACACACGGAGTCCAAGTTAGAACGTAGAAACAAGTACAGAGAGCTTAAGAAAACCCTGAAAGAAGTTTGGACGACAGAATTTGAGAGTGGAGAGGACGAAAACGCCAAAATCAAGGAAAACATGGATGTTCCCTCTCACTATAGGAAATTCACAATAGAGGATAGGAAGGTGGTATTAACCCAACCTATTCGAGAGAGAAGGGAGAACGAATCTTATGACGGACCGGAGGATGCAAAAAAACTTGATTTAGCAGCTCCAGGTGAGACACCTAGACCGGTGTACATAGCCACAGATTTGTCTCCAGGCGAGGAAGAGAGACTTTTGAGTCTTCTCAGAGAGTATAGGGATGTGTTTGCATGGTCTTATAAGGACTTAAAGGGAGTTGACCCATCGATATACCAACACACAATCCCACTGAAACAAGACGCAAAGCCTAGCAGACAGAGATCATACACATATAATGATACATTTGCTAAGCGAATCAAAGAAGAGATAGATAAGCTAATGGAAGCTGAATTCATATACGAGATTGAACACACCGATTGGGTATCTCCGATTGTGGTAGTACCCAAGAAGAACGAAAAACTCCGAGTGTGTGTCAACTTAAAGAAAGTGAATGCTGCAACAATCAGGGACAATTATCCCCTGCCGATAACTGATCATGTTCTAGAGCGTGTATCAGGGAAAACAGCATACTCTTTTCTTGATGGTTTTTCAGGATATAACCAGCTAGCCATAGCACTGGAAGATCAACATAAAACAGCTTTTGCAACGGAGTGGGAAATTTATGCTTATCGGGTTATGCCTTTTGGTCTAACCAATGCTCCCGCAACCTTCCAGAGGCTGATGACGCATGCTTTCAAAGAATACTTAAGGTTGTTTCTAGAAATATACATGGATGACTTATGTGTACATTCTCTTCTGAGAGATGAGCATCTAGAACACCTAAGAAAAGTATTTGAGAAATGTAGGACATATCGCATTTGTCTCAATCCTGAGAAATGTGTGTTTATGGTCCGACAGGGCAGAATTCTGGGACATATTGTCTCACAAAACGGAATATCCACGGATTTAGAGAAGATAAAAGTTATAGTGGATATGCCTAGACCAACCAATGCGAAACAAGTACAGAGCTTTATGGGACATTGCGGATATTATAGACGATTCATTTACATGTACGTTATAATAGGCCAACCACTTTACAGGCTAATAGTGAACTTTGAATGGACAGAGAAGTGTGAGGAATCGTTCAAGAAATTGAAAGAGGCACTCATTACTGCTCCAGTCTTGAAATCACCAGATTGGGAGAAGATATTCCATGTGCATATAGATGCTTCGGCATATGCAATAGGATGCATTCTGGCTCAGCCAGAAGAAGGAAACATGGATTTTCCTATCTGTTACGCCAGTCGACAGCTCAACAATGCAGAGAAGAATTACACCACAACAAAGCGAGAAGGATTAGGAATGATATATGCTGTGAAGAAATTTCGGCATTATCTTCTAGCCAACAAGTTTGTGTTTTTTACGGATCACCAAGCCTTGCTCTACCTAGTGAATAAACCATGCAATACCGGGAGAATAGTGAGATGGTTCATTATCTTACTGGAATTCGACTTCACGGTAGTAGTAAAGAAAAGAAAAACACATCTTAGAGCTGATCATCTTTCGCGATTGACGAATGGAGAAGACCCTATAGGAGTAGATGACGACATGCCAGACGCGTACTTGTTCAACATAGAAATGATACCGAAGTGGTCTCAAAATGTCGTTAACCTATTAACCTATGGAGGAGAGTTCGATAGAAGAGAATACAACCAGAAACATATTGCTATTCAGCAATCCAAGAATCTTCAATTGGTTGCAGGAAGGTTGTATCAATTGGGAAATGATCATGTTTTACGACTATGCATCAATCCTGAGGAATATAATATGTATCTGCGCGAAGCACATGTTCAGGAATGTGTATTTCATTGTTCAAGAAGGAACACATATAGGAATTTGTTACAATTGGGAGTCTATTGGCCAGGAATGAAAGAAAGCGTACATGAATATGTCACTGTATGTATTGTATGTTCATTAAAACCGCCAGCAGAGTATTCGACATTATATCAGATAATGATCGCTCCAGAATGGAGTCAGTATATTGTTGAATATCTCACAAATAGAACTTTCCCAGAAGGAACGTCAAAAGCTCGTCAGAAATCTGTAGAGACAGAAGCTAGAGATTACGCTTTAATAGGAGATCAACTCTATAAGAGAGGTAAAGACAACCAGCTTAGGATTTGCGCATCAGAGACTGAGTATGTGATAATACTAGAGCAAGCTCATGGAGGAGTAGGTGGAGGCCATTTCTCACGTGATCAGACAGCAAAACTTGTCTTAGCCGCAGGAATATGGTGGCCAACATTACATGTGGACGCTGAGGAATACGCTAAACGGTGCGATGACTGTTAGCGGACCAAAGTACCACTTAAAAGAGATGATATGCCGCTTAGACCAATGATGGGAGCAAGAGCTTTTGCAAAATGGGGGATTGATTATGTCGGACCCATTTCACCTCCTGCATATAAGACTCATGCACAATACATCATTGTGGCTACAGACTATCTAACAAAGTGGGTCGAAGCAAAGGCAACTCAAAAAGCGGATGCCAGGACCACGACACAATTTCTATATGAATACGTCTTTGTACGATATGGATTGCCAATAGAAATTGTGAGTGATCGAGGTACACATTTTATAAATGAAGTGATAGAGATCCTTCTAGATGAATTCATGGTAATCCATAGGAAATCAGCCCCGTATCATCCACAAGCAAACGGACAAGCTGAAGCAACAAACAAAACCATATGCACGGTCCTCACGAAGATTGTATCTGAGTCGAGAACTGACTGGGACCAAAAGTTGCATTCAACATTATGGGCATATAGGGTAGCATATAAAACATCAATAGGAACGACCCCATAACATGGTTTTTGGGCTAAATGCTATCTTACCAATAGAATTCTTGATTTCAACCTTAAGGGTGGCTAAGGATCTAGAGTGGACAGGGCACGAGCTTTCTGATAGAATAGATGACCTGGAAAAGCTAAACGAGCTTCGCCTAAAAGCAGTAGCTTCTATCTACGCTCAAAAAAGGCGACAAAAAGAATTTTTTGGTAAGCATGTGCGGACTAAAGAGTTTAAGGTTGGGGACTATGTCCTAGTTTACAATCTGAAACAGCATGCTAAGAAGCTTAAAAAGCGAGGGATGGGACCTCTGGTGATTAAAGATCTATCACCAAGTGGAGCCGTCAAGCTTGCTACATTAAACGGAGAAGAAATGCCCAATTGGATTAGTGGATGCAGAGTGAAAAAGTATCTTTTGCCGCTAACCCAAGACATGCTTCTCAAAATACATCAAGAAAAGCTGCGTGTCCAAAAAAAGAAAAAGATTGTGGAGGAAGCGCAAGCCCAGGCGAAGGAAAGAATGGAGAAAAGAAGACTACTGCGTCAGAAACAGCGAAATGAAGGAGCAATACGAATAAACGCAGTCAGTATAACAGAAATGGATAATGACAAAGAAGAACCCATCATTGAATGCAAAGTAGGAACCAACCAAATCAAAGCCAGAGCACTATTGGATTCAGGAGCTCAAGCTAACCTACTTTCACTCAGTTTGTATAGACAATTGACAAATGATACTAAACTACAAACTTCCAAGCAAGAGTTAAAGAGTTACTCTGAGAATTCAATCAAAACTGTCGAATGCACAGTTTTACATATACAGATTAACCGTTATGTGTATCCTCATATGTTTTACGTGGTTGAAGACCAAGCTACACAACATCCATTATTGCTAGGACAACCATGGCAGAAGCAATACAATGCAATGATTGACTGGAGTTCTAAATCAGTGCTTATCAAATACGAAGGTGAATGTCAATCAGTTAAGTTCACCAAAGGAGCAGAGCCAACTCCAAAGGACGAATCCAAAGACAAAGATAAACAACAACCAGAGAAAAAGAAGAAGCATTGGCAACCAAAAGTTTCTATACAACCGGATTACTCTTCGACGAGGAATTCTCAACCGTGGATAAGGAAGACAAGCAATAATATAACAGCTCAACCTTGGGAAAAAACGGAGTCAAAGTTGGTAGGGAGAACAAAAAAGGTTGTGCCAGAGAACACAAAGGTGGAAAACAGAGACTTCAATACCAGACAACAGAGTGATTCCAGACAATCAAGGACAGTGAAACAGATCTGGATTCCAAAGAAGTTCATGACGGCACAAAGCTATAGCAAGCAAATTTGGATCCCAAAGAATTGTAAACAGGAACTCCCTTCAGTACAATCAACGGAAACTCCTAGGTATTTCAAGTCGAGGAAATCAACACAAAGAACAAAGCAGGTTTGGGTCGCAAAGAGTTTGTGGCAAGCACAAGTGAAGCGGAAGCAGATTTTGATTGTAAAAAAGAACAACAAAGTAAAGAAGAATCCATCTACTGATTCTACTACCGAGGTGCCAAAACCAACCCAAAACCCGACCACCAATCCTTCAATCAAACAAAGAGCAGCTTTATTGGAAAGACTGTTGTATCATCGCTCTACAATTGCATTGGGAACTTATGACCAAAACAACTACAATGCTTCGCCCACAGACACTTCATAGTCGTCCGGGAGGACTCAAACTAGGAGGGGGGGAGGTATACAGGTATACAGGAGCTACAAAGCAGCTACAAGCGACAAAAACAAAGAAAAACAAAAATTATATTACAAGGGCAGTGTCTTACATGATTTTGCAATTTTTATGTTTGATTGCGGATATTGATAATATTTACGCCCTTATATACCTTGTTTTGCAACAAGAAGAGATCAAATGATGAATTTGGGTCTCTAGACGTGTAAATATCACTAAATAAGAGTGTGTTTGGAGCTAAAAAGTGGAAAAAAGTGGTAATCCAAGTCCAGAAATCACAAATAAGTGTATATTCATATACACAGGGTTACCAGCTATTTATTGTGTATGTTTGGAATTTTTTGGCTTCAATTTGCTATTTTTCTTTATTTTTTATTATTTTCTTAATAAAAGTAAAAGAAAAATAAAAAAAAAGCAGGTGAAACGAGATCAAAAAAAAAAAAGAATAGATGGTGATGATCCTAATGACAAGGGCAACCCATGGTAAAAATTGAGTACAATTCGGGAAAAGTTGCGGGAAGCCCGAAATGACAGAATTTTGGCAAAGTGGACAGATTTCTCAGAAACAGGTCAAACGGAGTCCAAATTGAGAAATTTCAAATCCTAAAGTGCATTTCACGACAAGATAGGAGCACATGTCAAATTTGGTAACAAGTGATCCGGGAAGTCCGAAGTTAAGTATTTTTCACTTCACTTTCAAGCTCATTTCCACTATTACCTTCTTGGAGAGAGCAAAGAGCACACAGGAGCATACAACCTTCTACAACTGCTACGAGAGCTCAGAGGACACCAGACATGAGAGGTAGACTCGTTGCCATAAGCTTTTGATGCTTATCATTAACTTTTGTCGCGAAAACTGACCAAAACCAAGAAACAAGAGCAGACGGGGAATGCGGTAGAATGCTAGGTAGTAGCACAACCGCCTAACCAAACCTTGCAAGAACTTATAGGTGGGTTACCCTAGTATAGAAGATGGGTTTCTAACACTCAAAGCTCGAGAAAGAACGACTGGAAAAACCCTAGGTCAACAGAGCCTGCAAGAGGCAAACAGGAAAAAGTTGTCGAAACGACACAAAACTTCTCAGGAAGCTTAACAACATCGAGGGCAATGCAACCATGGAGTATCTCCCAGTTTGGACCACCAAAAGTGGGTCAAAACAACCGATTCGACGACAAACACACAAAGCGTCATTTTGGCATAACGGTTGAAATTGACGACCGAATGAAATGAAACTTCACAAGCAGCTTCAAATATACATGGATGACTTATGTTTGCAAGCAAAACCCAAAAGAAAGCTGATTCACTTACCGATGGTGAAAAAGACGCTTTCGGACAACCAAATGGAGAAAGATGGAGAACGGGGAGCCAAAGTCAAGTCCAACCAAATAAATGGCTTCACAACATATCCAATGAGCTGGAAATGCAACTCTCGAGAAGAAAAGTTGAAGAAATTCAACCCCACGGCAAAGAGACGACTTCGGAGACTGAAATGCCTATAAGGGGGCTTTTTAGCTAAACTGATGACTTTTTAAGTTGAAAACTAGTTAGCAGGGCTTAGGGCACTAGCACAAAGCATTCTTTGCACAAAAAGACCAACATTTCAAGAAAAGACATCATACGCGTATGATGTCTCACAGCATGAATTTCACATCCATTTCAACATTTGAGTGCATAGCCTCATTCCACATGTTAATCACATCCTATGAACCAAGTATCATGAGAATTGGAGTTAGAAAACCCAAGGAAAACCAAAAAGACGCAAAGTAGGCCATAAAATTGATTTTTGGTCCTAATTTTGTCAAAATAACTCCAAACTCATTGAAACTTTGTAGGATTGTTGATTAACACATCTACAAGCTATCTGGAACCAAAAAGCACCATTTTGACACAAAAGACATCATACGCGTATGATGTCTATTTGCACTTACAGAGACAAAACTGCTCATTTGTCATCATACATCCATTATATATATCTAATACATGCTACATATGAAATTTGGAACCATTTGGTCAAGAGGATCACCCCGTTAGCCCAATTGAGGGAAAATCCTTCACCTAAAGCCTATTTTTGGCCCAAATCCAACATACTCAAGTCCAAACCAAGATTTGAGTAGATATAGTCCTTCACTAGTACATGGGGAGTCCACAGAACCAATCCCATGCAAAATTGACACAAAAGACATCATACGCGTATGATGTCTCCAGAGCCATTTTTAGCCCAAAATCTATCCAAACTTCATAAATCCACTGAATAAGCCTATCTAAAGCCAAATCCAAGCTTATAGAGAAATTTGGTCCAAAAATACACTAAAAGACATCATACGCGTGTGATGTCTCACTATGTGATTTTGGCACCTCAGGGCTTCAACCACCAAAAAGAAGTGATCTACATGCCATTTGAAAGTGAACCACCAAGTTTTATCCAATTTGGATCATAAAATCCAAATCCCTCTCAAAATTTTGCCAATAGCCGGAACTGGACTAAACTGGCCAAAACTTGACCAAATGGGATCCAAACTCAAATCCAAGCATATGATACTCATGTATACACTATCAACTACAAGCACAACCAATATGAAGTCGTTTTGACACAAAAGACATCATACGCGTATGATGTCTCCAGCATGATTTTGAGCCCATTTTGCATATTTTTTCACCTACCTTGCATCCTTAGGCCCTGAATAGCTCATGTTTCAATTTTCAAGTCATTTAGATAGTTAAAAGCTTCATTTCGGCTTTCAGTACTAAAAAGACGCTAACTTCTGAAATTGGAGTTACAGGATCCATGGATTCCGCCAAGTTATCGGCAACGAAGAGAAAAAGACCGACAATCAAAGATGCTCTTACAGAAGCGGAACCCTTTGACATTCCAGCAGAAACCCTCAAGCCAACCAAAACTTGGGTGGAGGAAGCAGTATTGGAGAAAGAGGAAATAAAGATCTACCAGGGGACTTTCAGAGATCCTCAAGGGCAAGCGGTGGATGTACCGATGATCCCACAGGAATTAATAGATTATAGCAGGTCAGAAGACATCAGCAGGTACCTGGAAAGGGCAGACTTGCACAATTTCTTCACCTCGAGACCATCAGGTGTGGATACAAGAAGAGTGTACGAGTTGGCAACATCCATTCAGAAGGATGGGAAAGCCACATTGACAGCCATGGATGGAGAGAAAGTAGAAGTACAGATCACTCCACAGCTCATTGCAGACGCATTGAAGCTGCACAACAAAGGGAGCTCTGTCAGGGAAAGAAGGGAGGCCATAGAGGTCTATGGATCCAAGAAACAGAATGCAACCTATGGAGATATGGCGGACCAAAGAGCGGCAACCCTTTGCCGACTGTACAACCAGTTTCTCCATGTTTGCAGTAAAAGACCGCAAAAGTATACGACACCGCCCCATGCCATTGCGACCACCATCACATGGGCATTAAAGAGCAATATGCCAAAAGAGGTGAATTACGCTCAACACATCCACGAGCAAGTAATTGCCATGCACAACGAGAAGCCAAAGTACATAGGAGAAGCGGAAATTCTGACAAGAATAGCTTATGAAGCTATTGGAGCTAGAGATCAGTGGCCAAAGGTTCCCTCCCAGAATGAGTGGCTTAGAGAAGCCGACGAGGAGGAAGAACAGCCCGAAGTATCCAAGAGGGCGTCCACAAGAGCACACCGGAAACTAGAAATAGTTTCAGAACCTAAAGAGGAGGTGGACGAGCCGCTTATGAAGAAAGTAAAGAAGAAGGTTGCTCCCAAGCAAACCAAAAGTCAGAAAGTGGCAAGAATGGAAAGACTAGTGGAGCAGTTTAGAGCAGAAAGAGCTCTAAGGGGTGACTTTGAAGAAAAGTGGGTGCCAGACCCCACCAAAGTCGGAACTAGCTCAGCCAGGCCACATGTTGATCAATACGATCAATATATTAAAGCTTATGAGGAGTCAGAGGCTATACTGGAGCAGCAACCTGTCGAGCCATACACTGAAGAGGAGGTACAGCTTTTAAAAGCTGAGCTGAAAAAGGACGACAAGGGGAAAGGGAAAGTAGATGAGTCTACTAAATCTCAAGAGAAAGACGGGCAAGCCGACAAGGGGAAAGCCAAGGAAGCTGAGGACAGATACCCCTCTATGACTGATGTACCAAGCCCGAAGAAGACGAAAAATATCGTGGAAGAGACCACAATAGAGATGGACACAGATGATTTGGAGAGGCCGAAGGCCGAGACCAAAGAAAAGGAGATAGATCCAGTTCAGCAAAAGAGAAGTGATTATGAGGATCTGGTAGCGATAGGATACACTGAAGCAGAGGCCCTTGAGGCAGTTTATGGGATCACCCTACAAAAACAAGATGATCGGAGAGGGACAGAGGAAAAAACAAAAAGTACAAAAGAAAGTGAAGAGAAACTGGACGAACAGAACGTACTAGAAGAGCCGAAGCCAGTGGAGGTGGTGGCAGAAAGAGCTTTAGAGTTGACAGATGAAGATGAAAAAGACATGCACATGGTGCATGAACTGCTAGGCAAGATCAAAGAAAGATCCAGGGCAAAGGAAGTAGAGATTGAGACAGCCAAACAAAGGGAAGCAGAGTTGCAGAGGAAATTAGAGAATGCTATGACTGAATCTGAAAGTCATAAAGCATTACTCTATGACGCGGAAAACGAGAGAGACGGCTTGATACTCCAGCTAGCCGAGGCTTCAAGAGAGGTAACAAGTGCACAGGAAGCAAAGGAGCGGATAGAAGATGAGTTGGAGGCAGCCAAGGATGAGCTCATTGAGCTAAGGGAAAGAGTTGAGCTCCAAGAAAGAACAATCACTCGACTTAGGAATACCCCTAGAGCTAGCAGAGCAGGAACCGAACAAGAAGGAACTCTCGTACCAGCTTTAGAAGACCAGATCCGAAGCTTACAAAGAGAGTTGAGATTAGAGCAAGTGCAAAGGTTGCACATTGCGGAGGGATCATTGGCCGCAGAGGAGAGGCTCACATTAGAAAATCAAACACTAAGGACAGAGAATGAGGCCCTCCGCAAACAACTCCAAGATCTACAAGAGCAACAAAGAAGAGAGACAGAGACACCACACGAAGAATCAGGTGGAGCAGCCATAGAGCTACCAGAAATTGGAGAGGCAACCACAATCGAAGATCCAGCCCCAGCTCAAGAGGTGGCCTCGACTTCAAGAATCTCTGAAGAAGAAGAACAAAGGCTCCATGACCAAATAGAAAAGTCAGCAGAGGAGAGTGCCAAGGCGGAAATGGAATGGGAGAGGAGACTCCTAATCTCCATTAGACTTCAGGGACTTGACACAAAAGTGCTCCATGAACAGTGGATGCAACCCAGCCTGCCTTTCCCTTTGATGAAATTTGAAGTGCTAAAGACGAAAAAGAGAATAGAGGAGGAGCAGTATGTCGCTCTTTACGAAGGCGACATCACAAAGGAGGAACAGTCAAAGAAGATAGTAGATTCACAACCTAGATGGAGGAAAGGTTGGCTGAACAAATACCCAGCCTACCTCATCTACTTGGTGGAGGCACCAAAGGAGATTTGGGAGAATGCAACCTTCTGCCCGGTGCCAAGAGTCAGAAACTGGAAAGAGCATGGCAAGATTGCAGAAAAGAAGCCAAATTGCCTTAATTATCCAAGGATGCCAGGACCAAAGGCAGGAGAGAGAATAGGTAAAGCCTACATGGCGAAAACCCTAACGGGCACCATCAAGCTCTTTACTGGCTCTCCTGACCTTTCGTGTCAGATGCTCAAGAAAATCTACAGGACTCTCTTAGCTTGCATTGAAGTGTTCGCCCCAGATAAAGCCACGACCTCGAGTCTACTATCGACGGCTGACACAGTGACTGATATGATATATGATCTTTCATTGCAGCCTTCTCCAAAAGTGTTGCACCTCCTATACCAAAGGATTATGTTTTTGCCTAGCTTCCACATGCAAACATTCGAAGAAGCTTTCTACACCGGCTTTTTCACCCACGAAAGCAAAATATTCGGCCCAACCTTGACCATCGGCAACCTACGATACGAATCACATTTGCAGATGCTCAAGATGATAGGACGTTATTGACCAAGCATAAAAGTCATGTCAGGGACGACATGAACGCGGAGGGGGGGAGTGTTGAGCCAGCAGAGGATCACACCCACATTTTTGCTCACACTCATCATTTTTGTAACCATTGATTGTAATAAATGTCTTTCCGACATTGATTTTGATTGGAGCCATTCATTAAGTAACGGGACTCAATTGAGTTTCCAGCTTGTAATTCCGAAGTAATTTCACTTGCTGATGTAATTAGTTAGAGATGTTCTCACCTCCAAGGCTGAGGTATATAAGCCAAAGTTTTGTAACCTAAAGGAGAGAGTTTTTTATTTTAATCAAAGTGAGTTTTTGGAGCGCCGTGACTGTGTCTGAGAGAGAGAGAGAGAGAGAGAGAGTCTTATCTACTTGCTACGCGAGCTACGGAGCCGCCATTGGAGAAGCGACACCACCATTGTGTTAGCAACGGCAAGAGCTACGCACAGATACCAAGAGTGAGCGCTATCGGCTTCTATGTGTGGTAAGTTCCTACGAGCTTCGGTGTGAGTTTTCTTCCAACTCGTGTGTCGGAATGGAGCGTGCAGCATAGCTATAGAACCACAACGAGTAGAGCTACACCTTGGTACCATCGGGGTCAAGTTTCGATCACCTGTATTTTTCGGCCTGTCTTCATACGCGTTTACCGCACGGAGTGATTATGGGTTGATTTTGCAGTTCAAGTCTTTAGGGTGTTGTTCTTACCTAATGTATAGACTTCCCCTTGAGTTTGAGATCAATTCAATGATTCTAGATCCTGTTTCGTATAGCATTCGTTCGTAGTACGGATTTCAGTCACTTGCGTATTTTAGAACTTAGATTTGATTTCCTTAGTAGTGATTGTCATTAGAAGGTCGAGTAGGTGATTTGACACCCACCTAGTTGTTTCCATGCGCCTGTGGGTCAAGCTCCATCCTCGTCTGACAAATTCTGTTGTTGGTTGAGTTCTCGCTATTTAGCTTCCGCTAGCGGCATAACCGCCTTAACATGCGGTTTCTAAAAGAAAGTTTCTACTCTAGGAGATCCTAGAGGAAGTTAAAGGATAACTTCACAAGACGCCCACTTAGGAGGTGAAATAGTGGGAAGCTTAGCTAGGATTTGATTCACCACAGTAAACTGCTACTCATTCTCTTCGCTCCATGAGAAAACATCCCTCTGGGTGAGTTGTTCTAGGGGAAGGACCACTTGAGTAGCAGGTGAATGAATCTGCTTAAGTATCTTACCTTCTGAAGGAAAGAAACGAGCTGCTTGGCGGTGGTGGTGATGATAAAGATACCAGAGCCTGAATCTTGCTAGGGTCAGCCTCGATTCCTTTTGCTGAAATTACATGACCAAGGAGAGTGACTTTGCTCTCACCAATGTGGCACTTGTCCACGTTGAGTTGGCCACCCAAGGTTTGCACCCTGGTTAAGCCATCATAGACTTTGCTTAAATGAAGGGCTCGTGTTTTTCCCTAGTTTAGGTCTCTTCAATCCCCGGTAGCGGCGCCAAATGTGGGACGGGTGTCTAATTTCACTCCTATCTTATCGCAGATTTAGCGAGAATCATGATTAAATTGTCAATCCATGAGACGAAGATGACTTGACTAGTGCATAGAGGCTACAAGAGTTTGTCAATCTCTTGGGAAACAACAAACAACTCGCATCTAACTCAAGCTACACTCAAGTGACTGAAATCACCAAAAGCCAATCGCTCATCGGCAAACAAATCACATCCGTTACAGCATCAAATAACATCCAAACGTAATGAAACTTCTAGGACAAGTTTATAAGACTTGAGCACACATGCTTATGGTCTCAAATCCCACTCTAGGTCAAGTGCAAAATCACGATTATTAACAGCAATGGATTTTTGGCCTAGTCGTTTTTGACTCAGAATGCACCTAAATGCTTAGCAATGATGCCCCAATACCCCGCCTATTCTTAGTTTTTGATTTTGAAGTGTAAATTTCTACTTATGATGAAATTAGGTTGCAGGTTGGTGACGCCAAAAGCTACGAAATACCGTGAAGTGTTTATGTCAATGTGTAGAAGTCTTACATGCGATTGCAATGCAGCAAACGCAACTACAATGTGACAATCGGGGAGGGAATAGGAAGCGCAATAAGGAGAGAATTGAGCATTGTTAGCTGACATTGTGTATTTCATTATCCAAAAACTTCTAATTAACTTACAAAAACTGGCTTTTATACCTTAGCCAAGGTTTTTGGTGGTCAAAACTAATAATCAGTTGGGAGCTATAACTAAAGATGGGTAATGACAGGTTGATACAATCTGGAAGCTTGTAGCTCCGACTCATCAATTACAAGGTTTATTCAAAAAATAAGAGTTACAATATTCCCAATTTATCAAAATAATAAGTGTTTTTACAATGAGAGCTCCAAAAAATGGTATCCAAGTTATCTTGCTGCTAACATCAAGAAGGAAAATCTAATGATTTTGAAAGCTTAAAAGCATGGAATGCTTTACACCATGTTTGTATTGTGTGCAAAAGAGGGTTCTATATCCATAGTCAAGCTACCCTCTATCGAGTTGTGACATAGCCGACTGCGCTAGATGAGCCAAAAGGGAATGAAAACACTAGCTTGATTTGGTTACTTGAATATATTTAAGTTATTCCAATTTCTCTATGTGTGAGAATTTCATCTATGGTAAACAAACTAGGAGCATTGCATCTATGTGTGAGCATTTCATCTCTGGTAAACAAACTAGGAGCACATCATCCCCATTGAATAGGAAACATTTACAACCACTAGAGTTTGTCCATAGTGACATTTTTGGTCCTATGCTGACCAAGTATCTAGGGGGAGCTAGCTACTTTGTAACTTTCATAGAAAATTCCACCAAAAAGGTGTCGGTTTATCCTTTGTGTCATAAGGATCAAGTCTTCTCTACTTTCCAAAAATTCTTAGCATTGGTAGAGAATCAGTCTAGCAAGAAGATCAAAAGCTTGAGAACTGATAATGGTGGAGCATACATCTCCAAAGAGTTTGAGAATTTCTATAGCAAGCGGTGTATTAAGAGGCATCTTACTGCACCTTACACACCTAATCAAAATAAAGTTTCAGAAAAGGATGATTCTAATGATTCAAGAGTGAGTCACGGTCATGTTTTCTATGGTGAGTGTGACTCAAGGTTCATATCACTTAGTACGTTGTTGAATTACCAGATTATAGAGGAGTTATGGTCAACAAAGAAGCCACATTTTTGTCATAATAATCAATATCTAATTCTCCTAAATGATTTTCTCATATTAAACTGATCATTAATGTGGGGAAGTGCCAGGGGAGAAAAAGCTAGAATATTGGTTAAGCTAGCAGACCGGCCACAGTAGGGATCCAAAGGAGGGAAAATAGGGATCCAAAGGGGGGGCCATCTGTAAAAGAGCCAAGTGCAACAATGGGCTAAAAAGACCCTAAGGTTCAGCCCATTAAGACTTCCAAAATGCTAAGGTTCCAAAATTCAAAGGTTATGTCCAAAGGTCAAACCTAGGGGAATTGGATGCTTTGTGTGTGTGAAATAAAGTCTTTGCATATCCCTACATGGGAGGGGGCGAGCCCTTCTTCTAGGGGATGAGAGAGAAAGTCACACACACACACACACACACACACACACACACACACAGAGGCTTCCTTTACACAAAGGGAATTAGGGACACATGTCAACTCCCTAGCCCAGATGCCCACAAGGTGTACCCAATTCCTATTGGATGGCCTTGGAGGTGGGCCAAGGCTAGAGTAAATCTAGTTTAATTAATTTAAAAACACTTAATAAAAGAACCAATGAGAAATAAGTCTCCTAGAAGACTATTGGACAGTCTCCCAAGGGGTCCAATGAGCATTCAGGAGCCCAATGGCTTGCCTGATTCCTATTGGCCAGGAGGCAAAGGGGTCCAATGAGATTTTAGTTTAATTATTAAATTACCTAAAGCTCTCACAAAAGGGGAAAGGGGGACACATGTCAGAAGGCTATCACTTATGCTGCTTAATGGTCATTGGCTTGACTTGGGGAGGGCCAATAAGGCTGGAGCAAGAGCAAATAGCAAGAGGGCTCGCCCAAGGAGAGAGGGGGCTGATTTTTGCAAGGCATTATCACACACACTCACACAATCTCATGTGTGAAGAAAGAGAAGACTATCTCTTCCCAAGCTTTAATGGAGAGCTCATCACCTACTCCAAGCTTGTGAGATAGAAGCCTACATCGACACACTCTTGGCTTGTGGATACAAATCCAACCAAGAGCCAAGCTTCAATGCATGCTCATCTCCTCTACCAAGATAATTACTAAGCTAAAGCTATGCTAATATGAGTGATTATGTGAGGAGATATACATCTTTCTCGTAAGATACTCCTTCTTCCTCTCAATCTACTCTCATACCCTGCTAGCTCTCACCATCTTCAAAGGTGTGTGAGGTCTTGGGTCTGAGAACGGGGATAATTAAAGTTGTGTTTACTAAGTGTTTTGCTTAGTGCATGAAGCTTTCATCTTCATTGCACTAGCTAGTCTTGAAGGAACACAAAGAATTGTATTGTACAGTGTCTCTCTTGATGGGAGAAACCATAATACAAAGCCTTTTGGAGGGGGGACCGGCTCCATGCAAATCCGGTCCTCAACTGTTGTCAATAGCTTAATTTCTCTCTCTTTTGAAAGTATTGTTGATGCTATCTAACTAGGTGTTATGCTTTTTGTTGCTCTCTCCACCCAAGCACTCTTGTAATTCTCATTAGGAATCTATTCTAATGAAATGCCCACTATGTTCATGCTAATTTCCACTACACATAAGTTTTTAAACCATTAAATGTTACATTTTGATCTTTTGTGTGTTTTGAATGTGAGGCATATGCACATGTGCCCAAATCGCTTTAAAAAGGCTAGACCCAAAGTCAACGTGCATTTTCCTTGGTTATGGTGTAGATGGAGAGATGGACTATCATCTCTGGCACCCGGAATCTCTCAAAGTAATTCACACTTCACATGTTATCTTCAACCATTCAAAGATGCACAAGAAACCTATCAAATAGATTGAGTAAAGAAAAGTCACATTTGAGGACATTATCTCAAAATGTATGAAAACTTAGAGTATTGGTGATGCACCTTCCACTAGCAATGCTCAAATTGATTGGGCAAAGAGTAGTAGTCAGCAGGCTTTGAGATCATCTCCTAGATCCTCAGGTGTGGCCACCTAAGCGGTTTCGGCCATCATTGATCTTTGTCAAGTTGATTGACTACGATGAGCCATCTTGTTATAAAGAAGCCATGAAAATAGATGACAAGGTCAAGTGGGAGCATGCCATGCAATTTGAGTATAACTCAATGGTCAACGATGAGACATGGACTTGGTTGAATTGCTAGAAGGAAAGCACACCTCACCTTGCAAATGGGTTTACAAGGAGAAGTTTACATCTAATGATTCCAAGCATAAGCACTAGACTGGTTGCTAAAGGATTCAAGCAGTCAAAGGGAGTTTATTTTAACAAAATCTTATCACCCGTGGTCAAGATGACAATTGCATATAGTTATTGGCCTAATAGCCATTGATGACATGGAGCTTGTCCAAATGAATGTGAAGATAGCCTTTCTTCATAGGGAGCTTGAAGAGGATGTTTACATGAAGTAATGTGGAGTTTTCAAACAAACTAGTAGGGAGGAGCATGTATGAAACTCAAGAAAGCTCTTGGCAGCACTGATATCAAAAGTTTGATGCTTTTATGTGGTCCCAGGGTTTTAGAAGAAACCAAGAGGATCATTGCTTGTATACAAGGAAACTCAGTGATGGTTCTTTGGTCATTCTCGTTTTATATGTAGATGGCATGCTCATTGTAGTAAAGTCCACTGAGGAGATTATCAAACTGAAGCAAATGTTGATGAACAACAACTTTGCTATGAAGGATTTGGGTAAAGCAAATCATTTTCTTGGTATTTGTATCAAGCAAGACATAAAATGGGTATTCTTGAGTGTGACGCAAGCGGATGAATCGCGAGTGCAAGTGCAAGAGTGTGTGTGCAAGAGTACGTGTGCGAGAGAGAGAGAGAGCACTCAATGTGGGTGGAGAACTATCCATTATTCCTTATTGTTTTTATGTATTAAAGTATAAGGAGGACAAATAAAAGTTGGATGGCGCTCGCGGACGGTATGTCTTGCACCCTTACAATCTCCCACTTGAAGGCCCATGCGGCCTATGTTAGACAGACATGTACAAATGTCAAACATCATGAGGCTTCACCATATGCCCATCATCTCAAATGTAATGTGCAAACTGTTCTGTGGCTAAGCTCTTCGTAAGAGAATCTGCAGGGTTGTCATCCATGTGAACTTTGGCTAACTCAATGCGTTTGCTAGCCAAAATATCCCATATCACATGATACCTGACCTCGATGTGTTTTGACTTGGAATGAAACACAAGGTTCTTTGCTAACGCAATCGCACTCTTGCTATCACTATGTAGCACTAGAGTCTGGTGTATACGAAGGTCTCCCACTAGACAAGATAACCATACAACTTCCTTGCTAGCATTGGAAACTGCAACAAACTCAGCCTTAGTGGTGGAAAAAGAAGTGCAATTTTGGAGACATGATCTCCAAGAGACTGCCGCTCCAACAAACAAGAAAATGTAGCCAGATGTGGATCTCCTAGTGTGCACACAACCCGCATAGTCTAAATCAGTGTATCCAACTATAGATGCATCACTGCACCCAAAGCGTAAGCACTTGCTGGTTGAATTCACCCTTGATGTATCTCAAGATATGTTTCACTGCTTCCCAATACTTTCTGCCCAGATTTTCCATATACCTACTAACCACTCCCATTGTAAATGCAATATCTAGTCGCATGATAACCATGGAAAACATGAGACTGCCAATTGCTGAAGAATATGGACCTTTTCCATCTCTGCCTTTTCACCATCCGCTTTGGGGCAATCATTCTTGCTAAGTTTTACATATGCATCCATTGGGGTACACAATGTTTTCCCCCATTGCATGTTAAAACATTGCAAGACCTTGTGAATGTACTCTTCATGTGATAGTTCATGTATTCCATGCTTACGATCTCTCTTGATGTGCATACCAAGAAAATGGTGTGCATCACCCAAATATTCCATGGGAAATTGTTGACTTAAGGCATTGTTAAGAAATGCAATCTCATCTTTAGACTTCCCATCTATAAGCATGTCATACATGTACAAGATGAGAATGATGAGGGAATCATCATTCAACCACCTTGTGTATAAGCAGTGATCCTCTTGGCTCCGTACATACCCTTGGGATTGAATGTACTTATCAAACTTGATGTACCACTACCTTGAACCTTGCTTTAGTCCATACAAAAATTTCTTGAGTCTACATAATAGTTCTTCCCTTGTTGGCTTCTCATGTTTAATATCAAAACTTTTTGGCTGCTTCATGTAGACATCCTCTTCAAGATCCCTATGAAAAAATGTCATCTTCACATCCATTCAAACCAATTCCATGTCCTCAATGACTACTAAACCAATCACAAGACGTAGTGTAGTCATCTTAACTACTAGAGAAAAGATTTTGTTGAAATCTATGCCTTTCTTCTGTTTGAAGCCTTTAGCAACCAATTTAAACTTACACTTAGGCTCGAGATCTTCTGCCATGTACTTCTTCTTGTACACCCATTTGCAAGGAAATGCATGTTTACCCTTTGGTAATTTTGTCAATTCCCAAGTCTCATTGGCTAAAATCGAGCTATAGTCAATTTGCATAGCCTGCTCCCACTTCACACTATCTTCCATTTGAATAGCCTCTTTGTAACAAGTGGGCTCATCACAGTCAATGGCAAACACATAGTCCAATCTTGTCTCAAACTGCTCAGGAGCAAGAGATGGATGTGTAGATTTCCTCAATGCTTGAATGCTGGATTCCGCTCTCTCTAGAGCACTACTAGTGGTAGGAACATCACTAGTAGAATAAGTTGGTTTTCCCAAATTTGTGGAGGCTACATCCTCAAATCTGAATTTCCAATAGTTGGCCTCTTTAACAGGATGTCTATGCATTTTACACTGATTGAATATCACTTGTGAGCTGCGAATAACCTTTCTAGATTTCAGGTGCTAGAGACGATATACCATATGACCATCTGCACCATAACCAATGAAGATGCACTTGTGTGATTTGGAATCTAGCTTCTTGCAAAGTTCTTTGGGAATGTGTGAGAATGCTTCACACCCAAACACACGTAATCTATCATAAGTTGGCTTCTTGCCAATCCACATCTCCTGTGGAATCTTGAAATTCAACACAATACTAGGTAATCTATTGATGATGTGTACAACTATCATAATAGCCTCTACCCAAAACTCGGGAGGTAAATTTTCCATAGATAACATGGTTGTGGCTCTTTCTTGAATTGTGCAATTCATGTACTCAAAAATGCCATTCTGAGCAGGTGTGTACGGTGTAGTAAACTATCACCAAATCCCTCGTTTGCTACCAAGATTCCTGAACTCTATGGAGACATACTCTCTACCATTGTTCGTTCAAAAAGCTTTTAGCTTTCTACTAGATTAGTTCTTTTAGCTTTCTACCAGATTAGTTCTCAACCATGGATAAGAATTTCTAGAATGTAGCAAACACTTTGTCTTTCCCCTTCAAGAGGTAGACCCACGCCTTCCGAGTATAGTCATCTATGAATGTCAAGAAATATAGTGCTCCCCCTAGAGATCTATGTGGCATAGGCCCACATAAATTATTATGAACCAAATCTAGAGGGTTTCCATAAGTCCTAAGTCCTTAGGGATTGTTCCCATATGCAGTGTGTGTGTGTGTGTGTGTGTGTGTGTGTGTGTGTGTGTGTGTGTGATGGGATGCCTCTCTCCCTACCTGTGAGGCTGTTGTACATAGGGTGTGTGCATGTGTTTCAAAGTTCTTGTACTCTCTAAAAAAAAACACAGGTAAGTAGCCCAAAAGTTGAAGGATTTTCATTTCTTTCTGGCTCATATGGCCTAGCCGGTTATGCCACAACTCAGTGTAGAAGGCTGCTCGGTTACATAGATAGAACTCTCTTTGACTGAAGAGACTTATAAAGAGTAAAATGAACCAGATTTGTCACCTTTTATGATAATCAAATTTGCTTTACGCACCATCCAAGAACCATTGCCAAAAATAGTAGTATAGCCTAGAGATCAAGCTGACCAACTGACACCAAACTCTTAGTCAGTTTAGGAACATGTCTGACTCCACAAAGCATAAATTTAGTGTCATTTGTCATGCATAACTTGACATCTTCCATACCGCATATATCAAGCCGATAGGAATCTCCAAGCTTGATTGAACCATGCATCACAGTATATGTGGAAAACAATTTGCTATGGGGAGTGACATGGAAACTGGCACATGAATCAATGATCCAATTTTGTGCATAACGCTCAGCAAAAGACAATAACACGTATGGACTCAAATTGGAAGTGAATACAAGCACATTTGATAGCTGCTGCACGTCAAGAACAACCTCTGGAGGTGGAGATTCAACAACATTGATCTCCTCTATCCTTACATTGTCGTTTGGAGCGTTAGACTTCACAATAGCTTTGCCCTTTTCATGTTGCAAAACACAACAATCTTTCTTTAAATTTCCTTTCTTACCGCAATGATAGCATTCTATATTTCTCAAGTCACGGTCTCGACTCTTGCTACAATTTTGGCAATCCTTTTGATCATGTGAATGATTGTGGCTATGACTACATCCACCTCTTTGCCTATGGCGATTACAACCACTTGCCATATATGCATCTCCATGCCCACCACTATCGAGAGATTGACGTCTAATCTCTTCAATGAGCAATGCACTAGTAACATCACTGAACTTTAGTTTACCACTGCTGCGGAGTTACTAATTGCAGCATTGAATGTGTCCCAAGAAGAAGCCAAAGAGAATAACAAGAAAATGGCCTATTGAACTCATTCAAGTGTGCATTAACATTGCTACCTTCTTTCATATTCAAACGCATAAGTTTTTTTATGAAGAAAACTTTGTTAGAAGCATTTTTTCCATCCCAAGATGCACATAGAGAGTCCCAAAGTTCTCGTGTTGTAGTCTTGTCCATAATTGTGAAGAATATGGTCTCGCCAAGAGGTAACCATGGCCATACCACGGGCATCCAACTCTTCCCACTAATCATCAGTGTAAGCATTATCTCTATGCTCTTTCAACCGTGTTGTCATGTCCTTGTTGACCAAGACATCAAGCATACATTGCTCCCACATCAAAATTCTTTATGTATTAGTCTTCTCTCTCCGAAGCACTACTAGCAGTCATAACTGAAGAGAAAATGATCAAAGATTTATGGAAAAAATTGCTGGAAGAATTTTGACAGATTTTCCCCTAAAACAAGAGTAGAAACTCAAGACAAAATGTATCAGAATCACTGGTTGTAAGCGATCAAATGTGTCGAGACTGCATATGGTCAACTCACGGGGAAAAATCCGGTAGAGTCTCCTTTGTACGGGAGCAAAATCTCAAACCCAACAGTACAAAATCAACGCATAAAGTGACAAAAGCAACCATAGGGCATAAGACTGATGTAACAAACTGTCATGTGACTGCCAAAAGAAAAAGTGTCCGACCAAATATATAGCATATGATGAGGATACCAAAAGAGGAATACTCCAGCAACCTGTATCACCAAAAGTGTCTCAACATTTGAGAACACCCCAGCTCAAGAAAACCTCATGCAAATGACGCTCCAAAGGCTAAACAAACTCAAGACTAGCCACAGTCTCAGAAAGGGCTCTTCCAAATCGAGCCTCAAAAATGGCCAAGTAAACTGCCAAAAACGCCAAAAAAATGGCTCCACATGATGTACAATAGAGGCAGTAACCGCAACTCAATGTACATGAGAAATCGTGCACAAACAGGCACCAAGAACTGTTGCATGCAGTAAACAAATGCCTACAGGAATACCTGCTCTCAAAAGAGCTCAATGGCACTATGTGTGCTCAAGAAAGAATGCATCTATCAACGCATGACCGCCTGCAGAGAAATTGTCATCAAAATGACTGCCAAGAATGTCTGAAAAGCGTTGTACCTGTGTGTATCTGAAAACTTATAAAATTGTCAAACTCCACCTGTAATGTCGATGCAAAATGTGATGCCTCGATCAGAAAGCAATCTACAATTGGATCTCCAATGCTAAGTCACCTATAGTGTCGATGCCAAATGTACACATCCGAGCAGTGTGCTCAAGGAATCGCGTCTCTCAAGAGACCACTAGCACAAAAAGTAGAAGCTCTCTGTGTCCCACCAATCGAGCAAAAGTCTATCTTACGGTGGGAACCATGGACTCAGGCAAAATCCACATGTATATGCATCAATCAATCAACAAAATACATACATACAATGTCTATCTGTGTCTTACAATGATGTGGATGATTGAAAATTGATGTCGGAGATGTCAAAGTTGAAGTGGATGATGTCAGAGTTGTTGAATCCAATGCCGAAGACGCCGAAAGCCAATTTCAATGAGAGACGAGCGTTCGAGGTTGTTACGTCAATCTCTCCTCCTCAAGGGAAAGAAGCTATGGATTGCTGAGGAATTGACGACAAACCAACTCAAACTCAAAGCAAGGAACTCAAAAAGATGCACGACGCTCGCAAACAAGGCAAATGGGCAGTCTATCGAAATGGACGGGCTATCATCCAGGATTTTCAAACTCCAAAGCAGACCTGGCCGCAATCGTCTGAAGATATCTCTTAGGTTTATCTTTTTATATTTCTTTCTAGCCCCCCTTATTCTCATCTTATGTCAACCTGCTAGTGCATCCCTAATATGATTTCCCAATAGCTAGAATTTCCCATCCAATCTATGTCCTACCCAAATGAGTTGTATCAATCATATGCGAGAGCCACTTTGTAATGTTTTATTTGGTCCCATAGGTCATATTTGACCTCAGAGGACGATAATCAAAGCTCTCTCTCTCTCTCTCTCTACATATATATATATATATATTGCTTGTAGCACTCCGAGCTCATTTCTTTCTCTCTTTGTGTGTTGCCAGCTCTCTATAGCACTATTGAGACCTAAAGGGATTCACCTTCTTCTACTTTTTGTATTGCTACAGAGTTCCAAAACTTGCCAATGTTTTTGCTCCCGTGTCTGTAGCACTACGTAGCATAAACTGTGAGCGTTGGATTTTGATGAATTTTAACGCTACTGATTTTGCAAAATGCCAACCATTTTGTAGCTTCTTTTTCAACCTTATGGCATTGCTTGAGAGATTTTTAAATGCTACTCTCTAAATAGTTGTGTAGCACTATTGGATTGCTACTCATCCTTTATCTTCACGATGCCCAAAGTTACATTCCCTGCACATTCGAGTTCCACTGCAAACACTGGATCTCACTCTACCAAGGCTTTGAACTTAGCTCAAGAACAAAGCTTGTGCACACGCCGCCATCGGAGGTAGATCAAGAAACCACCTTGCTCTGATACAACTTGCGAGGTGAGCAGATGCGTTGTGAGTGCGAGTGCAGGAGTGCGTGTGCAAGAGAGTGAGCGCTCAATGTGGGTGGAGCTATAGTGGATAACTATCCACTACAGCTCAGGAGTGTGTGTGCAAGAGAGTGAGCACTCAATGTGGGTGGAGTAGTGAATAACTATCCAGTGCTCCTTATTGTTTTTATGTATTAAAGAATAAGGACAAATAAAAGATGGTGCCCGGCCAGTATGGCTTGCACCCTTACATTGAGCTATCTCATGAATCTTATATCAAGAAGGTCTTACAATGTTTCAATATGTAGGGGAGGAAGGTATTGAGTATCCCAGTACCGTCATATTTGAAACTAAGCAAGGAAGATTCCCCCAAATCGGATGCTAAGAGAGCAAAAATGGAAAGTGATATTCTTCAGTTGTAGACAGACTTATGTATGTTATGATAGCTCTATAAGTCCATGCATTGCATTTTCAATGGGAGTGGTTAGTCGATATATGGCTAATCTTAGCAAGCATTGGATAGTGGTGAAACACATCCTCAGATACTTGAAGGGTACAGCGAGCACATGTTTATGCTTCAGTAATAGTGACCCATCTATTGTTGGTTACATGGATGGATTATGAAGGTTGCAAAGACAATAGAAGATCTATCTTTGGCTTCATTTTCGTATTTACAAAAGGAGCCATTTCTTGGATATCATATCTCCAAGATTGTATGTCTTCTTCCACTACAAAGGTTGAGTACATTGTAGCATCAGATGCCACTATGTGAGTGCATGATCAGTGCGTGCATGTGAGGAAGAGGGAGAAGCAAGAGTACTCTATGTGGGTGGAGAATAGAACAAAAAGATTTATCTCCTTATTATTTAAATATAAAGAATAAGGGGTCAATGGTTAGTGATTCAACGGGCCGTCGAACATTAGATGCCTGGCCTATGACAAGGCACATTGTCTTTACCCCAACAATCTCGCACTTAAAGGCAAATGTGCCGATAAGTGGATCCTACTAGCTACCTACTAGTAATACAAAAGAAATATAGGCGAGAGACTCTCAGTCTATGCCATTTGGCGTGTTCACTCAATGTGCATGCAGATTTTTCCACTCTAGTGATTGTCAAGCGTGCAAATCCATGCTAGATTCTATATGCAAATCTTGCAGACATCTTTGTAGGTCTGCATGGCTCCACTAAGTGTCATGCTAGTGTAAGTCATTGTAGAACTGATAATCCCTATTGCAAATGCTCCCACTAAATCTGCTAAGTTGTGGGCCTCGACACTAACAAGGAAAACATGAGATGCTTGAATGCTGACAAAATGTGTAAAAGCATGGTTGTACTAGCCTCCTTGGTGTTATTTGCATACATGGCAACGTCACTCTCATCCATAGGTGGAATTGTGTGTCCTCATATCAACTCATCAACCTCTAGCATGAGCACATCAAAGAAATCAATGTCTTTCATCTCTGCGTGTATGCCTCTAGGGAGCAAACCCGCTCTACCTTTTGTCTGCACAAACTCTAATGACACGTGTTGTGTCTCACTAGAGCAATCCTACTCCACATCTACCTCTGCAAAGTCCACTGACATGTCCTGCACAACTACATGCTTTGTCTCCTTAGCATACAGGAGCTCACTTGTGAATGAGACATGTCTCATCTCTTGCTCCTCACACGTCAGTGTTGTCACTGAGACTATGTCGTCTCACACCTGAGAAACTTGCAGTGGGTAGACGATGTAGGACTTAGTTCCTTGCACAATGACTAGGCAATCCAATTGCATCAGGAAAGACTGCTCTCGAAGCAATACTAGCAACCACTCTCTCTCAAGCATCTTAATGAGATCAAGCTCTTTAAATCTCAAGAGCATAACGCACATGTTGTAGCATATAAGATGCACCATTGGGTAATGACAAACATACATCACATGCACCCTCAATGTCATATGATGATCCATCAACTAGATGCATAAGACTAAGGCTCCCACTAGCAAAAGTGCTAAACTACTCATGACATGATGTGACATGGAATGCATCATACTCATCTAGCAGCCATTGGGAGCAAGTCTTGTCTCTATGAGCCATCAAGAGCAAGTGTCATCTCTATCATCGTCATGGGTATACATATTCACCTCTTTAGTTTGTATCAAAACCGTCTCTGTATCAAGCATACATCTTTATCACTACTCATACGTCCAAAACAATGACGTCTAATGTTCCCTGTGTGACCACAATGCCAACAATGCATGTATCGACAAGAACAAGACCGCCGTATCTCATAAATTGTCACTGTCAACTTTGATTAGTCACATATAATGGATTCCATATCAGTGAAGAAAAACACATATGCATCAAAGTGGGAGATCACTCGATCACTACACTAATCAAGCATGAAATTGCATCAATGCAGTGCTCACATATGCAATTCGTAGCTCAACTAAGCTCTACCATGGGATGTACAAAATATTGTCCACCAACGTTCACTATAAACCAAGTAGAATGTGCACATAATTAAGTGCCAAGTGGTAACGCAGGCACAAAGTGTACCAACAACCCAAGACTAGGATAAACAACTCTCAACTGAACATGAAGCACATAACCATACATGCAATTCATGAGAAAACATTGTGCTCAAAGATGCATTTCACAAATAGTGTTGCAAATTTGACCTTTGTAAATTTGCATTTGTAAGCATGTAGAACCTGTAACTAGTGACTACCTATAAACTGCACACAATAGACTCACAATCAGAATGTCTGGTGATAAAAAAGAGTGAATACCATAAATCTACATGTAGCCACTACGAGCATACCATAAATCTCACTCCTACGAGAGTCGATACAAGAACACTAAATCCGTGTTCAAGCTGACAAAATTTGTAAAAGTGAGAGTAAATACTCGATCACTATCAAAAGTGGGAGTAAATCTCGACCACTAAATCATCAAAGAGTAAGCTCCAAATACATAGAGAGCATGTTGAGAATCTAGGGAAAAGCGGACATAACTTCCCTTGATATTTAGGCAAACTTTCCAAAAATCTCACCAAAACCACATAGACCATAAACAATACTTAGTGTCTTAGTAGCAAAAATCCACATACGATAACATAAACTACCCAAATCCTATAAATTTATCTCACTTTTGCTCAAGTGGCTCTATGGACAATTACACCTATCTAAAATCCCTATAAACCTGTGAATCTGCCACCTGCGAGCTGTAACTAACTCACTCAATATTTGCATATGCATACATATGAAAAACCCACAGAAAACCATGCTAGAAATACTCTTTGAAGTAACCCACACTATCATACATGAGCACAATGAATGTGTTGCATAATCCACACTAAAGAAAGCGCAACCTGTGAGAAAAAATGCTAAGAACCTAGCACACTATCTCATCGGTTTGAAAGCTTGTCGATAAAAGATCAAGCACATAGAACAACCAACCACCTATAGCCACAAAAAGGCATACCATAATAATCTTTCCAAAAAATCCGTCGGAGCTCTTTGTGTCGAATGTGTGTCAGTGAAGGAGGGAATCAAGTCGATGTCAAGAGGTTTTTAAGGTGACTACGTCAGAGTCGAGCTGTGTTGGATGTGTGGTAGAGGAGAGCCAATGTTGCTCTCTCTCTCTCTCTCTCTCTCTCTCTCTCTCTCTCTCTCTCTCTCTCTCTCTCTCTCTCTCTCTCTCTCTCTCTCTCTCTCTCTCTCTCTCTCTTGCTATGTCAAATCCAGGATGCCAAAGACGAGCCAAACTGCTCTCTCTCACTCTTGCTATGTTGAAGCAAAAAAGAGGATGCCAAAAACGTCGTTAAAAACTACCTTCTATTGTGCTACTCAAATGGAGATTCCAAGAGCATAAACGGTTTCAAAAGGGGGGAAGCCCTAGTTTATCTTATGGAAATACTCTCAACATGACAAAGAAACTACAACAACAACTAGAACCAAAATCTAACTTGAAATTGCATGCGCACGGATGCAAACTTTTGTGTGTGTGTGTGTGTGTGTGTGTGTGTGTGTGTGTGTGTGTGTGTGTGTGTGTGTACAATATCACCTGCATTCAATGCTCTAAAGATAGACCCATGTATGCATTTTATGGAAAATATTTTGATGGTCTATTTAATATTTTTGGGTCTTTAAATAGATGTCATATATATGTATACTCTTTATTGAAAAACTAAAATTAATTTTGATATATTTGGATACAATGTATCACAAACAGATACAATCTAGCAAAAAAATTTCACAATGTTGATGCAAACTACTTATTTTCAAGTAGAGTATGTCAATGTTCTATCTAGACTTACAAAATGTATGATCAGGCTCACAATGTTGCCTTAACTCACACAATGACCAAAAAACAGATAATCTTAGCCTTGAAGCATAAATATGAATGTCTAATCAGGAGAACAAGCACAATGTACAAGAAATTTTACCAAAATGTGTCTCCCTACATTTTCACAAAATCGTTAGGGAAATTTTGGAGTCAAATTTAGTCCTTTTAGTGATAGAGAGAGAATGTTGCATGGCCAATGGATGGCGGGCTACTGTAACGGTAGCTCACATGTTTCTTATTTTTATTTCAATTTTTTGCATTTTGAAAAAAATTAATTTTTGCATTTTATCTCAATTTTTTTGCATTTTGAAAAAATATAATTTTTAGTTGCTTGGCTCAAAGCTTTCTTTTTCTAGGGAGGTAGTTTCTATCTAATTGACCAAACTATGTGTTTTATAAACTCCATTAAAGGTTTTTTTGTTCACTCGTGTATTGTGTGATTAACTTGATTGTTTCAAATATCTATCCCTCAGACAAAGAAGATTGGCAGCCGATGAAATACATAATAATGGGCATCTTTGATGCATTCCATGCATTGGTGGGTGAGTGTTGGAAAGGGGGATATTCTTCTACGACCACTTTTACAATGCTCCTTCATTTGTGTTTGGCTTTGGCACGTTGCAATACCTCTCACTTCCTCCAAAGTCCACAGTAGCCAATCCCTACCTCTAAAACCACTGAGTGCTTTAAACTAAAGCTTCACCAAGAAATATAGAAGTGCTTAAGACCAAATTTTGTGAGACATGCGGTACGTGTCTCTATCTTCATGACCATGCAAGAGCTTATTGAGTTCTTACAGATGAGGAGCTCAAGAAGAGTGCTACTATGATTATCTACAAGTTACCTTGAATTTTTAGATGATTCTTGGGATGTCCATGACTCTGACATTATCATGGGCAAAGTGTATAAGAAGTCTATTGTATGTAAGTATATGATATATTCCTAGAACTTCATAGCTTCCTTCCACTACATGAGGTGGCATTGAGTGAATGGTCAATTGGTAGATTTGGACCATAAATATTTTGATGACATTAATATGTTGTGGACCTGACTTGGTGTGGACCTGACTTGGTGATAGTTCTTAGCATTTGAGGTAATGCCACACTATAGCAGGTGTGTGAGGATGTGGAGAATGTGGTTGATCTCAGCTTACCTCCAAAATTTCATTCGTAGTGTAACATGCAAAAGGTAGTTTGTTTTGCATGTATACATTGCTATTGTGTTTATTCCTTCCTTGCTTGTCATTGTTACAGTATTTTGGTATAATCTATATTTTGGAATAACTCTATTGTATAGGTCCCTCAGAGAAAGGAGAAGATAATATTATGTGTAGAGATAATAGATGGCCGACTAATAGTAGTGCAATGCAAATCCTAATCTAAGAAGGCTACTCACACAAAGTGTTTAGAATTTACTAGGAGCTCACATGTGGAAGTTTCATAGGCAGATTCAAAAGCTAGTGCAATGGAGAAGGACCCTGACCCCCCCCAAGGTCCAAGTACTGACCCATATCCCCAAGCACACAAAAAAGAGGTTGGGGGATATTTCTACTACTAGGAAGGGGATAGAGACAGAAAGTATGAGAAAACAGTAGAGGAGAAAAGAGGCAAGTATTGCACAAGACATAGTTATATGTAGTTTTTACAAAAGATACCACATTCATCGACAAAAGACTCTTTGACTTTTAAGTTTCTTTGTGAGCTTCTCTTAAATTTCACAAGTTTTGCTTTATTTTTAAATGCCCTTCATTTTTAATGATCTTCTAGCTCAGCACAAAGATTTCATGAAGCCAGAAAGAGAGAGATTTGAGTTTGAGGTACCAAAGTGATGTGTCATCAATAATGATATGAATGTTGTTAATTTAAAAGATTGTTTTGGTACAGGATCATCATAGAGCTCCTCGTACATGAAGTACCATTAACTACCACTTTCCTTGAAACCCTTGTGGTGCCCCATGTACCAAAAAGACTGCAAGCTCCTGCAAAAAACTTTGGCTTTCTTCTAGGCCTTAATTGCTTGTTTGGTAATTTTGTGAAGAAGTCTAAAAAAGTTGTGGAGGAAGGGGATTTTCTACCGGAGGAATAGGAGGATGCGGACAAGGATGATGATAAAGTGGTCAAGGTCAAGGAGAACATTGACCTTGAGGAAGAAGCAAAAGAGGTCCAGCAAAGTAAAATTTTGTCAATCAAAATATCTAAGATCAACTTTCAGGGACAATACATTAACAGTGCACTTTTTTTCCTAATTGTATTAAGGTGAATATGAGCTTGATGTTATTGGCACTTATGCTAGAGGAGCATTAAAAAAGGTGTATATTGAAAGAAAAGGTCCACGGTTAGATGCCTTGAAGCACCTTGCATGCCAATAGGTTAAAGAGCTTCAAAGATGTTAACATGCATTCTACAAGTTTAGAGAGAGAGAGAGAGAGAGTATAAGATTCTCTTTGCGTGATTCTTTTCGTCAATGCTGGTAACCGGACATGCATGTGACTGCAACCAAATGACTATAATGCAAATGCAGGCAAATTAAAGTTGTAACTTCCGTTATGGTAGGATTGCATGAATGCTTCTTTGGAGGAGTGTGGTGGTTTAGTGCAGAGGATTGCAAGTCTCTAATATAATATCCATGAACATCTTCTAATTGTGGTATTTGATAGTGTCTAACTTTTGATCTTCATTAAACATTGACCACCCTACAGTCTTGCTCTCATCTCTAGCAACCCCTCATCGTAGGTAGACTTTTGCAAGTACTCAAGAACATCGTCCATTGCTTCTAAATCTTGATCTTAATGCCTTTATCTTTAGAACTCTCTGCAATGTCCTTCTCAAAAATCATTGAAACATCTCAAAACGAAAGGACAATGATGACGATAATGGATAGTAACGGGATGCTGGCAAGGGAATGACCAAGGAGAGGCTGGATAGGCTACCAAAGTATCAAGCTGCAAAGGAGAGATTGTGAAAGTAAATCTAAACCACTCTTTGATGATAGAAAGGGTTGAAATTTGAAAACGGTGAGGCTGATCCACTGTAGGGACTAGCATTATAGCTTATTTGTCGTCGTGAAATAGAAACGCTAGGGTTGATCTGGTCCAAAAATGCTAGGTCTAATCTCAAAGCAAAAAACACTAGTAGGTTGCGGGTTCTGCAAAAATGTTGGAGAAGGTCTGTCTGCTGGCATTCTCAAATCTTCTAGGTGAAAATGTTGGCCTCTCTACCTAGCCTTCCTAGAGGTTCTGTAGATTGTCTATTCCATCCGCGTTTGTGTTTCTAGTTGCAAGGCACAAAATCTCACTATTTTTTTACATTGCAATGCCTTATCTTGTTGAAGCCCCAATGCACTATATTTCCCTCAGCAGCGCAAGCGAACATGCCTCGAGACTTTTTCCCTCCCAACTTTTTGTACTTGTTTAAGAAAGTAGGAACCATTTTGCTAGCTCCAACTCTGAATGTCTCCTGCAATCGCAACGTCTCCTGCAATCGCAAAGTCTCCAAGTCACCCACCGCATGGATGTTGCATTTCCTAGGCTATAAGACTCACCACCAACATCTAGGAATTTGTTGTCTCTAACTAAGCTTCATAGCTTTCTTGCGACCTAAGTGTAGTTCTCCATTTCAATTTTCCAGATTCTACAGCAAGCCCCCCAAAAAATACCACCTCATGCAATTTGCCAAAATATTACTCTTAGCCAAGGTCAATGGGCATTGAGCAGTGAATTATAGATGTAGAAGCAGTTACTTGATTTCGATCATGAATGCCACTAATGTGCAAGCAAGAAAATTATAGAAGCTTGAAGTTGGAAGCCCCTAACATAGCAATAGACAATGAAGGCAAAGGAGGGCAGCCCCATGGATTGAGCCATTGTGAGAGATATCTATAAAGTGGATTGTCAAGGCCAACCTATGCTGGTGAACATAAACAATTGTAAAGAGACTTGCAATCTTTCATACAATCTAATTGAATGGAGGTAACAAAGATGAGGTAACCACAACAAGTAGCCAAGGGCAACATCCCCACTCACATTAGGTGGGGTTGGTAGACAATGAGGATCTTCTAAAGAAGAGGATGAGAAGCATGTCCAAACACGGTGCTAATGACCATAGGTGCAGAGAGGAGAGAATTTGTTTCCACTATTAAAAGTTTTAATGTCTAGTACGTTGGCCAGGTCCTCCTACAACCCCTTGGTAAGCTCAAAACCAGTATGTTAGTAGTATTCAGCAAGCAATTTCTACAAGAGTGGCTTAGCAGACTATTGTCACATTGACATGTGTTAGACTAGCTAAATGATAAGAGAAACTCACAATCATGAGGGGATACAAGGTGCAAAGGGTGTTCTTCTTTGAATGCGCTAGAGAGAGAGAGAGACCCAACCTATAAAATTGCACAACTGTGACCTCTGAGCTCGCCAACCTTGAGCTATGCACAGACAATGTAACTCTGACCTCTTAGCTCCCCAATCCTAAGCTACACGTAAACTACGTTGGAGTTTGGAGATGAGTTGAGGTTTGGAGGGAGCTTTATCCAGATTTTTGCTCAACTAAGCAATTAAAAAAAAAACTTGCCTGATTTTAGAGCGAACTTTTTGGAACGAGCTTTTTTCTTAATCCCTCAATCTCTCTCTCTCTCTCTCTCTCTCTCTCTCTCTCTCTCTCTCTCTCTCTCTCTCTCTCTCTCTCTCTCTCTCTCTCTCTCTCTCTCTCTCTCTCTCTCTCTCTATCTATCTATCTATCTATCTATCTATCTATCTATCTATCTATCTATCTCTCTATCTATCTATTTGTCTGTCTCTCTGTCTGTCTGTTCATCTATCTATTTGTCTATCTGTCTATCAATCTCCCTCTCTCTCTCTCTCTCTCTCTCTCTCTCTATATATATATATATATATATATATATATATATATATATATATATATATATATATATATACACACACACATATACATATATATGCACACACACATGTTCAAAGGCTATGTCATGGGATGATGGTTGCTTTGTGTAGCTTGCAGGCTTTCATGATCTAAAGGAATAGATTGTGCCATGGATTGTATAGATGTTGCAAAATGCCAAATGTATGATTGTTGATGCAAATAAAGATGATGTGAAGAGAGATCAAGAGGTATGGGTTAAGGTTGTTTCCATGATTCGGAATACCATTAACCTTTCCATGAGCGATGTAAATCAAAAGACTGGGCAAGTTCTTCTACTAATGAGAAACAGCTCTTTGGATGAGAAATATAATCCATTCGCAAAGGAATTTCTAGGATTATCATCATAGAGAAGGATGAAAATGGCTCTTCTATGCGAGCACTACAAAGAATGAGTTGAGTTCATGACTTGAGAAATGCAAAGCTAAGCGTGCTACGAGTCTTGGATGTGAGAGACTACCCCAATCATGATGCTGATTAAAATTAAGATAAAGGAGTTGAAGAGGAGATTGAAATTAAGCCTTAAATTAAGCTTCCTAATGATAAACGCAAAGTGAAGTAAACACAAACTCTGAAAATTCGACCTCCACAAACACAAACCCCGACACCCACAAAGTTGAAGGTGAGGATTGAAAGAGTCCTTGAATCTGAGTTGGGCAGAGAAGGCCTGTAGTCACCAAGGGGAGCCAGGATCAAGCGGACATCTAGAGGCGATTCAGGATCAATAACGTCGTGGACCTAATATTGCAACATGCAACTATAATTAGAAATGATAGCTAGTAGGCGGGCATCGATCTCTCTCCCCCTCTTTCTCACTCTCTCAAGCTGAAGGACAGGTGGGCACTAGCGCCCACCTCTCCTTCAGCTTGAGATAGATAGAGAGAGAGAGAGGGGGGGGGGGGGGGAGTCGGCTATGGCATCGACAATCGCAACCCACGCCAACCAACCCTTCTTGTGCACCATCTACGAAGGTAGATGAGCTGCGGGACGTTCTAGCCAGCAAAGGATTGGTGGTGAAGGACTCCATTCTTGCTCCCCTTTGCAAGTCCAAATCTTTGCTAACCCTTTTGCATGATGTAGAACACCAATTGAAAATGGAATGCAAGTGCAAAATGAAGAGTTGGGTTGTGAAACTTCAGTCACACATGAGAAGCCCAATGAAGTGGAAGCTTCAAAGGTTGAGGAGGAAGCAGCTGACAAGATAGCCAACTTTTTTGACTTCTCAGGCAGAGATGTCAAGCAATTATCAAGTCACATCAAAAGGTGGAAAGGTTTTGGCATCGGGTGGAGGTCTCTTGTAGAGTAGGAGAAGAAACAACAACGTGAGCACTTTGGGACAATTTCAAATGACAAGAAACGCAAGCAAAGTGCACCAAGTTCGGTATCACGCAAGACTTGAATGAAGAAGCTAAAAAAAACACCTACTGCAGCAAGATTTGGTATTGTGAATAAGAATGTCAAAAAGAAAGCTCCTCTTGGAAGATTTAGATCATAGACAATGAGTTGAGAAACAAGAAGCGAGGGCTCTAAGGTTTGCTTCGTCAACCAACGGAATTGAGCCTTGCAGAAGCCATGGCTCCAAAAGGATCTCTAGAGTGAAGATGCCTCTCAATAGAGGAAAGTACGGACTTTGTCTCAATGAGAAACATGTTGTTCCACCTTTCGTAAAACAAAGAGTTAGCTATGGAGTTTCGATGAACTCTGCGTGGGGTTGCCTAGCTATGACTTGGAACACGTTCAAGTTGGCCACCTTTTCAATTGGGAAGAGGCATTGGAGTATAGTTGATTCTTATTTCCCAGTTTTTTTTTTGCATTCGACCATGTAATAGAGTATATCTCAGAGTTTGAGAGTTGCCTATTTTTTCTTATTACCATTATGCTAAATCTCAAGTTGTTCCTTCACCACTATATTAGACGTGAAGATTTGATGGGGTGTTGCTTGATTTTAAACACCGGAGCGTCAAATTCATTATGATTGAATAGCATGTATATAATACAAGTAAAGTGCCCTTGCCACTAAGGTTCAAAAAAAAAGGGGGGGGGGAGGGGGGGGGGAGAGAGAGATAGATAGATAGATAGATAGATTTTATTATCGTCCTCGGAGGTCAAATCTGACCTATGGGACCAAAGTTACATGTGATGTAGTATGTGTATGGCTGATGAGTGACTCTCAATGCTCCAAAATTGTAGTGATGAGAGTCGCAATGGAGAGCCCACACTTTGGCTGGGAGAGGAAAGTGTGTAGGTCTAAGTTATGGCTGAAAATGTGAGAGAAGCAAGTTCGGATGTGATCAAAAGCTGAGCACTCTAGTAGTGTGTGGTACTCAGACTCTCGAACTTGCAGTGAGCATAATGTGCACAATCGATTTGACTCTTCTCCATTGCCCCAACGCCCTATCTCGCATCGAAGGAAATGGGAGCTAAGCCGAATTGCTGCGATAGTGCGTATCGCGGACAAGGGAATAGGCTCAAGCATGTAAGTGTGAGTACGGTTTCCTCTCTCAGCGAAGAACATGGTTTTGTAGTTGGGGGCAATATAGGTGGTGTAATGTATGAACCGTGACCCACCGGATTTCTCCCAAGCCGTAATACATTGGCGTTGTAGAAAAGCTTCATTCACTTGAGAGTCAATTGAAGCATCATGTAGCAAGTGTAATGCATCCCATCTCCCAAACCACTTCTTTATGTCTTGCATCCATCCCGTGCTCAAGATCTTGCTTTTATGCGTCTTTTGAACTTTTTTGCTTGCTTCCCATGCAATTGTAGGAAGTCGATGTAAGGGGTTTTGACGCATCTTTATCATGTACTCCACAACCCTTTCCATGCCCATAACCTCAATTGGAAGAGATCCCGACTCAAGAAGTAGGAGCATATATGGTGTTTGTGTCTTAACTTGGAGAAAGTTTGTAAGAAAACGCTTTTGGACTTTCTCAAACTCTTTCCAAGTAGACTTTGAGATGCTCCCGCCCCACACTTCAACTCCATAAAGAAGAACCGGTGTCACCAATGCATCAAAAAGATACTTCTTGAGAACCCAACACTTGATGTTTCCCGCATTACACATGTTCTCAAATGCATAATATGCTCTCTTTCCCGCTTCCAAACGACGCATAGCACATTCATGCCACTTGTGATTGGATGGAACCTCAAGGCCAAGGTACTTAAAGATCTCAACAACTTCATGTGTCTCGTTGTTGTACACAATGCATGGCTTCTCCTTATGGTTGGTTTTCACAAGCATAACCTTTGTTTTGGATTCATTTACAATCAGCCCACTATGCAAGCAAAAGTTCTCAAGGACAACCATAAGCTTTTGTGCATCTTCTAAAGTGTGTGCTAGAAGCACTACATCATCCGCATACAACAAAAGAATGATTACCGCATTGCAAATAGTGACCTCTTCAATGCCTTCTTCTTGCATAAAGTCAAGTACCATTTGTTCCAATTGATCGATGCATAGACCAAAGAGAGTTGGTGACAATGGACATCCTTGTTTAACCCCAATAGTGCTTACATAAATTTCTGAAATTTCTCTTCCCATGCGCAATTGACAAATCACCTTCTCATAGATTCGAGAAACCGCAAGCATAAACTCACTTGGCACTTGGAGTTCTTCCATCCTTCTCCACAAATTGTTACGTGGAATCATATCAAAGGCTTTCTTAAAGTCAACCAAACAACAATACAATCGCTTGCCTTTCAACCGACTTTCCTCCATGAGAACACGAAGAGTGACAAGATGATCAATGGTGCTATGGCATCGACGAAAACACGCTTGTCCCTTTGCACGCTTGTCATTCTCTTCAGCCCAATCACTCAATTTCATCTCCATTATGCACCCAAACAACTTTGCCATAAGAGACCCAATCATTATAGTCCGGTAGTTGCTTACATTCTTTACATCCCCTCCTTTATGCAAAGGCTTAACCCAATTAGTACTCCAATCATAAGGCATACCATGTTGAAGTGCAAGGTTGAACATATCACACATCCACTCATGGGTAAAATCTCTCGTCCATTTGATCATCTCCGGCTTGATACCTTGAAGATCTCCCGCTTTGCGAGTGGCCAACTTTTCAAGCCCACTGTATACATCCTCAATAGTAAAAAAAGAGGGCATACATGGGAGTGAACCATAAAATGGCATTTTTTCAGTATTTTCTTGCTCATATAATTGCCTACAATGTGTGTACATATCCACTAGACTCAAGTTACCAAAATTCTCAACCCGCTTGCCTCTCAAGTTTCTCCAAAATCTTCCACATGCATGTGCCTTTTCTTGGACTTGAAATTCTTGTTGCTTTACTTCCCATCTTCTTCTCTTCTTTTGAATCAATGTCTTGTATGTATGCAAATGACTTTGATAGTTGTCTTTGTCCATAGTTGCATCAAGCTTTATCAAGGACTTTCGAGCATCTTGACATTCTTTATCAAACCACCTTTTGCCTGATCTATCTTTGTTGATACCATGGAGATGCTTTATGTCAAAGCATTCTTCCGCACAAGAACAAATAGCTTTCTTGAAAGCTTCCCATTTAGTTTCCAATGGTGCATCACATTGAAGCTCTGTCATCCATAATTTTTGCTCAACCATTTCAATGTACATTGGTGCCCGTTTGAAATCCATACATAGTGATAACTTCTCTTTCCTTTGGCATGGTGCATACAATTGGCCGTTCTCCCGAGCGAGGAGCTCCTTGCTTCCCCACTCTATGTGCTCGATAGACCATAACTGCGGACATGCAAAAGTGGGTTTTGAAGAAATCTTCAATAACAATGGCAAGAGAAGGAGGTGTCTCTAACTTCTCTTCGGGAATTCCACGAATAACAATGTTCTTGGAACGTCGCTCCCGTTCCTTCAACTCCTCCACATCCACATTCTCAACATTCTTTGTTTGAACCATAGCTTCCATGAGTGAGGAATTAGAAACCACATTGCTACCACATACATCAGCCCAAGACTTGTTTGTGCATGCATTTTTCATGTCGCATACATCCCGGCTCATAGTGTCAAATTTCTCCTCTTTCAAGACATGGTCATGCTCTACTTTGCTCATCCGCTCCTTCAAAGCATTCAAGTCCACAAGAGAGCGTTTACATTCCTTGACTTCCTCTTCAAGTTGCATCAAACGTGTTGTTTGCATCTCAAGTGTCCTCTTGAGATTCTCATTCTCAACCACAAGTACCCTTAGTGTGCCATTCTCCATTGCAAGTGCTCGTAAGTCTTCGCCTTGTTTGTTTACGGTCTCTTGCAATGATACCAAGTACGCCATGATCATGGTTTCCGATGTCGTTGGTTGGGTGGTTGTGTTGCTATCTCCACACTTAGGAGATTTTGGATCATTTTCCACAATGGTTGTGGACCTTGTTGAAGAAGAAGAACCCTTGCGAGTGCCGAAAGACATTGTATGTAAAATAGGAGATGAGAATCAATTTTGTTGAACCTGTTCACTTCGGAAATGCTGCTACAGAAATGCCTTCCATAACTCTGAAAATTTCCGTCTTTACATCAATGCATAGAGGACTTCGTGCTCTTCGATTGAGGCTATAGATCACCCAAATCGGAGTTCGGATGAAGAAGTTATGATCAAAAGAGTGGACTGCTGTCTACTAGGTCAAAAAACGGCTGCACTGAGAGAGAGAGAGAGAGAGAGAGAGAGAAGAGAGAGAGAGAGAGAGAGTTTCTTATATACATAGGTTAAAATAGCACATGAGAGTTCATAAACAAGTCAAGAACCATAGACCACAACATCCATTTCAAGCAGACATATCTATTTAGTCATTCACACTAAAAGATACATCTGTCTAATATGCATACCAAATCTTAGTTTCTCTGGGGCCCTATTAGAGAAAAGGGAAAAGTGTGTGTGTGTGTGTGTGTGTGTGTGTGTGTGTGTGTGTGTGTGTGTGTGTGTGTGTGTGTGTGTGTGTGTGTGTGTGTGTGTGTGTGTGTGTGTGTGTGTGTGTGTGTGTGAGAGAGAGAGAGAGAGAGAGAGAGAATTATAGTTGCATCATTGTCAATTGTCCTGATGGCGCACAGGGAAGTTTTAGAGAAACTCATAAATACACCAGCGTGCCATACAACCACATCCTAAAAATTTATAAAAGTTATGAAGGACACACACACACACACACACAGTGAGAGAGAGAGAGAGAGAAATGGAGAGGGTAGAGGTTATGAAAATCTTCATTGTGAATATATATATATATATATATATAGATAGAGAGAGAGAGAGAGAGAGAGAGAGGAGAGAGAGAGAGAGAGAGAGAGAGAGAGAGGTGTAGTTGCATCATTGTTGATTCTTCGAATGGCTCACGGGGAAGTCTTAAAGAAAATCAAAGATACGCCATCATGCCATACAACCACATCCTGAAAGTTACTTATATACATAGGCTAAAGTAGTATATGAGTTCCCATTAGAAATTCAAGAACCATCGACCACAACAACTATTTCAAGTAGGCCTATCTATTCAGTCATTCACTCTAAAAGATACATCTGCCAAATGTGCAGGCGAGATCTTAGTTTCCCTGGGGTCCTGCTAGAGAAAAGGAAAAAATGACAGCACATCCTTCCTTTAGCAAAGCCAAAGAGAGATAGCACCCTTACCTGCATCCACAGTAAGAAAAGAATCAATAGATTAGTTTCCAAACAGCATTACAAGTAACTGGGGTGACTCTAGTTGTCATCCATGTCACCCTAACCTATACTAAAAGAGGAAAATGTTGTAAAAGGTGGAAGAATCTAACAAGGATAAATCTAATTATTTCTTCTGAGCCAAGTTTATCTCGCCAAATTTCCTTGATAACTACATTCATCCCAGTTAAATTATGCATCTAACATGGTACCCTTGTACTAATAGCTCCCATGCATAGAGCATGCATGCCCATTTCCTAAGTTTTGTCACTACTCCATACCTTAGAGAAGAAGTCAAGCATAAACTAATTATTTTGGTACCTCAGATGGTCTAGTCGCTTTGTTCAATGACATGGTAGAGTGGTTTGAAACTTCAAACTTTCAAGTTCAGTGTTGGTATATCCTACTCACCCGCTCGCTCAGAGAAGAAGGAGGTGTAAAGTTAATGATTTACCTTACTTGATATCTTAATCAGCAAGGCTCTAACACAAAGGAAGCCCTTGCTATGCTCACATATTAAGCAGTTGATGTCAGGAAATACTAAAATGGAAACTATGTGAGCTCAAAATAATGAGCTCACCTGCTTCTCTTGCTCAAAGTATCTTACTCTATTCTGCATCAAAGATGCCCTAGATCATGCCTGCCCACCATGCTATTAAGGTGGATTGCTTTTCAAGCCTCACAAATTTTGAGGCATCTGTCATCGATTTTAACTATAGTAAAGATGTTGTAAATGCCCTGTCGGGCCTATCTTAACTGCCCAGGTCACCACACCTACGAAAGGATTCTACCTTCAAGTCGGCCCAGGGTATAGGCCCTTGATTTTATTACATCTCAAGTCCCCAAGTCAAAAGACATTAAGGCCTAGTTCATTCCATGTTTAGGGTATAGCCTTAGCCTAACCTAGTTAGGTTTCCTTTGTGATCTAGCTTGACTATGATTTAATTAGGTCTCATCCAGGTAGTCTCAGTTAGGTAGTGGTAGTTAGCACACTAACTTGATCAAATATTCAAGTTAGCCTAGCTAGCATACCTAACTTGACTAACAATTAGTTCTAAGTTCAATTTTAGGGCCTTATTCTCATACCATAGTGTATTTCTTCAAGAAAAACCAGATTCAAGCATTTATAGGCATGGAGTGTCCATCTTAGTGAGTGTGTAGAGAGAGAGAGAGAGAGAAGTATAGTTGCGTTATTGCCAATTGTCTGAATGGCACACATGGAAGTCTTAAAGAAACTAAGAAATGCGCCATTGCGCCATACAGCCACATCCTGAAAATTTATGAAAGTTACGAGAGAGAGAGAGAGAGAGAGAGAGAGAGAGAGAGAGAGAGAGAGAGAGAGAGAGAAAGAGAGAGAGAGAGAGAGAGAGAGAGAGAGAGAGAGAGAGAGATGGAGAGGGTAGAAGTTATGATAGTCTTCATTGTGATGGTATAGAGAGAGAGAGAGAGAGAGAGAGAGAGAGAGAGAGAGAGAGAGGGAGAGAAGCATAGTTGCATCATTGCCAATTGTCCGATTGGCGTGCGGGAAAGTCTCAAAGACACTCAAAAATACGCCATTGCGCCATATAGCCACATCCTGAAAGTTATGAAAGTTATGAGAGAGAGAGAGAGAGAGAGAGAGAGAGAGAGAGAGAGAGAGAGAGAGAGAGAGAGAGAGAGAGAGAGAGAGAGAGAGTGAGAGAGAGAGAGAGAGAGAAATGTAGAGGGTAGAAGTTGTGAAAGTTTCCCTTGTGAAGGTAGAAGAGAGAGAGAGAGAGAGAGAGAGAGAGAGAGAGAGAGAGAGAGAGTACTTGGTGAGGGGGGGCCAACACCAAGTGGTGACCCACCCCTACACCAAGTTGTTAGAGGTTCAACAACTGAATGATAGTGTCAGTGTTTGCCATAGCTCTAGGCCAGTCCTTCTTCCAAAGAAAGTGTTTGATGGTAGCCACAAACTCATTCTACAAGAATCCATTAGACTTGTATTTCTTCATTAAGTGACAAATCGCCTAGAAGGCAGTGAATGAGTTGGATGAAGAGTACATGATGAGATACACCACCCCCAAACAAGACTTCAAAGCACATTTTGTGAGGTCTATTGCTTTTTTTCTTCAGAAATTTTGTGTGGATGAGGTTGAATTTATCTCGTTTTCACAAGAACTCAGCCCGAAAGAGCCCCGTGAACGAAGAGAAAAGAAAAAATTCAATATTCAGGAAGGTTGCCTTTGTTACTTTCAAATCTCCTGAGAAGGCCATACTTTCCAACATGGTAGGCTCAATTTTGAGATTTGAAGGGTAGACCTTTGGGAGACAGTCTACAAAGTGAGAGTTATTCAAACTTAAGACATCATCCATGTACCTATAGAGGTGTGTCTGAGTAATGATAGACCAACAGTCATATCGTTAGATTCCAATTTCTTTAGGATCCAAGTGTATTCAAAAAAAGCAAGGTCAAGCTTATAAATCATGGGAGAACATGAAAATCCCATTG
Organism: Adiantum capillus-veneris; assembly: GCF_014529385.1. Lineage (NCBI taxonomy): Eukaryota > Viridiplantae > Streptophyta > Polypodiopsida > Polypodiales > Pteridaceae > Adiantum > Adiantum capillus-veneris. Next base: position 55,561,228 of record NC_140952.1, on the reverse strand, counting down.
GAATTCCATAAACCTGCCTACAACAATTATTTCTCAACTAGAAAAAACAGTTTTGAAGGAGCCATTCAATCAAATCCATAATCTCTATCAATCCATAATGTGTAGGAGGTCCTTTCAAGGAATCTCTAACCCATCTTGGATTCCTGACTAGAGATATTTTTCAAAATCCTAGCCCTTGCTGACGTTTGAAGATCATTTTCCCTATCCTTTCAAGTATTAAAAAAAAAAAACCAGAGCGGTCAGTGAGATGCTCTCATAACATTGTGTAATATTAGCTAAGAACATGGAAAAGATGTGCTTAGGCAGATCCAAAAAGACTTCAATTGCCAAAAAGTATTAAATTCTTGGTTAGTAAAGGTTTTGACCGTCAAGAATTTTTCTTCACAGATAGTGTGAAAATCCTCAAGAAAGAGATTCAAGCAAAATGTGATGATAGATGTAGCTTGCAACATGATATAGTTAGATGCATCAAAAATCCATCTAAACTTGTGCTTGTGACTTTTCTAATTTGTAAAGAGGATAGGAATTTTGTTACCATTTGTCTCTAGCCCAAAGCGTTGTAGTGCTCCTTGAAGAAATTCAATTACCTCATTGGTAGTCATGTGTGTCTTAATAAATTTTGGTCCATCCAGTCGTCCCAAAGCATAGTTTTTGCAAGCTGTTTGCAAATGATAGCAGGGATGTGTGGTGCTTTGTCAAATTCAACAATGAACTAGTCTTATTTCAAGTTAAAAAGCCTTTGTGAATAGAGGGTGAGAGCCATGAAGTCTCATTACTCAACCAAGCTGGTGGAATCGTTCCAATGCACGTCTGAAAATGTGAAAACAAACCATCAAACAATTTGTTAAGGGTTAGATTGCCCAATGTTAAGACATTGGCTATGTCAATCAAGCAATCAAGTAGTGAGGCAAAAGCCAACTGTTGATTTAGTGGTTGGGTGGGATATGATTCAACCCACAACTGAGCAATTCTTTCACCTCCTTATCAGAGACAATACTCAAATAGTTAGTGCATACATGCCATACAAAATGATCAAAGTCTTTACAAAATTGCTTGAATTCAAAGCACTTACATTTAGGGGTAAGCTCAGAAGTGAGGAATTCAGTAGAGTAGACAAAGTTCTTCAGTGGTGGATTATACTTCCATCCAATCGTGATGTACTACAACATACTATCATTTCCAAAGATAGAGTTAAAAACATGTTGAAAATTGATTTGGGAGGGAAGAATTCCCAAATTTTGTTAACAAAAAGGCAGTGAACAAGCCTTGCTACATTCCTGTCCACTTTTAGCAAAACATGCTTTCTAGTAGGTGTAGCGCTCATCTAAAAATTACAAAGGATCAGAAGTTAAACATTTGGCAAACTAGGAGGGCTTTTCCTCTACCTCTTATAAAGCTTCTAGGTTTCCCTTTCCGCTCTGAGAAGTCAGGAAGAGGAGAGGGAGTCAAAAAGGAAGTGAGGATTGAGATCCTACACCAGACAATAGTGGTCTCTTCAGAGAGGGGGAGTCTTCAAGGTCTAAGGAAGGCTTACGAAGTGAAAGTATATGTTTTATCCCTTTAGCTGTGCTGAGATTTGAGAGAAAGAGCCCATACTCATCATTTTTTAGCTCATTTAGAACATTATACATACAAGTCCTGAAGTGTAAATATGTTATTTGTCCCTAACAATCTCCCGGGTGTGTTCGCCCAGCCAAGAGCAAATCAAGGGGAGGTAGTATTCCTCTACCTGAGTCAAAAATAGGTCAGAGAGGTAGTTCAAGATGTACCACACTCAGTGGTCAAACTAGAGAATGTAGCTTTCACAACTTGCCTTGGGATCTAGTGCCTTGCAAGTGCACTTGATGTATGGCATGTATATGTTCCAAATTGCTCTAGAGTAGAAATCACTGTTCTGTTTGTCAAAGGTAATGGTACCTTTAGTATGAGCTTAAATGCCCGCCATTACCGCACATCTTTTAGAGTTCAAAAAATTCATACTGAAAGGCCTTAATCAATTCTCCTTTGTCCAAGTATTGTTCTCCTTTGATAATGTCCACCTTGCAATCTTGATTGATGGAAGTTGGGAGTCCTGCGAGGTATATCCGAGTATCCATGGAAATAGGGGCCACAAAGGCTTTATTCTGAACTTCCCGCAGTTGGTGTTGATGTGCCTTGCCTTCTATTTCAATCTATCTAGATGGCACAAAGGGGAAGATCTTACAGACCCTAGGGACCGGTCCATCAAAGAAGTGTGTGATAGAGTCATGTGAGGAGTTCTCCAGATATTTTGAGCTATCATTCAAGAGGAGTATGCCTCGGGTTTAGAGATCATTTTTATCACAAGAAGGAAGGCAGGTGAGAGGGGTGGGGCTAGGTTGAAAGGTCAAGTCCAGCAGATATCAAGGCCATCTGAAGCCATCAACTAAGAGGGTAAGTAAATTTGGAAGGGAGGCCATCCTTAAACCAACCTAAATAGAGTCATAATGGTTGTGTGGCATCCACCCATCCAAGGATATCTAGATAAACTAGATATCTATGGAATAAGTATTGTAGCCCAGGTTGTGGTGTTCAAGTGCACTATGTGCCATTGTCCACCGATGTACATAGGAGAGAGAGTTTCTTATATACATAGGTTAAAATAGCACATGAGACTTCATAAAAAATCCAAGAACCATAGACCACAACATCCATTTCAAGTACACATATCTAAATAGTCATTCACACTAAAAGTTACATATGTCTACTATGCAGGCCAAATCTTAGTTTCTCTGAGGTCCTGTTAGAGAAAAGGGAAAAGTCTGTGTGTGTGTGTGTGTGTGTGTGTGTGTGTGTGTGTGTGTGTGTGTGTGTGAGAGAGAGAGAGAGAGAGAGAGAGAGAGACAATTATAGTTGCATCATTGTCACTTGTCCTAATAGCATGTGGGGAAGTCTTAGAGAAACTCAAAAATATGCTAGCGTGCCATACAACCACATCCTAAAATTTTATAAAAGTTATGAAGGAAGGAGAGAGAGAGAGAGAGAGAGAAAGAGAGAGAAGTATAGTTGCAGCATTGTCGATTGTCCAAATGGCACCCGGAGAGGTCTTAAAGAAAATCAAAGATACGCCATCGCATCATACAGCCACATCTTGAAAGTTACATAGCCTAAAGTAGTATATGAGTTCCCATCAGAAATTCAAGAACCATAGACCACACAACAACTATTTCAAGTAGACATATCTATATAGTCATTCACTCTAAAAGATACATCTGTCAAATGTGCATGCCAGATCCTAGTTTCTCTAGGGTCCTGCTAGAGAAAAGGAAAAAATGACAGCACATCCTTCCTTTAGCAAAGCCAGAGAGAGAGCACACCCTTACCTGCATCCACATTAAGAAAAAAATCAATAGATTAGTTTCCAAACAACATTACATGTAACTGGGGTGACTCTAATTGTCATCCATGTCACCCTAACCTATACTAAAAGAGAAGAATGTTGTAACAGGTGGAAGAATCTAACAAGGATAAATCTATTTATCCTTCTGAGCCAGGTTAATCTCACTAGATTTCCTTGATAACTACATTCATCCCAGCTAAACCATGCATCTAACATGGTACCCTTGTACTAATAGTTACCATGCATGCCCGTTTCCTCAGTTTTGTCCCTACTCCATACCTTAGAGAAGAAGTTAAGCATAAACTAATTATTCTGGTACCTCAGATGGTCCAGTCACTTTGTTCAACGCCATGGTAGAGTGGTTTGAAACTTCAAACTTCCAAGTTCAATGCTAGTATATCC